>NC_091487.1:9127120-9727120 GCF_947461875.1 Haliaeetus albicilla | reverse complement strand
TTGCTAAGGTCATATACATGCCACATTCGAGGGTGTGTGGACAAGCCCTCCCCAGGCTCAGGCTCCCCGCGCTGATGCCGCTGAACCTGCAGGCATGTCTGTGCTGGGCTCGGTGAAGCCACCAGCCCCGTGGTTGCCCCAGCCTGGGCACCTCCATCCTGCTGGAGCCACACTCCCACATGAGGACGGAGGAAAGGCTTTCACGGTGGATATTTATGGAGTTATGATCCTTTCTGGGGCCCTCGGCGGTGGGGGGTGCTTCATTTGTGCTGTGGCACAAGTCCGTCTCCTCTTGGGCGCTGCAGGGTGACGATGACAGAGCGCTGTGCGCCACCGAGCACTTTCCTCTCATCCCTGCTTGAGGGGACCCAATCCTTTGGGATCCCGTGTCTTCTTTTGTGATGATTTTCATCAGTGCTGAAAGCACAATGAGTTCAGTGTAAATATAACCCTTTAGATGGGTACCAACACGCAACTTACTGGGGAAAACGCCTTCCTGAAAAACAGCCTTTTAAACGCAGCTTGGTTTAACTCTGTCCACTCTCAGTGCAGGAGCAAAGCTCCCGCTGATGGCTGTGAGTAAAATTAAGAGCTTTTGGCTTGTGTGTCTATAATTAGACTGAGCAGAAGGCAAAATATTCTGTTATGACAACTTCAGAGTTGAAAGAAATAGGTCTGAGCAGATGTTGATTTGCAGGATAAACAAATTAATTCAATTCAATTTAGTCCCTCTACTGTTTTAGTCCTTTGTTCCTTGATTTAAAGTGTCAAATACAGCGCTCATGCTGTATGCATGACAAAAAACACATGCCAGGACAGACACATAAATCTGCAAATAGAAAATATATCCAGTATCCTTGTAGGTCTGACTGTATTTCCCTATCATCCTTTAACCTTCAAGACCTTGGCTTTTACCCAGGGCTGGTGTTCTACAAAGAAATACTCCATTTACAAAGCTTTAGCAGCTTGCAAGTGAAATAACTGCCTTTGATGCAGAGACCTCTCAGGATTACAGTGCTGCATTAGGTTGTACTAAATAAGCAGATTGAGCCTCCTGGTCTCCAAATTTCCAGGTGAAAACAACGTCCCTTATAAAAGGCTGTTTGGTGGCATGATGTTGGGAGGGAGTCCGACCGACCTGCAGACACAGGGCTGGGTGCTGAGTCCCTCCCTGCACATCCATCTGTGATCATCTGGACAGCACGGTCCTTGAGGCTGGGACTTCCCTTGAAGCACTGGAAAGCCCAAGCCCATAAAGCATGTTAATGCAAATTGTTTGGAAATAAGTTTGGTTGGAAACAAACAAACAAATAAAGAAATGAGGGAACCCTCCTGAAGTTGCATGCTCTTTCTGAAAAGCTGAGCTTGGATTTAAAGGACTTTACTTCCTTCAGAGGTCTCGGAGAGTCTGTGGCTCCTCTGACTTCCAAGTTTAGACCAAAACATAATTCAGCCCTTTTAATAATTGAAAAGCATTTGAGTCTTCTTAGTCCAAAGGAACAGATAGTCAGATTTCTGAGTACTCAAATTCAGGCTGGTTTTATAAGGGGCATTAGTGCAATAGTCCTTCCGTGCTTAATAATGTGTTTTGTAGCCTAACAGGAATATTAGTGTATACACAGGCTTAGAAGAATTGCCTAATATTTTTATTGCTTGGCATTTACATTTCTTTAAACGTGAATGCCAGACTATTGCAAGCTAAGTCAGTATTATGAGCTGAGATGCATGATCTTTGTTGTGAATATATGAATACACTGGTACACTAAACAGCAAAAGCTAAATGTTTTAATTTGGTAAAGAGGAGGTGAGTGCATTCAAAGAGTCACTGCTCAAACACAGATCCCACAGCAGAGTGTAAACGGATGGATCAAAGAAATGGGTTGAGAGGAAAATGTGATCCTGGCCTTTGTGCCACAACACAGTTCCTGAAGTCCTGGTGCTTTGCTGACTGTTTTTTACTTGTTGGACTTATGTGCACAAGTGTTGAAAATTACAGAAATTTTAGAAGAATTGATTTGCTCTAGAGCATCCATGGCCTGCACACAAATGGCTGGCAGGTGGGCTGAGCATTGCATCAGTTTAATGACCTGGAATACCACCGATCCGCTCTGTATCAGATGCTGCTGCACGGGTTTTAACATCTCCAGGTGGAACAAAGGGGCAGGCACACCCCTGTGCCCCAGAACCACCCTGCTCGTCTGAAACCAGTTAAAGGGAAGGAACTAGTTAGTTCCTAACCCGCACACGTGGCTCCTGCCGACTCCCCTGTCTCATCCCCATAGCTCAGCCTGGTGTAACATGGCAGAACGTGCGCTGCTTTGCTGGCAAAACAAGAGGAGCTGCGTTTGATCGCTTTCCTGTAGGCGAGCACTTTGCTTTTGATTTAAACAACATATAGGATGGATAGTTGCGGCTGGAGGATGGCTGTAGCGGGAGGGCATGTTGCGTGAGACACCAGACTACTGCCCCTACAGCCTTGTGGACCCTTCCCAAGCACTAAAGGCTTCCTCGGCTTCCTCATGCCATGGCAGTCTCTGTTGCAGGTGGGTCCTGAGCCCCCCAAAGCTTGCAGAGTGGTCCTGCCTGGCTCCAGACTTCCCTCCCAGACCTACCTGCTTCCAGGGGCTCAGCACAGGGTCTCTACTTTTCTTGAGAAAAAAAATAAAAATTCTTATTCCACATAAAAGATCTAAATATAGTACCCGAGGAAAAAAAAATTCCTCATTTTTGTATCAAGAATAAATGCGCTGTGTTAATTCTGCACTGCTGTATGCACATTTCACGTATGCTTTACAAAGTCAGCGAGGCAAAACCAGCCCTGCAAGCGCCAGTCCAGCAAAGCTGGACGGCCACGCTCAGCTCCCACCTCTCTGATCTTTCCCAGAAACCCAACCTTACAGAACAACATGTTTTACAAGGAAACGACTTTGCTACATAAAAATGAGTCATTTTATTTAACATGAAGCTAGTTGCATTGCATGTTTCCATCTCCTCTCTCTCCCCGCTGGGCAGCCCTGGGTGGGCACCTGGGTGCAGATGGCAGGAGAAAGACCGGGAGAAACCTGTCACCCTGCGAGTGGCAGAGCTTGGGGACCGGCTCCATGGGATGCTTGTATCTCAGCCCCATGGGCATGCCCTCTCCCATAGCATCGTTAAACCATTCTGGAGCGACTACCCCAGCCAAGAGGCGGAGGTGCCGGGGGGGGGGTGGGCAGTAGCCGGAGTCCCTGTGCTCAGAGGCAGGCTGCATAAGCCCTGTTTCTCTGGAAAAGCAGCTAAAAATAGCCAGGGGAGATGTGCCACAGGCTGCACGCTCCCGCTGCCAGGTTTGTTTTATATTGCAGCAGCGCTGGGACTCGGGCCCAGGGCACCCACAGTGCCTGGGGGAGAGGGCTGGGGCTGGGGGGGGCACGGGGCAGGACAAGCCGTGAGGCAGCCCCCGCAGCTGGGCTGCGGCCAAATGCGATGCCCTGTGCCCTGCACCCCTTCCCTCCGAGCTGCGGTCCTCGCTGGGTGCCAGCCTGGCTCCTGCGGGACCCCCAACCCTCGGCCCACATCAAGAGGTGCCTCGGGATGATCGTTAGGTCTGAGGAGGTAACGAGGAGGATCAAGGCGTTCTCGGTTTCTTTATCCCTTGTAAGAGGGTTTGCACTATAAGATGATACCTTACTCCAGAGCAGCCTGGTCAAGTGGAAACCAACACTAGCTAAGTAAACGCTGATCATCCTGCTTAGGGACTTGAATTAAAAAGCTTTGCCAATCAGCCTTGACTGATAGAAAAAGGACAGGGCATTAGGATCAGTTGTGCGGCTTTAGAAGGCAAGACCTTCACTTCAATTTTTTTGCTTCCCCATTAATCAAACTAGGAACAGATCTGTATCATTAACCACAGAATATTTACAGATCGCTTTTGCCAGTGAGAAAAAACAAATCTACACATTAGTGTCCATCTAGGAGCTAAATTCTGTGCTAGAGAGAGCTGTCACTCTGCTGTGATCAATAAACCTGTTAGCCTTTGCTTAGTGCCTTGGCTCTGTGAGAGCCCCTGGAATCAGATCTTATTATTTTGATGTATTGGTGTTATTTTGACTGTGCTTATCTGAGAGACTGAGATCAGGTTGTGTGGAAGAGCAATAGAAGAAGGAAAAAATTAGAAGGAACAAAAAAAACCCCCAAACCCGAACAAAGGCATTAGAGGTAAAAGAAAGCCGTTTAAAAACACGAAGCTGGCAGTGTGTCTGGGAAGATGCAGCAGACGAGAACATTGGGTACGAAACTGGTACCTGGCTTGGCCATCTCCTGCACATTGCTCCGGCTCTGTGCAGCCCAGAAACTGCTCAGCGTGCCACCGCTGCCGCAGACCAGACTGCTGCAGATGGGACAGCCTCCACCCTTACAACCTCAGCTGGCCAGGGATGCAAAGGGTTGTGGCTGCTTTGGAGGACCAACGTGAGGCCGTGCAATTTTCATACACACCCAGCATCGGCCTAACTCCGCTCCCTTTTTGTGCTGGGAGGCTGTTGCAAGCCCCTCTCCCTGCTCTTTAAAGATATTTCATAAATATCAGACAAAAGTATCAGAGGCAGAGGTTGCTCACCCCAGCAAATGAGGTTTTCTGAAGCACTTCCATGACTAAGCACAAATCTGGAACGTGACCTCGGCCGCTTTGCCCATTCCTGAAGTGCACTGATGCCGGTCCCCCAACTTCCCCGACCACGATAGGAAGAGATGGGGCAGATCCCGGCACCAGTCCCGAAGACGAGGGAGACACATTGTGGATATCCCCCTCCCTCTCCTGTTGCCTCTGGAAGGTCCCAGCTCCGGGGGCTACGTACAGCCCCCATACGCTTGGGGCTCCCCTGCGCTGCCACAACCCTGCTAACCCGCTGGAGCGGGAGCAAACGTGCTGCAAACCCGCCCTGGGGCTGCGCACATGATTGATAGCAGCATGGAGCGGTGGGGCTGGCAGAGTGGATTAGCAGCTGATGGATTGCTGTAACTCAAGCCCTCGCATCCCTGCTGCACCACCAGCTCCGGGGTCAGCAGCACTCGGGCTGTGGTACAAACCCCGCCAGGCCAGCGAGCTTGAACTTAAAGTCTGCTGAAGTCGGGAAGCCGTGGAGGGGCAAAACCTGAGTTACGTCTCTGGGAAGACCTGCGGGGAGTGTTGAAGTCCTTACAAAGTCCCCTGCTTTCATGTTGAATACAAAAGAGGAGCTGGAGATAGCGTGGCATGGGCTTGCGATACCTCTGGTTTTGTTTTCCTGATTTTATTGCAAAAGGAGCACCCCGAAACCCCAGGGTGGGAGCGGGGGGAGCCTGAAGGACAAAACGAAGGAGGTTACGAAAGGAGCAGAGCGGGTTATCGGTGCGAGTGCATTCCTCCGGGGCCGGGCAGCTGGGGCCCCTTTCACAAACCCCGGGGAGCTGTTTGCACAGTGCCCGCCGTTTGTCCCAAGAACATTTCTTAAATTGTTTCTAGCACTCTCAAGTGCGTGATTGTGCCTTGTCCAGCTATTTCAGCGACCGCAGCATGAGCAAAAGCGTTACCCGAACACCCCATCCCCACAAACACAGGGCAGGGCTGCCGGAGGGACCCGCACGGCGGGCAGGAGCTGGAGGCATCTTTTATTCACCGCTATCGCCTTTGGCCAGGCGCATCGGAAACCCGATTAGTGACTCTGGCCCTGAAACCCATCCCTATCCCCAGGCTCGTAGGAACAGCTGGAGCAGCTGGAGCTCTGGAGGAGACCAGCAGGCTGGAGCACACCGTTTCCCACGGCCGCGGCCCCTGCCTGTGGCTCCTGGGGAGGTTTTCGAGGTGGCGACTGGGCTATGCCACCCATGGGGCACAGTGAGCACCCAGCTCTGCCCACCGGCACCCGCTGGGGGCTTTGGAAAGAGCTGGAGACAGGACCGGCGCTGTGGCAGACCCCCCGATGCAGTAGGGCAAGGCTCGTCACCAGCGTTACCATTGCACCTGGAGCCAGGTGGGATGTTGTCCTCCTAGGCTTATTTTCAGGGGCATTAATTAACTGCTCTCTTTTCCCAAGCCCCTCTCCACAACTCCAAGGGAACGGGGTTAAAACCAGGCTGTGTTTACGGCGTGACGGACACACACTCGGATGGCCTGATCGCAGCAACGTTTTGCTCTTGTAAAATGATAAAATCGTGTTTATCTTACTGTTGAATGCTCCACCCATCGCACCCATACCCCAAGCACTGAACCACAGGTGGGCACGAGAAGAGCCCAGGGATTTTTCTGTTAACGAGGTTGGGGCATGAGGGTAGCCATTAATTGACGCTGGTTGACAGCCATTCCTGCGTTGCCTATTCCCAGCCCATTTTCATCATAACCAAGTGTCCGAAAGGGGTTTCTCAGAGCACTACTGCTTTTGAATGTTTTATTAGAGACCGAATCCAGCACAGGATATTGAGTACTTCAGCAGCAAAGCAATACAGTGCGTGGTTGGCAGGGTTTAATATGTATCTGATTGTATTTCCAATTACGAGAAATGCACTGAAGCCAGTGCTGAGGCAGGCCAGAGAGCTCTGAGCGCCGCAAATCTGGGCCATTTAGCTACATTATGACTTCTTCTCCTCCCTCGTGATTCATCTGGAGAGCAATGAAAGCCCTTGTAAAAATGTGTTCCCAATTAAAGAGTGAGACTGGCTCTGAAGGATTAGACAAATTGAGGAGTAACTTTTGCAGTAGTGCGGGATTTGTGTGAGCATCCCTTTTTCTGTTCCTATCAAGCAGAATTCTGTGTGAACCAGTGGGAATGAAAACTCCTGCTGAAAACCTGCTCCAAAGTCCACGGCGCCCTTCCTTAAATTAAATTCGAGTCTGGACGGGGGCTGGGGTTTTCGGAGCTCCACCTTACTGCTGCGCTGTTTGAGATGTAGCATCCCAAAGCAGAGCGAGCAAAATCCTTTATGGAGAGGCTGAGCCCGAACAGGGGCTCGATTGCAAATCACGGGTACCTGGTGGCAGGGCCACTCGGCAGCTTCCCTGGGACTGCAGAAACGGGGACCGTGCTCCGCTGCGTCCCTGCTCAGGCAGCAGCCCTGCCCTGCCCGTTACCTCCAGCCCGGCACAGCCACCGAGACCGAAGCTGCAAATCCGTCCTGTGTGCACAGGCCTTACTCTGATCCCTCTGAAGCCGCTACATGCTTCAGGCGGTGGCTCCTAACAGCTTCAAACAACCGTATTAATCTGCGGCAGCCTCCCCTGCCAAAGCGCGCAGGGCGGCGAAGGCGCGGGGAGCACAGCAGGAGCTGCGCAGCCAGACTTTTATGGCCACAAAGGCCAAGTCGCACCTGCTAACGGTTGTGAATAGACTTGCAGACAGCACCAGGTGTGCCATTTCAACAGATTTCACAACTGGGTGTGCCTTTCATCTATGTATAGAGCCCCGGCGAGGGGATGAAGCGTGCTTGGCAATTGTCCTAATTTAGCAAAAATCCTATTTGTCCAGCGGGTCACCCTGCTCGGTCAGCACGTGTATTTCAGGAGCAATTATATCGGTTGCCCTTGGCCTGGCCCCGGCCGCGGCCCTGCGGGGCGTCGGGGAACGCCGCTTTTATCGTTGGCGGGGAAAGATGGTAATGAGGGAGCAGGCGAAAAGGCAAGCGGCTGCCTGCCAGGGGAGCACGCTCCCAGCAGCGCAAGGAGCATCCCCACCAGCCCGGGGGAGCAAGGGCGGCCGGGGGACCCTGCACCCCCTCCCTGTGCCTGCCCCCACCTACCCCGCGGTGTAATTCGGCTCGTTTCAGCTCCGTGTCGGACTTTTAGAGAAGGCATTTTAATCATATTACTGTTCAGTGCTTAATACCATGAGACCTGGGAGCAGCTCAAGGCTTGTAGATACTTTACAGAGAGGGTCATAAACAACAATAACAAACGAGGTCCATGTACTCCCAAGGTGCTGGTGACATCTCTTCTGCCACGTAATAGCGAGCCTGACAGCGACATTACATTCAAGATTTTATAATTTCAGGCTTCATTAGAAGCCTGAGTCATAATTTCAGTTTCATTAGATTATCTCTATATCCGAAAGCCACATCATAAAGATGAGAGAGATGCTAAGATTTGTTTTTTAAATGAGGACCACTCGACTGTACTCAATAAAAGAAAGACGCTGATCTCATGGGGATAGTTGGATGAGATCAGATAAATTTTTGCAGGCTGGAGTCAGTATTCATTACCAGCAAATGGGGACCTTGTTTTATTCCAAACTGTCTGCTCTCCATGGACATATGTGTGGTGGCATGTCCAAAGGACGCGTCTAAAACACAGACGTGATTTCAAGCTTCCATTAGAAGCACTTTTTTCCTGCCTGGGCTTGGCCGATGTATATCGGATTTGCTCTAATTATGATCTTTGAAATGAGCCCTGATGAGAGAACTGGTATCTGAATTGTTCTGGTTGTATTTTTATAAGTATGAATCATCTACTCTTGAAAAAAGTTCAAGCCCTTTCTCCCGCATTTTCAAACATTCCTAATTCCTTATAAAAATCCCCACCAATATTAACAGGGAAAAAGGAAAAGGATGAAGGTACATTTATATTTAATATTGCAAAGCCAAACACCAGACACACCACTGCCTTACGCAGAGCTTTCACTATATTGCATCACTGATGTTTCTGTGGAAAATTCCCAAACTGTGTAAGGAAACGAAAGTAATCCCTTGACCATTTTGCTTTTGTTTGAGAATCACAAATTGCAGGGGGACGGGCAGGCAGAGCACAGGGACAGGGTGTAGCATCCCTTGGGGTGTAAAGGCTTCAGAACCACCGCAGTCCCCCAGGACTTTGTAGGTGTCTGCCCAGTAGACCCCCGGGGAGGGACAGACTGGGAGGTGGGGGCAATGCCGCTCAGCTTCTTGCCCGGCCTTCTGGATCATGGAGAAGTGCTGAGGGACTGTCCAGCTCACGCAACTGCCCTCTGTCGCGGTTATCCAGAAAAGAAATAACAGTTGCATAAAAAATGGTTAGTCTGATGCCCATAGCTTGCATTGGCGAGGTTGCCTTGGAGCACAGCGGAGGGCTGGTGCCGTGTGGGTCTCCCCACGCACAGAGGTTTTAGGACCTTCATCCTCCCCCTCGCCGGGTACGGCCGTGTGCTCCCTCTGGCAGCCCGCAGCTCGTGATGTGCACGTTGTGCGATGGCACAACAGATCCAGCCCTGGCTGACCTGCCTCCTCCAGGGGTGGTCCGATGAGTCCAAACCGAATGCAGGACCTGGGAATTGAAGGCATTTCTAGACAGACTAATCAGCAAAATGTGTATTTAGTCTGATGAATCACGCCCCTGAGCGCTCATCACCCACACGGGTGGGTCAAAGCCATGGGCTCTCACGGAGATTGTTAACGCAATGCGAGCGCACCATGCAAAGTACCGACTCCAGGTCCTGGATGCGGCAGGCGAGGGAATGTCTGACTGGGGGAAAGCTCTCAGCATCACGTGAAGAGACTCATTAGGAGTGGATTGTTGTCCATTTGTAATTCTGGGATAAACGACAAAAATACATAAATGCTGCTTTGAAAAGTTTCAAACTCTGACCCCCCTCCACTACACCGATTTATTTTTCCAAATTACTGCATTATACAGCAAAAAAGGCTTTTGACATATATGTGCACACAATTATTAGCTTGACACTAAACAGATCATCGAGCTACTCTGTAATAATTTTGACACAATCAAATAGATGATACTTCGGTAACTACAGCCTGGAATAAAAGACACTATTTATTACAAATACTGTAGTAGTTCGTAAAGGCCTCGGCAGCAATCAGGACACGTTGTACTACAGACCGTAAAGACACAGAGCAGTGGAGACCCCGCCCTAAAACACCTTCCAATGTAAATACATTAGACAGAATTTATTTGCTTTTCATGATAACTCAGCCCTTGACTCACCACAGACCAGGCACAGTTCAACGCAAATGCGTCTGAACTTTCACAAAAGGTGTCTGACTCCCACAGACGAAGGCTGCTCTTTCTTCGGTGGCTTTCCAAGGACCTTTCCTCCCTGTCAGTAGGAGAACCATCAAGTACCAGTTCTAAAAGCTTTTACAAAAAAATTATTTATTCATACACCTATTTAGATATGCAGTGATTTTAAATCAGCCACTGGATACCATCAGGCACCTGTACTGCATTTATTCCAGCTGCTACATGAAAGTTTGCATATTCACAGTACTCATCTTCTAAACATACTTAGTACCTCAGTAATCCTAGAAGCACATACAATGTAGGCATATTAATTAACACTTAAGTCAGTGCATAACATAAACCAGTGCATAATTAAATTGCCAGACTTGATTCTCTTTCATTCATGCTCTTAACAGTTTCACATGAAAAACAGTCCGCATCTAAACTACACTGATGGAACAAGTAATATATGTTCCAATTAGACCACTTTTTATTACATCAAATTGTGTCACTCAGTACATCTGTGCAGGTTGCACAGGCTTCAATGTAAACTGCATAAATGATGATAAAATCTCTCAATAAAGCACTTCATTAGATTTCAAGGAGCATTATCTGAGGGGCAAGTCCCATTCTTCCCATTTGGGTGATAAGGAAACTGAGACCACAGAACACCTCAGAGAAATCACTTGTATTAGTCACCTCAGAGTCAAATGAAAAGAATTTGGCTTCTTAAGTCCTGCTCTAGAGGACAAAGTTTGATCTAATTAATCAAATATTACCCATAAAACAAACAAAGAAGCATGTGTTCCAGTAGAAGGCCCCATCATTCATCCCTCTATCACCATCACTGCTGCTCAGCATTATAGTGGGAACAAACAGAAGCACATAATCTTACAGCTGGTCTATTGTCAAAATGACACATTAGCACAAGGATTTACAGACATGTTTGCTTACGAAATAAAGGTCTGCATGTTCAGAAATGCAAACGTTTTCTCTGTACAGGAGCTACACGCCACAAAGAAAGCTGCTTCCTGAAAGCTGTGTAGAACTCAGGAACGTAGTTAGGGTATCTGTGACTATTACAGTTTGCTGCACTCCCCCTCCCCCCCAAAAAAAATAAAAATCAGAAACTACAGTAAATACACAGCTGCCAGTAAGTACAGACCACAGTGACAGGCTCATATAGCAGCTGCACCGAGGTCCTGAGCAACTCTTCAAAATAGTGGTAGAGCAGTGTCATGAAAAAGGAGAACTGGACACATTTAGTCTGCCTTTGTGCAAAAATCAACATTTGCCTTTCAGAGGCAAATACTGGCCCCAGTGAAGCCAGTGTTTTGCTAATGATGGAAACTGGGTCAGGATTTTAATTCACATTTTACTTCCAAATTTATTTCAAGAAAGATTTGCTCTGTGAAAAGTTGATTGAGGCAGGCAGATTTGCAGTTTCCTGCATCCACAGAACCAGCAGGAGAGCTCTTCTTAAAATCATGGTGCTTTGATTTTATTTTTTTGGTAGCTTAGGTGCTACGTTGTTTTGAAACCACATAAAGCTGAAGATGACGCCCATCGTCTTTGGGAGAGTCTCATCATAAGCAAACTTCATGGAGTCTTCTAAAGGTATTTCTACAACTTCAATCAGCTCTCCTTCTTCAGGCTGGCCACCTCCTTCACCAGTTCTCATCTGGTCTGTTACTTCCACATAAAATAACGTCTGCCTAGAACCTGTCACACCAACTCCAGACCTGGAAAAAGGCAGAGAAGAAACTTTGTTTTAGATAAAAAGAAGGTAGCTAGGAACTAAGAATGGAAACCTGTGTCCTTAACTTGTGTCACTAAGCAGCATCAAAATGCATGTTGCTACTCTCTGCTAATGTCATTTAGAACCTATAAATGCAAGTTCATTAATACGGAAATTGACTGTAACTTTCACACAGAAAGCCCAACACTTCTGAATACAGTTGCATATGAAATGGATCTGTCTTCAAATATATTCTGCAACTGTGGAAAAAATGTTAGTTTGGGAGAAAATAAAAAAAGTAGTTTTTGAATTGGTGAACTGCTGTTCTACATATACTGAAGTCAACAGAAGTTTTTCCAGCTGACCTTAGTGAGAACTGGACTGCACAATGACTTAGAGAGATTTACAAACAACAGAATGAAGCTCCTCAGTGTATCTGTATGCTATCATGCTACATTTGTTTGCTTGTTTTTACACAAATATTTAGATTCTTTACTCTTAAGAAGATTATGTCCATTCACAGCTGGAGTCCTCTACTCATGAACTGGATAGGTACAAGAACAGAAAGGCAGCCCGAGAGCCTCTATCCCTCCTGAACTTTAGCCTTGACCCAAATGGACCACTGTAAGCACGCATGTATCTCAAGTAATTCAGTCTCCCTGCTAAATTTGCTACAGTGGATTTAGTTGAGGATATTTCAGATTATGTCGTCTTTCTTCAGCTAGACTGCTTGCTGTGTATTATACTTCTTATTTGTTAATCTTCTATTCCCTTAGGACTATTTCATTTAGGTATTATTAAATAAGGGATAAGTACATAATCCACTCATTTGGTCCTTCCAAGAAAATACTCACATCGTCATCGCAACTTCTTCATTTCACATGATTACATGTGACTTTTCACATTGAATCTGGACCCAAAGTCCACTGAAACTATGAATGAGGCATTAGGGCAAGCTGAAAAATTAGCTTCCATATTATTATACATACAGAGGATTCTAAGATTTGTAGCACTGTTATGATCTTAGTAGATCCATACTTACCCACTCATTAGTCAACTAAATCCTTCAATTAATCCAGCATATATCACACCCCATAGCAGGAATGAATAATTTGTCTCTTAATTTTCTAAGAACACCGGCAATTATTTTGTTTGAAGAATTAATAATGATTATTGAAGTTGGTTTCTTACATCAATATACACTCTTTTTTTAAACACAGAATAGGGAGCGAACCTGTGAGTTCTTTTCCTAAAATTACTTCTGATACGTTCTGTGACTTTGGACAAGATGTTTCATCCCTCCAGGATCATTCCTGTATATCTAAGAAGAGAAACTTAAGCATCTTTGGCACTTCCAGGAACTTTGAAGGCTGCTATGCGCTTTCTTTCATTCTGGGCTCATCACTCTCTTTCAGTGCCAGTAGTGTTTTTCTTGATACACATTTTAACCAACAAAATGTGATGTACTAGGAGGCAGCAAGAGGCCAGAATAAGAGTTTTCCCTCTCTGTTCCACTTTCACCAAAGTACATGAGCTCCTTCCTCAGTCAATCTGATTCAGTATTTACTTTCCCTAAGGACCTCTTTTCTGCAACCGCTCTCCTTGGTATTTGTACGCTATTCTGACGACCAGCAGAGATAGTTTGCCACTAAAAGAGCCATCCAGGGCTGACTGTATCACCCACAGACTGTATATGCCACGGGCACCAGATCAAATGTCTTCTCAGGACTCCTTGTGCCACACTCCCTTTTCCCTTCTCTGCCGGGAAGAGTAATGCCGTTCACCAGCCGTGCTGCCATTCATCTCACCTCAACTGAAGATCCAACCAGCCGACAGCACAACACAAATGGAGCCTTTGAAAGCAGCAGGAGATGCGCACTGGGCCCAGCATGCTGGCTTAATCATTCTGATCTCATTATAAAAGTAAGGTAGATTCATCTTTCATCGAGTTGCTATCAGCAACCAGCTTGCAAAAGTTGGAATGTCATTTTTTATGCTCACATGCTATCAGTGCCCTTTCTGCCATGAGGATGGTGGCACACTTTACTAGATTCCCTTTGTGTTAAAATATAATATATTTTTCTTGGTATTATCACGCAATAATATATAATGTTAAAAAGCAACGCTGCAAATGAAATACTGATTAAGAGCAAAGAGATCTATTTCACAATCCATCACAGCTGGCTATTTAAGCTCTAGTCATTCAGTGAACAGTCTCCCTCAGCTTAGTCACCTGGATATCTGTCACTGACCCGTGTGCTACCCACTCCTCACTATTGTACCCATGTCCGTTGGAAGGAGCCTCACTGACAGAATGTATTTGCGATGGAATAGTAGATTGCTTGTTCAGTTTTTGTTCCCCCTTTTCCTTCTTCTTTTCTTGTGTGAGGAGGCAGAAAGGATTTTATTATTTGATCAACTAGAGATGCAGATCTGTTTTTCTCTATAAATAGTGATTGCTTGTTCTTCAATTGTTTCTGCAAGAATTGCATTTTTAGTAACTAAATAAATATAGGAAGCCTGGGGTTCAGGGATTGTTTTTTGGTAATTGATAATAAGAATAAAAAACCCCCACATTAATTAATACTGTAAAAATTGTAAGACAAAGAATGCAGCTCGCTAGTCTCCACAGGTACCATGAAAAAACACAGGACTATGCATAATATGTTTAATGTTCTGTTATTTCTGATGAGTGTCAAGTCTGAGCTTCATCTGGGGTGCCCCACCTGGAGAATGAAAATGATCCTAAATTGAGTATACCCTGTATCCATATCCACTTGATATTATGTAAAGATTATATACAAAAACATAGAGTCTTTATTTAAGAAGCCCTTCTATAAGAACATTCTGGCTTGATTATTTACAGCATAATCTCCTTCTACACCACCTGTGACCATTTACTTATGAGATAGCTGCAGTTGTGGAAATCACAGCAGTTCACTTTCCACACATCTTTTCTTTAAAGTAAAGGAAAACTGCTTCCCAAGGTGCTACACTGTAAGATTCAGTTTCTTGCCACTGTAGCTCAAATAGCATAGAGTGATTTCAATATGCTGATATTTCATTGTATTTACTCATATGATACTTCTAATAAATCAGTGTTTCTCTTCTTAGAAACTAAATACATGAGGAGTGGCTACTACACTGAATATACTTTAAAAAATGGAAACACTGGACATCAATGTCTTTCCTTTGTTATGATGCCCAAAGTTATGATATTTCTTCATGTATACCGGCATGTAATTTGCCACAGAAACCCAACAAAAAATTTGCAACAATACATATTCAAAGGAGGACATACCCACATATTCATTCTTTCTTATTTGATTACCTAACTTATCTTTCTCTAGTGCAACTCTGCTATGAGTTGTTCATTAAAAACTAATAAAAACTTCCAAATGACCTATAAATAAAATCAAAGAGAGCTGGTATTAATACTCACGTTGTTCTATTCTCCTCTTCCCTCCCCCCCACCAAATTTAACATTTGTAAGACTGCTTAGAATCCCCTCACTATTTATTGTCTACCTAAATGTCCATTTCAATGGTTTCAGAAAGAAGTTGAAAGATACAGGAATATACTTTAATTCATAAAAAAGGCAAGTTTCTTACTTTTCTTAATTTGATCTTTCTTTCTCTAAATGCTCTGGCTGACTATGCCAGTTGATCATTTTTGCATGGATCCACCTGGAATGCCCTTTACTAAATAAAACATTCTCCAAAATTGCTACCGCTGTCTTTCACAACATTTCCAGACTCTTAGATATTAATGTATCCTGCCTGTCTTTAGAAAATCATCCAAAAATCAATGCTATTGACATTTCATTTGTCTTAGTACTTTTGATTTTTACAGAAATCAAAAGTTAGCAGGTTCGTTGCTTTGAAGCTCTTCTGAGCCTCCATCTGGTTGAAGTAATAAGGTAATTTAACACATACCCTTGGAAAATGTGTATACATTTCAGTGATTTGGGGTACTGGGGCTGGAGGAGGAAGAGAGCAGAGAGGGAGAAGGTAGGTCTCACTGGTAAATAGGCAGCTATTAAGTTTTCAGTATGCCTTCAGGTTTATCTGTTGCTAGGAACTTCCTATGCTTTTGCACACTTACTTGCACTTTCCAAGTATGTTTAAGGAATTTTGCTATGCCTTTAATCACAGTTATATTTCTTTTTCTGCTACCTTTTTCCTCTATGCCAAGTCTGTGACATATGCTTTTCCTTGCCCTAGTATTTCACATTACAAATAAAATGCTTTTGCCATGGTCAGAAATGAGTCACCTATTAACAGATTACAGCTATATTCATTAGCTTTGCATCTGTGGAAATCGCAGGGGTCAGCACACCCGAACTGCAAGTGATGAGTTTCACCCTGGGAAAACCACCTTCCTGATAAAAGGTGTCTCCCCTTCCCAGTACAAGAGAGGCTTGGTCTGGGGGAGGACAAGCAGTGTCCGAACTCACAGCACCGGCCCACGGTGAGACTTCAGGCTTCAGTCTCACTCCATGGGTTTAGCACCATGTTGCCCAGACCAGGCATTTCATGGCTCTTACTGACCCAGACCTACTAAGCCTGGCTTGACCTAGCTGAGCGTTCCAGATGTATTTTGATGTGTCTGTATGGTGCTTGACTCTTATTTACCACTGTGGGACAAATGCAAATGATCTATACAAAACACAGCTCTGTTTTCCTCGTCTCTTTATCACAAGGATCAGTTTCCTCTGAGAAGTTTATAGCTGTTTCAATTAACAGCTACATGGCTGACAAATACTTTGTCAAGTCATTAGGGATTAAGCTCACAAACCCTGTAACTTCAACAGAGGGGTATTTTTAAAACCAAAAGTCTATTAGGACTAAACTTTTAGCGTTGCTTCAGAGACAGTTAGAAACCTCCATTATCTTTGACAACAGCAAGTCTAAGAATGTGAGCACGTCAAAGTAAGGATACCAAAGTGGTATGGTTTTCATCACAATAGTAACTTAAATATAAGTTTAACACATCAAAACAAGATAGTATGCTGCATTCCCATATTTCATTTTAAAGAAAACATTGAAACACTCTGATTAAATCATGCTAAGGCTTTCAAAGCTGTGGGAAACACACTTGTAGGCAACAGCATAGCAGAAAAGCAGTTTCTGCAGAATGACTGCAAAGTGCTTCTCTTCACCTCCTGCCCAGGGGTGGGACTGGCTGGCAGAATGAGGCTGTAACTGGAGTATTTTCTATCTACTTCCTTCTTAGACCAGTGAAAACACAAGAGAGAGACAGATTGTCACTCCAATATGTTTTGGAAACATGGCAATAGCAGCTATCACAAAGCCGTTGTTTAGCTCTTCCCTTTTATTAAATGCATGAGGAAATATATAGCAGATGAAATAGAGCTCACAAAATGGCACTTTTCATTTGTCATATCTAAGTTCATAAACATAAAGATACATTAAATTTTTTATCACGAGTGGATAAGAGTTATCTTACTGCTTTTAAAAAAAAAAAGTTTAGTAGTGCCTAAAAGCCACAAGTGAGATTGAGTCCACTTTGTATGTTTGCTGATGTTCAGTAACAGTGAGTTTCTTCTTCAAACTGAGTGTGTGAGCACATGTGCGTGTAAGCACATGTGCCTGTATGCACGCGTGCACATTTGTAAGCAGGGTTGGAATTCAAAGCACATACTCAAGATTAGCTTTGCCTTCTTATGTCTGGATGCTCATCTATGCCAACCAATTATTACATTCATGATTATTACATTCATAAATATTACATTTTTAATTTGAAGGAAGAAACATGTATGAGAAAACAAACAATATCTTATACTCTACTCCTCTGCTGCAATGTGGGGAACAAATAAATTGACTTACCATTGTGAAGACTTACTAGTTTAACTCAGTTTTCTGATAGACAGCAATTAAAAGCTAAATTTCCCATTGTTTCTTAATATTTAACAAACATAAAATCTATAAACAATCGACATTTACCTGTTCGTATCAACACAGAAATACATTTTTTGGTTTTAATCTGACATAGTTAATCTGAAAATTCCTAAATGCAATATACCCTTTTATAAGATGTAAGCCATCTGGATGCAGAATTTGGGTATATAGTGTATACATAATTCATGTTTACAAATAAATGCAACACAAATCTCTGTTAGTTATGCTGAAATCAAGATCTATTTAGGCATGCAACATGTAAACTGATGAACAGTGACATGCAGTTCCTATTGCCACTTCTTAGGACCTTTGTACAGGTCTGACATTATAAGCAGCAGGTGCAGGAAAAAAGCAGAGAAGTAATTAACATAAAATTATATTACATTATGCCATCACCCAACAGGTGTACTAGCAGGTGATCTTTCTAATTATAACACACTCCAACATTTTCAAGGCTATTATTCTTTCTACATAATAACCTGTGAATACAAACCATTTTTACCTCATTGCACAGAGACTAATAGCCATAGCACAGTAATTGGAACATCCAATATTAATTCTGTGAATGCTCTTCTTTGTTGTATACTTTTGGAAAAAAATCAAATGCAGGAAGATTAAAGTAAGTACCTATGTTAATATAGTTAGGCCCTTAAACTAATCCATCTGATTTTTTTGCAGCGAGGCTGAGAACCTGCAGCTCCTATTGTATCCAATTGATAGCCAAGAGTTTATTACAACCCCTGGGAGAAAATAAGATGGAATGAAGGGAAAAGGAATTTGAACCAGAAGCTCTGGTTCAACTTTATCCTGATGCTCAGAGGTGTTATTTGAGTCCAACTAATTTTATAAATATTCTTCAAGAAGATCAACATTTTCAAGAACTAGAAGAAAATACTGTAAGTTGCAATGGCAATAATAACATCTTTAACAACAACAACAACAACAAATCTCCCTGCCCCTGTCTTTTAAGGAAACAAGTCTCAAGGAGGATAGCTGGAAGTACTTCAACCTAAGAAACTAACTTGCAGCTGAATTTCACATGGGATTCAAACTGAAAACTGCTGGGATACCATGACAGATAGAAAAATTGTTATATCTAATATATGAGTAAGTCCAAAGTCATTCACTCACAAAATTTTGCATTTAGAGAAAAAACATCCCCAAACTGGAGGGAAGCTCACACATTTCTTTCAGAGCTTTTAAAAATGAACAATTTAACTGGCAACCATTTTCATGAAGCCTCAGTTTACAACTGTACTACTATAGTATTAGTTTCATTTTGTTATTGAGCTAAATGGTTCCTTTACACCCATCGCATCTACCATCTATGCTATTTTTGACTGAGGCCATACGTATAGTTGACGAGAACTCAACATACCAGTAGGCATCAAAACTTTCAAGAAGCCTCCAGAAATGGATTAGCTGCTGCCAGAATAGAGAACAAACTTTTTGTAATACCAAAATGAGGTTACTTATTGTACGCAAGCACAAAAATAGCAATTTGTGTAGCCCCGATGAGAAGAGGAAACTCACCACACAGGTTGCAAACAATACAGATTTTTTTTTCAGAATGATTCCTGCCTCTATCTACACAGCAAAATGAACCACTTACATTTAAATTCACCTTCTGGCTGGCATTTTTCTATAGTAGGAACAGATACTTCTGATTCTTCAAAGTGTGATTCATCTGACCTCCTCCAGTCAAGTCCCTCTTAATATGTTTGTCTTCGTCGTTATCTACCCCCAATCCAGCCTCCTTCATTCACCCATGCCATACTGTCCTCCTGCTGCTTGGAACAGCTTGTTCCAAGGACTCTCACTCAACTAGCATAGAACCCAGCTCCTGGCTTCTTTCCTGGTTTTTCATTGACTCCAAAGCAACTCTGTGGATCATTCAAGGTAAGTAAGTCTGAGATCTGCTTAATGCAGTGCCTGACTTCTACCTGATGAGTATCATGTCACAGGAGCAGTATTGTAGTTAATCTTTTCCAGTTAGCTGAGAAACATAAAAAAAAATTCTCCCCAAAACCACTGCTGCAAGCCCTGATAATAAATGAGAAAAAAAAAAGCTATCTTCAGATTACCTCCAGTCTTTACTGCTTCCACTGCTTGAGAACAAAGTTCTGCTTGAATACAGTCTAAGTACTTTCCTCATTTTGTTAAAGAGAATTCTTCTCCACCACAATGAACATACTTTCCCCAAGCCCATCTAGTTCTCAGCCCATGTTTTTTCTCTACATTGTTCTTTCATCTCTTCTTCCTCTTTTTCTACTCAAGGGTTTTCTATTCCATTTTTCCCCCTAGGCTAAGTTCCCCGTATGCGTTGTCCATGCCCTCCCCTCTTAATCCATTAGCCGCAGAACTGTACTGACCTGCCTAGCCAAAACCATTTCTCCCTTTAAATTTGATTTATCTTCTGCTTTCCATGTCCTTCTGTCAGGTCTAGCTCAAGTCCTGCTTTTATTCCAGTCAGTCAATTTTCCTCTCATAACCATGATTCCGGAAAGGGGTGTCATTGGGAATAGAAGACAACTTCTTGCTTTCAGACCAAAGGGTATGACGACACAGAAACCCATATTTGTATGAAAGCCTTTTCACCGTGCACACAACTCTGTGCGTTTTTATCTACAAAAAATCTAATAGACTTAACTCAGTAATTATTAATAACAGTTATCTAAATATTTTAACGCGGTTTTATTTGCATCAAGAAAGGAAAAACAGCTAATGTTTGTCAGGAATATACCAAGTGCAATCAAACAAGTATCAGCTGTAATAGAGTAAGAGGTCTTGTGGATCGGGGCAGCAACACAAACGATGTAACTTCAGTTCATCAAGGCTTTGAATGCTATCTAATGTGACAGTTTCATTAAGAAGTTAGGAGATCATGATATACTTAGAAATCAAAGAAACTGTGAAATAGGTGAAAAACTAGTATGAGAATGATACTCATGGAATGGATATCACTGTCAAATTGGAAATACAAATGAAATAGGATTCCACTGGGGACCATCCTCCATTCAATATAATTCAATATTTTGTTTTAGAACTTGTATGTTGAAATACAGACTGCAGGTAGCAAAGCTGAGATAGATTATTTATAAGAAGCTAGAGATTAGTATTAGAATTCAAAATCATCCCAACAACTTGGAGAAATGGTCTGAAAAAATAGGATGCAATTCAGTAAAGGCAAGTTCAAAGCTCTGTGTTCAGGCAGCAATAATGAACAGCACAAATACAGACAGGAGGTGAATGACAGTGCAGTACTGCTGCAGAAAATAGTTTTGAGACAGGGGCCCGTAAGTCAACAACATAATGCCACTGCAAAAAAGGCAGTCATACTATAGCATATAAACAAAATCATCTGCAAGACTAGGGAAATAATGCTTCCACTCTATCTGACACTGGTAAAGCCACCACAAAAATACTGTGCTCCACTTCGGGCACTATGTTGTTAAGAAATATGCAGACCAGATGGAGAGAAGGCAGAGGACAGAATACGGAATGATCAGACATCTAGAAAACATGGTCTAAAGAAAAATCTTAAATCAACTACGACAGTTTTGCATAGGCAAAAATAAAATAAAGGGGAGACATGTTCAAACAAATACATGTAAGGAGCAGAAGTACTTCATGTCCACTGGGAACGGGGTAGTAAGTCTCAGACTTGAAGTACAGAAGGGAAATTTAGGCAAGACAGAAGGAAAAACTTGCTCATGGTACAGATAGTTAAGACACTTCAGATAGATAGAATGCTGAAACCCTCCAAGAGAGGCTGTGAAATGATGAGATTTTAGAGAAAGCACAGATGCACATTTTTCAGAAGTGATTTAAATCCAGCTGAGCCTGATCTTTGGAAGAGGAGCAATCTAGAGGAGATCCTCCCAAATTTCCTTCCAATTCTGTTTTCTAAGGCTTCTTTCTGACCGGATGCACTGGATCAATAAATAATATAGAGCAACTATTACAGAGATCACTGGGATTGCAGGTAACAGTAGACGCGCATGATATATTGTAATTATTTATGGCATGCATATGCATTAATGTAACGCTTTATGTCAATGCTCTGTATTGACAGTCACAGCAGGAAACACCAGCATAAACCATTTGGAAAAACCTGTTACACTTAGAAAAAGCCCAGAAATTCTTATATTTAATATAGCGATTACAGAAAAAATGTCCTTCGCAGACCATAGGGGAACTAATTACTTCCTGTCTTTGCATGAAATCCTCAAGGATCAGACAGATATGCCAGTCTTTGGCTGAAGAAAGAAGAACAGGACACTCCTACTAGGAAGACCATAACATTTAGAATAAAATTGTAATACAGAGCACAGGAAGTCCAACAAAAGAAACTAAAATACCATCTTTGAGGCTTCAATCTTTCATATTAATCTAAAGAAGTAAATACTATACAGGCCCTTCTGACTTCAGCATGGATCTCCATGGGCAGAAATCTGTGCCCACATAGACAAAGCAGGATCGGGGGTTAATATATTAAGTGGCCTTTGCATGGGTCTCAACAGAGAAAACTCCAATTGTATACTCTCCTCACAAGTCAATGCAATTAAAAAAAAAAAAAGGCAACTGAAAGAACAACCAGGTGTAAGATACAAAGACACTCATCAACCAAAAAAGATAAGGTGTTTTAGCCAGGTGTAAATCGTTACTGCTGAGTCAAACTTCTACACTGAAGCTACAAACTTCTACAGCTACAGAAATTATATTCTACTTTTCCTATTTTGTGTTGGTATACACATACATGCGTATATACATGTATGTATGTATGTATGTATGTATCTGCATGCTACAGTGTGCCAGCGTCACCCAATCTATGAAATTCTATAGACAGCTTTTGCTCATAAATCTAGAAGGCACTTTTTCTTTCAGTAGAACAAACCCTTAATCTAGTTTCAAGGAGTTGTAAAAGACAGCTCCTGTGATTCACCCCCTCCCCTCAACAGAAGCACTGCTTGTTAATCCAGCAGGAAATAACATTTGCCAGGATTGACAGCTGTGGATTTGTATTCAATTCCCAAATTAAAAACCAATGACAGGGCCTAGTTCAATGGCGATATCAAGCAAAATAAAGAAAGTAAAAAACCTGCTGCTTTCTCTGTAAAATACAAACATAAATACATTTTGGATAACAATACTAAAAGCTGGGAAGGAGATATAATGGGATTAAAGCTGTGTGCAAAATTTCCTCTGAGGGTTTTTTGTTTGGTTGGTTTTTTTCCCCTACAACAACTCACATTTTGTATTCTTCCTCTTACATATTAAGTTTTCCTCTTACTCCTCATAATTGTTTTAAAACATGTTAAAATCTGTTTCAGTAACTATCTGAAACCCTGCAAAAAATATAATGTAAAAATTTTCATAGTGAAATCAGCAAAATCTTCACATATAACATTCATTATTGTCAAATTCAAAGAAGGCTTCATTACAACCCAAATGTTATGAAGAGACCTAATGGCACAGGTTCTCATACTTCTGCAAAATTGTGTTAATGGTAAATCAGAGTCCATCTTGGGCAGCTTCTATTGTTAATCAGAATAATAAGAATCAGAGATGGAAAATGCCTGACACAGTAAAGATGGGCTGTTTTCTAGTGCTGTTACAAACTCCTCTGAAGGGCCCAATGCAACTTTTCCCAGTTCTAATAGTCTTTGGAATAAATCACAATAGTATCATTCTTACTGGGAATTCAATCCCGTAATTATGAGTTTATAATTCCTTAAGTCTCTGTAAATACTCCTCTCACTTGCTGAAAATTACACATTTCATATACTTTCAGATGTCCATGTTCCTCCAACACACTGCTTTAATATGGGAAAAGGGAACATAAATTTACATTCAAGCCACTCCAGCAATCTGTGAAACAACAAAATGCAAAGTGTTCTAACTTACTGCTATTTACCTGTAAGAAGTGATCCTCCGTAGGTCTGTAACGGGAACACGATAGCCACACTCTTCTAAGACTTCCCCGCATGCAATTTCTTCTAAAGAAAGGTCTGGTTTGTCTACAATGCCAGCACAGAGTTCATAGGTCACTCCTACCACCGCAGGTAAGGGATCCTCTAGATGAGAGAAGCTTTCCTTCTGATTCTGAAACACTTCAGGATGATGCCTTTCTACTTCACACATGTAAACAGCTTAAAAAAAAAACAAACCACAAAAGAAACAAGGGGGGGTGAGGAGGTGGGAGGGTGTTAGGGTGTTCGTTCATTCGTATGAAAGAGAAAGAAAGATGGTGCACAAATTTTGCCTGGAAATTTATAACCATCAGAGTACTTGAGAGTAACAAGGAAATCAGTCGTGTTATCTGTTAAAATTATGACACACTGAAATTGGAATTTTAGAGAATAAAGGTTCTCTTGCCATTTCTTTAAAATTATTCTTTAAGTCTATTTGTGCTTACATCATTTGGAATTAATTCATGCATACCTTAAAATAAATAAAAATTAAAAAAGGAGGCAGTTCATCCAAGAAGTCTAAGTCCCAGAAGCACCATACAGCTTCCATTTGTTGGGCAATGTGGCTATCAGGATTTAATTTAAACTATGCAGTTATCTTGCAGGAAAGTTGGGTTGCACATTATGTACCATGTGCACAACGATGAGTCTTTCAGCCTGTCAACTCAGCTGTTATTTAGAAAGGGTATGAAAAGCATGTATGTTTGTTTGAAAAAAAAATAAATCCTCTTTTGAACATATAGTTCCTTGCACAGATTCCTGTGTGGAGTCTGAAAAAGACTTCTTGAATTAATCTACAAACAGCTGCCACTGTAATGCCCTCCTAAAGAAAGTGCAAATGCCAGATTTTAGTCCTTATTTAAGCAAAACCTCTCACTGATGTCAATAGAAATTTTTTCTGAGTGAGAACTGCAGGACTGGATGTTACAAAGAATCACTACTGACAATTCCAGATCATTTTAACTTTAACTTACAGATATAATCCCACTTGTTTCTTTAAATTTCCTCATGTCTATCCCCTTGCTTTTCATGAAAGGTTACCATGAGGTTGTTATAAAACAACCTGAATAAAACTATTTTAAAATTTGAACTTATTTTTAATCCATTAAAATATTCTACATGCATATTTCATATACACATAACATGGTTTTCAGATGAGCTTATCTTTTATATCCCATTCTAAATCTTGCAGAACTGGTCTATAAAAGAGGTCAAGTTTAGTGGACAACCTTTTGTTTTTCCAGTTACTGGATTTAGTTTATTATTTCTTAAAACTGTGATATACAAGGTCTCTAGAGAAATGTTGTTGCATAAAAGTAAAGTACCACAGTGACTTCTCAAGCACATGGTCTCTGAGGAAGAGTCTACACCCCAGAAATCTGTGCCTAGGCTCCTTCTGCAATGCTTCTTGTGATGCCTCAGAAGTGTAGTATAACAAGATCAGCACTTGAAAGGGACATGTCTAGATCAGTCTATTGTCCAAAACTTAATCTTTCTCCAGAAGTTAAAACTTTCAAAGCTGTTTGTAGTAGGTACAGCTAGGCCTTTGAGATTCAAACAGTGAAGGAAAGGAGGCACCACTTCTTAACTTGAAAGACATGACTAGAGCTCAGTTTTCTTTTTAAAATGCAGCATGAAGGCAGCAAAAAAAATATTCCATGCAGACTTTGAGGGACAGATCCTTGAAGGGTGCCTATTGTCATTATTCCAAAAGCTTCTAAAAGCTACGACAATTATCATAAATGGCAACTACCTCCAAGATCTTTCTGATGAGCCAAATACTCTTCAGGTCTTATTGCCTTTTCAGTATTGACGTCCGTATCAGTAAATACAAAAAGGAACAACACATGCATCCTACTAAAGGACTTGGGCATCAAAACAGGATGCAAGTAAGAGTACAGAATGTGATTAAAATAACTCTCTGTTACAGGTCTGGTAAATCCCCGAAACCCATCCTGTCATTCCAGCAGGCACCTGCTGTTCTCCTTCTCCCTCAGCACAACCGGGCTCCACGTAGATCAAAACCTACGTTCCCAGAAGGACCTAATCCAGCAGTCCACTTCAGAGCCAAGACCTGCAATATGCCAACACTTAAAGCCCAGTAACAGGTTTTCTCTGTAGATAAGGAAGAAGCAGTAAGAGTGTCCGAGTATTAGAGCATTCACCAAGGAGTCAGAGTATGAATTCAGTATCACCAGGCTCGCAAAGGTTCAAACTCAATTCATCTCTCCTAGATAAGCAAAGCCTAGAAAACCAAGCTGCCTGCTAATATCAGGGAACAGAGGAGTCCCCCATACCTCTCCTGAAGGTGCAAAGTTGACTGCACAAGTGATGCGCCAGGGGAGATCAAGTACTGGATGGAAAAGTAGTCAGTGGCCTATTGACTAGGGCACACTCTTTGGAGGGAAACCTGTGACTCTCCTCTTCCTCATCACAGGTTGTCAGCTTATCGCAAATGCACAAAGAGTTTGGAGAGCAGAAACTAGAAGCGAGCTCAGCTCCCAGCACAGTCACCCACCCACTAGTCCCATGTCCGACTGCTCTCTTGTCTTCCGATGGCTTATGCTACTTTGGTCAGAAACTGTCACTTCACCATTACTGGGCAGCCTCCTCCATCATCAGATGGACACATGCAATGAGCACAGTGAGGACTCAAAACAACCATCTAGTGCTCATTAAACATCTTGAGTAATTATCTCGGAGCCACACAGCGATAAGAAGTCTCAGAGTGGAAACTCCAGTAGAATTGACGTACTTGCCTTCCTTTCTGCAAAGCTGGGACAAAGGATAGATGGCTCAACCAAAGGCATCAAACAAGATCATAACTGTTGTCAAAGCAGCCTTGTTAGATGATTCTAACAAGTCATAATAACATATTATAACAATAATATTATAATATTATAACAATAATAACATATTATGTTATTGTATTTGAAAACGTGTGGTCACCTGACTACCAAAATGAGCATTGCCCCAGACCTTTGCCAATCAGTCATGGGTGAGGAACTACCATGGAAACTACTGAGATATATGTGTAACTTTTTTCTCTCTGCTCCCTCCAAATATGTGATTTGATCATCAAAACGATCTAGGTCCACAGTACACTGAAAAATACGGTCCTGTCTGCCTCGCCCCAGCTGTGTGCTCCTGCCACCCCTCAAGCCAGCATGAACTCTTTCAGCCCAGTCCGATAAGCTGGCTAAGCCTCAAAATTTTCTGTCTGCAGCCATGTAAAACCTCTGCTGTGCCTGCATAAGGGCTGGTGCTGCCAAAGGGAATGGGGTGGGAATGTACATACAGGGAGGGATGACTGCCTTTACAAGCAGCGCAGACTTCAGTGGGAAAACCTGATTGTGACACCACACCCTATGGAAAGGCAAGCACATATGTCAACCAGCACACGTGCAGGGGACTTGCCTGGCGAGTGAGTGGCAGCTGTTTGCTCACAAGTAATGAGCTATCGCCTTCCTGGTGGGACCCCGATAGGAGCTAGCAATGAGTAAAGTCTCAGCCTTTATTTTTGCTTTGTGGAACAGGCACCAAGGCAGACCATAACCCTGAAATGCAAATATAATTATAGTGATGTGAGTAATGTCAGGGCATGGTTGCGATCACCGAACTGCTATGGGGTGTCTGACTGACCCCTGTGCCCAAGGTCAGGTTTCTGAGCAGCTCCAGCCTCTGGAACAGTTTAACTCCAAGAACAGTCCAGTCTTTTGAGGCAGATTTGAGACTTCCATATGGATGATGTAATGAACATGTCACTGTTCAGTACATACACATATATATATATATGCACATATATGAAGACTTCTGCCTAAGATTGCCTCAAAAAGAGCAACAGCTGTATGAGCCATTTTATTCGGCTGGCAAATAAAAGACATTGCATTATTGATAAAACAAATAAACAAACACTTTCTCTTTATAATAGTCAATATAGTGCTTCATGAGAAGTATGCACTGTCAGTATAACAGTGCTGCACAACACTGAACAGCCTGTCAATCACTGTCAGTAAGAAAGGACAGCATGACACCACCCTAGAAAGTTTCCTATAAAGTCTACCATGAACAGTCTTGAAACGGTCTCTTAGCAACAGTCAGTGATATATCTTGTGATTTTTTTTAATTAACATGCAGAGAATATGCTTTTCATTTTTAACTTCCAGAAAGTAAATATTGCTTTGAATCAAAATAACTGATACAAAAACTCAGAAAAAAAAATAGTATATTAACCTAAATTTATAATAATAACTGGTAAAATGAAGCTGTCCAAATACTGATGAAAAAGCATACAGTCCTGAATTTCCCTCACTTTAAATTCCCAAGTGTACAATGCACAATAACACATTAAAAAAAAAAGGAATATTTAAGACAAAAAAAAAAAAAGAAGAAATATTGTGCTTCTGCACAGAAGCTGCCTAGTATGTACTAGATAGGTCAAGAAGGAACTTCAAATAAAAGCAATCTATTGCATGATCATTGTAGAGCTGTTTGCAATTTCATCCAAAAGAGGACAATGACTAGCCCAAAAGCAGTATGTAAGGCTACCCTGATCATTCGTTTCATCTGTAATGGAAATTTCCCTGGTTAGAAATTCTGACCAACTGAAAAGGGTGCGCTATCATACAAAGAAACAGAATATAGAACAAAGATTTTATCACCACAGATGCACCAACTTTTAACAGCTAAAGCCTTAAAAGCTTGCTTCACTAGAGAGCAAAAGTAAATCTAAAAAAAGAGGATTACCTGGGCGGAACTGCTTCACCACAACAAAGCACTGCCGAGAAGTATTAAAGATCAGGACTGACACACTGAGGAAGAAGATAAAAAACAAAAGATCAATGTTTTATGAAGGATTACTGCAGAACTATTAAACTTACAGCTTGTGAATTTAATTTTAACTACATAAATACATAGAAGATTTATTACTAAAGCCACAATGCAACAAGATCCTTGACCAAAATCCATCAAGAATGATAGATAATGGGTTGTGTTCACAAAGCTCATGAGAATTTATCCAAAATTAAGCCACTTTTGTCTCCTGCCATGCAAAGTAAGCCACCAATCAGTTCCTTCTCTCCAACAGAAAAAAAGAGAAGTCCAACTCTAGGAACATTGCTACTAGATAGCAATAACAAGAAAAAAAATAATCCTTAAAAATGAAAACATTTTCTTCCCTTATATCAGTCCCAGATTAGCATAGTCTAACTCTTAGGCACAGTCTAGTCTCATTCAGAGCCAGAGACTTCTATATATGCACAGAGCATCTCCCATCTGTGGCTACTTGCTGAGCTTGGGCCTTAGAACAGACACTACCAAAGCCCAATTTTGTCCAAATTTAAACCAGCAGCAGTTTTAAGTGCTACCACATTCAATGGTTTAAAAGTCACACTCTAATCTTTCCCCATTCCCTTTGGTTGTTTGAAATACATGTCACAGGGAAACCTGACTGGCTGAGTATTTGGAGATGCTCTGAAAGTGTGGAGTACTGATGTTCTCTGCTCACTAAAATAACTCTCAGATCTTACTAGTTAAAAAAAATGCAGACAAAAGTCTCTCTCCTTAGTTGATAGCCTATTAAACCCTGCAAAAACAAGTGTATATTTTGCTCATTACCATGGTAGCATTCTTTCATTTGTTATGCCTCACTGTATGCAATTAGAAAGTTAATTCATTATTCTATGAATTCTACAATAGATTAGACTAACAATGGCATATTTACAGAGTTGAGTCAAACTTTCAACTTTCCTTGTAAAAGAGCTGTATATTTATTTTCACTATTTGATTTAATAATGAGGTCTCAAGCTGCCAGAGAAACTGTGATTTGATGATTATTAAAAATAATGTTAATGTTTATTATACTAATATATAAAAACCAACACAGAAGGGAGAAGTCCAGATATTAACATTTATATTCATGGTTGCTATTCTCAAAGACCCGTACTGCATATTGATGGGTTCCTGCCCCAGGAAATGTCATTTGCAGGCAATTTTAAAGCAAAGGTTGTAGCCTTCAGAGAGACTAGAGAAGAATATTCACTCTGTTTACTGGCACGGGCATTCTTTCTGACCTAACACTAGACTATCTGGGAGTTATAGTGTAGTTTGCTATAAGAAATGAAGTTAAACCACAGTCTACAATGTTCTTAAGTTTACTTAAGTATTATTCTTTGATCTTTTTTTTTCCCCCCTTTGCATGACTGTTCCTCTCCCTAAAGTGATACTGTCTGAGGGTAGACATTGCACTAAATAAAAGGGGAAAATGAAATACTGCTACTGAACCTTTTGGGGTTTGTCCATGGGTCTAAGGATCCGCACTGCCTGAAATTGGAGACAACAGCAGTCTAAAGCTGAGGTTAAAGAGAACAGTAGAGACTTCCTGAAGCATATGGTTGCCCTTTAACTTTCTTTACATCCACCACCCTAGGCCCAGTCTTTCACTTGGCTTGCCTTCTTCAGCATGTCTCATTAAATAACTCATACCAACTCATTAAAAATGGCTCAGCTATTAGACATTATTTTTTCCTAAGAGTCAATCACTTGAGATTTTTATGGAACAGATGGGAAAATTAAAAACAATCTGTCAGAATTAAGGAACAAGATCAAATTAAGCTGGAAAGGAGTAGCAGCAAGTTATTACAATTGTCTGCTTCTCACACCATCTTGAGATGAGAGGGTACAGAAATGGCACAAATCTGTAGAATTTTCTATTTAATTACGTCTAATTTTCTGAGAGACTGACAAACAATTTTGAACATAAATTTACATTTTTTAACAAACCACAACACACAAGTTCTAGTATTTCTTGTCAGAGTTGGAGAGTCATGGAGGAGAAAGTTCAGAATTACACCTTCTTAGGAAGAATGTGACATTACGAATGCCATTTTCTATTTCTTGTTCCACAAGAAACAATATAACATGAAATATTTCCACAGGTCACTAGGCCTGGAACTTCTGAAAATCCATTTGAATCTGCATTCAGTACTGTTATTTGAGTATTACAGAAAGTTAGGGCAAGACTGTTCAACTGATCTAAGTCGAAGATCCCCTCAGCCACTGCTTTCCATGGGTCTCCTTATTGCTGCAACGGCCCAGATATGTGGGTTCAGCTGTTTGGTCTGGCCTATAAGATAAGGGGAGTATTTATCGTCTGGAGTTTTAAATCATCATACAAAGAATTCACTACAAAATTATTTCGAGATTACTATTTTTACAGATGATACGGGCTACCAAAAAGGACTACTACAAAAGCAGAGGTGCAAATACATCTTTCAGTGGTATCCTACCACAGGATATTACAAACATATTTGATGTTTCAAGGCAATTCCCTTTAAAATGCTACAACCAATCCTATTTTAGAATATTATATATGCATCTATAAACTTTAAAGTGCTCAATAAAGAATAAACATATAGAATAAAAAATTAAAACATTCACAATGACATTTGGGAACATCTCCACAAATAAAGAATACAGAAGATAAACAAGGCCCAAGATGTGCGTTATCAGAGAAAAATCACACAGAACACTAGAAGAGAAAAAAAAAAGCCCAGCCAAATTTCCTTAAAAAGGCAGGAATCCTAGACAAGAATTTAATCTGAAATGGACATCAGAGGTCCTAACGTAGCAACAGCCTTCATTTGCCCATGTCCCAAAGAGAAGCACAAGACCACTTTTTTTGTTGTTTTTTACGAAGGAAAAGAATACTTGGATATAAAAGGATCATGGTGGATCCAAAGCTTGCCTCCGTACCTTAAAAACAAGCTATAAAACATCTGCAGAAATGAAACACTGTCTCAGCCAGCCTTTTCATTTTGGGTGGCAGATTATTACTTTTTACCATATTCCACAGCTGTACATCTTTGCTGGCTATTCCTCCAGCAGCTGACACTCAGGGAAATTGCTGGTGGAAAAGGAGAGGTCATTAATGCAAACGCAATGCCACTGAGCCACGGACCTGCCCCTGGGACGTAACGAGCACACAGCACAACTACTGCACGCAGGTATCGCGTTCGGTACCTGCCGCTGCCAGCGGGTTTGCCACTTCTGTAGGCAAGAGGTGTCTGAGAAGAAAACTCTTTGAAACGTGCTGTATGCGTCATTCTGGAGCTCTAATTTGCTTCTGTAAGACATAGATGACCTTGGACTAATGAAGGAGACTTGGCTCCTCTGCACTGCATCTGTTGGTGGCTGCTTTAGGGACTACAACCGAACAGAAAGACAACATATTAAGATATGACACAGGTTTGTACAGCGTCTTCCAGTGCTGGTGAAGACCACAGCCCTGCTCAGCCTTCAGCCCAACCCTGCCTCGGCTTCCCCCTGCAGTAGCTCCTGCTCACTTGATACATACAATAAATCACTACTCTAATTACAGGAGGCTTTTTTCCAAAGAAAGCATGCATGTAAACAGGTAACTGCAATAATGTAGGATACTGTTCTTTCTATAAATATAGGAACAATAAGGGTAGCCTTAAAATATTTTAAGAAAGAGATGTATCTAAAATGTCAGCAAGACATATCTACAAAGACCAGCTAACGTGTACTTGAGCTTTTATTGTACTTAAGCTTGCAGTTAAAGTGTGCCTGGTCTTGGTATCTAACACAATGTTTTCTTAAAGGGATTCCAACTATTCAGTCAAGGATCTCACGTAGCATTTAACCATTTAAAATTCAAAGAAAACCCTGACTGAAATAGGTTAAGTATTAGGATTCTCTAACGGATATTTGGCTTCCCTAAAATATCTAAGTCAATGTGCAGAAATTACATACAACTGACCCATGGACATCTGCAACACAGGAGTCCAGAATCTTAATTTCTCCTCCACCTTTAAGACTCTCATTGAAAGAGAAAATATCCACCTGAATACAACCTTTACAGTGGAAAACACATCTTATAAGAGTTTAGAAAATTGCTCTGTTGTGTGCCATTGGCCTAGAAAACTATTTCCAAATTTTTTCTGTCCCTCAACATAGCACAGCTCTGTATTTATTGAACTCATGGTTACTGATGCTTTATGACATTCCAGCAGAGCAGACATTTATATGGAAATAATACTACAACTTCACACACTCAAACCTGAGAAAGGAAGGTGGTGTTCCTAGGAGCAATGTAAAAAACGCAGTATTTGACCACAGCAGTTACGAGGTAGGGGACAGATGAAAACTGACATCCTGTTAAAATGTGCACACACATATGGTCGGACGGAAAGTTAATTCTTTTGAAATACATCCTAGCAATTAAGATCAGCAAATGAGCTTTGCCAAAGCTACAAGAACATGTACTTCTAGAGCTCCAATACTGAAGGAAGGTTTGGGGGGAGGGGAGGGATTTTTTTGTTGTTGTTGTTGTAGGTCTTTTTTTTAACTTTTTGTTGTTGGCTTTTTTTAGGTAGAAATGTAATTTCACCTTGTCATCGGTTTGGTAATCTTCTATCTTGACAATTTGCCAGTTGTTGACCTGGGCTACAGTTAATCCACAAGCAACTGCTAACACTTACTAATTGCTTTTCAGGAGACAAACTTTTAAAATCCTTTAATAAATAAAGATTGATTCAGCCTTTCATTATTCTTAGATGTGACTGTAATGAATACTTTACAAATGTGAACTTGCAAAACTAAAAAATAATTTTAAAAAATCATAGTATAGTAGTAGCAAAGAAAAGGACAAGATTCTCTTGTGTTCTTGTGAATGAAATAAGACTCTCAAGGCTGAAGATGAGGATTTTTAATGATAATCTTGTACTAATACTATAGTATGCTAAGTAATTGATGAGGTAATACGGGCAAAGAAACTGACCTTTCTTTAATCATTGTAAGAGCAACTCAGGATCCCCTTGTGTCTAACATGGGTATGTGTATTGTGATCACACAAATTGTGATCAAAATTGAATAATGGAAGATAAAGCACCTAAAAAATAGACTGACGTTAACATTGAAAGCCAGGGCTTCCCAGCCACCTCCACCTCAGCCACTTCCACCAACTTTTAAAGGCTAAAGATTATCTCTAAATTAGTTGAAAGTTCATAATATTGTTTGCGCTGCTTACAAACAATAATCTCAGCTCCACAGTGGAGACTTGAGGAAGTAATGTTATTTGATTTAAAAAAAACACAACAAAAAAACCAAAACAAAACACTAAAACCCCCACAACACCATCAGACCCTGTGGTAATTCAGTTACCATTCTCAAAGAAGACAATGAAAAAAGAATGGCAGATTCCAAAAAAGAAACACAAAAATGGCATGCAGGAATAAAAGCAAGTAATTGATTTAATCAGTCCCCTTGACTCTGAACAGATATTTGGCATTAAAAATCCCTTTGATACAATCAGAAGAAAATAATCAAATGTAGTATGCAACCACAGAAGTATTTAGAGATTTATTCATCTCAGCCAGAGAGCATGTGAATATAAACCATACATGTAATATTTTTGCCTATATGGCTCATAAGGGAGAAAATGTCAAGACTTAACAAATTGTACTACGAGAAAAGTTAGTAAGAAAATAAATAAATCATTTAGAAGTCCTATAATTATTTTAGCTTTAAAGTATAAATTTTTCTTCTTGAAGTTTTAAGAATTTGGTTTCTTTGTTCATACAGCATTGACAAACTGATCTTTCATATTGTTTTCCATGTCAAGACTAGAATACCATCTAGTCTTTTTAAAATACCATGTTTGAGAAACACCCCAGATCAGGATTAAAGCATGTTAGTGAATAAGTGTCCTTTTTCTTGTTCAAATCAGAAGCGACTGCGCTTTCAATTTTAAAGTGATAATCAAAAAACCTAACAATCAAAAGCAATTCTTTGGGAGGATTCATCCTTCAGGAGGGCCTACTTCATCTTAAGTTATTTATTTCAGAATTATTTTTGGTGACCATGAGAAAGAATTGCAGGTAGCCCCTGTGTCACTTTTGTGTTCAAATTAACCATCCATTTCACAGTTGGACACATCCCTGAAAACTTCTAATGTGGTATCGAAAGTGCTGTCGTCTTCCTTTTATCAGAGCAGCACCTAGTATCTTAAGCCAGAGAGAACAGTCCCTTCGTTTTCAGAACAGACATGTAATAAAGCTGTACCCTTTGATTATTCTCCAGTGCAATTCCTTTAGTTTCCCAGAGCTTTTAACTATAATGCAGATAGTCCTGAGATTAAATGTGTGTGCTTGCACAATCTTTACTGGTTCATTTAAGTCTTCCTTCAAAGCATTTTACATTTTTCAAAGGCCAACACCAATCCAATTGGCTGCTTAAAATGCAGCCTATTACAAAAGCAAAGCTATAAGCTCCTGACAAAAACATTCAGCCTTTCATACTAATCACAGATAAAGTGGATTTGGCAAAAGATAATTAGAGATGACTAGAAGACTTCTGTATTCTGATGAAATTTGAACGCTTTCTCCAATACAACGTAAATATATAATACTAAGTAAAACCAGAATAAAGTGGTGAGACACGTATGCTTAAGAAAATAAACATTACTTTGGAAAAAATCAAAAGGAAGATTGGTTTCAATAAACTGAACTGCAGCAGGAAGTTGTTCGTGACACCATAAAGCAGGAAGCATATGTTTGGTTAATCATCAGTCCGGTGGAAGAATGAATTAAGAAGTGTTTAAAAATCCATATACATGCACTTTTAAAACATAATCTCTATCTACTTGTAAAGCAGTAATTTGTACCCAACTAAACAATATGATGCAGGACAACTCCTTTGGAATAAACAATCCTCTCAGCACCCTGTTTTCATATAACAAAGAAAAAAATAGAAAGTAAATTCAACTGCAAAATAAATGAGACATCAAAGCACGTTGCTCTCAATAACATTCTTTAAGTGTCATATCTTGGCCTGTATCCCAGGATACCCTTGGAAATGACACATTGCATCTCAATGGGATTCTTTCAACAAAATATTTTAATAAATAAATTCAGGTTTTATGCTAACTTATTTGATTAAATAAAGCTTTGTGGGCATTATGTGCAACAGATGTTAGAGCCTGATGGGCTTTTGTTCCAATTTCTAATTATTTGTGAAACTGCCATTTATAAATGCTATCACATAAGACAACCAATAAATAATCCATCTAAAAGGCGTAAGTATGACTCCATTCTGAAATGGCAAAAATCAAAGTTTTAAAAGAGTATCAGGTTTCAAGGACAGCTCACAAAATAAAAAGCTCGAGTGTTCTGCCCTAGCTAAAGTAAGGGACAAACCAGCAATTTTGTTTCTTACCTACCAAACCCAGCAATTTTGTTTCTTACCTACCAAAACCCAAATATGAAGTGAATAACACAATCTTTTGCCAGGTATTAAATGTATAGTCTCACTACCATTAGTGGGAAACATAGACTGAGAAACTGGCAGTTGTTCACATTTTACCTAATTTTCCCATTTCTAGAATAACAATTTCAATAGTTTCCTCTTTTCCAAGAGATATTTTCAGATAAAATTCTAAAACTACAGGCACGCCAATTATAGAACATTTCCTAGCTTTCCTAAGATTATTTCTACCAATCCCAAATGTAGGCCATGACCATGCTACTGTCTCTAGACCATGTAAAAACCTTTGGCACTCTTCAGACAGAACAGGTTTATTTCAAAACCACCTAGAAGCAAAGCGAAGACTCTTCCTGATTTCAGTGACTGTAAGAGAATAAACATATCCACTTATTTTGCATATTATTGCAAATACTAAAAAATGAAATCCCTAAAGTTGTAAAACCAAGATGCCTCTAATCTGGATACCAGAAACCTGTATTTAGAAATTTATGGCTAACCAGCCAAAACTCTTGTGTACCTCCTTAGTTTTAAGATTTTTTTTATGGATTCCGTTCTTAAAATTAGGCAAATATTTAGCTTCCTAATGAAGCAATGCCCTCTATAAAGATTTTATTGCCATTTTACCCTATTTCAGTGATACGGCAGAGAAGAACTTATATGCTATACAGTGCTTTCATATCACATACTCAAAAAGGTGAAATGAGAATCTGAAAATTTGGCTTTTGATTTTGTGTTTGTCTCTGATAACTTTACAGCAAATACATTTATTTTTGCCTCGTTGCTATGATTTTATTTAGATCGGATCCTAAGGTAACAACATAATAAGACATCTTAAAAGACAGTAAATATGCCTGCAGAATTCCTGGCACATAAGCAGAGGATCTGTCAAGTCTTCACTTCAAAAAAAACCCAAAATGAAAAACAAAAAAACACAAGCATTAAGTGCATTTTATTTGCAAATATCTTATGCAAACAAATCATGTAATTACTTGGGTTGAAGGAAACTAATAGGCTACTATGTTTTTTTCCTTCTAATACCAGGAAAAAATATCATTATCCTGATAGCATCCTTGATAGACAGATATCAAGTTTAGACCTGAGTGTGTTCAATGACAGTGATTGCAAAACGTGCCCTCCTAGACTATGTTATTGCCTACTGCTAAAAACAGTTTCTTAGTGTTTAATTTAAAAAATACTTTCCACATGAGACACCATTTTGTCATTGATTACTGATGAAATTAAATTATTCTGGCCTGCTTTATAACATTCCTTTACATTTTTGTGATAAGTAGTAATTTTTCTCTTCAGTTGTGTTATCCTTTGCATGAACATGCCCAGCCATCATTACCTTCTCTCAGCTATTATTTCCCTAAACTTCTCATCATTTTTGTTGTTTGTTGAACTACATCCAGTTTATTTTAAATGGTGCATTATCTTCTGCACTATCTTTGAAGATAGTCAGGAAAATTCCACACCACTGACACCCCGGAGGAGACATTACAAAGACATACAAGGTTTACAGCACAACAGCACATCGTTGCACATAAAAGGCACATGCCACCCAAGAAAGTTTTTTTTTTTTACCTATAAATATGTTAAAAAGCTGTATTTTACCCATTTTAAAGCTACTGTGATAATTCTTGCACAAAGGAGGCATCTGAGTTAAATTTCATGGTGTCTTATAATACACTAGGACATAAACCAGAAAAATACATACAAGATTAAGTTTCCATAAAGCCCAAACGATCTGGCATATGAAATAGGAGAAGGAATTTAATCCACTCCTATAATGTGGTCAGGGCACATGACTTCCACCCTGTCTCCATAGCTGCCTGCTACAGCCACGGAGCCAGAAGAGCAACCCCGGCTCCTCCAGGCCATCGGCGTGGCTCTGGTGACCATCACCTGGCTGGCTCCGGTGGCCGGGGCCGGGATGCGGCAGGCTCCTGATGCAGCTGGCCAGCAGCAGCATCCCTCCCTACCCCTGTGCAGGCGCGCTCCCCAACTTCAGCAGCAAGCAGAAGCCCGCACTCGGCCAGGTAACTTCAGAGCACAGGGTGACTGGTTGAGTATATTCACCTGCCCGTTCCGAGATACGTTGATTTTTCATTTGCCTCGAGAACCTCTTTCTGCTTACCCCCAGCGCTGGTGCCTGCAGGAGACAACATGCCGAAGAGCAGATTGCCTTGGTTTCCTTCATCCTGCAAACTCCCTCCTGATGGAAAACTACACTTTTCACTTGTCTTTGTAACAGATACAGTAATAAAGCCTCTTTTCTGAGCAAACTATTAAATTAAATTCGGAATTAATTTGTTCTAAATGTGGAATAAATTAATCTCTTTACTTAAAAGAAGCCAATCTTACAAGGCAGGAATATTATTTCCTCCTCTTTTTAGAGAGGTAAGAAAAGACTCTTAAGTTTTTTCCATTAAGAATTTTTAAGTCAGGAACTATTACTGAGCCACTGTGACATGTCTTTGTAGGTAAAAACACGGCATAAAAAGGCTACAGCGCACATGCAGAGTTGTAAGTTTTTTAGTCCAAATGCCTTTTCCTTGTCACATGGTATTTTCAGAGTTGAGAGGAACTCGTGTAACAAACTTGCATGCAATTCACTCTCCTCAAATTTGTCTTCCTTTAAATGTAGTGTACTTTACAGTGAATTTTTCTTAATTTTAAATAAAGAAGTAGCCATAATTTTGCTTTATATCCATTCACAGTGCAATTGGAAAGCTGTCCTTTTACTTGTCAACTAGCAAAAGGTACAGTTACGTTCCTGTTCTTGAACGTTATTACTCAAAGCACAAAAGCCAGCACATGACTGTACACTGACCTTCATCTGTTCCCAAATTATGTCTTTTAAAAGCCTTGAATCTGTTTAAGGGGAGTTGCTGAAACCTGAAATGAACCTGGTCTATTGCTTTATAAAGTAGATGAATATAAAACTTAAGTATTACATTTCAGGCTATTACTGTACTAAATATAGCAAAATTAGGATAAGGGAGAATGTAACTGGAATGTGAGTCTGGTTTTAGAGAATAATTTTTTGTTACAGGCATTGATGATTACTTTGTAATATTTGGTACGTTTCTATTTCTGACAGAAAATCACCATAAATTTGCAGAAGGAAAATGTCCTTCTGATCAAGTCTTTTATTTTTAAAAGCAGTGACCTTATAAAAAAATCAACAATCAATTCTTTTATTTTTAAAAGCAGTGACCTTATAAAAAAATCAACAACTCCTCCCCCCGCAAATCACACCACCACAAATTGCTAACTAGTTCCAATAGATCAAAGTCTAAGAAGCATCTTGAAATACACCTTGCATTTAAATTTTTGTCGCTTGCACTCCGCTTGATTTTCATAAGGATATGTTTAATAATGAGCAAACGTATCAGCTGAGTATTCGGAGGAAAAGTAAACTTAATTAGAAAAGCAAGCAGTGCATAAAATAACTGCAGAAAGCATCCTTTGCTGTGTGTCACTGCCTAACACAACAGGCCAGAAGTATGTAACACTTACAAGCACGACCTCAATAAACTTGCTCAATAATTACAATTGAAAAGAGTTAATCAAGGATTTTTATTTTTCTTCATTCATTTTTAGTAATCTCCACTGTTGTTTCTAATAACATGATAAAACCTTGCAATGAGCTCTGATAATGTTCATCTGCATGTTTCAAAGAAAGATTAACTTGAATGTTACCCCGCAGGACAAGAATGATAGTAAAAGCATTATTTTCCTACAGAAAAATGACTTATAAGTTGACAGATTTCTTGACAACTTTACAAATTTTTTACAGTTGTCAGATATGAACAGTAACATCCATTAAGTACTTAATCTACTTATAAAATTGTAGAAACCTTCAGGTTGTAAGAGACTTTTGGAGATCATCTGATCCAACCTCCTGCTCAGAATCAGGCTAACTTCTAAGTTAGGTCTGGTTTCTCAGAGCCTTGTCCAGTCAAGGTTTGAATTTCTGCAAGGATGGAGGTTCCTCAGCCTCTCTGGGCAAAGCGTTTCAGGACTTAACTACTTTCCATGGGCATGTCTTTGTGTCCTGGGTCTTCCTTCTGTTACAATTTCAACCTAAATATGGTAAGAAATGCTGCTTCTTTTGTCTATACTGACGCTCAGTTGACTTTTGACAGCACAGGTTTTGAAGGTTTGCCTTAGTAACAGTTTATTGCATGACCAGTAATAATTTTGCACAAAACTTTTTTTTTTGGTCTTTAAATGGCATGGAGGGTGTTTTAGGGTGGTTTCAAGGATTTCTGAGAAGCTAAACAGACACACACTGACCATAAGGCAAAAAGCAAGCATTTTATTAACTACACCCATGCATTACGCTAAGGGTATCTTACAAAGCAAAAAAACCTATTAACATACTGACCCAAGGACTGTGTGTGTTTACCTTCTCGGGAATCCACGAAACCACCCTAAAACAGAGGGATTGAGAGTAAGCAATTATTTGTTCAGCATAAATTACAAACTATGTAAAGCAGAGGTGACTCCAGCACTGACACTCTAGTTCTGAATTGTCTTGATCTTAAGAAAGTTCAGGAGCCACACACTGTAGACTCAAGCCCAGATCTGCAATAACTAAGAAGAAAGAAAACAAACAAAAAAGTAGTATCTAATAAAAATTCTGCTATTTCGGCTTGTGCTAGCATTATACCCGCTTGCATATGGTTAAATGATCTTGTCCTACTGCAATATATAGTGAGATTTTAAAAGGTGACTCACACTTAAGGCAAACAAAATGACTACTGCAGTCCTCATGTTTTTTGTCTTTGTATAATTTAATCAGCTGTTCATCTGAACAGTTGGAAAGGATAAATTTATACAAAAATAACTTCATCTCTCTTGCTAAATATTTTCCTGTACCAAGTCTATATTCTAATACAAATCTATTGAATATTGGCTTATGTTGACCTCTTTTGGAATGAGAAAGAACACTGGGGTCCCAAAGGAACCCAGGATACAAACTCTCAGTTCACTGTCATACAGCAAGGAAGTCAGTCTTAAGCACATGTTTACTTGTGCTGCTGAAAGAGGATGACAGATGAAGACATGAGTTAGGCTCAATGGCTGGTTTTATATGATTAGCACAGTTGGTTTTTTTTTTATTCAGCATCATTAAATTCATTAATTTAATACATATATGTGTACTTACAGATCTGGCATTCCAATGTGTATGTTCAATTTGGGTAAACAGCCTTATTAAAAAAACTTGGAGCATTTAACAGTGTTACAGCATTTTCAGAAGTAAAGTAAGTTTTGAATACTTTTGAAAAAGTATTATGGAAGAGGGATCTTAATTATGGAAAACACCTACAATCTTCCTGAAGAAGACATACACACTAGGAAATCCTGACCAACAGAACATGTGTCCCAGAAACCCCTACTCTTCTTCAAGATTTTATCCTTCATTAAGAGTAATGAACCTCTAAAAGCCCTCAAAGTATGAAGTCCTCTACAATCTTCAGCAACTAGACAACATGACTTTTCCATATAAGTAGCATCACCTACTAAAATACAGTAAAATGTAGGGCTTTAATGCATTATAAGGAGTTTTGAACCTGAGTAATTTATCTGATAATAATTGGCTTCATATTCACAAATAGAGTTTATGTAAACCTATGGATTTCCTATACAGAAAGTTCACATTATTACCTTCGGTGGCAGAAGTTTCATTGAATTTACTTGTGAAAGAGCGTTAGACATTCTACAGTTCAACAGTAGTCACTAAAAAGTTAGGATGGCAGCTGTTGTACATCTGAAGCTAACAAATGTTATGTGACCAGAGATGACTGGCATGACATGTGGCCGTAGCCTTTTTATACAGTTATGTTCTCAACTATTTTAAAAATGTCCACAAAAGTTCTTCAGAAATACTGTTCCCAAGAAGTTCATGGAAAACTGATCCTTTAATATTTACCCCACTCAGTTAGTTGGATATATTCACACATTATCACAGAGCAATAAACTAAAGTTTAAACAAAAATAGCAATACAAATTATTCATCTGGAAGTCATGTTCTCAGCACTGTGACTTGAGGCTGGATTCACTTACTTGAAAGTACAGGGCATATATTAAATTTCCAGCAATCAATTATCATTTCAGCCTTTGTATCTGCGATCATAAATTCAGGCACATGCCCATATGGATAGACAAAGTGCAAAGACAGAACTGTCTTCCAGGCAAATTCCAAAAGCAAGTGTGAAGTTCAGTATTGAAATATCACTCCCTTTTCTGTCCTCACTCTCAAGCAGTACAGGCATTTTTAATCTATCTAATATTTTCCCAGTCTTCCTGGAACTTCTACCTTCATAATCTTTATATTGATAAAAGTGTTGCTGTCACTTTATGTCCATCCCAGGTACCCCCCCCCGCAAAAGACTCACTGTAAGGATTTAGAGGGTTCCAACAGAGAAGAATTTCCAAAAATGCTATTGATTTTGCCTATTTATTTCACACACAAGAAGAATACATCTTTCAACATGGTTCTGGTTGTAAATCACAATTTCTTTTGCCATTAGTGTTTTGTTACATTTTTTACATTTAATAGATTTAGAAAAGCTTTTTCTAGGGAAATGTTGTTACCTTTGCTTTTTATTTTTATCTTCTAACACCTGAATTTTCAGTGACTAGATAAAATTTTTATACTTTAAAAAAAGACATATGAATATTTTAGTATTTCATAATTCTGAGAGTGGGTCTGTTTCACATATACCCTACTTCTTATAATTTTGCATGAACGGATATTTGAAGTCAGGAGTTAACTGCTTTTCTTCCCTGATAGGAGAAATACATTTCTTCCTGTGTGCTTAGGAGAGGGTTTTGGTGTACAGAATGGAGGGCCTGAAAGGTTTCAGGCATTTGTGAAGTTACTTGAATTAGGCTTTGCCTAAAACATCCATATGTAGCAGTGATGGAGAGGATTAAAATAAAAAAGTTAGCATTATACTAGGATTTACTCAAACATAAAACAGAATCTCTACCTTATTCCAAGTAATGGCCAGTGAAAAAAATCAGACAGTATCACCATAACTTTAGATTGCTTTTTAACAGTCTTTATATAAAGGCAATACCTGGCATTGTATATTCACAGGTGAGAGAGTGTGGTCACATACTTGGCACTAGACCACTTAATGGCACAAATAATGACAGGGTTAAGTATGTGGGGGACACAGTCCTTCCTTCAGGTGATATATGCACACTCAGAAAATTTCATGCAATCCAAACTTTCAGTTCCATCTTCTATGTAATCATTAAAATGTACAATATATCATGTGCCAAAACTCTAATATTTGAAAAGTCAAGCACAGATAAAACTTTCTGAAAAAATAATAAACCATGAGGAGATTTAAAAATTTCTGCTAATTCTGTCTAAAATAGTAGAGAACTACCTGGAAGTATTATACAAGAAGTGAAAACTGAAGAGGAAATTGGAGGAAAAAGAAGTGACTCCACATCAACAAGATGTGACCAATGGAAGAGAATACAGTATGAAATACAAGATAAACACAAAAGGAAATAACATGATTCCACCTGTTACCTGTCATGTGTCCTCATAAAATCCCAGAACTTCTTAGTGCCATTCTGGGGGAAAAAAATAAATAAATGCATCAGTAAAATTAATTCCAAGTGAAAAATGACTATAATGAAATTTAACAAAATTTAACAGGCATTTCTTTAAAAACTTGGTATAGCTGGTTTTATTTATGAGACCATTATTCTGGATTTTGATAGTAAGTATTATAGATACTGAGACTTGTTTTATGACAGTTCAAAATCTTAGATCCACAATACTATGCTGACAACTAACTTAAAGACTATGGTAGTCTTTGGGCCAGATTTTGGCCACAGTATCAACGTCAGATACCCAATCTAATCATTCAGGTGCTAGGAAGCTATAAGCAGCTAAGTTCTAACCAGTAAAATAACCCATAGATCCATGTTCTTCCATGTCCAGAAATGGTCTTATCTTAGGAGGACAGCTCAGCACTTACCTCCTAACTAAACTCATCGGGGATCCAGGAACAAGACATCCGTCCCTCTAACCCCTTACAAGGCCCAAAATAGTAGTTTTGTCCATGATATGCCTAACATGAAGAGATCACACTCCATTCTACACAACAGCTGTTACTCTGCGCTGCTTGTGGTGGTGAGGATACTGTCTGACAGTAGGCTTGAAGTCACAGCACTCACCCAAGAACTGGGAGACATAAAATGGATTATTTTCTCAAGTTGGGCCAGTTTCTGTCCTCTGCTGTCTTAAAAAGAATGACATCCACTACAGCACAGTTGAAGCTGATCCCTGAAAGTAAGCATTCTTCCAGTTATAATCAACACGTACACAGTTGCTTACATTTATATTCTATCTTCTATAATCACCTATACCAATTCATGCACACCAGTTAACAGACACATGTATATAATTCTTCACCCTGCTGATTAGAAATGTGATGGTATTTTTCAGCTGAAATACAACTCGAGATTTCACTCCTAGGTCAGTTTTAGGTCTATATAAGGAATCAGTATGCAATCAGAGGAAATTCTTTTGGTTGATACCTTTCTCTTATTAGCAAGGCAAAAACTAGACTTGCTGAAAACCTACATACCTAAAATATGCTTAATGTGAAAAGCAGCATAAGCTTTCTATTATAAAGTATGGTTAAATGGATAATCAAACACTGAGCAACTGGTTAATGATTTAAAGCAGGTAAATGTGAGCAGTGAAAGAAGAATCAAGTTCAGTTGGTGGCTAAAGGTGCCAACCAATATAGACAGGCCCTTCAGCTCTATTACAGATGTCATGGCTACCAAGTACACAACAGCTGGTGGGGATTAGATAACAAGCACTCTGGTTCAGAGAGTAAGCTCCTGAGCTTTATGAGTTTACCAAGCTTTTTGGAAGAGTGACTGTTTGCTTGCTAGCTGGGTTTTTCTTCATTCCCACAACTCTAATTATAAACAGTTGTTCACCTCAAGAGAAACTCTAGTGTACTCTTCCACTGGTGTCGGTGCATACCTTCTGTTAGGACTGACAGGAATCAAACGTGTGCATTAGAAGAGAAGTCCTGTCATTGTTTAAATGCAATATAATGTTGAAAGAGGAATAAAGACAGCAAATTCTCAGTGTGAACTGAACTACTAAAGCTGCTGTTTATCAAGCTGGGTGTATATCCAATCCGTTCCACCTGGTGAGAGACAGAGGAACAACTTTGAAAGGACTATGATACAACACACAGTTGCAACACATGAACCTAATAGCATAGGCTATATTGTGTGGTAAGATAATGTAAGGTATTAAATGTGTAACGTGTGCTCAATCCTTTTGTAGGTTTATTTCCACCTGTAAGACATGTATTTGTGGGATTTTCTCGTTTGCAGATTGCTGTGCAATTTTCCACTTGACATGAGTGAGTTGGGAAACGGTGGATCAATGATAATGTCTTCTGCATGTACCTTCATATTGCTTTTCCAGTTTCAACCTTCCCCTGCCCCAAATGGTAAGATGTGCTACCATCATTCATTCTCCCTTTGTAGTGTCCACTTGGGAGAAATGCAGGTGTCCAGCTGATGGAGAAGACAAAAAAGGCTGAATCAAGGCTCTCCTTGCATTAATTTAGGCTATTAGTCCTGTGATACTACTTCCTAACGTATGATCCCAGCAACAATCTTCCTGCCTCTTTCCTCCTGCCATCATTTTGCAAATTATAGAACCTGATTGCTTTGGAGCACTTATGAAAGGGTTTCAAATAGCTGAGGAAAATACACCCTAGAGAGTCATCCTCATCCAGATGGGATACATCAGATTTGAATGACCTCTTCTCAAGGATGAGCTCCATTAGCATTAACAGAACCTACCTCACAGACATGCATGTAATTTTTAACAGAAAGTAAAAAAAAAGGAACTAAAAAGAAATTAATCAGAAAATAAAATCTATATTTTCTATTTTCCAAGTGGCTGGAAAGCACATAAAGCGCTTTCCCTAGAACATGATTTGATTAGTTTAAGACCCAAATTCAAAACCAGCCACAGGCTAAACTAATTTGAGTCTGTCCATTCAAGATGTTGGTTATCATCATATACTCTAACTGGACAATGTTTGTTAAGCTATTTTCTGCCTATATTTGAATAAAAAATTATTTCATATGATCAACCTGCACCTGTCCAAATACATAAATCAATAAATAAATGAAACATTCCAACATCTCATTGTTTACAGTGGCAGAAACTCAAATGAGCCTCATTCATGCCCTATTGTCCAAGTCAAATGTAATTTGAACCCAACCGTATGGAGTTGAGTTTCTATTGTACCCAATGCGCGGTTCTTTCCTAACAGTCTAGTATGAAGGTTGCTAATTATTAATAGCATGTAAACAGTTACCAATGGTTCTTATGCTGCTTTACATACTTCACAGAACATTAATTCTAACCAGTTTCTAACCAACTATATCAAGCTGTATGTAATATCTCTATCTTCTCTTTAAGACAAAAATATTAATTGCTGAAACTGATCAAGATTCATGCTTTTAAAAGCCAAGTAGCCATGATTACTTGTTAAACTGTTCCATTCCCTATATCCTGGCCTTTGACAATGCTCTCCTATCACCACAGTTACAGATAGTTGGAAAGAATTAAAGGTATCAAAGGTCAACATCACTCCCAAAAAAGAGAAGTATCTTTGTGAAACACAAAAGCCCTCTCAAACCCTTAATGCTCTTCATTTTAATAAACATATATATTTGCATTATTATAAAATAGTCCATTCTCTAGTGTCTAATAAGGAACAATCAAAGTATCTCTCAATGAAGTGAGAGAAGTAAGTATAATTGATCGCTGGGAGGTCTAAACACTGACAACAGTTTGAGAAAGATTTTAAAAAATTATTCTTCAAATAGGAAATGTGTCCTGTGATGTTTTATAAAGACAAACATGTCAAAAGTTATTTTATGTTAATTTTTATCTGTTCAGAACAGCAGTTCTGATACTGCAACAACCTTGTATAACACATACTTGATTTGGTAAATCTTTAATCACAAAGTAATCACACTCTAGTTCTGTGCTCAGTGATCAGGTTCTGCAATGTTGCAATGCTGAACTAGTACATATAGTATGTGTAAATTAATAAAGCTGTATTCCAAGAGAGGCAGCATGTGGGACGACTTCATTTCATATTACACAGAATACAGATTACTTACATAAGCAAAAATTGCATAAGAAAGCCGTATCAGGTCAGATGAGATGTCCATCCTGCCTAGTATCCTGTCTCTAACAGCAAAAGGAAAATTTAAGAACAGAGGAAGCATACAGCAATGCTTCCCAAGAATACTCTTCCAAGCCTTTGACAAAAGACAGCTGAAGGGTGTCAAAAGACAATCCCTCAAAAAGGCATCCAAATTAAACACAGTCCTCCCCCAACCCCAAAAAGCAAGTACAAATAGACATTTCTATACCATCTCGATGTGCAAGAGTGTGTCATAAGTCCTGCTCATCTTGTCTGTAAGACTGACCTGATAATGGTATTGACAACTTAGAACTACAACAGTATGCTACCAGCTTGACAGTCTGCACAAGCAAAACTCAATCCCTTTTGGTTCAAGTGATTCCAGGACAACCATGCATTGCAAAGAGTTCTCTGCTAGACAAGTGTTGACAGTGGATGCAAGTTCAGCAGATGTGACTCCTACCAGCAGAGAGCTGTTTATGATGCCACCCATACTTGATCTCAACATTCTCAGTCCTGCTTCCATCCTTGAAATCTTCTTCCTAAGACTCTTCCTGCACCTGCTCATTGCCATAATTACAGGCAGAAGCCTGTTCACACCGTCTGTTATGGATAAGTTGGACTTGTCTGCAGCCTATAATCAAAATACCATTCTTTTTCCCACCTACGCTCTCTGTCTCTGGCTAAAATGCCTTAAGAATCACTGCACCAGGGATATCGCTATCCTCCGCTTTCTTCCACTATCTTAGGCAATATAATGTCTGAAAAACATGTCAAATTGCTGTCAGGATACCTATGGAAAGGATAACTTTTGCTTACGAGATAAACTCACCTAAGACTTAGCCCAGACTAGCCAATCAAGATGATAAAAAGAACAGCTTATGCTAACGATGTAGGAAGAAACATTCACTGGCACTGATCTTATGGTGATACCGGGTGTGCTCCACATGTGACAGACCCTGGACATGCTCTGAAACAAGTTGCCTGGGAGTTTCCCTCTACTCTTCATTTGCAGCAGCTTGAATGACTTTCTCCCTCTTTTCCCTGAGGGCAGCACCTATACATGGTCTGCCACCTGAGAAGCCCTTGAACCAGCTCATATGTCAGGTAAATGTGTCTCCACATGTACCAATACTCAGTCTTATACTGATACCATCCTGGGTCTTCAAAAAACCCCCAAACCAAACAAACCACCCCCCCCTCAGTCTGGCTGTGGTCTCTACTGTTGAGTACAGCCCTGCTGGGACTCACAACAATTTCTCTGTAGATGCAGCTTTTTCAAATGGATGGAATAAATACTTAAACACAATTTTAGAGATGTAGGCCTTTCCTCAAGGACCATCTCCAAGGACTCTCCCAAAGAATGAGCTCTGTTTAGAAACAATAGAAGTGAATTAGAGCTGTGGTGCCCCGGTTTTAAATAAGAAGACCTGCACCCTTCCAATGCTACTGAGTTTCGAGATGAGGAAGAGAAAGGATAGTGGTGCAGCAGACCATGCCATGCAGCTAAAGGTAAACTAGGCACAGTGCCACACTAAGTGCTGACATAGCAGGAGTCTGTAAAATCATGAAAGACGTGGAGATGGTGAATGTGAAACAATTATTCACTGTTTCTCATAAAACAGAAGCACTATGTCATAGTTGGTTACCTGAGGAGAAAGGCTAAGTCTTATATGAGTACTGACCTATCTCCTTTCAAGGAACCAGTGCTGAAGTTTAGCAGCTGCACAGAGAAGTTTGCCTTGCTTGTTTTATGTATAAAACAATTAACTGATAGCTTCTGAAACACCTACATGCAAACTGTATTACATGTATGTTTTAAACATGCATAATTAAGGTTTTATACTTCTTAGATTTTATGAAAAGTTTTATTCTGAGAGTAAACTGAAAACATGTTGGTGTAACAGGTGCAAGAACTCTCACAAAACCACTTTAAATGCTTCCTTTATGTAATAAGTTCTTCAGAACATCACGCGAGGGTGTCTAAAATAAATCCTCAACACACAGGTTTACAGTAACAGATTTCCTGTAGTCACTCTGTTGGGGAGTTCAGACCATTCAACAAATCAAAAATTATGTTGGATTTGCACTGATTTAAATGACTTCTTGTAATGAGCTCTGGACAGACAACACATGACTGAAGCAGAAACGATCTTTAGCCAAATTCTACTTAAAGCTTCTCCTATCTTATTTGCCTTATTTAAGTATTTAATAATTTAAAAAGTGACTGAATTAAAGGCACTGCCCCATGTCATCTCCAATGTTTATCCACAGAAAACTTCTGCTTGGACAGACAAAGCCAAAGTGGCCAAGAACTGTAAAGTCACACCAAAACCACCTCAGTAAAAAGGGTTCATACCTTCTATTACAGATTTTTAAGGACACTGGTTAACAGGCCGCACAGGCAGATCACTTAAAATGCTGGCGATATATGCCCCAAATAAGAAACTAACTTCACATATGCCACTAAAAGAGAAAAAAAAAGCTGTCCGTGACAATGATTAACTTCTTACTGTTTACATTACAGGAGAGACAACATGACGTTTGGTGACCCATTGTGATAGGCACTAAACATATGTAGTGGGAACAGTTCCTGTTCAATGATCTTACAATTCAGTTAGAGCCCAGACAAAAGTTGGTGTAAACAAACAGAGGCAGTTAAGGAAAAATGACAAATACATTATGGTATAGATAAGCTACATGCAAAAGTTATGAGGGTTAAAATGACAAACAACAGTCATGATCCTCTAGGCTCTACCAGTTGGACTGGGTTTAAAGCAGTCATCCAAGAAGCAAATGTTCCATGTTTGTGTAAAAATCCAACTCGAGAAGTTGAAGCAATTATAACATAAAAATAACTCTGTCCTCATTGCTCCATTTACTCTGTTTCCACACTCCTAAGACACAAAAGCAGTTAATGTCCTTAATGCAAAGGGATTATGACCATTCTTGATGCAATAAAATAATAACACTATAGGTAAAGAAAAACAGATAAGAGAATTAATTGGCAAATAACGGTCTTAAACCAGAGTCAGCAAAGCCAAGCAAGTGTGTGGTCCCTGTTTAATGATTTACATGTAACAAAACAGTAAAACTCCCTAGGGGAATAATCAGATTTTGTTTTTTCTGTTCTCAAAAAATTTTTTAAAAGCTATAACGGTATGTTTTTCTTTAAAAAAAAGTGTAAAACTTGCTTTTCTATTGCACTTGTTTTCACATTCAACCAATCTTCTATAAATTTATCTACACAGTTTAATATCAAAGTGCACAGCAATGCCTCTATCTGGAAATTCACTACTCATTCTCTTGTTGAGGTGTCTACTTGTTGCCCAGAACCGCATGGCAAGAGAACACCAAACTTGTCACTTATTAGATTGGTTTTCATCAGGTTAATCCAGATGAGCAGCATGCTTAAGGAATCAAGTTATTGATTCATGAAGACAGACAAAAATCTGCACCAATGCAGGCAGCTCCTACAACCTCCTGCCACCTTTATTTCCTTTCGTGGTCTTAGCTTAATGCTTTTCAGTCATATTCACCTTTTTATGACCAATAAAAGCTGCCAAGAGGTAAATTCACAGTAAACCCAACTCAGTAATTCAGTACTTCTTGATTTATAAAATATATGCTCCTACAATGGGAAAATATGCCCTGAAGATGTGCATTAGCTGCTGCTTCTCCTTGAGTCACAGTTCTTAGGCTAAACAAAGTGGACTTCCCCACCTAGCAAAACAGGAGACACTGGATGCTAAAAGTTAAGCCCTCATCCCTCTGTAAACGAATGTTTCCCTTCCTTTCTCCACCTGCTACAGAAGAATTGCTCCTATCAGTTGAGATTTCCTTGTTACATTTCTTTTTTCATCTTAATGGAATCTGATGTCACATCTGTAGCAGTTTTCAGTGCAAACATATGAGGATTTATAATCTATTATAAACCATTTCTTGCCAGCTGAATTATTAATGCTATAACTCTTTGTTATATATAATCAATACCTAATGTTTCCAGTGTCCACAATGATGTGCCCACAGAAACTACTTCCAGGACCAACTCAGGACTTTATGCTTTTCACTTTCCCATCATACAATTAGTGACTGTATTGGGTTTGTGTGGCAAGGTTTTGGTAGCGGGGGGATTACAGGGGTGGCTCCTGTGAGGAGCTGCCAGAAGCTTCCCCCATGTCCGACAGAGCCAATACCAGCCGGCTCTAAGATGGACCCGCTGCCGGCCAAGGCTGAGCCCATCAGCGATAGTGGTAGCACCGCTGGGATAACAGATTTAAGAAGGAAAAAAAGTTGCGGCAGGCACAGAAATGGCAGCTGGAGAGAGATGTGAGAACATGTAAGAGAAAGAACCCTGCAGACCCCCAGGTCAGTGAAGAAGGAGGGGGAGGAGGTGCCCCAGGCGCCAGAGCGGAGATTCCCCTGCAGCCTGTGGGGAAGACCATAGTGAGGCAGGCTGTCCCCTTGCAGCCCACGGAGGTCCACGGTGGAGCAGATCTCCACCTGCAGCCCGGGGAGGACCCCATGCTGATGCAGATGGATGCCTGAAGGAGGCTGTGACCCCGTGGGAAGCCCACGCTGGAGCAGGCTCCTGGCAGGACCTGCGGATCTGTGGAGAGAGGAGCCCACGGAGCAGGTTTTTCTGGCAGGACTTGTGACCCCGTGGGGGACCCACGCTGGAGCACTCTGTGCCTGAAGGACTGCAGCCCATGGAAGGGACACAGGCTGGAGCAGGGGAAGAGTGAGAAGTCCTCCTCCTGAGGAGGAAGAAGCGGCAGAGACAACGTGTGAGGAACTGACCCCAAGCCCCATTCCCCGTCCCCCTGCACTGCTGGGTGGAAGAGGTAGAGAAAACCGGCAGTTGAGCCTGGGAAGAAGGGAGGGGTGGGGGGAAGGTGTTTTTAAGATTTGGTTTTATTTCTCATTACCCTACTCCAATTTGATTGGAAATAAATTAAACTAACTTCCCCAAGCTGAGTCTGTTTTGCCTGTGACAGTAACTGGTGAGTGACCTCCCCATCCTTATCTCAACCCACAAGCCTTTCATTATATTTTCTCTCCCCTGTCCAGCTGAGGAGGGGAGTGACAGAGCAGCTTTGGTGGGCACCTGGCATCCAGCCAGGGTCAACCCACCACAGTGAACAAATTACCTCGCACTGTCTGAATATTTTTCATAGTATTTTCAGCACTATGCCATACACACAAATTATGTAAATAAATAAAAAAATAAACCACCAGCTTTGACCCTCAAAAATCCATAGTTTGAGATTTTTTTGAAGAAATAAAGTGTTAATAGTCAACATGATAGTGTGGAACCTGTATGAAGAACAGAAATAAAACAGAGAAAGGTAACTAAAGCAAGTTTGGACTTGTGAAGTTTTCCAAATAAGAATAAAATAAAATACCTGTTCCATACCCTTTAAATGTTTCATTGCTTCCTGTTGAATATTTTTATTGGATTAATAAGTTAGTAGGGTGTTTTTTTGTTTATAGAAGCTAGACAGCTGCCATGATGTATCTAAAAATCTTCATCCACAAAAAAACAGTGCAAAGGAACAGTCAAAAATTCAAGGACAATTAATATTCAACTTTTTCATCTAAAAGAAAAGCCGTGTCCTGAACAGACTATTTTGCATATGAAATCTGTTTGAAATAATGACTTATCATAGGTTTTTTGTCTCGTTTTTTGTCTCCTTTAAAGGTTTGATTTGTCATGAGCAGGGAGAAAGCCGTCTTCTTTTTATATAATTAGAAGTTTCATAGAAAGTATTACATATCTTCCAAAATGAAAGGAAGCACTTTTAGCTGGCAAAACCCCATGCAACTCAATTGAAAAAAAACCCCGAAACCCCAATAAATTAATTCTAATTTGCATTAGTTGAGTGCCTGGCCCTTTTTTTTTTCCTTTTGAATGTATACATCAGTATTAGGGAACTGTCTTATGCTTGGCTACCATATTACATAACTAGTAATTTAAATGCAAAGTGTTGGTGTTAAACTCACTCAGTCCTAGGGTGCAGTCCTGTAACACTGTAAGTCAATTTAAATCCAGGCTGCCCCTTTTTCTACCCCAGCTGCACATGTCTGTTCTACCCCTACCCCATCACTGACATCTGGGAACTGATCTGATTTAAAAAAAAAAAAAAAAGTGCTCTACAATAAAAACTGGTGAAAAAAATGATTTTTAGTAGTTAACATGAATGTAATGCCATTATATACATACCAAGTTTTCACCAATGACTATTAAACAGAACAGCCTTGGTCTATTCAAAATTACTCCAAGAGGATAGAGATGTATCTGATAAGGAGCGTTCTAGAGAAAGACATATGCACACAAAAAAGCCTGAATTACAATTTCAGTCCACACCCACTAATCCATTCCATCAGACTGCACACGCTGGAGTAAACGAAGCCTCATCTTCAAAAGCAATTTGCAGAATTACTTGCTGATGTTGAAGAACTACTTCAAAGGAGTTTAAGTGTTATGGAATTTTACTGTTTTTTAAACAAGCCACTGTTTAAGCTCAGGAGGAAGGGGGGGTGAGTGTTTGTTTTTTAAACAAAGCTTGTAAGATTTCATTACTAAACTACCCAGAATGTTTATTTTAAAAGCATCATGATTACAAATAATGGCATTTTCCAGTTTTTAACTTACCCCATTCAAATGTTTCAGTTAGAAATGACTGGTTTTAGTGCTTTTGTGGAATCTGCATCCAAAAATACACAAACTGATGACTTTTCAACAACATTAAAAATGAACATTTTATCTGAAGTACAATACTACTGCTGCTAATGGGCTTTAATTAACAATATTAACAATTTCAGAAGTAAGATTAAGCTAGCAAAGTTCATGGGGACAAATCATGCTATACACTAAAGAACACCACGGCAGCTCCAGCTGACACAGCAGTTCTGAGCAGGGCAGAGCAAAGCAAAGTTGCTGCAGTCTCCACTACACTCATTTTATGCATAAGGATCTTGAACAAGAGACAGAGGTGCTCAGCTCTATGTGATAGCAAACTGTTTGAAGCATGGACTGGACTTCTTATCTGAAATTAGCTGGAAGACACAAAGTTACTTCTCGAAGAAATCATAATGTATACCAGTGGAGACCACACCAGGGATACCTCAAGAGACATAAAACCTAAGGTCATAGACTGTAATTTTTACAACCCATATCAATTTTCTCTTCAAAGTGAGCGTTATTCTGGTAGGAGTTTGTAATGAAACTGCAAACAGATGGTTATGGCAATAGAGTTTACTGTTCAAAGGTGCAATTTTTTCACACTTTAGGAGGTAAAATAAACAATGGAGAATGCATTAATTTATTCAACTGTTAATGCAATACTGGGCCAAGCCACTTTGTTCATTTTATGTATATCAACTGCCAGAACAATTACAACTAAGATACTTGATGTGTAAGTAAACTTTCTCATATAATCCTCTGGAAGTTTACTTTTCAGGTCACAGTTTGGTTTTTGTGTGTACTTTTCAACAATGGAGTTGTTACAGTTTAGCTTGGCATTCAGCTATCAGTAAGATCACTTACCTTTGAATGAAATTTATAAAACATGAGAATTAAGCATATATAAGTACACTAAATTAAGTCAAATCTCCTTTCTCGCCTTGTTTTTCTGTTTTTAGTACACATCATTAGTAAGAACAATTGCATATACATATCAAACACACTTTATTCCAAGGCAAATACATAGTAGCATACTGAAATCTATACTACAAAGAATAAGGATATGGTGCTTGCATTAAGAAACATGATATGCACAAAGGTCAAATTTATGACTTTTCTCACATCATTTTACTGCCAGGTCAGCATATAATTTAAGGTTATAAGTTGAGATACAGATGGGGCTTTCCTAGTACTAAGTTAACTCCAATTCTGTCGAAAGGAACCGACTGCTAGTAGTTAAGAGTTTTCAGACTCTAGAGTTATCGTATATAAATGACTAAATTTAAAGCAAGTATTAAACTGCTCTTTTACTTAAATTCCTGTCACATTATTGAATTTTGCTGCATGTATTTTTCCATTTTCACTAAACTGTGTTTTCCCTTTGAAGTCTATGACACACTTTATTTTGCAGGGATAAAAGGAACATATACTTTCCATATTTACAAAATTACTAACACTACTTTTTCCACAAAGTTATAGTAAAACATGAAATCTGAAACTTTGACTGGACATAGTTAAGGAATATATTCCTAATAATGAAAGATGTTTTAACAGAGATAATATCATTCACAAACTGTGCATTCAGCTGATGTGACAGCAAAATACTTTTCTGTAAATAATTACTGTACTTTCAAACAGTTGTATGACACATCTCACAGAGCCACTTATATCCATACTTGCTGAAAACCTGCACAGCAAAGGCTATTTTTGTAATCTTTTCCCTATATTTTTCGGTTATTGTTAAAGAAAAAAATCTCACACAATTTGCAATAACTATTTATTTGCAAAATTACTATCAAAAGGTCAAAAACTCAGGAAATTTAAATGACTGATTTCTTTTGCCATACTTTCTGCTTAATCTGACCTAAATCAGCACTTCCATCAAAACAGTATCATCCTCCCTTTCCCTGCTTTCTACACGGTCTCCTGCGTGCAAACAGCAAAAACATTTCTGCAGCCACACACTAAGCCACACTAAAGATGTCACCTAGTGCCTAAACCAACTCAGCACAAAAAAGCTTCTCCATTGCCAGTCACATTGCCAGTGCATAAAGGTATGTGCCACACAAAAGAGGGGACAACTGTACCTGTAATTTCATGTCTCACATTCTACAATTCTGATCTGCCAAATAATTAAGGACATACTAGACTTGATTATGTTCAAGGGGATTAATACATATATCTTTGATGAAGATCAGAAGCTAGAAGCAATTAAGACAATTGTCCTGGGTAAAACATGATCAGAAATTGCAACGTTTTGTCTTCTGAATTCTGTATCAGGACAAGCAAAAGTGATACTAACATTAAAAGCACATATCTGTGGAAAAGAAGCATGGAGTATTTTTTTTCAATTTATTGTACACATTACACATCCAGTGAGCATTAAGGAAAATGAAAAATAAAACTCCCTGAACAACCTAAGAGGCTGAGAAACACAGATCCAGGAGGCGCATCTGCTGGCTCCAGCTCGGAGAGTAAAAGCCAAGGAAACACCTCAACCAGAGAGCTGCTGAGAACTCCTAGGTGTTCTGTGTTTCATTTATTTTTCTGGAGTTTTCCCTATTTGTATAACTTGTTACATATTCATTTAGTTAGAAATAAACAAACAAACAAACATGGCCTTTGTAGTTAATAATAAATGAATCTGGGGAATGACACATGGGTTCATATCCCTCCTCCTATTTATAATAATTCATGAACAACTCCAAAAGATGAGATTTAAGAAAGCACTTCGTAGCATTCAATAACCTTCACTTTTAAGGCACTCGTTAGAAAGATGGATGATCTGAATTTAGACTTTACTCTGAACCACTGTCACTTCAGGCAAACACCAGAACTCCCAAATAGCATCTAAGCACCTTCACTGAATAATGTAAATTCTGTGGTGGGATTTAAACTGCAATATTTGTCCTAAGATTACAAAACTATTTCTGCTCTGCCAACTGATGGAGCCTTAGTGAAATTCAGTGAGACTGATTCCTGCAAATTCCTTTGGAAAATGGCACTTAGACTCCTAAGTCACTAAAGATAACATCTTCCAAACCGCTAAATTTTATTGGCTTAAAATTTTTTTAAAGAGACCAAAAGAATGAAAAACCTCTCCAGGAAACCTGTTTTAATCTTTTCTGGTCCATTGGCAGCTGATTCTTTTGACCACAGAGTTATCAAGATAAAGGGCCTGACTGTGAAATTTCAGGCTAGTGTTATTTAATGACAGGCAGGGGAATTAATTCTGCACTTGCCTTAACATAGCCAGATCAATTATGTCTGTAGTAGCTGTTTCAAGACAGAGTGAGATTGAGTACAAAGTACCCGTTTCAAGTCCAAGACGTCACAGTAGATGAGAAATCTCACTTGATATTCTTGAACTCCTTCCTGTACTCCTCTTGTGTGCTCATTAGTCAAAATACCCTTTCAACCCCTTAGGAAGAGGACTCTCCAAATAATACATACTGGACAAACACTGCTTTGGTCCAAATCACATTCCCACAACTCGTGATTGCCCTGACCACTGACTGGTACAGCACCCCAAAGAATTTGGGACTGCTGAAGACAACCTTATGTAGAATCTCTGACTCAGAGAGACATTCAGCCCACTGACTGCGCCAGGATTTAGGGCTCTCACCTCATCTCTGCAGGCACAGCAGGGAGAGAAGCAAACTCAAGTATAGTAAGTAGAAGGAGAAAATGAATGTTAAAATCATCAGTCCCAAGGCAACCACTACGCCTACAAGCATAATTTCTTCTTTGCTACCCTAGGTCATGACCCTCATCCAAAAGAGGAAGGAAAGAAACTGTCCTTTCATCATTAATTTCACTATGCCATTCAGGAAAACAACACTGACAATACCATAAAACCACAGTTTAAGTTGCCACTGGTATTTCAGCCAAATGCTAATCACCACCATCAATTGTCTAATATTTCTCATTACCTCTTTATTCATTCTAACAAATTCTACTGCAACTTATACAGGGTCTGATTAAAATCTTCTCTGGTTGACAAAGAGCCAGCAGAAAAAAAAACTATCCCCCTTATACCACAGTACTGGACCACTCCATATTTAGATACATAATAAAGCTGCATTCAAAAACTATGCAGTTGATGAATGCTGTTCTAATTTCAGAAACAAAACCTACTGACTATGTCACCTGAAGCAGAACACTGGTAAGAAAAAGCCTGTGTATAAACTGTTGTATCATTAAAATTGGATTAAAAAAAAACACAACACAGAAAACTATCCGTCATGCATAACTTCAAAGTTACTTGGTTTTGCAAATGCACCTGTAAAGCAATAGTGTGGATCACATAAGTGTGATTTGAAGAGTAATTAACAAATCTATTCATTTATTTATAACTTATGAAGGACAAAATATTTCTGATGCAGTATTCAAATCAATGCAGGAACAATATAGCTCAATGAACTGTACATCTTGCATCACACACCGGTCTGGCACACACCAACAAAAACCCAGCATTAACAGGATTGACCAAGGTTAGCAAGCAGCACTTGGGAGATCCCAAGTTTCAACACAGTTGGGAACAAAGCCAGGTGCAGCACCATGGTGTCTCCATGGTGAAGTAAGAGCAGGGAAGGACGCTCCTACACACCAAGTCTCATAGGAAGTTAGGGTTACCGCTTACTGCAAGTGTTTTCATAGACAAGGTCCGGGGATTTTTAGCATGTCTCCTCAGCAGTACTGAATACTGTAAGCATGTTAAAACTGTTTATTGCCATTTCTGTTGGCTCTTTCAGCAGAATACCAAGACACCTTAAGCTCTAAGACTTCATCCTGAGCATGCAATGGCATGAACCCAGCATATACAGAAGAGCCTAAAATCTTAGTCAAAGAATGAAGGTCACAAATTCACTCCACAGACTCAGCAGGGCTGCTCTGAGAATGAAGAATTAACTTCCACAAGTACTACAGACAATTACACACCTTCCCTTGCAAGAGCAAGACACACTTCTCTGACTAAAAAGAATACAAAACATAGCACTGCAGAAAGTTGTTTCTTTTCTCTTTCATCTTCTCCCCAAGGCACAACTGTTAGGTGTGGTTTGTCATCCCACTTAAAGGAGTACTGGAAGGCATGCCACTGCTCTATCATAAGGGCCGCAGAAGAATGTACAGACAGAGGCAAGGGAATACACAATGCCAACTGGCATTCACCTGGGGTTTTTTTGAGAAATACTTCAAAAGCAAATATTCCAACAGTTTTTCCGTTTAGTGAAATAGTTTCCCTGACTAGCTTTTTTCAGCCCCTGGGTGTGATTAAATCTGTACTCTCCCACCCCCCAACATAATTCTTACACTTAAATCTTGACATTCATATTATTACTTCTACAAATTAATCTTTCTCTATGGAGTGTACCATAATGCTCTCGGGAGGCTCATACGTTCCCGTGAGTCTTGTGAGAGCTCTGCCAAGAGGTTTTAACTCCTAGACAGATCAAAGAGAAAGTAACGAGATAAAAAGAAACAGGGTTCTCCAGACTGACAGGTCAACCATCTCTCCTCAACAAGAAAAAAAGGATGGTTTACAGAAACAAACAGGGAGACAATCAGGTTTCAAATTTGACGGAACTATCCCATAAGGTACTATAGTAGTCATTTCTGTACTAATGATTACTGATTGGTTTCACTGAATAGGAGGCCAACAATCTCACGTTATTCTTTAATTTGTATGAGTGGTACACATCAGATGAGTTACAGATCAAATTTTAGGCCGTACAAACTGCAGTGCTCTGGAAATGTAACTCAGAAGAGCAACACAAGCGTTGCAGACAAAGCAAGCCAGAAACTGCCTACCTATGTCCAATGTTTTGAAGTGTCAGAAATGTTAAACCACTGAAAGCAGAGTGCTACGTGCAGACCTACATAGGAAATTCTAAGACAGATTTGCCAAAAGACCTGATAGCCAACTTTTCTTCTAATCCTGCTGCTTCAAAAGCTCAACAAGCTTAAATGATCAAATAATAACAAATGTATGTCTTAAAGCCAAAACAAAAATGAATGAAGCCAACAGTGATAGTTTATTTCAGCAGTTCAAGATAAGAATATATACAAAAGCTATATAGGTTCATATCCTAAATAAATTTTTAAGTTATTTACAACGTTATACTCAATATACAAATTTACCTGTTTCCCCTATTTTTTCCACAATTTGACTTATAGCTCAGTTTGTCAGAATATGTAATTCCTGGTCAAAAAGCACTGAACTGTTGCAACACCAATCACTATTTTCTAATTAGAAAAAAATCTGTTAGCCAAATGGCTTTAGAGTTTGCCTAAACTAGGATTAAGCAGAAACAATGCAAGTGAAGACCTGACCTTACCAATGAGAGGAGCAAAAATACCATTGCATTCAGCAAGGTTGGAATTTTAAAAGTTTATAAAAATACATACTATGGATCTTAGTGTCTGGCCTTTCCTAGTCCAGACCCATTATATGCTAGAGCCTTTTTATGCAGTAAAACAAAAATACTACATCCATTCCAAGTTCACAAATAACTATTATAGCTAACTAAAACATCAGCTAAAATGACAAATATCATTGAAAATAATCCTTAAAATACTAACACCAAGTTATCAAATTCTATGTAGTTGATTGCATACATTCATATGCAATATTCGTACTCCTAATTTAAATGATTTTGTACGTCATTAAAATCTTACAGAGTCAGTCAAATAATGTTATGCTTTTTGATGATATATACCTTTTCAAAGCATATCATGTGCAGAAAATCCAGTAATTACAGTCATCACATATTAGGCTCTTGGCAAAAACAATTTTCTACATTAAGAATCAGATCTAGAGTCAGAATCATGCATGGATGTAGCTGTTTAATTCCAGAAAGAACTCACTAATTAAAACTTTGATTACATTACAACATTGAACATTTCTGAAATCTTAAGATGGATAGTGAATAATGCACAGTGTGCTTTATCAGCTTGCTGAGGAATTCTTCTAGTCTTTTAAAACAATTGTTTGTATTTGCTTACTAAATATGCACCTTGATCATATGCAGCATGACATATCAGAACAAGCATTTGGCTTAAAAGAATGAAGCTCAAAGTCTCAGTGGAAATGTTTTCTATGCATACATTTTTTTTCACTTTTTTTTTTTATTAGTTCTACACACAACTCTAAAAAACATACTATTTACTGTCTAGGAGCACTGTAGAGGGAAAAGAAGGTGGGAACAGGAGAGGGAAGTGAGAGGATCAGCTTCCAGAAGAAACACTCACGCACTTACTAGATGATACACAAATGCACTCTGCACACACTGAACACATGAAACTTATCTTATACGCTGCAAGACAAAGAAAGATAACTATTTCAGAAATACGTAAGAATTTGAAGCACTAGGTAGTTAAAAATACCAGAAGAAGGCATCCCTAAATAGAGGGGAAATAAAATTAAAAAGCAAGTAACCACCACCTACATTTTTATGCTTGTGTACTTTTCTCTCTGTACATTAGGAAAAAAAACCCTCCTGGAAAAAAAAAAAAAAAATCTTGCTCACATGCACACACACAGAGGGTCACAAAAGCTATGAAGGAGATACTTAACACAGGTTCCTGCACAGATGACAAGCCATTAAACTTTCACCTTTAGGTAGTTATGATGATCTGATGTCTCTTTTATGATATCTCCCATTTTTTTAATTAAAATCTACAATGTGTTTAACAAGCAATTCTTCTATCAATCTTTGATGTGTTTTACTTATAAAGCAATGACAGTTTTCAGTTCAGTCTCCTTAAAGTTCCAGAGAAACCATTTTCCACTCACTTGCTTTGAAAGCCATTAAAACAACTTGATGAAGAACAGCAGCAGGGGGCTAATAGAAGCCAAGGCTTAGTAACAATCTTTAGGTTTTTCTCCTAAGACTTTCTCACAGACCCTCCTCACAAAGATCCTCAGGGCTTTTCACCCTCTCCTTTCTCCCCCCCCCCCAAAAAAATCAGTTCAAAGTGACAGATGCAACTAGCTCCAGGTTTTGCTATTTTCTTAATTTCACTTTTACCTCTCAATTTTTATAGACTCCACTGAAATCTGATTCCCATAGCAGTGGTCATCTCCTCATCATCCTCCCGTCGGGAAAAAGTGATACACAGAAAGATTCAAGAAGTAACTTAGAAACATCTTCTAACCTGTCATCTATTCTGAAGAGACCACTGGTACAGAGAAATGTACCTGTTGCTTAAAAGTCATATACAAGTGGCATTCAATTAATTGGATTAATTAGTGATTTATATATGTAGTTCTGTGTTTTACTGCAGTATTTCTGAAACCTTCATAATGACAGTGACCCTGTAGCAGTTTAAATCTTGGGATATAAAGTAAAGAACTATGCAAGCCAACTGCAAATAATCTTCAACAACTCTTTAAAAATGGGAACTGTCTCTAACAAACGGTAAGTTCTTTGATTACAGTTTCATGCAAATGTAGAAATCAAAGTTTTATGGAAAACAGAAGTATTAGCATAGTACTTATGCTGATCAGAATCACTAAAGCATACTTTTTAATCTATGTTTTGCTGTGCTCACCACCATTTTAGTTATTATTATGGCCACTGGAAGGACAATCTTTGTTGATCACTAATTTTGGGGAACTTCTGGAACTCCAGAGCTCTATGGACTCTTCAATTGCTGTATTCAAGTGATGCCACTGTGGTCAAAATACCGCACATGGCATTTCAGCTACATGAACAGCTACTTCCCTGAAGCAGGGCTATAGGACATAGCTGTTCATCCCAGATTCTAGTTACAATCCCTTGTTCTTTTAAAAACTAGAGCTACAGTTGCAGTACATGTGGCTAGGAACAAACAGGGACTAAAGGAGTCAGATACATGTCTCCTCATCTTGAGGACAGGGGCAGCACATATGAGAGATTCGAGGTCAGGAAAGACAGATGGTGGGCATTTCCATTAGAGCTAAGTCACCTCTTGTCCTTACACCACTGAGCTTTATGTTCTCCAATTGGTGGCTCTCATGGTTTGTGTTTCTACTTTATTTTAGCAAGCTCGTATTTGTAAAACAAACTGGGAGAATACACTGTGGAATAAACTTCTAGATGTCTGAGAACAAATCTTATCGATACTTTCTCAGAGCAACGCCAACAATCATACTTTCTGCATCTCCCCCTTCTGCTAAAGTAATACACTGTTAAAATGTTAATGTGAGATCTGTTTTCTAAATGAGATTTCCTTGGGAAAAAAAAAAAAAACCAAAACACATAAGAAATTCTAAGTCAGTGCACTGACATACAGTCCTGTCAGTAAAGACACAAAAAGCTTCTGTTGGCTTTCTGAGATAATCATATCATAAATATTGGAAAAGGATCCATCAAGAGTATAACCTAAGGAAGTTTGAGAAGCACAGAAACAATATCCTAAGGAACAGGAACAGTTACGTACAATTTTCTACAAGCATATGATCACTTCACAGAATTGAAAAAATGTAAGGCTGGAAGGACCTCACAAGATCACTAGTACAACTCTCTTAATGGTGGCAGGATCAAACATATGTTATGTGAGTGCTATATAATACATGCCAGATCCAGAATATGTGTCTAAGCATTATCCTGCCAGAGCCTCCATTCAGGCTGCTCCATCCTTCAGATTATTCTACCATTTGTGCAATCCTGGGTTTAAAAAAATACTTGCAATACTATATATGTAATAGCACTGTAAGACTGTTATGCTACAAGTACATGACCTAGAGTTCATCATGAATGCTACTGCAGAATAACCATTTAATTAAAATTACCATTAGCATTACTTCTTTCTGTATTAGTTTTCAAGTATTAATGCTTACTTCTCCAGGAGGGTAAACTTTTCTTTTCTCATATTTTCTATTTTCAGAGAAAGAACATCTCTCACCTTTAGGAGTTTAGCCTCATTTCCCTATAATGTATTCATCACCGCTCAGCACATCTGTCCCAGCAAATCCCATTTCCTGTTCTATTCATGAGGCTCAGCAACCTGGAGCTTTAGTGATTGCCGCCACACTTTTCCCATGGCCTTCTCACCTCTCACCCCCCCCCACGCACCCCGCTCCCATTGTTTATCATCTGTTCTCCCCTGCTGCAAACTGCTGTCAGATGTTCACTTATCCCTAATCTTACTCACTGCCTTTGATATTCTTTCTAATCCAACAACCTGTCAACTGGGGCATCAGCCCATGTCCAGACCAGCTGCTCTGTCACAGGCCGTAAGATTCCCTCTCAGCTCCAAGAGGTATTTAAAGGATTTTGACACAGCAACCACAACGTGAAACAAATAATTAATGCTGTTTTGATCAGTGATCAGGGCTTTAGTGTGACATGAGCTGACCACTAAGAAAAACTGAGCTTTACTTTGTTTAAACTTAAGTAAACTTCAGTGTTACTGTATTAACAAGATTTTTATCTATGTCTGAAGGACAGTACCAAAAAGCTAAGTTCTTTAACTTGTTTTAGTTAAAAATTATAAAGAATAATTAATCTGAATGCAAGTCAGAGGGGCACTTAACTTTATATGCCTGCTGTGTAAAACATGCTTATTTATGCAACATCAACTTGTGTAGAGTTTTCAAAGCACGGGACCTGACCTTTTATGAGTTACAGCTGAAAATACAAATGTATTTTAAATATGGCACCAGCTGAGATAAAATTGTTATTTAAAACACACTTGTATTTTCAGGAGTATAACAAAGCATAGTTTCAGCCCATATGGACCATCAAAACCAGACATTTTAAAGAATATTCCCATTTACAGAAAATGTCTAATTTCCATAATATTCAGATTTGCTATAAACACTTAAAATGCTACAGTGTTCATCTGCTTTAAAACATACCAAATACACATAATGTCATAGCTGAAATTATGATTCAGATGACAGATTTTTTGTACTGGGAAAAAAGAAGTTTCTGCTATTTAAGCAAACATATGTATTTTGATCCAAACTGAAAAACAAATAAAGCACTTAGTTGTTGAAGAACATGAACACTATTTTGTTTCTCAGATCTAACTGCAATTACTACAAAAAAGACGGTACCAAACAAGTCAGAAAAGCCTACTTTATACCCTTCAGTAGTAGTATTTCACACACACAAAAATATAATAAAATCTCAGTGATGGGATTTTATAACATGGTTCATTCACTTAGAACTAAACCACTTTTATTCTTAGGGCTTGTCTACACCAGGGCATCAAGAAAACGAATCTGAAATAAGTACCTTGATGAACTTGAATTCTGCTAGTTAAACTCCATTAAACCCCTGTGTGGACACAGTCATTCAGTTTAGTTTACTGCTCCCTTAGGGCATGCACTGGAAAGTTAACATGGATTAAGGTAGGGTATGAATTCAAAGTGCAATCATACTTTGAAAATGGTTTAACGTAAACAGAACCAGACTCTTTGTTGTAGAATGAGACATGGAGCAATCAGGAAAGTCCTGTGTAGACAAGCCTTTGCAGATGAGGCTACTGGAGTGGTATTGTCAAAGCCAATGGTTTTCAACCTCTTCATCTGCAGACCTGGAAACATCTTCCAGTGAAGTTGCAGACCTTGGTAGCACATTAAAATCTGCTGATAATTGATGGGCTTTTCTTAGTTGACTCACATGGATGACCTACAAGCCCCCAATAAGCTATGTATCAGAACTTGAAAAATACTGGTTTAAGCTAACTGCAACTTACATACCTCCTCCTAATACTCAGTCTTAATTTCATAGCTATTGCATGGTAACCCAAGCAGTCTAGTTACTGATGACATTAAATGAGATTTTAATGTTCATTTATGCAGGTGTAGACACATTTCAGCCCTGTGCAAGGATGCCACAAAAGATGCTTTGACAGAACCTTATTCTTTCCAATAAGTGACATTTGCTCTCATAAGTTTGTTAAATCATAATATGACTGACCTAAAAGCATTAAATTTTGTCACTGCCAACTAGTTTTCATGTATTTACTTCAAAGAACCCTACATTCACTTGTCAAAGCATGCTGGATAAAGAAATTAAGACTAATACAACATAATATTCACTGAAACAAAAACAAGTACTAGAGTTCTTTTCAACTACTACTCTTATTAACGAATTCTTCTCATTTCCCCCTTTAGTAATTCATAAATGTCTCATACAAAAATAACTTGTACAAATTTCCAGAGTTGAATTCAAGGTGTATGGCAGAGCCAGAAGCAGATACACGTAGATTCCTTAATTTCTTTTCTTAAACCTGTGCTCTAATTTCAAAGAACACTGTTTCTCTCAAATGAAATTATGTTCCCTTGGTATTTAACTCTCTAATGCTGTCATTGCAAAAACTTCACGTTTCTTTTCTTTCACCCATATAAAAGAATTATACTGCACTTCAACCATAATTCCCAGTGAACACAGCAGCAGTCACATCAGTCAGATCAGAAATCTGTCTTATCCAGGATCCTACCTCTGACAGAAGCCAAGATGCCTAAGGAAGACTATATTGTTAAAATACTCCCAGCCTCCTGCAATTTGCAGCTCAGGGACTTCCTGAGCTAGAAGCACTATGTTTGCATTTAAGATTAATACTATATACTGACAACAAACTTGACAAGCTGAAGAAAATGAGACAAATTTTGCAGCAAAAATGGCATCTCCTTTTATTGCACTACTGCTTTGAAAAAATGAACTGCAAATAAATGTATTACTCAGTAGCATATTTCCTACTACTGGAGCCTTTTGAAGATTAAACAGAAGACTTACTTGTTTGAACAGGTAACTTAAAAATCTGTTTACTCTCTCAACAGCATCATTTTTAACTGTCAAAATGGAAAAGAATGTTTTAGGTTTATAAAAAAGCAGACGGAAGTTCCAGAGAACATTTCAGGCAGCTAGGCATGTTCATGTTCCTATTACTGTATAAAAAAAATTTCTGAATGTAAAATCAGATTGTTAATATTACTGTAACACTGCACTGCTTTGCTTTTTTCATCTTCAAAGTTTTCATGACATTAATGATACAGACCTCACTTCTTTCTGCATGCATACATATTTTAATCTCTTGACATCTCCAAGACACTTAAATTGTAAGGCAGAGAAACAGAGTGGTTGCTCATGGTCACAAAAGAAAGCAGTAGCAAATCTAAGATTAGAAATAAGAAATGCCTTCTCCACTGATGAATTGCGCACTACTCCCGAAGTACATTTTCTACCCATTATAAAGTTCATGATGTGTTAAAATCTACAATAGTCTTGAAAATTACTTTAGAATGACTGTAAAACTCAAGGAGATTATAATTGAATTACCTGAACACCGAATGAAAACATCATGCATTAAAATGAAATTGAAGGGAGCATTTTTCATGTTTAATTTCAAAATTAATGATTCTAAACATTAAATCAATAGAGGATATGTGATGCTCAGGCACTGGACTACTCTGAAGTGTGGAAGGAATGTGAAGCTCACAAAAGAGCAAATAGTTCCAATTTACCACTACTGACTTTATGGTTCAGTCGATATGCACGGAGTTTTTGAGGTTTATCCCACATCATTGAAACAGATGCCCATTCACCATTCCACACATTCGAATACAAACTCACATACATACTGGGAAAATTACTGACAGTTGATATTAGCAGCAAACTTCTGAAAGTTCCTGGGCAGAATGCACATATATGTTTATACAATGCAAGGAAACAGTGGCAAGAGCTCCCTTGCCAGAACAACCTTTAAAAACAAAGCTATAGGAGTCTGGGCTAGATCCAGATATGTGAGCTCTGGGCAAAAGTTTCTGTTGCAGCTCAAGATACATTCCTCCAGCTAGATGCTTCCCCCCAGCTGATGCTCTGCCACCCCTTGAAGGATACTGTCCCTAGCACAGAGGTCACCAAAGTGAACTGCAAAGGCAATTCACTTAGTTCTATGCGAAGCTCAGTAATTTAGTTTGAAGGGCTGATGGAGGCGGGTTTGAACTGGAATGGCAGAGTAAGAGCTGGCATAAAACTGCTTTCCTTTCTGCTGATTCTCAGAGGGCAATAACTGCTAGCATGGGGACAAACAATTGCATGCAGTAACTTCTTAAATTACTACAAGATTCACCAGAGCTCTGTCTGTCAAAGCCCTGTGTTAGAGTCCAAAACAAACATGCAGAACCACTGAAATCCCTGCTCAGGTACTGATTGAGAAGACTACATTGAATCCAAATTCCCAATTGGATACTTAACACTGCCTAAAATCCTAACAGCTCTGCTCAACTGTTAGTACTCAGAGACTACTTCATGACTTAGTCTCAGCAGAATTCTTAAACTTGGTATTTTTTTTGTCTAATATATAGGCCACTGCCTGGCTAACACACACAAAAGAGAGCTTGAAAATTTACACACAAATGTGCTTCTCAGCAGTGAGCACACTCTCCTGTGATGTGGGAAGCAATATTAATTGAAGCAAGATCTTGCAGCCTGACTCTACCACATCCCAGGGAAATGCCCTAGCCCTTGGGCATTCAGTTAATCTCTCATTAGCCATCCCTCTGGTCTCTTGAATAAATTATTTATGAAAAGCAGAAAAACTTCAATAGGAAAAAGTGAAAAGAGATTTACCATGGAGTTCCTGGTAAAGAAGCTAATTCTTCAGGAGGTGATATATGTTTAAAAAAAAAAAAAAAGCCCCTTTAGACAACAAATCAATTTGCACTTTAGGGGCAAGTACACATTAAAACTAGCCAGATGCTATCCTATATGGGAGATATATTAATTCTCTTCTTTCAGTACCAAGCAGAACAAAAATATATAAACAGGGTTCCTACTGACAAAATGAAGAAGATATTAATCAGGCTACATGAGGTACCTTGTCCATCTCTCGCCCTCAGGCCACTCCACTTAAAATAACATAGCTTACTTGACTGAGGTGCCCATCTTGAGGAAGGGCTGACAGCTGAAAATCCCAAGCAGAAAGGGAGGTCCATTTTGAGGAGCTGTTAGATGCCTATTTTGAAGAACATAGTTTTAAACTGTACCTTACCCCTCCGCATTGGCCCTAACCAAATCTGCCTACAGCTTGCTGAATTCCATGACTCCTTTACTGCACTTCCATTTCTACCTTTGCACTATACAAAGACAGAACAAATAATTTAAAAAAGTGGTTGGTACAGTGATTTGTCTGGAGAGCCAGGCTATTCCCCATAGCTTGGATGCCTAACACTAAGTTGCACGTTGCCTGAACCCACATGGTTCAAAAGCTAGAATTCTTTCAGAAGGCTGTACGCTTAATTTTACACTCTACAGGAAACATTCAGAGCTCATCACTTCCATTTAAAATATGAGTGGGCAGAGGAAGAGGAAGATGAAAGACCTCATATGAAAAGATCTCATGACCCTGTATTGGAAGAGCAGATCCACCATGGGCATAAATTGCTGCAACTTCAGGAACTCCTATGACTTATGAAAATCCTCACTACAGCTAAATAGCCAGAAACCAACATTTTTCTCAAGGTCTTTTGGGAGAGTATTTCTATATGTAACCAAATATAACGGGTTCAATCCAACGGACGACTCAAGCTCTTATGACACAGGAAAACTTAAGACTCAAGCACAAACCTAGAAAGACACTGATGGAGTTTTCTCTAACATGATAGTAACCACCTGACTTGATTCTAAGTGCATACAACTCTGTATCTGCATGTGCCCACAACTCCCTGTCTGAACATCCAGGAAAATACTCAGCTGGCCAAAACACTAATCCAGTCTTTGGGCCTACAGTTTTGAATGTGTTAAGTGCCCCTGACGAACAGGTAGGAGACCATCTGAGTCTTTGGCTCCACTCTTGATCAGGTGTGACCACAATCTTCTTCACATGCATAACCTGTGTGGGCTTACAACAGTATTTACTCAGCATTTTGTTTAGATTTCACCACCCCTCCTCCACCCACCCAATGGATCCCTTTGCTGACGTCCTGCAGTTTTCTGGTGGTCTGTAAACCTGCTAGAAGAACAGTGGTTTACAACTCAGCAGGGTACGAGTTGAATGGATAAAATCTGACTAGTAGGGTAAACTGTGATACACATCAATTGTATCTAAATTTATGTTTAATTGCTGAAGACTTAACTGTTTTAGCTACAGTGATGGGATCAAAACTACCTCCAAACAAATAGTATAATTTTTAGATTAAATGTCTTAGAATCAATGCTATAATGTACGTGTTCATGATTAAATGTCTAGGAATCAATGCTGTAACGTTAACTGTTCATGAATGCTTAGAAATAATCTTAAAATCACATTGTATGTGAAAAATTCTTTCAATTTCTTGTTTGCACAGAAAAGCAATAGTTATAAAAACCCAAACTAATAAAATAAAAAAACTCTCATTCTATATACATCCTTGGACAGAGGAGTTATGTTGAAATATCAGTGTCTATTTTAAGAACGTATCTGTTTGAAAATAGATTTCAAAATCTCAGTCTTCAAGGCCCAAATTATTCTTTATCAATATTAAATAAACACAAAAATATGCATCAATGAATCTTCTTCAGACTGCAGTGAATTATAGGGGACATATAATAGCTTCACAAAAATACCTGTAAGACCGCCCCAAGCCTTCCAATTACAGCATGATGCCACATACTGCATAAAGTAAGTATCCAAATTGATCTCAGTTTTCACAGTGCAACAAATGCCATTACTTAAATTTTCCTCATTCAGATTATTCTGTTATTCAGAAAGACTTTTTTATTAGATTTGGGTTAAGTTCAGCAAGCACGTGCAGGGAATTCATGGAAGGGGGAAACTAATTTAAGATACAGCACCAATTAGGAACTGAAAAGTTTCTTTTTCCAGCTAGTGAATAAAAAAATGTTGGACAAGGGGAAGACCTCCTCAGCATAAAACCATTAAGATCAAGGGCTAGATTTTGGAAATAATTTTCAGTGTTAGGTGAGTGTGGAATTTTCAAAAATTCTTAAGCAGATCAGACACCTAACTCCCTTAGATTTTAGACACTTAACCATTTAGCTATTTAATGGGGTTTTCAGCAGGCCTAAATGCCTTTGAAACAATTAGTTAAATGACTAAAAATATTTAGTATTTCCTCTGGTTACTAAGTCAGGTTTTAAATGCAAAATGAGTTTTCAGTAAACGTAGAGCTTGTCCCTCACGTCAGGTGCAGGCAGTTGTGCGCTTGTTGAGCTTATGCACTCAGTAGGCCTGACCCAAGCCAGCTTCTCTACAGATGCCATATAAACTACATTTTCATGTTCATTTTAAGACAGTGCTGCAGCCAAGAGAAACAATCTCTGCCCTCAACCAGCCCCCAAACACTCATCCCTAACCACCATATTACCACCTCCCATCTGCCAGCATAAGCATTTGAACTGATGGACTTTCTTTAGGTGAAAACTAACTCCTTCTTTTGGCCAGATTATGTTTGACCTGGACCAGATCCCTGACCCAGCTCACTATCTTGCTGCACAAACACTTGTGCAAGCAGAGGAAGTAGCAAGATCTGCAGAAAGGGCAAGTCTACTTCTTTTGGTGGCAATGCTGGTATCTGTCAAATCACAGCATGTGACCAAACACATCCTTATTTCTTCTTTACCATACTCATCACACTTAAGGCACTTGTATTCAATTAAAAGTAATTTTGTAATACTGTTTTGTACATTTTAATTAAATCCCATTTTTCATGCAAATAGAGCATGACTCAGAAATGAAAATGAAATTAAGAAGCAAGACTTGTCACTTATAAACTAAGCCAGAAAAAATTCAGAACATGAAAGAATGTTCTTCAGGTTTTCTTCTGATACCTATAAAGAAATAATTAATTCAGTGTAAAGCTTTCAGCTGTTCACGAATCAAAATGTTTTACTTTTCCCAACCAATTAAAAGAGAGCTTTCTTCAGGAAAATCATGTACAATATGTATCAAAAAAGGTAAAAAAATCAATTCAACTGTTTTAATGCAAGCTATTTCAACCCTTGCTTTTCCTCTTCTCTATCTTATCTCACTGTTGGACTTACACCTCCTTCATATACATTCCCTCTTCTGCCTTTTCAACTGCTGCGTTTAGAAGCAAAGCAAAGAAGGAATAAGAGATGTGGTCTGCAGCATGCATTTTTAGGGCTGTCCAAATTCTTCTGTATTTCCACTTCCACCCCTCTACCTGGGTAGAAGCTCACCCCGGACCAGCCAATACTGCATTATCAGCTAGAAAAACAAACGCTTTTGTGCACGACCTCGCTCGCAGAAAACTTTCAAGGAACATGCAGCACTTTACGCTGCGAGAAGCAACTTTCCTTTCACGCCTTGCATTCCTGCCACTGTTGGAGGTACCAGTTCTCAGGGATGCTGTGGAAGGTGACTCACGTTGATACAAACATGACAAGGAAAGGGATTTCTTTCCCTGCTTCCCACTTGCCAGCACCGAGGCTGGCCTGGCAGAGCAGCGGCCTAACTTGTCGATAGAAGTTAACATGCCACGCTGAGGGCTGGCCAGCAACGGGCTCGATCTGCAAACTCTCAGCACCAAAGCAAGGCCCAGATCAGGAGATGCCCCGCTCAAAGGTGAACTGAAACACCAGAACGGGGTTAAGGAGACAGCCCCGGACCCCAGTGAGGTAGCGGGCGCCCGGGGGCACGGCGCACCCGTGGAGGAGCTGGAGTTGCTGTCACACCCCAAGGCAGTCCCCTCCACAGGCACCGATCTTTCGGGCTACCTCCGCTGTCCACCCCGCCGGCCCGGGAAGGCTGCGGCGGGCGGGCAGGGGCAGAGCAGCCGCCTGCGGGGCGGTGCCGGGCGGTGCGGGGCGGGAGGGCGCCATCAGGCTGAGGCGCACGCTCCTCCGGCGACACCGCCGCTGTCCCAAAATGGCGGAGGCCGGGGGGGGGTGGGGGGTGTGACAGGACACCAGAGGGGCCCGCGGGCCGGCCGGCCCTTCTCCTTCGGCCTCCCGCCTCTGCGCTCCGCGACGAGGCGGGAGAGGGCCCGGCCGCGGCGGAGGGAAGGGGCGGGGGGACGGGACGGGACGGGATGGCCCGGCCGTGAGGGAAGGGGCTGGGCGGGCGCCAAGGGGCGAGCCGCCGGCGCCACTCACCTGCCGGTAACAGAGGCGGAAAGGCCGCAGGTAGAGGGAGGAGGTGCAGGGTTTGAGCGCCAGCTCCTCGATGGCCTCCATGCCTGCCGGGGGCAGCGGCCGCCAGAAAGTGGAGGAGGAGAAGGAGGAGGAGGAGGAAGGGGAGAGGCGTGCGCAGCCGCTGGCGGCCGGGCCGAGGGCGGCGGGCAGGGCCGACCCCAGCCGGGCAGGGCCCAGCCGAGCCGTGCAGGGCGCGGTGCGGCCTCCGCGGCCGGGCGGCTGCCGGCTGCAGCGCAGGGCCGGTTCGCCGGCGCGGGACGGAGCCCGGCAGCTCCCTCCCTTGCAGGCCGGCCGGCCGGCCGGGGCTGCGGCGCCCTCCTGCCCGCTTCCCTCTGAGGAGAGCCGAAATGCGGGGTTTCACCCCCAAAACCGGGACGCGACAGCAGCACGCGGGGGGCCTTGTCGCCTCTACTCCGCAAAAACACCTGTTCGTTATGCTGTTTTCTCAAAAGGTTGGCGAATCTTTTGCGGGGTCAGTTGATTTCCACACGTTACACCAAAATTCATGGGGTGTTCCTGCACTAAACAGAAACCAGGTCCCCTCCTCTGAAGACTTGATGTAACCTGGTGCTGAATTTTGCCACGGGTCATCCCGATCCTGGACATACGTAAGGTTTTGCAGGATGAGGACCTTGCTGTGACAAGCACAATCTCTTAGGTCTGCCTGCGTGATGTTTCCATGTCAAAATGGGAGTTGTATGAGTGGTGTGGAAAATGCAGGTACAAATACAGATGCAGGTACAAATACAGATTCACTGGTAACCTGCAATGCGTCATTCAATGCTTCTCAAACGTTCCGTCTCAGGGTCAGCTTCCCGTTGCGGCCGTGCACCCAGCCCACAGCAGAAGAATAAATGCAGCTTCATTAGACTCATCTGGCTGTTTTCAGTGGCAAAAGTTACAAAATAATTACCCCCGCCCCTTTTACTTCATTTTTTTAAACAAATCAGTATTAGATTTAACAATTTCCTGATTTTCATAGGAGTTTGATCATCATTATGCAACATTGGCTTAATTTCTCTTGGTGTTTTAATATTCCTGATAGTGATTTTCTAGATGTATGAGCAACAGAGCTCACAATTTGTCATGGTTATTATATCTCTGATTTGTGTTCACTTTCCATGCAGATGTTCCAGTGTACAGCTATTTTAGTTACTGTGTAAATAATTTCATTGATATATCAACTGCACAGAGGATAATCTGAAATTTGTTGCTTCTGTTTCTTTTTTCCTCTTCTAATCTACTTCCACTGCATCACTAAGAAAGTTTATTATCTTGTCATGTGATAGTAAGAATTTTAGCAGTATGGCTAGAAAGAAAAGATCCGGCCTTTACTAAACTCACAAGTAAATGAGGCAGCACTTACATTGCAGAACGCTTACTATCAGTTCTGATAACGCAAGTGACAAAAAAGTGTTTGGTGGCACTGAAAAGTGTGTTTTTAGAAGTATATTTGCAAAGCTATCATAACAAATAGGCAACTAAATGTATTTTTTTAGCTGACTTTGAAAATGCCTGTGTAACTCCATTTGCATCATTGGTTATATCCCTATATTTCTGTTTTTTCAGAATGATCTTGAGGTCATTCAGAGCTCCTGGGAACTTAAGCTGTATTTTTCTATTAAATTATTTCAGTCTTCCAAGTCCAATTCAAGTATAAACACAGTTTCCATGCACAGCAAGTTTACAGTATCTCTGTTTGCTTATGTTAAAAGTTACCAGGTACCCAGATCGGTTCAGCCAGTTAGATTGCCCTCTTCAATAAACATTCTGACACCACTTTAAGGTTTTGAGTGTGTGTGTGTTTTGGGGAACGTGTCATAGCATGTGATAGATTGCTTATTCCATTCTTAGTCTTAGGTGGGAAGCTTTTGGGGTTGTGATGTGTCGCAGACCTGATCTTGCTAACATACCTGGAACAGTTGAGCGCAGTGTCGCAGCAAAACACATTTCAGGGTGCTCTACTGTTACAATTGCAATTGAAAGTTTTAGACTTCTTTATCGGAAAATGTTCTTTGTAATTATGCTAGCTGAACTAAGGATTTAACAGGCTGAAATTGAGAAGCTGCATTAGCGTTACTGTTTTACAGGTGAAATCTGAGTGAGAAAATAAATGGGAAAAATATGTCCTGCATAGTGGGACTAGCATTGAGCAGCTGGACCTGAATTTCATGATAATTCTTCATTAAGGCCTAGATACCCCATGCAGCAAGTGGCTTTGCCTTTGCTAGTCCAGGAATACTCCTGGGAAGGAAACGCCCCTCAGCTCCCACTTAGTCCAGTGGACAATAACAAAGGGGAAGAACTTACTTTTGGATGGGCAAGATGCACTCCTGCTTTCCTGTTCCCCTGCACCGCTTTTGTGCCTTGCCTATGCTGACTGGTGCAGTGACTCTGACCTGGCTGTAAATGCACTGGCTTCACAGCAAGAAGTACGAGAGGATACAATGCAGAGATGCTACTCAGCAGCTTGGCTTGGGGGTCGTGAGAGCTCTGTTCACACATAAAGTCCCACCAGGGCAGACGTATCTACCATGCACTCACCATTTCTGCTGGAGTAACTTGATTCTGAAGGACATTGAGAGACCAGGCGTGTTTGTTCAGGCAGAGCACTGCCCCATATGGATTTATAACCTCAGATAATGATCAGCTAGCAGATCTCTGAACTACTCTGTTGTGTGTTACTTGACATGCCTGTGTGTCAGATCCTTTTTTCAAGAAGAAGTGCTAGTGGTGGTGTTCCTCCAGAAACTTGTGAAAATAGATTTTCGTAATTCCAAGGTGCTCAAGTACTGCGTTGATGTCTATTAGCTTCAGTGAGATGGTTCCAATATTTAAGTTTAAGCCCATGTTTAACTGCTTGCAAAATCTTTTGGTTTCAATTAGCAGTACTCCATAAAGTATTGTTTATGTTACTATGATACTGTCCCTAGATCATCAGTTCCCAAACTTCTTGCATCCCAAACTTCTTACATCCTGGATTACTCTCCACCATCACAGTTTCTTTGCAGAGTACTATCCAGGTTTACCATTACACTCCTAATTGAAATAGCTGCCAATGATAGGCCTCAATAAACGCGCTACCTTGTGCCATCACATCTTCCTTGTTAAGTGTTATTATTAATATGACTCCCCAAAAAGCAGGAGGGTGTCAGAATGACAGGTTGCCTTTCAGTACATTAAACACATTCTTTTATCTTCCTTAGAAGTGCCTTCTGTATTACATGTTGTCTTCTTGCCTTTTAAAATAACAGATATAAGATTGTAAATGTTGTCATGAGTGGTTTCCTCATGGGTTCTTTAGTTTCCTGGAGCTGCTGGTCTTGTGTTGTAAAATACTAAAATCTAGATGTTTTGCCTGCACAGGCTCTGATGGGTCTGAGAACGGTTTGTGTAACAGTATGACAAGCAGCCTAGTAAAGAAAAGCAAAAAAAGTGAGTAAAAGTTTGTTTCTTTCCTGGAAAGAAAGATCAGCAGAGTAGGTCAACAGGCAGAGAGGAAAAAAGAGAAGTGCCCTGTCTGGAGCTGAAGAGTCTTAAGGGAGGATCCACTGGGATTTCTTATAAAAAATGAAATGTTAACATTAGTGTTAAAAAGGAATTCTTTCCGCAGGGTAAGGTTCTTTGTTTAACAGACTTCTCTTTCCTTCAAAGCACTGTTTGCTCTCTGTTTCTTTGTGAGTAACTTTTATTACCAGCAAAATATCCAAACAATTTTTTTTGTTGTTCTTTTAAAAAAATCCCCTTGAGCTTGAAGTTTCCGCTGACACAGTCCTTCCCTTCCCCTTAAACACAGGCAGACACATAGTCCTTGGGCATGTACTTTGCGAAGGGTCAGGTTGCATCCTCATTAGCAGTTTGTTTTATTGCTGTTTGCTTTGGGACACAACAGGGAATGTTTCCCCTGCAAGCCTGGCGCTACTGCCCTTCTCCTGCTCGTGGTGGCTCCGGGAGCCAAGCACACCCTCTCGCCTCCACCTGCGTGCACAGGTACGGGTGTGCAGGGAGTCAGGACAGACCACGGGTGTGCAGGGAGTCAGGACAGACCTTCACTACCTGCCCCAACCCATCTGTTCAGGCAGCAGCCCCACTATTTACCGTGGGTGGGCACCCAGGAATGTCCCTTGCAGTGCTTCCCTCTTCCTGCTGGAGCTTAGCAAAGTGCCTGAGCTGCTGGGCTCGTTCATGCACAGTTAGGCAGCACGTTTTCCACAGCGATTTTTGTGTGCGTGTGCGTTTGTGCGTGTGCTTTTAAATTCAGTCAATCCTTACCAGGCTCGCTTTGCTCTTTGACATGCCATTTCTCATGAACATAAATCATCGAGTCCTGAGCCTTTCGTATCTCCAGAGAAGTCCTTCATGTATTGCAGAGTATCATTACTTTCTTATATTTCTTTTGATATTTGTGAGTACTGTAGTTACTAACATACTGTAAGTACGAAAGCCTCAGCAACTAGAGGCACGTTGACTTGCAATTTTCAGCTTTCATTTTTAAAAAAACAATTTCTAACCTTCATGGTTGCAGGAAAAAAGTCAGGAAATGTAAACTATGGCAAACCTGTGGTTTGTGAGCTGTTAAGCACAGGTCCCATGCCGAGGCGATGCCACACATACAGTAGAAAGGCTTTGATTTTGGGGTGACAGATAACCTGAATCCCCAGCTCTGGGCAGCAGAAAGCCAGCAGAGGCTGCTGAAGCCAAGGGGTGCTGGCTGACCCAGGATCCAGCTGTGTGCCTGGCTCAGCCCCATCCAGCAGCAGACGGCTGGGATGCCCGCAGAGCCATTGTGTTCTGCCTTGAAACTGCTCCCAGAACTTCCTCCTCGGCTCCCTGGGCCACGTGCAGTTTTTGTTAAGGTCACACAAGGGTATCAGGAAGGTCGGACACCTTTGCTGTAAAGGCTTAGTGAGATAGATGGATGAAAATGTCCAAAATCCGGTATATTTTGTAATCTCACGTTAGGAATCTTTATGGTTGGCAGCATGCAAGCTTGTCCTCTTCATGTGGGCCATCCTTGCATTGCCACAGAGACGTTACTTTTGAGCGCCTTTCTGGGGATCAGATGCAGGTTCTTTCCGTAATGAAGTGGCTGTTGTGAAGTTTGCCTTCTAAAGTTTACCCCTTAGGCTCCTGTGGAAAAGCAAGCCTGAAGCTGCCAATATCTGGCTTTTAATTATTCGGTTCTGGGGCATAACCACGCTGGTTACATTCATGAAAGTCAGGAATCGTGCTTATGCAATTCTTCTGGCATTGTAAATAGAGCCCTAGAGAAATTTGTTTTTATTTTAGTAGTAACATTTCTGAGAGACAACTATTTTTTAAAAATCATTTACATTTCTATTATGAAATATAAAATTAGAGGTCCACACTATAGTACATAACATTATGTTCCAACAATTTTATTCACCATCACTTGGTTCAGAGCAGCTTTAATCATATGAATAGCCTCAACCTGAAGAACTTGGAGTAATTATTCATGTATGTGTTTGCAGAATTTGGTTCATAAGGACTGACAGCGTGAGCAAGATGGGAATGGTGTGTAGTATTGCTGATGTTCATCACCCCAAGTTAGAGGAATATTTCAGTTTGTTTCCCTTCAATGTTTTCATTAGCTCCTCCTTGTTTTCAGAAAAACAAAGTGTGTCTCTTTTAATGAGAAAGGACCATCTTGGTCTTTACTTTGCAAAGTCAAGTACTGTCTCGTGGCTGTAGTGGAAAACTCACCTGTCTGGTAGAATAGTGTTATTTCCCAGAAGAGCTGAAATTTATCCATCTCCCTTGTGAAATGAAGGGCTGATACAAAGCTCTGTTTTCAGTGCATATCATCATTAAAATCCTTGAACTAAATAGGGTAAGAAAAAAATAATTGAGATATATTCAGTATAAATATAGATATGGATATCATGACATGTAAAATCAATGTCTCTAAAAATAGTGGAGGAAAAAAGCTCTTCAACATAAATATGTAACTAATATGTCAATTAGACAGTTCATAAGATATTCATAATATAATATGACAAGTTGCAATATGGTATAAAGTAGAGAGAGGGAGGTGAGAACATGGGAAGTAAATTCTGATTTCTGGCTTTTCAGCTGGGGGAAGAACAAACACAGTCTGTGAAAAAATAAGAAACAATATGCATGCAAAATTTAGATATTTTTAAATTATTTTAATTACTGTCCAACAAATGTTGCCTATGGCTAACAGAGTGAAAATTATTACAGGGAATACTTTGATTTTTCAATAAGCTCCTCTCTAATGAGGGAAAAAAGAAAATGATAACACCTTGTTTTCTGCATTACAGTACCATACATATACAGCTACAATCTGGGTCTCATTAGGCTAGAAACTGTTCAAATACAGGTAGAAAAATGGTGTCTTTCCCAAAAGAGCTGCAAACTAATCATACAAAGGAACAAGACTAACATACAGTAATAAGGAACACCTGAAGGAGACTAAAGGAATAAGAAGAATCTGCTTTTGTTTGCCCCATATGTATGCAATAGAGCTGGAAGGAAAAAAGTATTTTGATTTCCTAGGGAACCTTGACGTTCCAATGGTTTGAAATTGTCTGTAAAAAGGACTGGAGCCTGGGTTGTTGGATACTTGAATGGTGGCCATGGCTCTAGCCATGACCCTGGTATCTCTGAGCTCTCCAATCACCATGACGCTGTGCTATGCCTGGTAGCCTGCCCTGGACTGCAGGCATTATAAGCCCAAGGGTCCTTAATCTTCAGGCAGTTTGCCTAGCAAGATTTGTTGAAGCTGTGGGAGCTGGAAGCCCCGGTCCTCAGGAGACTACCAGCTGGGCTGCTCAGAAGCCAGGGCTGGCATAGCTCCAGTGGAAGCTTGCCTGTTTTCCAAAGGAATTTAATTGAATACTCGTCTGTATGAAATGTTTCTGTTTGGTAAATTGAGACATTCCAAAGAAAAAAAAAGAGTCAGAGGGTTTTTTTCCACCAGATGTAGGGAGCAGGTACCTGGCTTCCATTTTGACATATTTAAATATAAATACATGTATATGTGATTTATGAGATAGAAAGGTAAGGAGACACAACTGGCCATTTCCCTGCCTCTTCTTCATTAGGCATACAGCATTATTTTCGTATTTATTTGTATTGCAGCAGTGCTTAGGAATCCAGAACTTTATTGTGCTCATTGGTATCAAAACACAGAACAAAACAGCCTAAATGCTTTTGTGAGATTCTTGTGGTTAGAAGTGAGTTGGAGGAGAGCTCTGAGGAAGGACAGGGTAAGCTCTCCACAACTTAGTTCAAGGGAGTGTAACTTTTCATCAAAGAGCATGTGTGATTGAAGGACGGCATGGAGAATGGAGCCTGGGAGCGCTACGGCAGTGCGGGACGTGGGCTGGAGGTATGGGGCAGCAGGATTTCATTATAGGAGAGTTGAAGTCAGGAAGCAATATAGGGGCCAGACCGATTGAGTTGACGTGATTTAGCAAGTAACCTGCAAGCAGTTGAGCTGAGTGTTGAGAGCTCTCTGGAAAAGTTAGGGTTCGGGTCTTTAAGAGATTGGGGATCCATAAGAATCAAGGTTCTGCAAAATAAAACCCTAGGCGTCTTACACTGGACTCTCAAAACTGTTGGCATTCACATTGCCTACCTTTTGAGTGCTTGACTTTGAAACCTTGTCAATTTTTTTTTTTTTTAATAAATCTTCCACATATTTAGACATTTTCAATTCTTTGGTTATAGTTCAGCAAAAAAAAAAAACCAAAACCCCACAAAAATCAACCCTTTCCTATTTGTGAACCATCTTGCTGGATTTATTGTTTTGCATTGTATTCTTGGAGGCTGCAGAGAGGGTTTCCAGAGCATTTCAACTGGAGATTTGGGCATTAGTATCCTCCCAGTAAAACTGAGCCCAGGGATATCCAACCCTAATCTCTGTCGATCTCCTGGAGCAGCCTATTTTCACTTTACTTTTACAATGCTCCCTCTCTTAATGCCTCTTCCTTGCCTGCAGCCACTTCATTAGAAAGCCTCCAGAATGGAAGAGGCGGATGTATTTAATGTCACTAGGTGTCAAGACCAAAGGAAAGACACTTTTTGTTTGGCTGCCTGCTTGTGCAGAAGGATGTTGCACCTCAGCTGAACAAGATGGACAAGACATAGGGCATTAGGATCTGAAGTTGGTTTGTGCTGTGCAAGGGGTATCATTGCTTTTAAATTGATGGGGAGCTATTTGCTGCATTGCTTTTTTGCTGAGAGTCGATCTGAGATTCTCATAACTAAGCAGACTGTATGAAGAAAATGCCCTTCTTCATCAAGAACAGGAATTATATATTGTTTCAACCATAGTGCTCTACAGTAACTACTACAGTTTTCTACTTGGTATTTTAAAGATACACAATCCTTGTATGCTAATATATCTGCATGAGAGATTGTCGAGGCTTAGAGCCAATCTTTGGCAGAAACAATAGAACAGACTCACAAACAGGTGGTTCTCATCACTGGATGCATAATGCTGTATGTATGTATTTTAGCCTTTTGCCTAACGCCCTGATCCTGTAGAGAATGCAGTTCTCTCTGGACATAGCTGTGGATGCATTTGCTGGAAAAGGTAACTAAGTACTTCCTTCACTGAGGCATCCCGCTTGGTACCTATATAAGTATCTCTAGGCAATCAGGTAAACCAATAGCACATAATCTGTCATTGCTAAGGACAACATTGCTGTTTTGTGTACCTAAGAAAGGAAAATAGATTTAGAGTGAATGTGGATGTTCTGTTCTTCATTCATGTGTGACCAAATTGTAATCTCTTTCAGTCTGCTGTAAATCCAAAAAAACCAACTGAAGTCGGTGCAGTTCCTGGGGATTTGTGCTACTGTAAATGAGAAGAGAATGGAGAATTTTTTCTCCCTCTCTCTCGTAAGAGTGAGAAGAAAAGCTAGAATGTCAGCCTGGCTATACTTCTTTGCTTTGCTCATGTTGTCATAAAATGGACGTCATTTAAACCATCTTTTTTTTTATATATATATATTTGGAATATAACAGAAGGAGAGCCTTGATGGTTTCTTATTTTACAAGACTATAAACATTAAAAGTCATTTTTCTTTTACACATGAGTTAGGAAGCATAATTTACTTGAAAGGACCCTATTATATACTCAGTACTGTATTTGTTTATCTAATTGAATAGAAGAGCATTTACTGCAGTTTCAAAGTTAAGCCAATAAACATTTGTCTTTGTATTGTGTCAGTGATGTTTGACAATTGGATTGGGCAACACCCATTTTAACTTGGGTTTATTTAATAGTATTGATGAAGCAAAACTCCCAAGTACATTTTCAGTCCCTTGCTTGCACTGTTGCCACAAGTTGGATATTTGGCAAAAGATGCTGAAAACCTTTCTTATAAGTTGCCTGTGTTATTTACATTGTCCTTGTTTCCAACCTCACCGGGTCACCTCAAAACTTTACATTTTGCATCACATATCCCTGGATGCATTCTGTGTGCAACAAGGCATAGAAAAATGAGCAGTAGGATTTTAAATGGACTGACATGTATAATTCCTGTTAAAATCAAGAGGAAAGCAGTGGAAAACAAACTGAACCTTTTTATCTTCTGTGCCATGCTCACACCAAAACATCTGTACATCCGCTCTGCCTGCTTCAAATCCAGGAACACCATGTTTATAGGAGTGCTTAAAAAGCCTTTATTTTCACTGTCAGTTAGATGATGCTGTTGGGATTCTTAGACATAAAAAATATTTAAGATTGCTGTATTTTATTTTATTTTTTTTACCCTATAAATGGCATTCTGGATTGTGCTGCCTGTATCAAATAGCTCCTGGGAACATCCCTCCTAATCAGTTCCTTTTGGGAGCAGGATCATCGCGCTCGTTCTGAAGCTGCGCCAGTGCCTGCAGTGCATGGGGACTACAGATGAGATCTTTGTTACAGAAGCATGAGATCAATTCACCATTCCAGGCCATGTAGTAAGTGCATTCCTGACTGAATGTTAACATCGTTTTTATTTTCCTCGGACAGCATTGCACTTTGTCTCCTCGCTGAAAGAGCTATGTTCATTAGATACAGGAAGTCCTGCTAAACATCCATAACGTTACATTAACAGCTGCTGGTAGATCTTTGAATGCCCAATGATCAGGGGAGAGTTTGCAAGAGATTTGGTGCTTCTTTGCTGTGATTGTTTTCTTCAGCGTGCTTCGGAATCTAAACTTCTGTAAAAAAAAAAGGGCAGTTAATCCTTAAGGTTGCGAGGAAAACTTTTAAAACGTGCACCAGATGGAAATCAATGTAGTAGTGTCTGCAAGCAGACAGATATGCTGAGAAGCAGTCTGAAGGCTGATAGTATTTGGATTAAAGGAAAAAGAGCTGCGAAGCAGTCATGCAACTTAGATATCATCAATACAGTACAGGGAATCTGCAAGTCTGCAGTGAGCCCTGACTCATTTTACGTCGTTGACAGGTTTGTTTTTGCTGGTGGCTCAAGAGAAACCCAATTTTCTCTCCTGTTGATTTTTGCTCCCTCTGTTTTGTATAGACAACTTCCATTACTTCCTTTGGCAGTGCACACAGATAGCTGACTCAGTAATGGAGCTGAATGGAAAAAAAAGATTTCTAGTCTATAAAAAATAAGTTTATATTTCTCCACTTGTTTTCTGCATTTCCCAAGCAGGGACAACAGACTGCTAAATGAAAACTGTTTTAAAAGCTCTGGGTGGAAGAAAAACATTTTCTCACGACAAGATAAAAAGAGAAAAGAACACGACTAATGAATGATGAGATGTTTGATTTGAACTGTTTTGATCTAAATGAAACTCTTGTGTTGGAGTTGATAAGCTTGGTGGCTGCTTTATGTGTAGTGATGTCTTCAGGAATCTGTCCTTCTGGGTGCCAGTGGTTTACTCCTTTGCCCCAGCTTGGGATCTCTGACACATCTCTGTGGGTGAGATTTAGCAGGATTTCTATACATTATTCTCCAGAATAATCTGCTGTTCCTGTCAGTAGGAGTGCTGCATGTCCAGCTCCAGTCCAGCCTATGGGACAAACTCTCTGCTGACATAGTGTTGCTGGTTTTGGTAGAGGAAAATTAATCCTACGTCCTCCTGGATGTCACTTCTGAAATGGTAAAAAAAAATCCTAAGGTGGTTTATGGTGTTTGGGAGGAAAAGTACATATTAAATTACATCTCGTATCTTTGAATCCAGATGAATTCCCAATGTCAGCAGTGAACAGGGGTTGTGGCTTCAGGGAGCTGGATATTCCATGGGCCACAGAGGTGATGTGGGCCAAAAGTACATGAAAGCACCTTCACCCCTGGTCCCTCCAACAGAGGAAAATGCCCATAACCATAACAACCTACTCGGGCGTGAGAGCTCTGCCAAATGAATAGTGCAGAGCTGGTAGCAACTGATGGCTAAAACAGGTAGGCAGCTGGTATCAGTATGGGCAGTGCCCACAGAGGGGAACTGCCCTAAAAGATAGCAAAGGTAAAACAGAGGGATAATCAAAGAAATATCCATCTGATGGGTGTGGAAGTTTGCATGCAGCACCTTGCAACACACCTAGGTGCCTGTCAGCTCTAGGTTGTTGATGCTTTTAGTATTGCACATGCAAGACCATACATGGTACCATTTGCTTTAATAGTAGTAATTAGTGGGCCAGTAGAATGAACAAGGATTTTATGAAAATGAGGACTGATCCATTCATGGATGGCTCTGGGACAGATTGAATCCCATGCTTGTCACCCGTCAATGCGCCCCTCAAGGTGTACAGTGTCCAGTATATGTTTTGCCAGATATTGCTGCAAGATCCTTACAACAGACCATTTATTTTTGTACATTAGCTACATTGCACAGGTAGCCTGGGCCTCAAAAGCAGCTCCATGCTGTCAGTAATACCTGCTGTATTCTCTAGTGCAAGCAGGCAGAAGAGCACATCCCAGCTTCTGCTCACAAAAAAATTTGCAGAATCTTTTTGTGCCTCATTTTTGCCTAATTCACCCTTGCAGGGAGATGCTGTATGGCATTGCAATAACAAGAATTAGCAGTAGAAAGCTACAGTGAGGCAAGTTTAAATGAGAAATAAGATGTGTGTTTCCAACAGTGGGGATCATTTACCACTGGAGCACAAGTTCCAAGGGAAACCATCTCTTGACGGCTGATAGTTAATATGATATTTTTTGGTATTTTGTAGACAAGCTGAGAAATTCCACCAAATTTCAGCTGTTATGGGCTGTGTGAAGCAAGGCAAGTAGGGATTTGTCTGGGGAGAAGTGCATGGCAGAAAACACATTGGTTCCAGTCCTCCACTACCTCCTGTCTCCTCTTCCCTGGTGTCCCTCCTGTGTTCCCAGCAGAGAGTCTCAGGAGGACAACCTGCAGTGCTGCAGTCTTTTGTGCCTGCAGCTCGGTGACAACAGGGCTGGTCCCTTGGTATGCAAGGTGACATAGGGGAAAGAGCACTTAGGTTTCATGTTTCCGTCTCTTCACCCTTCCTCTTACCCTTTCCTCCCTTGATTTTGGGGAGTTAAGTGCTGCTGGAAGAAAAGGGTGGGAGATCTGGCCTTCAAGGAGATGAATCCTAGAACAGAACAGGAGTCTTCAGGCTGTTATTTCTACCTGGTCACAGGTAATAAAGTAAGTCTGTGCTGTTATCAGAGGCTACATCCAGACAGGACAAGATGCTTGAAGCCCTCAAGTGTTGTTAGTATCTGCTGTCAGCCAACAACATAAAAAATGTAGCACTCGAGCCCCCAAGTCCTGGAGATTGGCCATGATATAATGAGGATTCAAAATAAATAAGCATTTCAGTTTCCATGCACTATGAGTCTTTAAGGCTTTTGTGTTTTTCTGCACAAACTTGGAGGCTTGAAATGAATTATTTAGGTGAAAGATGAGTCTTTCTTGTGATGATGATTTCTTGTCTTCATATACTTAGACACCCAGTACTGTAGGATAAAGAAACCTATCAGCAGACTTGCGATGATATCCTTAAAACTGGCAACACTGGATGCTATCATACCAGAGAATGGGACTGTTGTGAGACTGAAGATGAAGTTCTGGTTTTAGTTGCAGAAGTGATTTTAACAGGCACTCACATGTGTTTAATAAAAATGGATTTCCACCTTTCCAACTGCAGTTTTAGTCATAGCAGTATATTTTACAGTTCCTACTCAAGCCAAGCTGTGTGTGATAGTAATGGCAATGTTGTTGAAGCAGTAAGAGTGGAATCAAACACCATCACAATCGATCTCACGCTTCTCAGCTAGCAAACTGAGCAGGAAAGTGTTAAATCTCCTCCAGCAATGCTGTAATGGGAGACCTCCAGCCATCTTTACCTCCTAAGTCACTTGCAAACCAAGTAAAGAAGTAGATACTCTAAATCGGTCATCTGCTTTATTCTGGAAGATTTTTATTAAAATGAAAAGCGTTGTCTATTTCTTCTCCCAGACAGAAAACAGACATTGGCATCTAGAGTGGTGGAAGACAAATACTTGGTGCTGGGCAACTTGATTAAAGTATATTCCTTGTAATGAGCGGTGCCTCCCTTATCCTGCCATTGTGTTCAGACAAAAAAAAAAAAGAAGGGCCTGCCCTTTCCCATTGTATAGTCACATTTTCCAAGTTCAGCCAAAATGGGTTTTATAAAAAGCTCTAAAAAAAATAGAAAGAAAGATGAACTTTGTCTTTTAGTAAACCACTGAGGCAACTCTTAAACGAAAGCAATCTTGTGCATCTTGTATAAAGGAAAACTGTTGAGGTTAGTGCTCTATCATCTAACCAACCAGGGGAGGAATATAGTACTGATAAAAATGGTCATGGGATAAATATTATCTGCTTAAAGATTTGCTACTAAAATTGAAGCTGAATTTTACTTAAAACGCCGGGGAAAGTAATAGAGGAAGAAGTGACTTGCAGCAGAAGACAGTGTGTTTGTACTGTTATATTTTTATTACTGCTATCACCAATACCAACATCTACATTTATCTACCAGTGTACATTAAACCAGCAATCCACTAATATATTAACAGACATTACTAGCTGTAACAGCCCAATTCAGTCAGCTTTAATGGGAGAATCACAGAGTCTCTGCATCATGTTTGCAATTACCCAGAGACAGTTGCTTGTGGGCATTCACCTGTGTGCAAACTGGGCAGGAAAAATTAAAATTCTGCATCGTATGCTTACGTTTTGGACACATTAAAAAGAAGCTGTAGTCAGTAGACAGATACAGGTATCCTCAAAAAAAACCAAACCAAAGAAAACCTGAGTCTTAGACTAAGCCATGTCCTCAGTTCTGTTTTGTGGCACTTTTATTTGTTTTAAACACTCAGCATGGATTTTCCTCAGTGTCTTTATATGCTGAGTTTTACTGTACTGCTTCCACCACCACCAGACTTGGTAAACAAGGATGTGCCCAGGGAAAAACAGACATGGTTAGAAAGATCTGTGTTGCCAGCCAAAATCTGGTTAGGTTAGTGCGGGCTTCTAGCAGCCAAAATAAAACAGTTGTGCAGGGCCAAGAATTTCGAGATAGAGAGGGCTGGAGGAATTCTAAATATGCTACAGAAGTGGAAGCAATGGGACTTGGCAAAATCCTTGATCTAGTTAGAGAAACAATGTGTCTCACTAGCCAAACAACAGGGTGGTGTCGAAAGAGAGAGTGAGATGGCAAAACCCTTGGGCAGAGAAAACAGAGGATATCCAGGAAGGGGTGTTTGAGACCTGGGTCTGGATGGAGATTAAAAGTTAGCTCTAATGAAATACCCATTTGCTCAGATTTTTGGTTCAGTAAATATAAATTCCTGACCTAAAATTCTTCTTTAGTATGATCAAGGGATCTGTACTGACCAAACAATCCTGAGAGATCCAACAAAAACACAGCATTCTTGAGATATACATAGATAAATATGTATACCTCTATCCGGACTTACATATATGTGTGTTAAATGGAGATGGTTTTGACATAATAGTTTAAATAATAGAGACAAATATTTCATACCAGAATAGTATTAAACAATTACAGTGAAAAATCTAATTTCCTTGTGCTTAACTTTAGTTCTGTATTAACACATTTGTTTCTAGGTTTTCTTCTTTTCCTTCCGTATTTTAGGGATAATTGCATTCCCTGTAGCTGCTTCACTAATCGAAAGAAATTTATCTGTGGAACCTGCATCAGAGAGGCTTAACATATAAATGCTTGTGCCTGTTTGGCAAGAGAATTAGCAAAGTGATGAGGATATTTTTATAGTCACTAATGACACACTAATGTGTATTGATTGAGAGGAAAGCACTGTACATACCAATTTCTCAGCACAGAAGAAAGATGCCCTCAGCCAATGTGACATTTTTGCTATATGATTTTCTTTGTTTTTAGCACCAAGTTCAATTCAAAAGGCAGGTACTTTCAGTTAATTAAAATTACACATTTTATCCAGGAACACATCAATAGATAGGTGTGTAAAAGGTAGAGATTTTATCTCGCTCAAAGAGAACATGGGTTTGGTTGACTGTTACTCTTTGAATTTGTGTTTGTGGCTTATTACCATTGTAATCAACAAAATATAAATCTCCTTCTAAGCACTCGCTTGAGCCTGACAGCTCTGAGGGAGCATTTTACAGAGGACCCCTCCATCCAAGCCCCCGGACTGCTCAGGGTCTTTTTTCTTCTTGCATTGGAGCAGTCAGAGCTCACAGATTTAGCATTGGGGTGAGTCAGCACAAAATAACCCTGCGTCGCTCTGCTGGCGTCTGGCATCCAGAGCCTGGGTTGCCGTAGCAGAAGAGATGCACTTGCCCCTGCAGGGCCTGGAGCCCGCCGAAGGGCGGAGACACGGCTTGTGCCAAAATATGCAAAGAATGGAAATGAAGGTTCTCCTAACCCTATACAGCATGCATTTTTAAAAAACGCCTAGATCTCTCATCAAAGTAAAATGTAATTAGGGATATTATTGCATGCCTTCTTAATTGGAACAGCTTGTGACAGAGAAGTATTTGGGAAGATTTCAACTTGACAACAAAGTGCGAGCGTTGCGCGTGCTCTGCTTGCTTGGAAATGCCACCTGGCAAATCCACGTGCAATGGAGCAGCTGAATGGCAAGGGTCAGTGGGACTGCCCGGGTGCCTGAAGTGATTCACGTGCAGACGAGTTAGCTCAGAGTTTATGCTGTAGTCACAATCAGACACTGTTAAGATTCCTCTGGACTAGTAAACGAGAGTATGTCACTTCCCTGTGAGCAGAAGTGAACACGTTAACAAGTCATGTAATTGTAAGTGAAAGCTTTTCTCCAGAAGTATAAAGGAGTGATCAGAATTTTGTCCTGTCTTGCAGTTATTGTCCCAAACTCGAAGCCAGTCATGTCAACAAAAGAATGAACAAGTGTGCAGTCAGTCCAGAAAATTTTATTCCCGTAATACCCAGCCATGAGAGTGAGACACTAGCAAATGGATGGGAGGAATTCCCATAGACAGAGCAGTGGAGAGCGACCAGCAGCATAGATGGGATTCAGGCACAGTTAGGGAGGGATTGACACCAGGAGGGTAAAAGATGCCTTCATTCTTCTGGTGCGATGGCTTTGCACTGCAGTGGCCAGAGGAATAATACCCCAGGGGACTACTCACCCAGACAATCTGGCTACAGGCCAGGTATTAATTTCTCTGGGTTCCTGTCTGGGAGCAGGGAGAGTGAAGAAAAGTGTTAGAAATTGAAATAAGATGATGTTAACAATGTCTGCCACAGGGTTTGTTCTTAGGCAGTATACTGCTCACACAGCCCCGGAGTAAATGTCGAAACAAGTTTGTTATATTTTATTTGTACTACTACTAATTTTTGTATGATTAATAAAATATTCTTCTTTTTTTTTTTTCTTTAATACATTTCTTGGTGGAAGGGGACTGTAGCTGCAAAGATTTATTTTAATGCAGTGCATTGAGAAGAGCTGTTGTCTGACATTCAATAGTTAAGTTATGAAGTATTGGACACTGGAGTAATAAAAACCTGCTTGCTTTGATCTTGTAGTTAAAAAATGATTAAAGTATAGAATTGCGTGTGCTGACATTAGACCTCCACCCACAGAGAGATTTAAAGCTGTTGGGGGAAAAAGGAGAGTTGAAAGACAGCTTAAATATAATAATTCAGAAATTGAGCTGCTTTGTTATTTCAAAGATGGTCAGAGTAAAAGGGATTTTTCATACCCTGTTTGCTATACTTGGTCTAAGAACGTTATCCCAAGACATATCCTCTTGCAAACAACCAAAGAGCTGAAAATTGCTAAGAGGTAGCGTATCAGTGAGCTGTGTTTCCATATTTTCTGTTGAACTGAACTCAGTGAATTTACAGCCTTGAGTATTCCCCTCTTGCCCACTTGGTACCTCCACACTGCTCAGGGTGACCCCTCCCCTCCCTTCTGCTTGTGTGCTGCAGAAAGACCGAAGTATTCAGTAATATGGTTTGCAGGGATGAAAAGTTTTCTTCTTTTAATTGTATGCATATTGTCATCTCCCAGGCACATGAAATTACCTGGTGGAATTGCAATTATGAACTTATTACTGGTTTATCTACTTGTTAAAGAATACAGAGGCTTGTTGAGTTGGGTTTCTGCCCCTGCCATGTAACTGCTCCAGTGAAGGCACACCCTTACACCCACACACAATCCTGATTTAAGTCAGTAGGAAGCCTTTGGTTTTGCATAATCATTTTGTAGCCAGTATAGAAGACTTACGAAAATTTATTAGCTGATGCTTGCAGGATTATATCTGCCTTGCCAGGCTTCTTAATTTTTTTGTAGCAACGGCTTTGCTAGTGCAACATCAATATTTGATATTGGAGTGTCCTTGATTATATTAGAAAATTTTGATTCTCTGTCCAATTACAGATCCTTAGCATTTTGTCAAACATTCTTCAACAAAGGGAAAGACTTTTATGATAAAAAAACCACAGTAGCGTTCATTGGAAATGACCCTGGAGATCAGACAGAACATTAGATCAAGGACAGTTAATTGGGTTTCATTCGCGCTGCATTCATTACTATAGACATGATGATCCTGATCAGAAATTCCAGTTTGACTCATGTTAATGTTGCTGTTCTCTGAGAATAAAGACCTAGGAAACACACCATGTCATCTCTGAGACATGAGATGTACTAGGACAAGAAAACTAAGGCTCAGCTTTCTGGAGTCAGCTTACATTTACACAGGAATCAACGTTTTTGCATTTGAATTGAATCCCATGTTGGCAATGCCCTGCTGTTCTTCTACTGTATTCTTTACCAGATGTTCATTGCTGAAGCACACACTTCAGAAAACATGTTGATTTTAGGGATTAGCAGGATTTTTGAAACACACTGTTTTGATACACATTGCCCTTCTCAATATCGAAATTTAAACACCATGAGTCTGGCTGCTAGGGTGGACAAGAAGCTCATTTTGTCCTTCCAACCAGCAGGGATCCACTTGCCATTTGAAGAAGTCCCAGACTGCTGCAGGACAAGCTCCTGAGGCACTAGCATTGCCTATTTGGAAAGCCACACTCATCTTCCCCATGTGGACAAGGGAACCTTCGAACCACGTAGAGTTTTTCCCGTGTTGTTTCCTGGAAGGGTCATTTCTGTCGTGATCATCTGCCAAGCACACTGAGATCCACAGAGGGAAGCCACTTCAGATGAGAAAAATAGTGTTAAACTCTCAGATTCTTCTGTCTGAATATTTGTTTCCTGGACAATTTTGAATTTTCATTCCTCCATGAGATGGAAAGTGCTCCCAGAGACAACAACCTGGCATGAGGAGACAGGGTTTGCTCTTGGAAGTGCGTTCTCTGGCATCTCAGTCCCTTTGGGGCATTAGTTCTTTGGGGCCTTGACAGACTGGTTTAGGATATTGCTTAACCTTAAGTTAGTCTTAACAACAAGTGGAAGTAGAAGCATAAAAGCATGATGTAATAGGGGATGTAGTGGAAGTGCATAACGCATGAATTAGGTTTAAATGGGGAAAAAAGTGACAGTTCCATAGAAAACATGGCAAAGGAGCACTCCATGTCTTGGCCAGCTTCATCTGCACTGACAATTGTTATCTGGCTATAACGATATGTCCACTGGGAAATGAGCACTCACAGACAGAGCTGTAAAAGAGAGGTGCCCAGTCAGATTCGTGAAGAACAGGACATCACATGCCTTTGGGTTCCTCTGAAAATGGATAACACGAGGTGTTTATGGTTCATTTCAGAGGGCTAAGATTTCACTTGGGGTTTTACCACAGCATGATGGAAATGGACATGTTTTAAATGGTCAAATCCTCTATGCCAAACACAAATAAATAATGCTTTCAAGTTAAAATAGCAAAGAACATCTTGAAATTTATATCTATAGAAATAAGCCCTCTAGCTAATAGTAAATGACTATTTATAATTGCCTGTTGGGATGCCTGACATCAGATGGTTGTACTAGTAACATGAGAACGGTATCTGACAGGTTGGGAAAAACACATGGCAGGAGATGGGAATATTGATTTGTAGGCAAAATTTGGAAGGAAGGGGAGGGAGAGAACGGCCAAGAATGTGCTTTACTTTTTAAGAAAGTGACATTGCTACCACCAAAACAAAAACCTGAGAAAGAAAGCACATTCCAAAATGATATCATCACATTCCTTCTATACGGACAAACATGCAGCACTGTAGCTGCTGTTTCCTGCGTTTGTGATTTCCATCAAAGAGTTTCAGCGAGAGATGTTTTCAAATAGGAAGAGAAATTCAGTTTCAATGTCCTTAGGAGCCTCTTGGCAAAGTCAGACCTTCTCTCTGAGGCCAAGACTGGCTTAAATAACAATGTCTTGGTTTGATAATACACCAGTTTGTAAATTTATGATGTAAGTAGAAAGTAGGTTTTCCTCTCTTCAGTGGCACTTTATAGAGAATATCCATATATTCTGAGCACCAGCTCTAATTTCTGTTGGATGCTTGAGGCTGAGCCATAGATCCAACATGAGATTTTTATTTGTATTGTACTGAAACAGAATCTGCAAAATGTCTTGGTTTCCAGATTTCCAAGTGGATAGGAGGCCTGTGAGGCTTAAGAGGATTTGTGTTAAGGTGACTCACTGAGTGTAGCAAACCACTGCAATACCTGACGAGGGATGTGGTGATTCTCCATCATCAGGAGACTGGAGCAAGCCATAGTTTCTAACCACCAACAACCACAAATTGAGACCACAGGGTTGTGCAGGAGCTTCTGCCTGAATTTCTCTGCCCTGGGTTACGCCAAAGGTCAGACTATCAGATCACGAGATCATGACAGCCTCTCTGGCCTTAAAACCTGTATGATTACAAATCTGTGAATCGCAATCATTGTCCAGATTTATTCTTCTACTGCTAGAGAAGGCATTCAAGCCTGGGGAGCTATGAATGCACAGGCTGCCACAGCCAGCGATCAGCGTGGGGCTTTGCCTGTGCTGTACCATTTAAGATAGGGAGAAAGGGAAGAGGGGACAGATTCAGGTTCATATGGAAGCAGTTCACAGGCTAGCAAACATATCTTATAACAGCAATGCAAGCAGAGTCTCACTGTGACTACAAGGCAGGTGACTTGCTGAATTCCATTCTGGTATAACTCAGTGGTTTTCCGCAAAGTTGCCCCTGCTGTGACTGAAGGGAGAACAAATTCAGACCTGATGAATTAAGAAAAGAAAAGGCTGAGATTCCTATGCTTTTTCAGAGTACGGACTGCAAAAACATGGGTCTATGTATGTTATTGACAGTGTGTTATTCTGAATTCTGTTATTATAAATAACACAGAATATTATTCAGAAACCCTGAATTTTATCATCATCTGAGTGATGAACTCCTGGGAGATTTCCTTAATTATTTCCCCATATTCCTACCTTCTATCATTAGCATCCTAAAATCAGCATTCAGGCACTGCCACTAACCTCTTGTGTGATTTCTGACAACCTACTTCTTTCCTTTCCTTTCTGTTTCTATTATCTTTGCCATACCACATCTCTCACTGATTTCAAATGCAAGTCCAGAGGGGCAGAGTCTGCCTCTGTAAGTATGAAGAGCTCTTGTTTTCAGTCAGGGTTGCAGTGCAAACAATAATAAGAAATAATATTTATTAAAAAAAGGACAGACATTTACCCAATCCTTGACTCAGGCCAGTAGCTCAATCCTCATACCAAAGAGGTCCGTTTTGCACAAGTGATGACAAATTATGGCATCTTCACTCACACCAGGGTCACTGTAAAATCTCACTTGGCTTCAAGAGAACTTTTTGGGTGAGGAACTACCCAGCACAGGAGAAACCTGATGGTCCAGCAGAAAGAATTGCCATGACAAAACTGTGTACCTCGTAGCCTTTTCCAAACCATTCCCCTGCTAATTGCAATTTAACTCCAGATCCTATTCTGCTTTTATATAGTGTGTGGTCCTCCTCCATCCTGCTGCCCCCAGACTGACAGCTGTTCCTTCTGTCCTTGAGGCAGTAAGGGAAATGTATGACTGGCATGTAACTCTTCCTCTCCTCAAAGCAAATGACAAGGTTATATGGCAGTTGCATGTTTCCATTGTTATCCTTTTGTTTGAAGAAATAGGAGTTGCACCTGACTAAGTCTGCAGAGGCATTCAGTTGAACAAAGACATTTTATTTTAGCAACTGTTTAATGAAGAGGAAACCAATAGACAATCTTCTCTTCCTCCGGGCGAGGAAAGCATTGATAAATGCTATATTTAGTTATGAACTATGCAACCTGCAAAAGGATTTCATCCAACTTATCAGGAAACGAATCCCCCTTCATTTCTAACAGCCTGAACTTCAGGGAATGTGAGCAGCTCACGCTGCACTGGAAACTCGTGTTCCTAAATGCCTTTGTGTTAAAACAACAACAAAAAAAACCAACTGGGAAAAAACGCATTTTTTTAGGCAAGCAAGTTTTCTATCTAGGTCATAATTTGGGATACACCTGCTAACATGGGAAGGCAAGGTATCTTGCTCCTGTTCCTCTCAATGTTAAGACAGCCTAGGGGCAGTGATGGCTGAGCTGGACTGGATGTGGGACGCTGCACAAGGAATGGCATGTTCGATGGATCTCCATCTCCAGGACTGAGTATTGGTCTCAGTTGTGCCAGACAGCCCTCCTGAGCTGCAGGACTTTGGTGTGTTTATTGCTGCTGCTGATTCATAAGACACTTGAGAAGACAACTGGTTCCTCATATCCGAAAACAAGTTGCCAAGGCTGGGTAGTATAGCTGTAAACTGAACTAATTAAAGGTAATTTTTTTGTATGTGACAGGAAAAGGCTGATAACATCAAACTGTAATGGAGAGAGATGGGAGAATTTCCTTGAGGTACATGCTTTGCTGCTGAGAAAGCAGACCCTGGCAGATGGAGGAAGATGGAACTGATTTCCAATTTAGCCTTCTATTAATGTTTTATCATTTTAAATTTAGCAGAGTAGTTCACTTTTCTGTGATCTTTGCAGGACTCCTATTTCCTTTCTGTGGACTGCTAAAAGGAATTTTGTAAAAAATATCTATATATACACATTTCAGAAGTCTCTCCTGTCCAAAAGAACAAGAGAGTCCCAGTACAAATTCCACAGCAACTGCCCTTCCTACCAAACGAGGCTCAACATCCTCACTCTGTCAAAACTTCCTCTGAATGCTGTGGCTTAGATCCAGGTCTGGCTGGGTCCAGCTTTTCAGGTACAGACGGGTAAGAGAGAGCAGAGGACACAAGTTGTGCTTCCTCTCTTAAGCTGGCTGAGCAATTAGGCTCTTGGCAGAGAAGGGGTGAGAGATGCAGTGCGAGTCCTTTCCTCCCTGCTCTGCGTGGGCTTGAGCTATAGGCTGTAAGATTTTATCCAGTGCATTCTTATGGCACATGGGGAGTGCTCTGGCATCAGGCCATCAAGGCATGTTGATGGCATCCCGGGATATCTCTTTAGAGAAATGCAGGAAAATAAAAAACATATCCACCTGCTCTGGACACCAGGGACCATCTGAGAGATGGATGCTCGTTCATTCTGCATAAAAAAGGTATGCAGAGTGCACAGCATGAATTGCTTTCTGCCTCTCTTTCCATTTATTATAATTGAAAATATGTCACGTAGAGAGCTGGCTTGGACTCAGCAACCTGAGATTTAGGCAGATAAAGTTGGGCAAAAAGCATTCAGCTCAAAGGACCAAGGTGGGAACAACAGGTGATTCCTCTTGGGGCACGTTTCATCCTATGCTTGAAGTCAGTGCCTCAGGCTTAATCCCTGGGAGCATCCCCATTGCTTTCATACTGCCAGTCCCTATATAGGTTGAGGGCCCATTGGGTGAGAGTTAGTACATGCTTACAAGTTAATTGGGGTTTTGGTTATACTGACATGAATCTAGAGCAGCTCTTCCAAAGCCAACAGCAGTCGCTCTCTGTCTATGCTGCTGACACTCAGAAACCAGCAAATGAAACACTGTGAATTTGGGAGCTTCAATTAGCGGCTCCAAAAATGATGAGAACCTATGAGGTAGCGTGTCAGCTGAAAGCAAGCAGAAAGAAACCCAAAATATAAGTACAATTCTGTAACAAATCAATAGAAAAACAGACTGGGGAGGGAATTTTGCCCAGCAGGGTGTCCCCAGCAGGAAGGGAATCTTTATTTGGAGCTCACATGACTTCATTGTGTCAATTGTAGCACTTTTTCTTATCTTGTGCTGTTGCACAAAGAGAAGAGAGGCGTCTGCAAGAAGGCCTAATATTCTGGTGCTAATTTAGATGTGACTGAATGTACAAACACAATCATTTTAGAGCTGGGGTAAAGTACTGCTGGCGATTTAGCGCTGCATATCTCAGGGTCTCAGTCTGCTCGGACCGGCTTCCTGCCGCTATCCGCCATTATGTATCAGCAGGAAATTACACTTTTATGAGTGATTTACCTTTAAACAAACACTACTACACAAACAATATGGTATTGAATTTGGTGGTTTGCCTTTTAAGTATTACAGTGAAAGACTGTAACAGCTGTCTAAGCTGATAACTACTACCTAGGATAAGAATATTGTTGACTGAGTTATTAGTCAATTGTTTAACTAAATCTAGCTGCATCTCTCTTTTAACTGTGTGACACTTACAGTTTCTTTAAACAATATAGTTCCTTGAAAAATGCATATAACTGGTTCCTTGGGTGGGAACTTCATGGATGAAAAATTGTTTCAGAGATCGGATCACGCTTTTAATTTAAATGTCCGTATTTTTGTATTTATTTATTTATTTTTCTTAGCTGATTTCTGGAGGGGATAGTCAGAAATTACTTTCCATGTGGCTTTCTAAGTTCAACAGATGAGCCGCAACCACAACTTGTGGCTAAAGATGACTAAACTGCACAGCTGGATGAATTTTGGCAGAGAAGGATTGAGACAATGTAATGAATCCACTGCACATCTACTGCTGTGACTTTTGTAAGAAGGTTTATCCTAAGATGGGAGTTCATTCTGTGAGGTGCTGAATGCCTGCAGCCTTGGAGGAGATTCTCAAGTCATTGCAAAATAGGACACAGCGTGTGTGGAGGAGGTTGACCTTGCAAAATTCTTATTCTGTTTTTGAACAATTAGGACTAACTTCAAGCCCAGTTGAGACTTCCAGACTTCGAGGCTCCAGAGTTTGGACTGGATCCAAGGCTCAGTGAAGTCACCTGGAGACTTTCCATTGACTTCATTATACTTTGGACCAGGCACTTTGAAAGGCTATTCCCATGAACTCAAATGCCTAAAGCCAAACACAGCTTTACACAATTGAAAATCACCTGCTTTGTATGTTTTCAAAGGCAGCTCCACCACTCAGTAGTAACAATATAGAATTGGGTTGAAAGGGTGAAAATAGATGTGGATGTGGAGTGACTCTCCAAAAAGCCCATGGCAATGCTCCAGTGTTGCAGCACTGAAAATGAGAATTTTTAATGCAGACTTTTTCATGATCATTACTGAATTAGATTTAAAGGAAAAAAAGTCATGTCAATATTGCAGAACTAGAGGTCTCTTCATGTTTTATGTATTTGAACAATGCTTTGAAAAGAGAAATATCTTAATGCTTCAAGGCATTCCTTTTGTTGAATCCGTTCTACTACCATTTTAAAGCCAATTTCTTGCTATCGACTCTAGTGATATTCCAGGATTGATCTATACCAACAGTCAATTTTCATCAGATCACACCTGGAGTGGTTTGCCCATTGCATGAACATTCAGTGCTATGCTTCAGAGACAAGTCGTTCTCCACAGTTTTGCATCTGGCAATGGTCTAGTTCCAGAGAGCCAGACTCATCCCTGAATTCATGTACAATCTACAAATAAAGGCAATCTCTTTTGACCCTCCATTAGTTTTTTGAAAGCACAGTTCCACTTTGCCTAGAAGTGCTCTTTGTAACAGAAACCCTGACTTTTTAGGTCAAGCCAGTATCACTGTCTTTATGTTTTTTCTTTCAAACAAGGTCAGATTTGAAAATTCTTTGGTATTTGTGCATAAAATATGTGGGTCCTGATGTCAGTGCCCAAAAGCTTAAAGCAGTAGGCCCTTCTTTTTCATATTACATGGATGAAAAGGAAGAAAAGAAAGCTTACAGAGGCTTTATATAGCCTTATAAGCCTCATGATCTACTTCTATTGCTTATTTCCTGCCCACGTCTAAGTTTTCAAAGGCTCCTTTCTTTGTTGGAGGACTAATTATTTTGGCTGGTAGGCCAAAGCATAGATGCATATTGGATTAACAATGCCCATTAACTCTCCCTCAGCAGGTGGAAGATTTGATTCGGATCGGCTTGATGCTGGTGTAAAGGACGAGTCACGTCCTGGAACCAAATGGATACGCCACGGTACAAAGGAGGATGAGATCAGAAGCAAGCTCTATTACTGCTATGAGCAGCTCCCTGCTGATGTAGCCATCCTTGCAAGAATCAGAGAGATACGGTTGACTTTTCAGCTTCTCATGTATTTTGGGGCACAAGAGCTACTGGTCAGAGAGAAAATAAATGCTCTCTTTTCAAGCTGGTTTCCTTTTTTTGTTGTTGTTTTTTGTTTTGAGTGCATACCAAAGTGGGAAGAACTGCAGGTGATGATGAGTTTGAGGTTCTTAAAAGCACGAAAATGGCAGAACAGTCATGCGTACAAATAGAATGGGGCATTTCTCTGTAAAACAAGTTGTCAAAAGCACTGCCTCTGAATGCGGAACAATAAAATAATCTTTTCAAACAGTTTAATGGCCAGGATGAATGAAAGAATCTGTGTATGCTTTACAAACGGCCTGATTACTGCCAGCTCACATGCTTGCTCTGCAGTTGTAGTACATTAGAATTTGAAGTAGGATGTTGTTAGCAACTCTTTGCGTGGGGTGGAATTTGAATCAAAAGCTATAAATGACCTGTGACAGCAAAAATGAAAGTGCAATTGCTTTCTCACATGACCTGTTTCTTTTAGTGTCATTAAACTTAATCAATGATTAACCTTTGGTTTAACAGTGCTTGTCATTTCATAGCAAATCAAGTAGAAAAAATGTTGTCTACCTGAATAATTCCCTAGAAAATGTCTCTGAGGTACATTAATAGTTTGAAAGGTGAGAGGCTGGCCTAAATTTGAAGTGCAAAATCACTGAGTGCAATTGAGGGAATGAGAAACATCTGACCATTTGACTTGTAGAAATCCTGTATGCAGGATTTTAGGAAGATCTGGTGTCTCCTTGCACAAACAGGGCAGCGTTCAACTCACTAATAACACATGAGAAATAGTAATGAATGATCTCACAGAGCCTTCATCTCATTTATGTTGTTTTTGCATAATAACTTTATGTAGTAAATATATACAAACAATGTGTCCTACTCCAAGATTGTCTGGACATGGTTGTGTTTTTTGATCTTCATTGAGATCAAATGAGTTACGTTACTTTACACTGAATTAAGTTCTAGCAGGAATGAATTTCCTTTTGGCAACCAATTAGGATGTTTAAAGAATTTACTTTCATTTCTTGATCTCAAAAGTATTTGTGCACAGTTCACATGGACTATGTATTACTGTGCCTAACTGCTATCAGCCTGTATAATTATCTCATTTGCATATGCTAACAAGGTACATTATAGGTATAGTGTTTTCACATGCCTTTTATCCAATTAGCTCATTGTACCCACCAGTCTTGTGTTCTCCCCTCTGCCACCAAATTAATAAGAGTTGTGAATTGAAAATGGTTTCATTCATATGGTGTGTCTGTGCAGACAGACTTCACTCAGAAGAAATGTGGCTTCTGCTGTTCACAATCTTTATTTATTCACTACACATGCAGGGAGGGTCTTTAGGGCTCCCAGATAAGCTGGGGAGCTTGATGTGGTAGATGCTATCCGAATTCAGAATTTCACAAAAATTTGTGTGCTAGAAAAATCAAACTCCCAGAATGACTTCTTGTCTTCATCAACCACCTTTTGTCTGAGGGCACATGGAATGATTAACCTTTGCTTGCTTTTATTCATTTTGTTTTCAAAAGGAAAAGTTGCACACAGTGAGGTTCTCTTTCCTCTTTTTTCCTATATCCAAATGGTCCAATGCACTTTGTTTTGTATTACTAGTTCAATCCCACTGAACTGGAATTTATTCAGGTGATGCAGCCATGCTCATGTGCCTTCATGTGCAAAATCATACCCAGCTACATTATTTTAAAAGAAGAGGATTTGCATGTAGATTTGCACCAGGAGGATAAAAATTTTAAGTGAATTTTCTTCCTAAAATATTGGCACAAAATATGTATGATCCTGCACAAGAGTCATGGTGACATCATTACCCTCTTAATATTGTTGCAACATGATGACCCAGCTACTTACCTAGTAGCCTTGTTCACAACAGTTTGCCATACCAGCATGCCTCAGAACTTGCACATTTGCATTTTCATGTGTACCTGCTGTAGACCAGCTAGATTTCATTTCACACTACCCAACTTCCATTTCAACTGCTGGTGGCCAGCATCAGTTAGGAGTATTTTCATCATGGTCAGTGGAGTCAGAGCAGTGTCAGAAAAGTATAAAGGAGAACAAGGTTAGGCTCGTTATCCCCAGTGCTCTTTTGTATCTAACCCTTTTTTAAATCAGGAATATTCCCAAGGAAATTTGCAGTGTCACTTTTCTTTGCGAAGAAAGGGTGAATTACACTGAAGGGTTCTCAGAACTGGCTGCTCTTGTCAGCGTATTCAAACGATCTAAACCATCAAGTAGAGGAGATGTTGAATAAAAGTCCTATATTTTGAAAGGCCAGTGTGGAGCACTTTAGGAACAACTCATATTTTATTGTCATGCGATAAAAACTCACTAATCTTATTAACTCAATGATAGCCTAATTAGTCAATGGAAAAATGAAAAGGAGGGAAAAAATGGGGGCAACAGCAAGGCAATAGTATGCAGGCAAGAGGGAAATGAGTTAAAAGAAGCATGGAGAATATGGTTTTCAGTTACTCTGTTTTCTCCTTTTCCCTTCTTTCTCTCTTGTCCATGTCACTCCAAGGAAAGCAGCTGGCATCTGTAGCCTGTTGTGCAGATGGGTTGAGAGGAGCACATATTCCACTACGTGTCTGGCATGCTTCAGAAGTGGCTGGTGACTGATTGTGTATTTGCCAGCAGCTAATGATTAGGGAGGCTTGCTGTAGCCATGGATGTCTGGCAGCACACGGGGTCAGAGAGACTGAGGGTACGAGGAAACATCAGATTAATACCTCTCAAAGCACTGACCACATATGCTGCCACTTGGTTGACACAGCCTGCAGGGTGAGCAGGTTCCTTAATGGGAGTTGTCAGTTTTATAGGCGTCCTAAGTTTCCATTTTTATTCCTAGGCATATGCACTGTACGTGTACCTTATGAGAAGAAGTGCTTGGCCTAAATAACTTGCATTTTAAATAGGTAGGAGCAGGAAAGAATGGGAGAAGGAAGATTAAATTCCCCATTCCACAGAGAAGGAACTGAAACCTGGAGAAATAATGTTGTTTGGTGACACATGAGAGTCGTGACAGTGGTGAGAACTAAATCCTATTATTTCAAGTCCTTGTTGAGGGTCATGGCTTCAGAATAATTCTTTGCCTGTATGCACAAGGCATACATCTGACTCTAAGCCACTTGACCCTTTCCTCCAATAAAGCAGGGCGCTACTCACCTTGAGCATAGGTCAGATGCAAACCTCACTGGGATTTTGTGCCTCTCCGCCCAGTTTCCACTGTAGCGTCCCTGTCATCATCACTCTGCAACACAGCTGAGACACAGTTCTTACTGTTTGCAGGAGACACAGCAGCTGCTTATCCCTTCCACTGGGCTTCTCCCTGCCCACCCAGCCTCATGTAGGACCAGGAGAGAAAACGAGGCACAGATGGGCAGATGGCAAACACCACCGCGAGGATCCCAACGTGGCCAGAGGGGCATTCCTGCACAGAGCCAGCGCCTGGCGGGCAGCTTTGCCACAGTCCTTGCCATGCAGGTGGGAGCATGGCATGGCTCAGGGGCTCTCTGGAGCCACTCACTCTTTTCTCTGGAACAGTACCAGCACAAAGCTGCAGCAACACGCTGGTGATTCAGGCCCAGCACGAACGACGGGACTGGACTAGTAACTTTGCTGCATGCCAAGAGGGACTCTGCCAGAAAATTCACTGCCAGCAGCTTACTTGCACCACGTTCAGATTTACAGACACCTTTCCAACCCAAATATATCTGTTTAGAATGAAATTCAGTTCTTTTGAAGCCGTGTCAGGCTTTGCTGATAGGAGGTGCTTATTGAAAGTCACCAGCTATCTGGTGTTGAGCTCTCCAGCATCAAATCAAATCTCTGCATTTCTCATCACAAAATTAAGAGCCTTCTTGAACCTACACTCAGGAGTTAAACTTATGGTGATCCTCAGGAGAGGCTAAAGCAGAATATCTTCCTCCTTTCACCCAGCATTGGCTGATATTTCTTATTATATGATTTATGCACTTCCACTACTGTGGCCTTGGTGAGTTGATCCGGTCATTGGTCACTTAACCCCCCTCTGGCCTCAGTTTCCCATCAGACAATCCCAATGGCAGCTTCTGCCCAACCATTAGGCTGTGATAAAAGACCCATGGGCTCTGACAGGACCTCAACCAGCATCAAGTTGCTGGAAACCAAAGACCTTTCTTCTGACCCACCCGCACACCTCCTCTGTACTGACACTCCCAGATGACCCAGGAACTGAAGGAGGGTTTCGAACACCGATGACTAAAGCAGCGTGGGCAGGTGGGTGTCCATGCTCTTCACGCAGGACTGAAGTGCCCAGGTGGTGAAGACTGGCTCTCTGGCTCTACCCTGGGCAAAGGCAAGGAGACCACTGTGGCAGCACACCTTCCTGAGCAAGAACCAGGACCAACCTCTTGCACTACAGTGCAAGCAGAGGAATGAACTCAAATACTTGCATGAACAGAAGTAAAATGGGTGGCGGTGAATCAAAGAGGTCAGCATATCTGGTCGTGTAGACTGCCTTTCTCGGCAGTGGGACCAACTATGTGCATCAGGCATTGTACCTAAATCTTTGGTCGTTTTTTATACATTATTCATTTGTTATAAATTGCTATTGTATACCTTGCAACCCCCTGTCAGCTGCCACTGGCAGCAGCAGAGATGGGTTTAAAAGCCTAGTAATTTCATTAAGGATGATGGCTACCATGAGCACGAGCCCTAGCCTGGAGGCCTAGGAAAACTAGTGTCTTCACCAGGCGCTTTTATTAGACAAAGCTTCCCACAGACAAAGCTTGAGTTAGCGTATGAAGAAAGAAAAGGAAATGAAAAGCTGGCAGAGCCTCAACTTGGAAAAACTGACACTCAGACAGCAGTCCCCAGGGAAAATATCCTAATGTGGGGGAGCAGGAGGAATCGCTGGGGATTGTTTGGTGCAGGGTCGGGAATGTGGCCAGGCCAGTGCCGAGGCCGTGGTGAGAGCAGCTGGACAGGCGATGCGGAGGCGGGGGCTCCACGTGGACGTCGGATGTGGCCTGTGGGTCTTGGCGTCCTGGAAGAGCAAGTCTGGTCGATCCAAGCAGTAACACAGAGGGAAGTGGTGCGAGGGATTTGCTTCAGACTTGCTTTCTCCCTCGCAGAAGTAAACTATTCAACCCTGTGCCTTCCAGCCCCTGGGGGGGACATGCCACCCAGTTCGAGAATAGGCATATTAATAAACCAACAATATCTGCATCTGCATCTAGATCTAATCTACGGCTGCTAAGTGAGATTCACTGTTTCCCACCCCCAGCAGCATCTTGGCAGTAGTTTTTGAGCTCAGTTCTCCACCTGTAGTTTGAACATCCCATACAGTGGTGTTCATTCAGCGCCTGTTCCTCCTTCACCGCTCCTGTTGACTGGCGTTGGGGAAGTTCAGGTGATCTCCAGCCTTTCAGGGAAGCGATGCCTCTCCTGCTTTCACTGGTTAATTCAGCCAAGGTGATTCTAGCTTGCTGCATAGACAAGCCCTCGCTGGATTTTCTCAGCTGAGCTGCAGTCCTTAGCTGCTTCAATAAAAGCTCTCCACTGGCCATTAATTTGACACCAATGTTTCCTTCTGAGGTTGCTGTCAGGTTCATCACAGGATCTCTGTGGAGTCCTCCAGACGGCCCTGATGGCACACTGGGCCAAGTAGAGTCTCTGCTTCCCCAAGATGCCTTCCTGCCACCTCTCTTCCTCTGTTTGGTCTGAGCTCCAGCTTCACACAACAGTGTTTAGTACCTTCAGATTCATTATTTAGCTACATTTTGGGCAAAACACTCTAAATATTAATGCAAACAAGGCCTGTCTCTTTTAACTGTTTCCCTCTGCTTGCTGATAGAAACAAGAGGAGAGCTCTTCCCTGGGGACAGTATGCCCATCTGGAGTATTCAAGCTTTTAGGAGCCGCTTTTCATCCTCTTCCCTGGCACTTGCTTTTTGCAGGGCTGGGCTGCATGTTCACAGGTATATGACATTACCGATAACACTGCAACAAGCTGGCATTCATCAAGCATCTTGGATGAAGGCTGTCTTTAAAAAGGCAGGTAGGGGCCTGTGCCATGGGAAAAATGACCAGGTTTTCTCATCACTCATATGGAGTTATCTGGACACATGGCTACCTTTCATCACTTATGCTGATGCCAAAAAAGGGATTATAAAGCCAACATGCCTGTTGAAATGTCTGTGTGTACTAAGCTGTCATGGACTTGTTTTGGGTCAAAATAACATGTGTACTCAATTTCATTGTTTTTAATTTTCCCTTTTTTTTTTTTTACTGTCCTAATTTTCTTGTGAGATTGTGAATAAAGAAGACACAACTCCTCCACAGAAAATATAGGTAATATTGCCACTAACCAACACTGCTTCTTGAAAGCCATGCATAAGCCAAAACATACTGTAATGGTAGAAATAAATACAAATATCTAGGTCATTTTTCTCATAAGAACTAAACACTTCAGGAAATACAAACACACCTACAGCCTCCTTATCACCACTATCTGTACCACAAACATAAAACCAGAAGAGTAGCCATAGCAGGTCACACCAAGGTCCACCTAGCCTGGCAGATGCCTTGGGAAGAGTAAGGAAAAGGCAAACCTGTAAGATATGTTCCCCTGATACTCTTCCAGCATCCAGCTATTCTCAGGTCAGGGACTCTCTGAGCTAGGTGCAGTTTCTGTACGTTCAGTAGCCTCAGTGCATTTCTCTACAGTGAACTTGTCCAGTCACTGCTTGAACCCTTATTAACTTTTGTCATCCACAGTATCTTCTGGCAAGCAATTCCATAGATCTACTATCTATCGCATGCAAAACTACCACTTCTTGTTTGTTTTGAACCCAGTTCACATACAGCAAAAAATAATGGACAATCCATCCCTACCCCCTTTTCTGTGATTATATTAAGCAATCATGCAAATTAACACCAATGGCATTATTCAGATTTGGCTTTATATCATTCGTGAATCTATGCAGACATATTCTAGGCTAGCAAATGCTCGTCTTCTGCAGAACTTGTGTGGAAAATGCAGAATACCCTTAATAGCTAATAAAAGAATGCATTCAAAAGATTTTCTGGCCTATACAAATAACTCTGACCATTAGAACAAGATGTAGTTGGTTTTCCACTGCATGGCATTAATGGAGTTACACTTGGAGAAACTGTGTAAAGCTCTATGGATTGGAAAGGAAGTAATTTCTATTAAAATCCTATGTAAAAGAAAAGAAGTATGGTGCAGCACTGGACAATGTAGTTTTCAAAAGTATGCTTCAAGAGACAGAAAAGAAAGACTATATTAATTTTAAAAATGTAATTGTTCTAGGATGTAACATTAGTCCTTCCAGTTTTTCCTGATGGCAGTGAGTGATACGGCTGTGCTTTGCTCCCCAGTGAGTCAGTGGTGTGCACAACCCCCCAACAGCTATGGCTTTTCATTTATCATTGTGCAGCGTTTTGATCCCATTCTTGTCTGCTTCCCTCCGCTACTGCCATTTGTGTCATTCCAATCGAGGCTTTTTTAACTGGGTTGCTGACAAGCAGCAGCAAAGCAGTGAGGCCCTCAGAGAAGGGAGCCAGCATCTCCTGTGACTCCAAGGGGAGATCTGCAAAGAATTGCAAGGAGGATGCCAAGCCATCCGGCGCTGGGAGAGTCACTATGGCAAGGGAGGAACAAGGGAGGAGAAAAGTAGAGAGCTTGCCACCTTTCCCTGCAGGACTCATGCAAAGTGCTGATAATGTGTGTTTTATTCATTCCTCGCCTTTGTTCTCTAACCATCTCTTGAGAGACATTTCAAAGAAAGGGAGGCGAGGAAGAGACTAAAAGTCTCCTTTTAGATTGAGGAATGCAGGCTCCACCCTTGCTCCCAGCTCCATCCTTTTTGTGCTGCTGCAGCTGGGGAGTCTCCCTTGAGGCTCTAACTTAAACCTGGGGCTGGTCCTAGGCCAAATGGTCCAAGGATCAGGGGAGCCATTTTCTTCCCCAAGCTCAGGGCTGGCCTTTCATTACAGCGTAAGGAGCTGGCGAGGGGGGTGTCAAAGATCCCTCCGAAAAGAAGAGGACTCCATTCTTTGCACCATAGGGGAGCTGTAAAGACGCAGGTGTGATGGGAAATAACCAGATGAACGTCAGCCTCCCGAACACGCACAGGAGGAGCCGCGACCCGGCTTTATTTCTGTGCACAAAAGCACGGGGCTACCGCGGGAACGCTCTGTCCTGTTTTCAAGTCTGCACTTCAGACAAGATGTTGACAGGTTGGAAAGGCAGCAAGGAAAGGTACATGGCAATCTGAGATCTGGAAAACTTTACGGTAGGAGACTGAGACCTCAGTGGAATTCGTCTGTTTGAAAGAAGGCTAAGGGGTGACTTGCTTGCGGTCTACAAGTATAAGCATGGGGAAAATGGAACAGATGTTTCAAGCAGAAAATAAACCCATAATAAAATCAAGTGGTTGGTTGTTGATGCTAGACACATCCAGAACAGAAGTCAAGTAAAAAAATTGCAGGTAATTAACCACTACTTACTAGAGTAAAGTTGAATTCTCAGTTTCTCTTTAAATCAAGGGTGGATGACTTCCCAAAATCTCCTGTGCAACATCTGAAGATGGAGAAGAGCTCCTGGGAGATGATTTTATATCAGGGTTGTACAGCAGGTCAGATGATCATCATGAAAAATCCCATGACAAAACTGAATGTACAGCAGACTTGATCTTCCATGCCAATCCCCTTTAGTCCTTGCTCTGACAAGTCTTGTGTCACCCTGGGTGCACTGTGAAATCCATATGGTCCATATTCATATTGAGTTTATATACCCCAGAGGAATGAACAGAGAAATGTTTCCATACTGGGTAGTCAGAATTAAATGTCACTGAGATTACAGCATTCAACATCAGAAACTGAGATTAAAGAATAAAAAAAGAGCCTCCCTTTTTTTTCACACAATAGGTCTGCTATCAAAAGTAACCAATCTGCTAGCAATGATATTAAAATATATCACTATTTTGAGAAAATGTTGTATTGCTTTTGGTTATAGTGGGTACGTTCACCTAAACCCAGTGTGATCTGGCCTACTGGGAGTGTTAGAAATACAGTTGTGTCTGGGCACTTGAGTTCTGGGGCGATCCACTGTGCTACCTGGAGGCTTTGGCACTATTCGGATTTAAAGCTCCATAAGTCTAAATATTTTTTTAAAAAAAAGACTTAATGTGTGTGAGTTCACACGTGTGCGTCTGAGAAGGAAGAAAGGAACTCACTGGGTATTTGACTTAAAATGGTTTCTGGGTGAATGTTCACACATCCATTCTGCAGTGACCTCTGCTGGCAAGGGCAGGGCCCATAATCTTCCTTCAACCCCGCGATGTTAAGGGCATCTGCAAGCATATTTTATTAGCACCTTATCTGAACCTATCCCGTTACACTCGGTGTCGTTAGCGCAGGGCAACACAGTTAAGGTTATGGAGCTGTCATACAAATGCAAAAAATGCCATGGGGCATATGAAGGTGGTAGTTAAACAGAGATAGTCAAATCTGATTAATAGCAACCATAAAGGAATGTCAACATACGCCAGTCTCGATGATTAAAAAAGCAGGTAGCTGGAAATTAGCAATTGTTACAGGTAGCTTAAGGATATTGCTATTTTTTTCACCTTTTGACAGATCCCTACGGGCAAGTGTCTGCCAGTGAAATCATTGAGATATTTCTCCAGTGCGTAAGGAATTGCTGTCACGCAGCAACTCATAAAAGGTGCCCCTTGCTCTTCTGGAGGGATCTGTGCTTTTAATGGCAGAGAGTCTCTGTTGCTATAAATCAGATTAGTGCAATTTACTTCATTGCTTGCTTACCCCGACAGAGAATCTGGCTCCAAATCTTTACATTGCAGTTGTCCAAGAGCACCAACCAACACTGGGTTAGTTTTTGGCCCTTAGACAAATCCCCAGTGTTCACTGTTGCAACTTGCCTTCTTATATCTGATTCTTTTTTTTATAGCTTGTTTTTCTTTCTGTGATCACCATTTGTTTGCCATTTCAGAAATGCTTTGTTTGCAGCCCTACCTGTAATCTATAAAGCTGTATTTCCGTGCAAAATGCAGAAAGGAGCAGTGTTTCTAGGTACAGTGTTTCTAGGTACTGTCCTCAACTTGAATGCAGGTGGAAATGTTAAAGACTCGGCTGCCTGCCTGTCCTGAGCTCTACCATCCTTACCGTCACTGTCTAAATATGCATGGCTAGTCCTAACTGTGAACGGGAACTCAGAGCCAGAGCACAAACAGAGCAAAAAGAGCAAAATTAGCTTACAAATGAACATGCAACGTGTGCCCTGAGCTTAGGCTATGTGTTGGTGCTCTCTGTGAGCAGCCAGGGACTGGTGTCTGTGGAAGAGGATAATAACAGGGTGGCAGATAGTGGTTATTTCTCCAGGCTGCTCTGCTAACTACCAGTGACTAATCTGACCCAGGTGTGGCAACTGGTAACGTATAGGGTGCTGATGAAGAGTTACCCGTTTTCCAACACTTCTATCTATCACGCAAGTGACAGCCCTCAGCTTTTGGGGACATCCTGGTCTAGAAGCAGGAGGCTGCAAGAGCCTTTCTTCAGAGGGCTTCTCCTCCCTGGGCCAGTTTTTCCCCATCTCTTTGGGGCTGCAGCAGCAAATGGAGGCAGGATGCATTCCCTCTACTGCAGCAGATGAGGCTCATGTGTAATGGTGTTCCCTGAGCAAAATGTACATGGCCAAGTGCTGGAAGGCAATGTAAACGAAGAAGGAGGCCCTGTGACTCCACCATGCCTTGGCCAGGGTGGTGGAAGGCACCAGCAGACAGCTGGACGTCTGACCTGTGCTGGAGGTCTTCCCACGGCGAAGCCCTTCAGGAAAACTCAGTTTTGTCCCTCCGTGGCAGAACGCCCCGCCACCTCCAAACTGCTCCATGGGGACTGCCGGGAAGAAGTGGTGCATCAAAGTATGAGCATCACGATTGCCCCATGTGCTCCTCGTTAGACAATTCCCTGGACATTCTGGTCAGGGCCAAGCCACCGTACCCCTTGTGCTGGGAACAGGACCTCAGTCCAGCAGCCTTGCCGCCTTCTCCCCTTTGTAGGTGGCTCACAGTATATTATCTGTATCGCTGACAGTCCCGGTTAGTTAATGTGGCTCTCCAGGGGTTCGGAGAAGACTCACAGCTCTTCAGGTCTCTTCCTGTGAACTCCTGGGACTCTGTGAACTTACCCTGTTGCAGCCAAGGTGCAGGGGAATCTCATAAATCTTCTCCAGCCCTACTGTATGTTGTTTAGTGCATATTATCACATTCGACATCTCTAGTTACAGTAATCACTTTTAAAAATGTACTTCTGCGATGTCAGTAATTAATCAAATGCCTTTGTTTTATTAGCCATAATAATATCTTTGGTTTCATGTTCTTAGGTGTTCCTCTTTATAAACTTCTCTTATGATGAGTGTCTCCTCCTTAGCACTCAGTCACTCCAGATGCTTTAACGTTGCTGATAAGGTGTTTAATGGAAAGACTATGAAATATTTTTCTCTTGTATCAGACTGGGATCTAAAAGATTTGAGATCAGCATCAGGCCTGCTTTGCAACTGCAAATATTGGCTCTGCTCTTTGAGCCCTGTAGCTCCTGACTGACTCCAGAGAGCTGTTAGCCAATGCTCAGTCTCCACACCCTCTGCAGTGCAGAGCTTCTTCTGCAGCTCCCATCCCAACCCATGCCCCTGTCCCACACCTCGTGTGAGGTCTCTTGTTGGCTTAATAGGAATAAAATCAGTCCCCAGAGGCAAGGAAAACTCCTGACAGTCTGTAAAGGAAAAAGTAATGAGCGAACAGACAGTGTGGATTTTGGTAAAAGTGGAAGAAAAAAACAAAGGATGTCCAAACCCACCAGTGTATCTGTATTAATTAGAGGGTAACAAAGGTGAAGATACATCTGCAATACATGTCATTACATATTTCCCCCACTGAGAGCTGGTATGTTGGGACTTCATCTGTCACAGCAATGTTCACTGAAGCAACGTACACCAAGCTGACCGGTGAAGCCTGGTTATTCTGTATCTCTGACTTCGTAATTTGTGCCACTAAGGCTATTACTGTACACTTCAGTGTAGAACAGCTGTAGAACAGGGACTTTCTTTTCTTCTCCTTTTCTTTTTCCCCTGGGATAATTCCTTTTTTATTTTTTAAATCAAGCAAAAGAAATTAATTCTGGCTAACTTCTGGGAGTAAAATAATTGTATAAAGTCATTGGCAAACAATCTCTGCCCAAACACGCATGCAGAAAGCAAGTTCTCACAATTATAGTTAATGCAAAATGAAGTAGGATTATAGAGGCCTCCAGCATGATTTCTAGCATGATAATGATGAGAAGAGAAGATTAGGCTTATCACAGACAAAGCTTGTAGTGCTGAGATTTTTAGTAATTCAAAAACAGCCGCACTGCTACAATGCACGTAACTTTCTTATCTGCACCAAGATGTTCACAAATACTGTAGCTCTGCAAAGTAAGGCAAAGGAGGGCTTTTCTGCACAGTTTTATGCCCTGATACAACAAAATGCTGAAGCGCAGGCATAATTTCCAGCACGTGGAGCAGCTCCACGGGCTCCTCTGGGAAGCGCCATGTGCCTAGAGGTGCACAGGTGCTGCTCATTACCTGGGTGCGCAAGTGGTTTGGGTTTTGGGGGTTTTTTTGGAATGAGGCCTTATCTGAACCTCCTGCAGCTCTGCGCATCTGCCATGGGAAGGCCGGGAAGTCTCGGAGAAGAGCCTGGCAGGAGCCCAGAGCAATACTTGCCCCCTCTTTTGTTTAGCGAGGACCTGCAGCGCAAAACCCAGGGCTGTTATGCCCTGATAGAAGGTGAAGTCAGCGGAAAGTGTTTAAGTGCTGGGCATGGCATGGATCCAAAATCCCTTACACATCCATATCCCACCCTGTGTGGCACAGGTTGGAGATGGGGCAGGTCTCAGAAGAAATGGATCTGAGTGCGATTTCCTACAGCCTGATGAGGTCTTGCCAGAGTGATGTAGCCAGTTCTGGTCTGGACACAGGCCCAGGGTCCATTTTAGTTCTTGTCCTTGTCATCGCTTTTCCTTTGCAGCTACGTCAGGACCCTTGACCTCCTAGTATGAAGTTCTTCAGCTCTGGTCATTGTGTCTGAAAATTTACGCCCCTTTGACTTGATCCCAATGAGGGTCTGCCCCCACTGGCAGAGACAATCCTCTCTTCTGCATAGCCTGAATAACACATGATGGTGGGACATGAAGAAATACAGCCTCCAAGCAGCCATCATGTGAATTAGCCCAGCTGGAAAAGAGCCAGGCTGCAGGAACAGCAGTGCTGAGTCAGACCGAGGGGTCACCTAGACCATATCCTGTCTCTGACCAGCCCGTAGCGGATGCTCAGCAAAAAAGCACAAGAGCAGGGCAAGTACAGCAATATTTCCTCCACTTCATCCTTCCAGTTTCTGGCAATCTGGAGTTTAGGGACTTCCTGAGCCAGGGCTGTATCTTCATCTCTGCAGTCTAGGAGCCTTTGATGGACTTTCCTTTCAAGAATTTTCTAATTGCTTTTGAACCCATTTATACTTTTGGCCTCCACGACATCCTGCGGCAACGGGTGTCACAATGTGGTTATGCGTTGGGTGTGTTTGCTTTAAACCTGACACTTAATCACGTAAAGACTCCTCAGTCTTTGCACTAGGAGACACATTTTTATCACATTCTCCAGGCCATTCCTGATTTCACATACCTCTCTCATCTGCTGTCCCAGTGGCCTCTTTTCCAGCTGAACAGTCCCAGCCCATATGATACTTCTTTATTTGGAAGGCTTTCCGTAGCTTTGATCATCCCTGTTGATCTCCTGTGAACCTTTCTGGTCCTACTCTGTTTTTCCTGCCTGCAGTGGTGAAGAGGGCACATGCCATCAATGTAGACAGCAACACAGGGATGAGGACAGGCATCTTTTTGTTTTCTCCGTTTCTTTCCTAATAGTTCCTTATGTTCAGTTTTTCTTCCTGAGTGCTGCTGGACCCTGAGTTCCGTACTTAACAGCACTGTCCACAGTGATTGCAGGGTGTCTTTCCTGAGTGGTAATAGCTAATGTAATGTCCATTACTATATAGACAGTTAGGGTGGGGGTTTTTTCCCTGCAAGCATGAGTTTGCATTTGTTATCATGAAACTTTTATTTGCTATTTTATCATTTGCTAATGTGAGATTGCAGTCACTGCTACAGTGAGCTTTTTTGTGGCTCTTCACAACCAGCATTAGTCATTTTAATGTTCACAGTTAGCATTAGCTTTTTAGTAACCTGGGCAAGATTAATACAAGGCTAATACTTAGAGTGTCATCTCTAAGGGTAGTTTTGGACACAAGCCATCAGGCTTTGGGTTTAGTGCCTATATGGTGCTCTTCTCTGAACCAAAGACATGTTGGACATCTCAAAAGGAGAGATGACACCAACAGACTCCCTCATTTCTTGAATTACAAACACCAGTTCTTACCTCATCATACTACAGGGAGTACAGAGTTGAAATGCCTGATTAGTGAGATGAGTGTAATGCACACGCTTGGGGCTATTCCAGGCACTGGAGCTAATCCAGGCTGTGGGGTACAGTGATGGGCCTGGAGCTATGCAGGCTGCAGATTGGATTCCAGGTTGCAATTAAGCTATTGATTTGCTTTATGAAGCTTTAAATATCCCAGGACACTTATGTTTTGAAGGCACACCTCTTCTGATGTTGGTCTGTGACAGTGGCAAAAAATGTGCAGGTGTAACCTTGAATCCCACAGGTTACTTGTTGGTTCTGTCTCATCCCATAAGCTGGGATCTTCTTTCCCCTGTACAGTTTGACTCAGTAAATCCTAGCAGTGCTGTGGAGGACCCATTAATCGACTGCTACGTTGGGAAGTAGGGACGCAGTGAGGCTGTGGATGATTTTTGAGGTTTACATTTGATCGTGACTGGCCATTGCAGGGTGGGAAGAAGTCGGCTTTCCTTGTGACAGATGCTGGGGAGGCAGAGCCAGGATAGGTCGTTTCCGATGGGAGCTCATGGTATGAAATAAATAAGGGGAAAGTGAGAGTGAAAGACACATTGTATAAGATGTACAACTGGCGAGATGCCAGCATAAATATTCATTGAGTATGTTAATTAGCAACTATTGCTGTTACTCATTAACTAATTTATTCAACAAATAGCATTCAGGCCACTCTAGAACACTGCATACTGTTACTGCTAAAAGGGATATCAGTTTCCCTGGCTGTCACCTGGAGACATTGATACTCCCCCATCTTTGCAAGTACTTTGATATGTGGAGATGAAAACTGCTGCAGAGAGCCAATGGAGCACAGTATATTACTTATAGAGTAGGAGAAGTCCAATCTTATTCCCATCAACATGCATAAGAGATTTAATTCATTAGTTCAACCTCAATTGGAGAAGAGTGGCAAGTCTACGACAGGATTTCTGTTTGGACGACAGCAATAGTGTGTAGGTTGCAGAGTCTGCAAAGGAATGGATGGGCTCCTCTGTGAACTGACTTTTTTAAAAAGAGAGGAATCAAAGGTAGAATAAAAACTCAGCATAGGGGGTTTCCACCAAATCTGGTAGGACCTGCCTGTCAAAATTACAGCTGACAGCAAGGAGTTGCAGAAGAGGTTGACATTACTGAGTGGCTGGATGATAAAACAGAAAATGAAATTCAGTGTTGGAAAGTGCGAAGTAATGCACTTCAGAGAAAAACAATCTGAATATTACATATGTAATGAGGGCTTCTAATATACCTATTACCAATCAGGAAAGGGAAACTGGAGCCACTGGGGACAGTCCTATGAAACTATCACACCACCAGTGCTCAGTAGTGATCAAAAAGGGAAATGAGATGTTAGTAATTACTGGAAAAAGAATACAGAAAAAAAAAGAAAATAGTATTAAGCCATTACTTGAATCCAAGTACATTTAAATGGTCTGGTCCCCCCATCTCAGAAGCACAGAGCAGAACTAGACTAAATCTGTAACTGTGATAGAATAGGGTATGATAGTTGTGGAGGAATAACTTCTATGCAAAGACTGAACAAGTAGACTGGAATATTCCTTACGGAAAAAAGCGATGATGAAAGGCAATATCTGAGAAAAATGTCTTAAATCCCAAATGGCATAGAAAAGGTAAATAAAGACAGCTGTTCTTACAATAGAAGAACTGAGAAACATGCAAAGAAATGATCAAGCAGCAAACTCAAACAAGAAGAAATACTGTTTCATACCACATCTAATGGTTTTGTGGAACTCCTTGCCCAGGGTGTTATGGAGGCCAAGAATATAACTGGTTTCAGAAAGGGAATAGAAACATTTATGATGAAAAATTCCTGTAGTGTCTATTGGACGCAAAGACTCAGGAAGCTGTTGATTGCCAAAAGCTGAGGGGAGGCTCTGCCCACAGGAGGATTACTGTAACGTGCCCTGCTTTGGACTCTCTCTACAAACCTGCTGCAGGCCACTGTCAGAGACTGGGTCCTGGGGCATCTGGCCTCATGGGTGACCTTGTGTAAGAATTTTTACGTTGATGCTCTGCAGTGAGGATTGAGATCCCTTGGAGGTCCCTTCTGCCTCATCTTCTCTAATTAGACATTGGAGAAGAGCCAAAGGATGAAAAATCCTGATCTATCTATCTATCTGTCTATCTACCTACCCACCTACCTACTTATGTATCCAGATAATGTGTGTCATTTAGCAATGGCTTAAGCTTCACAGTGTATTTTGCAGTACTTAAGACAAATGTACCTTGACACGCAATTGTGCTGCCAGTGGTATGCTGTCACGTACAGCAGATGTGGATTGCACCACGGTACTAACAACTCGCCCAGATAAGTAGTGGGCTGATCCTTATGGCGAGCTCCCACAGCACTGTCTCTGTAGCAAGATACTCAGGCAGCAGCAGCTGTGCTAGTAAGTTCAGGTATGGCAGCAGCATCCCCAGGCGCTGGGCGGTGACTGCCTGCACTAGCAGACTGTCAGAGCAACCCTGACATGAATTTAGCCCATTCTAACTCTGTTCCTGGGCACAGTACTTAGACCAGTCCAAGGACCATTTCCAGTAAGTGGTTACCATGTGAACACTTTTAACTAGGCAGTTCGCTAGCACAGGCACTGCCTTTTCCATGCCAACTGGCTGCAGTGCCCAGGAACACTGCTGGGCATGTTTAATTTACCAGTGTACATGTAGCTTCTGTGTCTGGATCCAGTTACAGGATTAGGTCTGCAAGGACAGGGGAGATGAATTTGTGAATCAAAGCAGTGCAAATTTGTTGCCTATGAAGGGCAACATTTTCATGTAAGGCTGAAGGAAGAGAGACTACTCAAAGAAAACTCCAAAGATTCTTATCTCAGCTGTAAGAAATGTGCACATTTTGGAACTACATCACTGAAGATAGCAGGATGCTGAGCTGGCAAGTAAAGGAGGTGGAACAGAGACTCAAGGACTCTGATCCTCAAGGGGGAATGGCTTGGAGGAAAATCCTAACAAAAAAAAGAAAAAGAAATAAAGGAGCAAATGAAAACATAGCTGACATTTATGCAGTACCCGAGACAATGACCTGCTAGCAGAGCTTCTTAGAATTTAAATAAAATATAAGGTGAAGTAGCAATTAACTAAAATGACAATCCAAGTCCAGCCCCTACAACAAGTTGCAGTATGTAGAGAAATATGTATGAAATTCTTTGATGGGGGTTTAAAGTATGAGATAAAAGTGGTGTTGAGAAAACAGTATTCTCTCTCCTATCTGGTCCATCATCACCAATGACTGTAAGTCGGTCGTGCCTAGCATTTGGTACTGCTTTTTTTTAAGGTGGTTGAGACTGAGGGAGAAAATGTAAATGCATGCTGTTCCCAAAGTGTTGATTGCATTTTATAAAAGCATGAAAAATATCAGCGAGTTGCCATTACTCATGCTCAAGCTGACAAAATGCACTGCATGAAAAGATAACAGCTGGCCCTCTTCCTGTATTAGCAGGTTGCGGTGACATAAACTTAGACTTTCAGAGGAGCTTGGAGCTTTTCTTCCTAGTCTGTACTATGCTCTAACTTTGGGGCAGGTAAATCTGCAGCAAGCTTTATGTACAGAGCTGTCATGTTTTCTGGTGTGGGGCAATGAGGGCAGTGGGATGGATCCGGCACGCTGGTTAGTGTGGCAAAGGAGGCACCGTGTTTGATGGAGTAGAGCCAGGAGACCTGGGAGGACACTGGAGCAGGAGTGGAGAGGCAGAAGCTGGGCCAGCAACACTCAGGCTTTGCTCTAAGAGATCCTCTGGGCTCCACTTCAGGAAAACTCCCCCTTGCTTTCCTATTTTAATTTGCTCGCAAATTGTTTTCTCATACCACACAGGCTCTTTATTATTACTATTATTGACAATATTTTCCAGGTTTATTTTGAATTTGGTGCAGTGGCTCATACCCAGCAGGGCTCTCTTTAATGCAATGAAGAGTCTTCTCTCTTTGGATAAAGCCCTCATGGGAGAAGATTTTAAAGTAGCCCAGGGAGGCGGGGAAAAAGGGATTGTTTTCTTTCAGAGAGCAACATGTATCTATGAATCAAAAAGGTTTCTGCAGCCTACGCTTAAAAACCCCGGAGAGTCCCTCGCAGGGAAGATACCACCTCAGGCAGAGCCCATCCCTCCCTCCCGGCAACCCCCACCCAGGCTGGCTCCGCTTGCAGATGAAGTTTACCTCCGCCTTCGAATAGCTGCAAGCCCTGGCTCCAAACCCACCCAGCCTCTCTCGCCTCCTGTGGGAAACTGCCCCCCAGCTCGGCTCCCCGGATGCGGGCACTGGCTTCCCCCACAGTGGGAAAGGGGGATGCCAAAGCCCCCGGGCGAGCGAGCGTCTGGAGGGTGCCCAGTATCCAAGCCCAGGCCCCCATCCATCATGCGGTCAATGTGGTGAAGTCTCACTCTTGGGGCTGGAGAAAGAAGAGAGGTGGGCGGTTCGCATCCGAGCGGTTTCCAGGGATATCACAAATCCTAGGGGATCCACGGAAAGTCAGGCCCAGCCACAGGGGCTGGACACCCCACGCCTCCCCCCTGCTCCCCAGCAGACAGCCTGGAGACGGTGCAGGAGACGTGGTGGGGCTCCAGTCTTTTCTGGCTTTTCCAGAGAAGCTTTGGAGGGCTGTCCTGGGGACAGAACCACTCGGTGGCCCTGCCTTGGCCCATCCAGCCTGGCATCCCGTAGGGGCACCATCTGCAGGCAGTGTCTTCACTAAGGTCCAGAAGGAAATAGTCGGGAGGCACGGGATCACATTTACCTCTCTTCTCTTGGGATGCTCCCTTCGAGGCACTACTTTCACAGGTGAATCCAGGCCACATAATTTCATAACCATGTCTGTAACAGAGGTAAGGGAGATGAATGCTCTTACCATTCTCCCGAAGGAGATGTATTTCAAATAGTGGCAAATACTGTAGTTTCTAGATGATGTCTATCTCTATAGCATATCCTTCCTCCATCCAGTTACCGGAATAAAGCATATCCTTTAGTAGCACTGAATATAAAAAGCAGCCCCATTTTCACTCAGAGCAAAGACAGTGATGTGGTTGTCTGTTTCATCTAGTGTAATGTATGAAGACTTTTTGATGTCCCACAAGGAACATCTTTTTAAAGCAGCCTGTCAGCTTTACACTTCAATCCATTAGGCTACAAAATACAGAAAAATTAACAGAAAATTTTCTCTTTTTAAGCTACTGTTGCTTAACCTGTTTCAGTATTTACATATTTCGCAGCAGACAAAAATGGTCTTGCTCATTAGCAAGGAGTTTGGTTTGTGCCACCTTTATTTTCCTCACAGCTTTGTTGGGACCTAATTGCCCATCAGCAATGCACTGGGGGAGATAATGTCACTTCGTATGAATTAGCTACAAGGCATATCTTGGATTTCCAAATGCTTGCATGTATTGTTCCATTCACAGTATATGGTGTCCCACTCCCTTTTGAATGAGGACAAATATTTTTACATATGCAGGTCATCAGATATCTCAAGCCCATTCTATTTTGACTAGATACTGAAGGACCATACTCAGAAACCAGTCACATGGATTCCCCCTCCTGCCTCATTGTCCACACTTCTTGACAATCAGTCAGTTGTCCTTCTTGGCTTTTTTTGCTTCGGGCAGCTGAGTAAAGCCACATGCTCTCTGGATAATCAAACAGCTGATCCTCGAAGCGTGCATTGCCAGTCGTGACTCAGTAGATATGGAGACACTGTCGCTAGCTGGCCTTATGATATGCTCCTCGTGGCTACTGAATAGGCAATAGCACAAAGGGATGAGGAAAGACATTCAGGGCACATGCACAAACCAAAAGTATGGCATGGCAAAGCATATCTTTGTTTATAAGGGAGGCGTAGCCTTTGGCCAGGTCTGTTGCACCCGGATGTCACATCCTTGAATACAGTAGGCCTGCACCTATGCATTTCACCCACAGATCCAGCTCTTCTACATCCTCTCTTTCAAATGCTTATCTTTTGCAGAGGAAACTTGCTGGAGATCCATTGCTCGGACTAAGGACAGAAAACATGCACAGAGACCCCATTCTTCCCTTTAATGAGATGCCATCTCCATTTAACTAGTTTCTGGCAGAATTTTCAAGCGTTGCAGATCTCACATTCCAATTACATCAGTTGGTATTTTGCTCTTTGGCAAAGGCCACCAACTTCAGCAGCTTGCTGCATTCACTAACAGTAGCAGAGATTACCTACGAAACAGGGCGACAGGCCTAAATAAGCAAGTTACATGCAAGAAGCCAGATCCTTGGCCCAGCTGGGGCTGCTTTGCCCAGCTTCAGCAGCACAAAGCTGTCACCAAGCCAGCCCAAACAGCTGTTGGAGGATTCCCTTGGCGCAAAAGAATTCCTGAATGGCAAAGAGCCACTAAAGCAACTCCTACACAATCTCACTCACTGGTCCCCAGAAATCCCTGACAGCTGGGACAGCACAATGGGGCCAGAAGCACCTGTTACCATTCAGAGCAGCCTGAAGGCTGCTCTATAGGGCAATGAATGGCAAAACGAGCACCCAGCATCTTTGGGAGCGCACAGAGGCCTGCCTTTATCACCTCGCATCCCCAGCCGGAGGTGCACCGTGGGAATATTTTTTCAAGGCACTGCTATAGTAGAGTCAGAAACTCAAGGCACTCCGTGCGTGCCCGTGCTTTCTGATGTTTGTATTTGTGGAGACTTGGAGGGAGGGAAGAAGGAAGTCTGGGTCCTTGCAAGGGGAAGGAGCCTGGAAGCAGAGCCAGGTTTCACAGCTTGGCCCTTCTCAGTATGGAACCACTGGAAACCTCAGATGTGAGCCTCCTTCCGGGAATTTGGAGCCATCTACTCTGAAAGCAAGTATTGCAGCTTGGCACCTTATTTAGTCTGGCGTTTCAGGTAAAACCTAGGGTTTTCTTTCAACCTGCAGTCCCAACCAGGCCTGCCAGAACCTCTCCCTTCATCTTGCTTGCCCTTGTGGTCAGGTCCCCTTGCCAGTTCCCTGTTGTCACTACCCCAAAGAGTCATCTCGCTCCCAGCTCTCCTCTCAGACTAATACAACCCCCTTTTTATTTAGTGCCTATCTGCCACAAGGTTCCTCACTGATGCTTTTAGGCATTCTGCTCTACTCAGATTTTGGGTCTGACATCTGAACTTCATTAATCCTTTGGCACATGGGAACTGACGAGTCCCTTAGAAACACGGAGTTATCCCAGAAGAGGATGCTAGTTCCTCCAAATGGCCATAAAAGGCTCTGTGTTGTGGTGTGCTTCTAAAGGTGTAAAGCAGAATGAAGCCCCTGATTACGCTCAGGTTTGGGGTCTAACTTTTAGGCCGATTTATCTTTTTTCTCAGGATCAAATTATGTCTGAATTTCTAAAATAAAATCTGTATAAATGGTGCATAATGAGAAACAAAGGAATAATTTGTTATTTTTATTTCATCACACACAGTGAATGCCAAATAAATAAATAAAAAATTTCCAGCTCTGTTAATAATCCTTTCCTAGTGCTCATCATGGGATTCATCCCCAGCCCTAGACTTACTTCACTCAAATGACAGTATCAGCATCAAGGTTTCATGCAGCATCTGAATGGAGCATTGTTTCTGTGCTGTGCTCTTAACACGCTCTTGCTCTTATTAATTGGGTACTTAATAAGAATTTGTGAGGAATCCACCTTTCATATACTGCCAATGTGAAAGGGATTAATATTGAAGAGATCTAACAAAGGACACAAAGACAGGCCCTGACCCGGAGACCTCCTAATCAAGGATTTAGACAATACACAACAGGTGAATACCCCGGTAGGATAAATGGAGACAGGAAGGAGGAATGGAAGACAAGTGCATTTGCCTAAGCTAATAATCACAGTGATCTCAAGAGTCACAGGTGGTCACTAGCTGAACCCATGATTCAACAGCCAAAAAAGTTTAGTCCAAAAGCTTACAAGATGAATGTGTTCTATGTGAGCACAATTCAAAGCATTTTAAAGCCACTGGAAAGACTCCCATTAATGAGGCCTGAGGAGCTGAAATATTTACCTCTTGGTTTTAATCATTATTGGATGCAAAATTTGTGGATGCAATAAAGACAGTGGTTTTATGGCATGTTCTAATCCCTCAGTAACTATTCTCAGCAAATACCTGTGTATTCCTCAGGTGATAAATTGCCTGCCTCTTTCCCTCTGAACCACACAGGCTAATGCCCTTCTGGACTCCATTTTTGGTAGCAATCCCTTCTGACACCCACAAGTCATGGGCACCAACTGCCTTTCATCTCAGGCAACATTGCTTCCTGATGTATTAACTGAATTCAGAGCAATAGTTTTCAACCTGTACCTAGTTTTGAAGATTGGTACTTTCTGAACTGAAGTTCAGTGGTTTGCTTAAAAGCTTGTCTAACCCTTCCAAGCACAACAGCTATTCCTTCTCCCTGCAAATTTTGACCTTCCTAACTACTAACTGGATGCTCAGAAATTGCAGATTTTTGCCTTTTCTGGAAAACTTGTTCCAAATGCAAAGAAGCCTAGCATTTTAATTCATCAAGTCAATGATTTTCCATTGCAGCTCAGAAGAGAGTCGATCAGAATAATGCAGCTGGGATCAGGTAAGCATGCAATCAGGGAGAGATCAGAAAAGGTGGGGGAGGACAAACAATACTCTGTTTAAGAAGAAAAAAATTACTCTAAATTGCTGATGAAAACCCACTCATTCCAACAAGGATATGTCACCAAGATGTCGCAAGATGAGGTAAGAAATGATAGTTGTGACCAGCAGACCTCTGGTTTTGCAGTCAAGGAAGAGTTTGCAAACATCTTTGGTTTGGACAGGTTATATACTCCCTCAACATACACCAGAGGGGCATTGCTGCCACAGAATAAAACTTTGAAAGGAAAGTCCTCAACAGTTTTGTGCAATACTGTAGTAGATATGGCAACAGTAACCAAACGCAAAGCCAGTGGAAACAGACTCACAGTTCATGTGGGTGCTGCAAAGAGTTGCTGGTATAGCCACATCAGGCAGTGCATAGAGATGTCCCTTCCTCACACAGGTCTTACAAACAAAATCCCTTGCTTTGCTCTTCTGGGATAACACATTTGCCTCTGGGCTGAGGGTGGAGGTGAAACAAGTCACACTGCCAAAAGCGCAGTTTTCCTGATATAAGCTACATTCACAATAAGGTGTTTTGCTGGTGGAGAATACTGTTAAAGCTGTATTGGCAGAGTAGAGGGATGTGGACCTGATCCGAGAGAAGCTGGCAGGTTTGCATACTGTGTATTATCCCTTTCCAACCTTCTCTTCTGAATAAAAAATGGTGTGGAATCTAATTTCCTCTCTGAATAAAACATGAATATAGATAAGACAAAGTAAGGACCCAAAGACCACAGCAGCATACTTTCTTGTTCTTCTTACTATTCAACATCATGGCAGCTCACATATAGAGCAGCTCTAGAAACCATCTGTCATTGAGCAGCTCTTTATTCAAATGAAATCAACTGTGAAGTAATCATGGTTCTCATTTTTATTATCTCTCCTTACAGTGAACTTGATTAAAATCCAGCGCACGGTATGCAAACAGGCTGTTGTAAATTTGTACTCTCACAAAAGGGGAAAGAAAGTGATCTGCCCACGTGCCTAGAACTTTGTCATTATACATGGGGACAAAAAAAGGAAGGGGCACACTGGGTTGCATAAACAAGTTTGTCCGGACACAAACTGTCCTAGCCCTATACAAAGGCCACGTCTGCTGCATGACACCATCAGAGGGGCCGAGGATAAGCTAATTTTACTAGCACGTATAAAAGGCTTGGGCATGTTCTGAATAAACTAGATAGCCTGGCTTCAGCAGCACGTGCTTTAAAGTCTTTTGCCCAGGAGGACGATTTGAGCTTCTGAGGAATGAACTCAAAACAGACGTGATTCTCCTTTCACTTCTGCTGGTGTAAATGGGGAGTGATTCCATTGTATGGCTGGTATGAATGAGACTGGGAAACAGTCCCAATCAGTCAATCATTCTCTGCTTTGTCTATTCATTAAACCCCTCTCTCCTCTGCACAGATGGCCAATGTACTATTGTACTCTAAGAACTGGCCAAGTTAAAAAAAACAACGAAAAGGAATATGCCTGACAAGTCAGCAATAAATGTTTGTTTTTCAAAAAAAAGGGTATATTAGCCTGCTTCTACAGATAAGGCTTAAGCTATACATACACACATATATGTAAGTAGATACAGATATATATACACACATAGATATGCAGAATATATATAACATAGATACACACAAACATATGTGTGTATGTGTATATATATATATATATATCTCGCTCCAACGCCCACAGATTTCCCAGCACAAGGCAAAAGGTGTGATTTTTTAAAACCACGGTAGCTAGCGCAGTGTTAACAAACCTATCTTTGTGCCTTGGAAAAGGCACAGCCAGAGAAGGAAGCTGCAAGCGACATGAATTTGGTAGAGCAGCATTTTGCAGCCGTGCCATCTAAAACCAGAACATCCAGGAGTGCAGCCATGAAGTATGCAGGCTGTGCTGCAGCTCCCGGGACTGCCAGCTGCAGGCAGCAAGCACTGGACTGGAAAGGTGGAGGTTGGAGGACAAGAATAAGGGGACAGGCAGACGGGATGCAATCTAATACCTGCCAGTCTCCTGGGGTATAACCAGAGAAGAGATGGTGTCTGTCATCCCGCAGTCCCCAGCCAGTCTATGTGACCCATGAGACAGGATCTGTGGAAGACTGGGCATTAAATCCAGCTCTCCTTAGCTCTAGAGTGTTCAAGTATCAAACCTCTGTACCTTCTTCTAGCAAAATCCTATAGAATAATTACCTGGGATTAATACTTACACAGGTCTCGGTTCACCCCAACGTCTAAGGAATTATACCAAGGATGACTTTCCCATATTTCCCTGGGACATGCTACAGAACTCAATCCCTGCTGAAATCTTAGAGCTCTGGCTAGTCACAGGGACACAGAACACATTTGGCAGTTATAACATTCACACAGTGCGCGCTCATGTTTGCCGAAGCGTTTTACAGTACTCCCATCATAGCATACTGCTGAAAGGGTGATCCGAGTCACCCTCTGAGTGCTATAGTTTGAGCAAATGCACCCATCACCTGCATCCAGCCAGTGGCTTCTTATTAGTTGGCATACAGAAATTCATCGACAAACTTCTTGGACAGCTTGAGTCATGGCAATGGTGTGCATAAGCCCATGTGCTGATAGACTATACCTAGGCTGTTCAGCAGGCACTAGCCACGTAGATGGATCTGAGTTTTTTAAAGCACTCTCTGGGGCAAAATTTGCTTGTGATAAGAAAGACTAGGGTTTGTTGCTCAAGTAAATCTCTCAGGTCAATTGTGTTTTGTGCCAAACACTGCCCAGGTCTGTCCTGGGTAGCTCCCAGGAACAGATACTCGGTCTGTAGTGTCCTCAACTCAGTTAATCTGCCGTCGCCCAGACTGAGGGTGTCTGTAGGGACTGGACGTGGACGTATCTTCCTAACCTGCTTGCTTCTTGCCTTGGCACCCAAGGACTGATAGTCACAAGAAGCTAGGCACAAGTCGTGCATCAGTTAAGATGTTTCTCATCTCATACTGAAAAGACCATATTTTTAAAGATTTGGAGTCTGTGTAGGTGTCAAAATGGTGTTCTCCATCAACAGTTCCTTTGCAGAGAACACATGCTGAACCTGGTGCATCACTGAAGCAACTATGCATGTAACAGATGTACACAGGGAATAGAGTGGTTTAAGCTGCCTGACTAGCCTCTGCTCTCCACGCAGGGCACCTGGTACAGTACCTAGTACCCTGCCTAAATCATGAGCTGCGAGTTATGGGGAACTTTCCTCCCTCCCTACAGGGCCCTTGATGCCCTGTAGTCATAATTCACTGAGGATGGATTTCAGAGCCTTATCGTACTCAGAAGAATATCAGGACTGATAAAGACTGGACAGCTTCATGTTAACTAATGAGTTTTCAAGCCATTTTTGTCTGGAAATTTTGAAATACTCTTTGTGAAAAATAAGTGTAGAGAGCATTGCTTACAGATAACAGGATGTTCATGGTAGCTCTGGTATATGTCATTGTTTCCTGCGCAAACAAAATGTTGCTATAGTTCTTCAATGAGGAAAATGATGCCAATAAAGAGAAAAGAAAGGAAAATCTGAGAGAGCATGGGGCACCTCTGAGTATACAGGATGCAGCTGCAAGAAGAACAAAATGTCTGTTTTGTCTGTGATAGGTAGGAACTCAAATATGCAGCACCCAAGAAATAAAGGGGTTTACCCAGGCAATAAACAGAAGATGGTGATTACTTTGGAGCTGCATACAAATGCTGAGATTCCTTGGCAATGATTTCGTACCTTTTCCTGAGGCATGCTCTGCTGGTACATAAAAACAGTATCTTCCCGTGTCCCACAGGGATTTATGTTTTTGTTAGTCACTCGAGGTGGGGCTGTGGGCAGGGTCAAGCAATCCACCTAGAGGTGAAAATGTGGGAGCAGCTCTCCCTCCCGCTTCTTTTCTGGGGGTTTCATTTGCTGCGTTTTTAATAATGAAAACTAAACCAAAACAAGAATGCAGCATCTGAAATGTTTAGAAAACACAGGGCCCCGCTTAGATGAAAGCAAACTGTGCTCCCTCATCAGGTGGATGGAAGTCTGCGCCCTCCTGTGTTTATGTGCTCCCTGCTAACCTCAATTCACCTTCATGGCATCCAGGGAATCTTTGCTACAGGGCTCATGTATCAAAGGCTTCAGCTTCTGAGCATCTCATTGCCCCGTGCTTCATCAGATTAAATTGTTGCACATCCTTACATTGATCCGGTGGGCTTTGGATGTGGGTCCTTTGTGCCTTTTCCAACGAGCACATCATGACTTTTCTCCGAATTGCTACCTCATTTTGGACATGTATAGCCCACCCCTCAAATAACCTTGTATTCTTTAAAAATGCCAGCACTTGGAACCAAGTCCTAAGACCTCTCCCTGCCCCCCACCCCCAAGATAACTTCACCCTTAGTTGACCCACCCAGAGTGAGAGGCAGCAGAAGAGGGGTGCTGAGCTGTGTGGAGTTGGAGACAGTCAGGAACCAGAGAAAAGAGACTTTGGGGTTCTCCTCAGACTCTAAACAAATAACTCATTCTGCTGCTGAATGGCAGGGACTTTTAAACACATAATCTAGAGGGTAATCTAAGGGCAAAACCACAGGAGGTTCAGATTTGTCCAAGCTCAGACCAGCCCTGACTGGGTCAGACAGCTCTCTGAATGCGGGATATACATGGCTGCCACACAGCACTTGGGAGAAGTCTTAATGTTGAACAGTTGAAGAAATAAGACGTCTCTAAAAAAACAAGGTATAAAGCCTGGCTTCTTGCTTTAAGTACATATAATCTGGATACAGTTATTGCTTGTGTAAAAGAGTGATTCACAGGGCTGGCACGAGGTAAGCACAGCTCTAGGAAGCTCTTTGAAGGCCATCACTGCTAGCAAAGAACTTTTTTACTTCTGACCCGAAATGTCCTCTGCTGTCCCAGACAAGGGCTTCTCTTCAGCAGACACCACCATTTCCAGTTAACTGAACAGTAGTTTTACAGTCTGTGCAAAGCAGAGTATCCCAAGGAAATTAAACATAAACCTGTAAATTAAAATGACTTTTGAAATCCAACTTGTAGAATTTGCCTTTACACTGTATTTTATTTCAAAACAAACTTAATTCTCCTTTTGCTTCAGGCTGCATGTCTCCTTACTACACATTTTAAAGCTTAATCTCACATTCTTAATTTTCTTGAGTAATTATATGCATAGAGTCACCATCTCTCCATAGTTTAGCACTGCAGTAATTATGATTATTTACCAGATCAACTGAAGATGACCTGACATGAAAAAAGCAGACCTGAAAAAAGGCTTACATGCCCCAAACCTTATCTTTGTTTTTTCACCCTTATCAGTTGGCTTAATAAAAAGATACTGTATTACCTTCCAAACAACTGGCTTGTTTATATCATTAGATCATCATGACTTCAGCAACTCTCACATCTTGTCTTCACCTTTGGAAAGAGAGACATCACACATGTTGCTGCCTATAGCTTCTGTACTAAAGCATTATCACAGTCTTTATGTCACTCTAGCTATACAAGTAACTAATTGGAGCAGCTTTAGAGAGAATCATAGAACAACTTAGGTTGGAAGGGACCTCTCAGTGTCACCTGGTCCAACGCCCACTCACATCAGAGCCAACTTCAAAGTCAGATGCAACTTCAAAGTTAGATCAGGTTGCTCAGGGTCACATCCAGCTGAGTCTGGAGTATCTCCAAGGATGGAGACTCCACAACAGTCAATGATCTGAAGCACTCATTGCTCTCTTGAAGTTGTGTGATACTTAAATACATCCCACCATGCAGCTATGTAGCAGTGAGCTAATGGGAGTTCATGTACTGGGCAATACAGTGCTAGTCCTTGGTCCTTCAGAGATGTTGCTGTTGCGCATGCATTCCTTCTTTTTCCTCACGAAAAAACAATTACCCTCAGCACTGGAGTGACTAGTAAGGGCAATGCAAGTTGCTGTTACTTTCATCTTCATCTTTGTTTCTCTTGGTTTCAGGAAATATTTCCTGCCAGTTTGAGCATTTATCATATTTCGATATTCTTTTTACCCAGAAAAAAAAGAAACCCCCAAAATCCCAATAAAACCTCAAACACTGGAGCTATAATTAAAAAAACTTATAAACTTCAAAATGAACCTGAGGCAAAATCATAGAGCAAAAAAAGTATGCTTAATCCAAAGACTGTTTGCCTGCCTTTGCTTGCCTCAAATTTTACCTGATCTTCATTGACCTAAAGAGACTTTTCAGCTATTCCACTGGCATGCTGCACATTTGTATTTAGAACATTATCTGAGGTCCTGTGGACTCAGAGCTTTCTTTTTCACTCATCCACAATTGCTTTGGTTTGGTTTGAGACATCAGTAGGACATTACTTGTGGACGCTGTAGTATCAAGTGAGTGGATAAGAAGCAGAAATGGTGGAAGTGATCAGGAGCAGTGTTGCAGAGAGATGATTTTGGCCAGAGGAAGGCGTTTACACATGATTTATAGGGGGAAAAGTGTGAAGCATTCAAGGGTGTGTCCTGTTCTAGAAGATCACTATTAAAGCAAATCCATATTTGTAAATGGAAATAATCAGATACATGTAAAACAGCACAGTTTGCTCTTTCTAGCATTAATGCCATTAATAGTAAAATGAAAGCATATGTATTGTTCATAGTGCTTGCCAGTGTTTCAGTGTATTGATTTAGGTCTGTATAATATACTTCAGGAATAAAAAATCAAAAAAATCCATCAAGTCAAAGTAAGAAATCTTTTGACAATATTCCTGATAGATTGTTGATTTCACCTAAATCAGTTCAGATTTTTCTGCAACAATTCTCCTACTAAAACATTCCAGGTTTTCAGACAGCAGCCCATATTTTCAAATAAAGGATTGACATTTTCCACTGAACATTGTGCTAAAAGCAATTTCTTTTCCACTTTTGTCAAATATTTCCAACAAAACATTACCAGTTTTCTGCTGACTTCTATTTGGCCCTGTCTTTGCGAGAACCAAAGCCCATTTTAAGGGATTTGGATAAGAGTCTAATACACTTGCAATTGCTTTACTCCCACTCAGCTGTCCTAATTCCTGTAGTCCAGATCTCTGGCCCTTCCTGATGAGTTGACTGTAACATGACTCATCTCCTTCTTGACCTACCCAGCTGTTCGTATTTCATTTCTCTTTGCTGGGTCAAAGACAATCAGATCATTTATTCAATCTTTCCAAAATGAAGGAAAATGAAAATTTTTAAAGGGCAACATATCATGACCAATTACCCAATTACAGTCTCCTACACAGATTTGTTGACCTGGAATTTGAGTAGGACTCAGTTATCTGATGTTGATTGATAACATTTGTAGGTATTTGAATTAAGACAATATCAGAATAAGCATGACATATCTTGCTGATTTTGTAAGGTCAAAGAAAAATTTCCTCTGTGTAGCATTACACTGGGGCTCAGTGTAATACAGCGACTTTTCATCTTTCTTTGAAAGACCAATTAGCAGCCACATCTAAAAACAAGCAACTGGCCCTACTGAGCCAAAGGTCTAGCTTTTTACTGCAGTTTCTTTATATATCACTACAGAAATATCAATATAGCTTAAGGCCAGCCATTCAGGTTTCTGTCTACCTGCAGATTCTTGTCATGTTCTCTTTTTGCCAGGTCCCTTGGAGGAATTTGTTATGGTAGGCATCACCCTTGTCTTGGGTGAAACATCATGAAGCAGAGATAACAGGATGGGAGAGTTAAGCTGGGCAAGAAAGAAGGATTAATGAGGGGAATGGAAACAGACTGGAAAGAGGAGATGATTTGTTTCAATATGTTGGCCAAGGCAGGCAACTTTTTTTTTTTTTTTTTTTTTTTTTTTCTGTGGCTCAGTGTCAAAAACTTCATTATCAACGAGCAGACAGGAGAAGAAACAATTTGCAAAACATGAACACCTCAGCTTTATGTGTCTGGCATACATCTTCCTGAATTTTTTTCCATCTATGTTATTTTCCTCTTCAGTAATAAAAAACCAACCTAATGAAAGAGAAGTAACCCAGGACAAGATTGGTGTGATGTATCCACCAGTCCTTTCTTTGAAAGCAGAAACCTCTGCTTATTTGTTCTAGCACTTAAAAAAGGAAAGGAAAAAAAAAAAAGAAAAGACAGACCTCGCTCATATGTGAAGTCAAGCAGGAGGCCAGCTTTTGCTTGCCTTACTTCCATGAATAAGCCAGCTGAACTTGCATATTTGGTGTGAACTTAAAGTGAGTGAAGCTCTGGAATGTACTCCTGATTTGCAAAGGGAAGTCAATCCCCAAAAGAAGCTTCACTTGGATCCAGGTGCCCCTCGTGTGTAAATACAGATGCAAAAGTGGTGGTAAGCAAGCCTCTTCTATTGTGTAAATTAGCTAGTTCTAAGGTGGGGATTTAAGGGGAACTTTGTCCTGCAGCGGATAAAAGCGAGTGAGCTCTTCAGTACAAAATAAAGAGTCAGGGAAAGAATGTGCAGCTAATCCAGATGAAAGACCTACAGGCAGTCTTTAAAAACATGTTCATACAACTGCCTGGGAAGTTTCCAAATGGATGCAACATCTTGAACATCTTTCACAGCTTTATATCTGCCTTCGGTATGGAAATGAGAGAAGGGAAATGCTGATAGGAGGGTTGAGAGGAATAAGTTGGGTACTTTGAAATGCAGTTGTTCTCTGGTGTTTGTTCCCCCCTCCCCTAAAGCCCCCCCCAGCAGTTTCTCATTTTTACAGAGATGAATCTGTGCCCTGCCAATTGTCTACCTCCGAAGGGCAGGACTAGTGACAGGTTTGCAGTCCTAGATCTCTTTTGAGATGTGAATTCTCAGCATCAAGGTCAAAAGCAGGGGTCATGATCCCTCGCCTGCCTATCTTTCACAGTGCTCCTGGCTACATGTACCTCTTTTTAGACATGGCAGATGGTGAAATACTGAAAGTACAAAGGATTACCCAATCCTATTCAATAGCTGAACTATTTGTGTATTATTGTTATTTTGGAGCGGGGGTGGCCTCGTGACATCCTCTCTATGTCTTTTACTTTAAGCTGCCCTTAGATATGTTCGTTTGGAAGGCTAATGGGAAAAGTAGTGTTCTTTGCCTTGTTTCAAAAGGCTGCAAAGCATCCCCCAAATGCCTTTGCTGCAAATTTTAACATAAACAAAATCTATGACTGTTTACCACAAAGGCTGTATTAGTGCTAGTTTGAAATGAGCTGTGGATGTCCAGATCATTACTAATAATGTATCAGCCCATGTTTTCTTTAGGCCAAACCTCTGAAATCTGAATGAGGTCTTAAAACTCTACTTGAGACTAAAACTTCAGTGGCGTTCTTCACAAACTAGAACTGTTTGAAAAACTGCTGTGCGGCTTTAGTGTTGTACATCACGTGTGAGCAAAGGGAATTAGAAAGTGAAAGGAGAAGGCTGTCTGTCTCATTCTGTTAGAGTGCTGATAATTTTCTTCTTCATATTTTAAAGTTTCTCAGTGATACCTGAACATAGATTTCATTGCTGAACTCTGAATCTGAGAACAGAGAAGTTTCTTTAATCAAACCAGAAAATTACTAATTTCACGTATTTTCTAGGAGCCTTTAACAAGTACTGCAGGAGGCTATAGACTGAACTGCTACTGTGTCGTTATCAGTTATGATGGAATACAGTTCTGAAACTTCTAAATCTTTCCTAACCATTCACAAGTGTCAAAATACTCTCCATTTTCATCAGAACCGAAAAGGCTGTGATGGAGATGTGTGCACATGGGGACATGCTGCCAGGCTATAGTTTGCCCTCCATGGCACCAGAAGGCCACGATTTATCCTGTCATTACAAGAAAAGGAAAAGATGGGGAAAAGGAGCTGGACTCCCATTTTATAGAGTCGCAGCCATGCTGCTTGTAAGCTGTTGTGCCTTCAGGAGGAAGAGGACAAACTCTGCTATCACTCTTACCAGAAAAATAAGAGCAACGTCTCAGCAGCCAGATGAAGAGGTACAGGCACTGCTGGAGCAAACAGTGCAACCGCATCAGGCATGAGCCATGAGGATGGAGTGAAGGGCAGAGATAAACACCAGCAAGGGGCTGAAGCAGGGGCTGCTAGCCGCAGGGTCTTGGCCACCCCTCTTCCCTTCCCCAGTCAGGAGCGAGTGCGCTGCGCTCCCGAGGAAAGTGGGCACAACCTCGCGTAGGAAGGTACCACTCACAGGTGTTTTGTGGAAGTCGCAGAGCTGACGGCAATGTTGAAGCTAAGCGCATGGTTCAATTATCTCGCTGACAAAGTTATAGCGTTGGCAGCTGGTGCAAAGGGAGGGAGCATTTGGGAGTACCCACAGCCAAGCCCTATTCTCACAGACACCAGGGTAAATCTGAAATGACTCCACAACTGGGTGAAGGTTTGACACCATTATTAACCCTTTAGTCCCTGTTAGCAATCACCTTGTGCAATGATGTATTTTGAGTGATATCCAGTACCTAGACACAGGCAAATCTGAGGGGTTTGCTTTTTTTTTTCCTTCCACATGAACAGAAGGCTTTTGACTGTCACTAATGAGGATATGAAATGACAGTAACACAGCAGAGTGGAAGGTGGCAATTTCTTGGGCAGTGGAAATGTCACCAGGAGTATGTTGGTTTGTGGGTAATTGTTCCGTAATATAGACCACACGAAAGGCTCTGGGGCTACCTTCACTTGTCAAATTATGTTTGCTGTTAGCAGAAAGTTGCAGCAAATATAAGACCATAATTTTGTGCTCGTGCAATGTTTTGAAAGCTCCACCTGAGCAATCAAAAATTTACTTCTGAAAACCCACAAACATGCAATGCAGGTATTTTTTAGCATGCAAAACTAGTCACACTCAGCTGAATGCTGTGGTGCTCAACCTTAGTGGCATAAACAGGGATTGTTCTGTTAAACTCAACAAAAGATACTGAAGCTCTGGTCCCATCCTACAACCTCTTGGAAATTTTGTCTCCATCACAGAGAATGTGAGAGAACTGAATCCCCTCAGACCAGTGTTTTTCACACCATAGTCTTATCCACGTGAATAGTCTAAGTTGCACTGACTGGATGCAAACCACGTATTCCCACACACACTAAACTTCTAGAAGGTAAAAATAAAAGTATCTTTTTTCATCCCAGACCAGAATCAGGCCCAATGTATTTAAATAACCCTGGCTTTAACTTAAAGGTCAAAGGAAAATGAGTAATGAACTAATTCTTAAACAATGCAAAATTCAGAAATGTTTCTAGTGTGCAATGTATGTGGCTGTTATCCTCCTTGTGCCATTAGAGTTCATAAATACAATGTAAAGGAAATGTCCTTTCATCTAATATTAACAATCAGAATCTGAAAAAAAGACCATTGACCTTAACATGAACAGAATTCAAATGAGTAATAATTTCCTCCTATTTTAAAAAAGCTTTCAATAAATTTATTGTTTTTAGTTTTCATAGGGCTTGGCTGGTGTGCTGGGAACACTGCTATTCGCTTATCAAGCTTCTGCCCTTATATATTCCGAGTTAATGAAAAGCACTCTAGCCTGGTGCTGGCTGTGATAGGGCTGTGCTCATACATGCACTGTTGAAGGGTGGGTGGAATATTCTGTATTTTCTCATGCACTATATTTCATTGTGGATTTTTTTTTGTGTGGGTGAGGGGGGAAGTGGATTACAAAATTAGGACTTTATTTTAGTTGCAATGTAATTGCTTCAGCCTCCTTTAGATGTTTTTAATAACTTTAGAAGTAACAATGCACAAAAGCACAGGAAGCAATATGAGAAGCAAGCCCTTACCCAGCCTAGTTAAAATACTTTGGCCACAGTTTACAGAGTTGGGTGCACAACATTAGGCACCAAGACTTCATACGTGGATCCCTAGAGAGGCTCCTTCCACACCCATAAGTCCAATTGCCTTAGTTCTGGCATCAGTTGCTTGGGGGATAAACCCAGAGGACTGAACACGTAGCAAAAAAGCAGTCCATAGGATCAGTTTCTGCCATATATATCTCACATTCTGATGTGTCTGGGTCTGGCCGTGGCTGCTGCCTTGGTTGTCCACTGGTCTGGTCCTGGTTGGCAGCACCTATAAACTGGAGTGGTTGTACAGGTGAGCAGGAGATGCCCATGTAAATGATTTTGACCTAGCTCACAAGCATGCCTCAGCCAAAACAAGATCAGAATTTTTCCCATAGAGAGAGGAAAGCAGGGCCTCTTATTTATCTCTTTCCTTCTAGGAAGTGATTTCAAGGACAGAAATTACATATCCTTGGGCACAAAACAAATCTAGTTCTGTTCTTTCCGGTGCTGTGGGCAAGCCACAGCTTATCCCAGGGACGGAGTTTTGTTCTGGTTTAACCTCATTAATTTAGTCACTGGAGTGCTGTAGAGAGGCTCTGCATAACTGATGAATTTCGGTTATTTTCATGAAATTGCTGCATCACTGAATATTGCGGTTGAGCCTGTTGCAGCCTGGAAGTATCCTTGACACTTTCACTCTTCCTGCCCATATCGCTGTGAAATGCTACCCAAGGAAAATAAGCTGTTATTCTGGGCTCTGCTTGAACGCCAGAGTTTTGGAGGATGAATCTGGCCTTGGATCTGAAACTCTGTGGTCTGAAAAGAAAGGGAGAATCCTCAGATGGGGAAACAAAGAAACCAGGATGTTCTCACCTTAAAAAACGTAAAGAGGGAGAGGAAACTGGGGCAGAAGAGAGAACCAGAAGGACAAGCTTTTATAGCAAAGGAGCTATTTTCACAGCTGAGGATCAGAGAAGCTGGCTGCATAGGATGGAGAAAAAAGTGAGATTGCCCTGATCCATGGGAGAAGCCATGAGCTATAGTGAGGGCCATCTCATGATCACTGACCAAAACCTACAGAAAGCTCAAAAGTGGTGAGCTTCAGCACAGAGCTCCATACTGCTCTTTTACCATTTCACCTCGATCTTTGCTTCTTGCACTGGTGAAAGAGAAGGATGACTACATTTAGCACCCTTTCTAAAGTCTGAAATATTCTGCACTTCACCATTTCTCTGAAGGAGTACGCTGTAACCTATAGTGCCTGAAAAGCTGGAGGTAGGGAAGTGTCACGCTTGCAAGGCTGGAGGTAGGGAAGTGTTTGATCAAGCAACTGGATGTCTACAAGGGTGTCCACACAAGGAACAGGACAGCTGAACTGTGAGGGCCCATTTTTAGGAAGGAGAGATGGTCCAAATGTGTTAAGTATGGAAGAAGCACCTAGTAAAGGAATAGCTTGGGAACAATCAGACTCAGGTATACGGAGGCACTTGAATTTAACAATTTGGAAGCCCAAAACGGCAGTCTGTTCCATGGGGAGCTGTGAGCGTTTTATGACTCTTGTTTGGTCTAATTGTGATGAACTCAGTGCTTTCCACCCATAACTCTAACATGCATGATAGTTTGTGCAAAGGCTAGGTTTCACACATGAGGAAGACCAAGCTAAACCCAGATGTATTTATTTGTGCTGTAGCGGCACCTAAGGGCAGCCAAGAGCCTAAGTCAATCTGTTATAAGTACCAGCACCTACCTAAAGAAAAAAAAAATCCTTTGCCTCTAAGACAAGTAGATGGAGTGTAAAACAAAGATGTGGGGACAAGTGGTGGCTGACCTGAGCAAGGTGACACATGGGAAGTGGAAATGTACATTTACTTACTTGAGTAATTAGGGGTTTTCTTCTGCCTTGCACTTTTGCACTCGTACTCGTGTCCAAAGCTGTCCATGGATACCAGACTACTTTAGTTTGTTTTTCAGACTGTGAATCAGATGTTACTTCAGAACTATCACAGAAGACAATCATTTTCCTGTGGTGAAATGATTATTTGGGTGATCCAGCCTTTCAGAGGATACACCAGGCTAGCGTCTCCTCTGGGTGATGCAAAAATGCCAACAAAATGGGATATTTACTGTGTGCATTGAAAAGGCATTGGACAGCGAGCTCTTTTCTGATCTATGAGAAACATTCAGCTGGACAATAAAATGCTTCCCCACCATCTTCTATTGCTGTCACCTGTTCTTTCCATGAGAGACATGTGAGCTGGGACTAGTTTTGATGTAATCAATGCAGTTCCCTGAAACCCAGTTGAATGACTCTGATTAGCACCAGCCAAAGATCTGGGCCATGGACTTTCAGGGGAGCCTTCTTGTCTCAGAGCTATTGTTAATGCTTCCTGTTTATTGCAGTTCAGCACAAAGCCTTACAGGTCCTGTCCACATAACAAAACAACCACAGGAGCCGAACCACTTTTTAATAAAGGTCTTTTGCCAGCTTTTGCACGTTTCCCAAATCAATGACAAGAACTGAAAAACCTACAATGTGCCCAGTGCCAGCTTCCCTTCATTCCAGATATCTAAGTTTGACCACTTCACAGAGTGATTTTGAAGTAACCGTATCTTTCTGGATATGGTTTTTACCATGCAGAAGATTAGCTCGGGGGACTTACTTAACTATTTCTTTTGCTAAAGGCAGATCTAGGGTAGCGGGTGGGTAATTTATCAATACATCATGGAAGGAAATCTGGAGGGCTTCAGGTAGGAAATATGCATGTGTCTCAATGGGCAGAACCACAGCCAGGAGCAGTCAGGTGTACACCTGAAGAAGGGAAGGAGCAGGCAAAGCCAGAGGACTGAGGAGGACACAGTGCAGGGAACAGGGCTCTGCTGGATAAGTGGACTTTATCATACTTGAATTAGTGATGCCTCAGGGTCTGCAGGAAATACTTCCCTCACCCTGTTACTATTAGAGAGACATTTCCAAAGGTACAAGAGACAGCTGAGTGCCTGATGCCTATGATTACTGAGCAGGAACTCCTTGAACTACCATTGCCTTTGAACTACCATTGCACTGAATGTCATTTGGGCCTGAAAAGAAATATAGTCTAAGACCTGGTTCCAGTTTGTGGTGAAAGTTGCTCTTGCTGATGGGCTAAAATCAGATTGAACAGAGTCTCAAGACAGAAAATGAGAAAACCCCATTATTAGGGCTAGACAGTGCAGTAGTGTTGGTGGGAATGACGTCACGAACTGCACCACCGTTCCCCTTAGCCTCCTGGCAAAGCTGTATCATATCCTGATTACTGACCTGTGGGAAGTGAGTAAAGGCACATGGGAATGTGAATTGCCTGGCCAGGGTATATCTCTAGCCATAATACTGAACCTGTGACATGGACATGGACAAATGCTGAAACCAGGACAATTATTGAATAGGTGAAGACTACACCAATTTAGAATATCCCTGAACTATGAATGGCCAAGGGCTGGGATACCCGGGGGATCTCATAGTTACTTGACATGTTCCCATAGTCCTCTTTAGGCATTCACCGTTGGTCCCTGTTGGAAACAGTATACTGGACAACATGGACTATGAATCTAATCCAGTATGGCCATTCTTATAGTTAAGTGCAACTAAATATTCTTGCACAGCAAAGACGGATCAGCAGCTCCAGTTTGATACTAAAAAGCTGTGGCCTCTCCAAACACCTTCAAACTCTACGCAACATCAGCAAGGACAAACTGAGGGAAGCTGGAAGTAATTAATATTAATTTTGCCATCCTGATGACCAAATAATCAGTGATGCCACAGCACTTTCTCTTAGCATTTGACTTAAAAGTACATGGGGATTGTCATGTTTTGACATGCTTGATGGGCTTTATTCTTTGGACGGTAAATCGACAGCTAACATGCAGAGGAGAAACTGATTTGGGTATGAACCCAGTTTCCAAAAAGGAAGATGCAGGACTGCAAGATCTCACCCACCTACACAGATCCCAAAACTGTCGCAATGGCTTGTAATAGAGCCATCTACTGACTCGCAGCTATTATTACATTGGTATTGCCTGCTTCTGCTTCTGAAGAGTCCTCAGAGCCAGGCTGCATCCTGACTGTGCTAATGATCAAAATAATGATCCAATATAGAAGGCAGGCTTTTAATAGCAAAGCGCCTGCAAGTAACACAGTCATGGGAGTGGAAGCAGAGATGATTCCTTGGCCTGGAACAGAAGGTTGGCTATCATGGAGGCCAGATAGTGTGATAGCTCTGAACACTAGATGAAGAGCACAGCCGCGAGAATGGTGTTATTTGATGAGAGCTCGGAGCAGATGGGCAGTGTGGTTAATTAAAGGGCTAGGGATAATGTTTCCTAAATTAAAAAAAAAGGAAAGTAGTTGGAAAACATTTTAAGAAACCATAATCTGCATGTATGGGATCTCTCAGAAGGGAATAATTGAGATAGTGAAAAGTTTTAAGAGAAAAAAAATCCAGTTTCTTTAAAATATTGGAATATTCTTTCAAATGAGGGAAGTACTTTTAAAATGGATTGTGATAAGCTTATGTTGGTGATTAGATGGTAAGGTTACCAGCAATGGCAAAGAAATGGAATAAGTAACATAGGAGGCCTGATAATTCCTATGTGCCTAAACTCCATTAATGTGAGGAAAGCTGATTCACATTACACCACCCACAGATCTGATCCAGGGAATTTGCTAGCCCAGAGATCTTAAAAGACTGTTGAAGATCTCCTATGTCGTGTCTGAAAAGGGAAACACAGCACATCTGATCTGGAATTTTTGCTGTTGTTATCGAGCATTTACACTGCGGTGGTCCTCGGGGGTTTCGGCTCATCGTGATTCAGAGGTGCTCAATGTTGTACTAACAGCTCTCTTTCTTGTTCCTGCTGCTGCAACTTAATTTACTTCTCAGTCAGATAAAGGGTGCAAGCAGAGGTGGAGAGAATGTTTGTTAAGGGAGCTTCTTTGATGCCATATTTTTATATGTATAACCTATGATTCAGATAACCCATATCTATCCTTTTAAAAGTACTGTATCTTGAAAATTAATTTTCCCTCAGATACTTCTTGGCTGACTCACTCTCTCCTTCATGGGGTGGTTGCATAGCCCACAAATTGCCCAGGTCGTGGTGGAAACTACCTACTGAAGGAGTCTGGGGTGGGGTACAGGTCAGACATGAGTAATATTGGGATAATAGGAGAGAAGCAGCAGTTCATGTGAGAAGTGGAGGCTGGTGGGGTGTCAAGGAAGAAGGCTTTAGGTGAAATTTCCCCTTATAGTACTCACTATTTAACCCTCACTGTTCCTGAAATAATTACATTTTTGGCAGCTAAAACCCAGTTTGTACATGTGAAAACATAGTAGATTAAAGCAAAGCAAAACAAAGAGAAATACCAGAGACTTAGTTTTTCCATCTGTAAGATGGTGATAATATCTATCCAGCTATGAAAAGAGCTAAAAGTGAATATTGTCCACAGAGTTGTTGGTAATGGTTAGGGTGAACTGGATTATACTGACTGATGTAGGGCTGCCTTTGAACAAAAGCATTACAAGGAGTATTTAAGAGATCTGAAGGCTAACAATAGATTAATGGAGTTGTTAGAAGAAATGAAAAGGAAATTGAAGTATGAGTAATGCAAACAAATTTCTATGAAATAACAAACCCCCCCTGTTATGACCATTCTTCTTACCCGCTTTGGCAGTTAACACGTCAATTATGCTTTCTGTGTAGACTGTCAAGCATTTTTAAATTAACACAGAAGACATTTTATAAGCTCAATTTCATTTGATCTGATGTTTCAAGTTGGTAAAAATATTTTTCATGCACTGTATGATTGGCCTGTGGCACTTACTGTACCAGACATTCTTGAATCGAGAACTTGGCACGATTAAGGCAATTAGGCATGTTTGAGTAAAAGAACAGTCCAGATTATATAAGGCAGTTAGACTGGACCATGAACAACTGAAGAAAATCTGTGATTAAAATGAGAGTTTTGTTATAAGGACAGAAGTGTCAGAGTTTCTAACTGGAACTTTGGCTCCATTGAAAATGATTGGGGTTTTCCATTTCACTTGTGGCCCATGTGCCTAAATAGACTTCATCTGAGGTGTTTTATTGGCCTAAAATTTGGGAGTTAAAACAGTGCACATGATATTATTTATTTAGATCTTTTAAATCTTAGCTTTAACAGGTCTAATAAGGACAATCCATAATAAGTTCTGCAGTATAATGATGGTTAATTTAAAATTTGATAAGTTTGACTTGGCCTACTGGGAAGTGCTTCATATCTTTCTAATTCATGGGAACGATATGGCATTCTTAGCACCTCCTCTGTCTCATTAAACCATGAGTTTAATTGTACATCACTGAGCTCTTGGAGAAAAATTATATTATCTACCCTAGAAAAAATAACTTCTTATTATGCCAGCTGCAGCTGCAGTAGATAGCAAAGCTATTATCAGGATATAGCTGTCTTGCACTCATCCTTAGTCTTTAAGGCAAACATGGAAACATGGTGTATCTATGGAGAAAAAGTAACTGGAAATTGCAGAGTGTAAAGAACCTTTCCAGAAGAAACATAGAAGTCAGGAGATCCCAACAAGCCTCTGCAATGAACTCTGTCACACAGAATGAATAAAAAAAAGTTAAAATCTGGTTTTATATATTTTGGTTTTCCCTGAAATGAGCAGATAGATAAGTAAAAGAGATAGTATTCAGTTTTAAGCAGAAAGACCAGTTGTGGAAAGAGATTTCTAATAATGCTTTATATTCTGGTATGCTCTAACTTTACTGTCTTCTACAAGTTTACACAACTTTGCTTGGAGCAACTGACTTCTCATCCCCTAACCCAGAGTAAGAAACTTGAGTGAAGTGATAGAAGAGCTATCACTGCTTGACTCCTCCTGATATAAACATGAAACAAATATCATATTCCTCAGCAGTCCTTATTTTGGCTGCTGCCCAGAAGGTGTTGTTCTTTTTGGAATTTATGAAAGATGATAGGTTGACCCATGGAGGCAATCATACACTCTGTAGTAAAATCATGAAATGTATTTTGTGTGCACATTGTAAATGGAGATGGGTCAAGTGGTCTCCCTGTAATGTGAACATTGGCAAGCTCACCCTGCTGCAAGAATGGGAATAATGTGGCTTACAGCACCTCACGTCATTCATTTCAGTGGGGAGATCAAGTGTGCAGTCAACAGAGGTTTCTCCCAGCTCAAAATACCTATGTGCATAAACACACACACACACACCAGCTACAGCTGTATTGCGTATGGACACAGGCACCTATATTAATGGAAAAAAAAATCATCATTGTATAAGGACCAGCTCAGCATACTCTTACAAGGCACAAAAAGGGTTTGCTTAATTATAAGAGTAATGGAGCACCATAAAAAGAACCAATGAAAACTTCTTCCAGTCTTCATATCTATTAAACTAAAGGAAACACAACCCTGCAAACATTAACAAAAACAGATGAGACAATCCCTAAAGCCTCCTGTCACTATCAGCTGAGTCTCAGTGACAGTATCCACAAGCACTAAGTGAGCATTTACTGGGGTTGTCATTCATACAGCATCCTTTGGAAGGAACAAGAAAAAAAAATATATCAAAACACTCTTCCCCATGGAACTTGCATGATCACCAGTCTTTCTTCCCTTCTGTCTCACTAAGAGCCACATCCAACAAGGCAAGCAAATATTTGTTTATCTTGAAGCGTGTAAGTAGTACAAATGAAGTGAATGGGATTACTCACATGCTTAGAGTTAAACATGTGCTTTGCTGGATCAGAGCCACAGATCTCAGCAACTTGTTGGGCTGAGCTGTAAACATGGGCTACATAAAGATCCCAGTTCTTTGTCCAGATATTTCAATAGTGGATTCCTTCTGTACTGAACATCTCTGGTTGCCAATTTCAATATATTATTTCACCTTGTGATTGAGTTTTTTGCTCTGTTATTCATGGCAGGTAAGACCCAATTACCTCCTAATGCGCATAATATGATACACCTCTAGACAAAAGATAATAAAAATTCATATTAAAGAGTACTTTCACTGTATTTTTAACTTCTTTGTCCACTCTTTCACTGCCTTAGCAAATAAGTGGCAGTCATTGAACTCAAAATAATGAGAGAATGCTTTATTCACTTGTTACCAGAGGTAATCTTAAGGTTGTCAGAGACAGCAGAGAACTATTCTCCACAGTTTAGAAGTGCTCTTATCCAGACTCAACATTAATGATAAAAAGACCTAGTAGACTGCCAAGTCCTCTAAGTGCAGAGCATGCACCACCATACACAAATGTTTTTGGAAAATGATATGGAAACTTTGACATGTCCTTTCAGTAAGTATTCTTTTTCAGCCAGTTTGCAGCAAAACATCACATTTTTTCAACTGGTGAAAAAAACTTTTTTAAGAATGGAAAGAATAGTAGATATCCCACTTGTAAGAAGATGCCTCCCTATATAGAATGGGAAACATTGAGTTCAGAGAGTAATGCCACTAATGATCATGAACAACCAGAAAAACTGAGTCACCCAATACAGTGAAAATGTATTCTTTGCATGACAGCACTTTACTTAGGCTGACCCATCTGTTACCCATCTTTCCTTTTAATCAGTCATACTGTTAGACAGTATTAGCAATGTGAATGAATCTCAGTTGTTTTAAATTCCTGAGCAGGAATATCAGGCATCGAACATTTGGCAGTGCTCACGTATGACACGGGTAATGACTGTGTGCCTGTGCATGGCATCTTACAGTGATTCCTGTAGATTGTACTGCAGGGTGGTGGGTACCACAGGACTTGTGAAGGGGACCATATCCCCTGCTTCTTGCCTGTTAATCCTGCTCAGGTGTGGTTAACATGCCCTCAGTTGTATGATGTCAATGGAGCTACGTATGCTCTCTGCAGAGCAACTAGATCAGGCCCCACCTAGAGACTGCCTATGTATCAGCAATTAATTATACACTATTTTTGATAAAACAGTTAACTCCAGTTGATGTAAATTTGCTAAATGTTCCAGTCGATCTAAAGCTACATTTCTCTAAAAAAGATACATACCTGAAAGTGTAACCAAGATCAAGTAAAGAGGACAAATCTCAGAAAATGTTAACTTATTGAAATTAACACATTCTTTGGAACACAGTTAAAAAACTAAAATGGAGGTGAAGTGTCTGTTCTACTCAAAAGTGCAGAGTAATTAATGGAAGAGACAGGACTCAGTACAACTACGTCCTTGGTAGCTGAGTCCTACCACAGAGAAACCATCTCTGGCTCAGGAAGTACCTGAGCCATCCCAGGCAAGAGGGGAGTAGGACAGTCTCCAGGGAAGGATTGCTGCATGCTTGCTCTGTTTTTAGCCCTTCCCTAACCATTGTCTATCGAGTACCATAGGAGGAGGACACCAGGCAAGACATACCTTTGGCTGGACATGGCAAGTCTGCATTTATGCTTTTTCTGGTATGGTTATTTTAATTAGTCTAGGGGCAGATGTCCTGTAAAAGCCGGGAAGCAAGGAAACAGAACTGTAAAGCCCCAGGGAGATTTAGTTTGATGAAGTCACCAGGAATGAACTACAGAATTTTAACTTGGAAAATAAGTGTGTGTATCCATCTCCTTCAGCAGTCACAGCAAAATCAGTAAAATGCATCTGTTTATATCCATACTGCTGTTGGGTGAAATCTACATACTCTGCAATACTATGGGCTGTTGGTAGGGACCATCAAGAAACATATATTTAGTCTTGCTCAGTAGTTTTTCTCCAGTGCAGACCATTTTCTTAAGGGCTAGGGAAGCTTCAGGTAGACTGAGGTCACAGGAAAGCAGGATGTGATCCTGTGTAGCCTCTCCTCAGCGGAGATATCATTCAGGTCAGCCAGGAATACAGAAATGACTGGTCATTCTAGCTTAGACAGAGAAACTAAGCTTGAGAAAAGTACCTGTGGAACATTTCTGGCTTCCTGTTTGCTGGTCCATTCTGATGGCCAAAGCATAGTTCAAAGTTCACACATTTTGTTCATGTCTGTGATGACCTGTAGCGTCATGGATGAGAAAGCGAGGGAACAGAAAAAAGATTAACAGGCAAAGAACTGGGGGTAAGTGTTGGAAAAGAGCATGGGGCTGTTGTAGAGGGAAGGGATCAATAGGAATGTCTAGGAGGGTAGAGAGGATGGTGGGGCGTAAAAGGTGAGTGACAGTTGGAGAGGAAGATTTAAGAACTGTGGGTAATCTGAATTCCTCTCATCTCTGTATGTGCTGGGGTGCACAAACCCCTATACTTCTCATGCGGGTCCCAGAAGGAATGAGGTGTGTGGAGCAGTACTGGTGTCTTAGATTCATGCCTGTGAGGTGTTTGCATTCAGGTGAGATAAGGGGGCTGCTGTGTACGCTCGTACTTCTTCAGCACTGTGAACGAACGTGTGGAACCCTTCTCCCATGCACTTGGCGCACATTCTTGGACAGGACGTCCTACAGCACTCTTTCCTACACCATCAAAGGTGGTTCGGTTTTGATGCTTTAGAGGAAGTCCTCTGCTCTCTGACTGAAAACATGGCCCACTCCTGTGCTGGTGGCTCCAGGCAGAGGCCTGGTGGCAAACCTTGCCTTCTTTCCAGGGCTGCTGGCCCGGGGGGACCTCAGGGTCCCTCTGTGGGTGTGATTTGACACCATCGGTCCCCACAGCCCCCTGACAGCCATGGGGAAAGGGGAGGGCATGCAGAGCTGGGCGATCTTGCCTGCCCCAGCGGCCTGCACCACAGGCCTTGCCGCCCGCCCTCACTCCCCAACCAATGCATGGGGCCGCATCCTGTGACAGTAATGAGGCTGTTGGCAGGTAACAAAGGCACTAGCATTATTACTTGCCCTTTGCATAAACATGCAAAATTAAGGGCAATTATCTGTGGCGTGCAACGCAGGAGGCAACAGCTTATTAAAGTCTAAGGGAGGTGCCTACTTCTGGAGACACCCAGCCCTCCCATCAGGTCAGCCAGGGCTGTTCTCCCTCACCTCACCAGTGGGAGACGGGCATGGCGTCGTGGGCTGCTCACTGTGGAGCTGGGGGGGTCAGCATTAGGGATGCCGCCTTACTCATGTCCTGCAGGATCTGGGCATCCCCCTCAGCCCGGCTGCAGCCCAGCTCCTCTCACACTCAGGGAGTTTTGGTGTCGTCAGCATGAGGTGGCCACTTCATGGGAGTGTTAAGTTTGGGGTTTTTTTTTTCGAATTGCACCTTTTGACATGACTACCAGAAGTCTGTCCAGGTGCTGCTGCCATTGCTGGTGCTTGTCCTGGTGGGCAGGGCAGGAGGGGCTGTGGAAGTGAGGAGAAGCAGCATCAGCATGCAGGAATAGAGGCACTGCCTGTGCTCAGAGGGAGCCAGAAACATTTAAAGTGAGCCCTGGCCATGAACGCAGAGCAAAAAGCTAAGAAATGCTCTAGCTTCTCTCCTGCAGACCTGCTGGATAGCACGGCTGCTCTGAAAAACAGCGTTCCTTCGCCAGCTGCAGTGAGGCCCAGGCGCTCTGAGGTACCGTTGGTGCGAGGTGCCAAAAGCATACCGACGCATCTGAGCACTTCCACTGCTCCTGCCAGCTGGCCACTCACTGGAGGAGAACCTCGCACACCAGCCTTTTTGTGGCCTGGTCCTGTGTGCTGTTGTGAGCCCTTTAACCTCCCAGGCTTGCAGTGATTTTTGCAAGGAGGGACATATTCCCCCACTGTGCCACTTCATCCTTGCCAGGGCTGTCAGTGCTGTAAGCAGTGTGACAGGACCCGCGGTCTCGGGGGTTTGATCCCACCTGACACATCCCACAAAGCTCTGCCTGGGACGGACACTCCTTCACACAGACTTGGTGGCAATGCTAAGTGAGAAACAATCATGTATAGGTTTGCTTTCAGAAATGTGGTACTGAGTGACAGTTCTCTTTTTTTCTCAATGCTATTCTCCACCAAATGGTTGATGCAGCATTTAATGGAAGAGTAGCAGGTCACTTTATAAGAAGAAAATATTATAAATATATGCAAAGGATGTTGAAAATGGATGCTTTGATTGCAGAGCCATCTAGGCTCTGGTGTAATATGACAATATTGAGTAACCACTGCATAGACAATTGGCCTGTTAATAAGCTGGCTAGCAGCAGTGCTGCAGATGCTGGCAGGCCCTGACACCAACCTTCATCACAAAATGTTTGCAAACACAAAACAGAGATGTCTGGGTTTGAGTTGTGTCACAGTCACACGTAGTAGCTTAAAAATGGACCTTTCATCCTCTTCTGAGGTGTGTGATTAGGAGGATACGTATCAGCACTACAGCCTTGGCAGCCCCTCTCCATTTGGAACAATTAACTGAGAAAACAAGACAGAAAATCAATACTGTTGAGGACTAATGAGCCAAAGCACGCACTTCAAGTGAAAATGTTTGCAGTTTTTCTTTAACGTGTCACGGAGCCTCATGTAAGATAGCTACGAAAGGGATGAGTGGCAGAAAGACATTTATCCTGCGCTATCCCCACTATCACAACAAAAGATAACACAATGAGGTGGTGTGATGGTGTGCTGCAAACCAACTCAGACACCGCATGTTTTTTAAGTTGATGTTAGAGTTAGGAATCGAGTTTGGCTTATTCACCCTTTTTTTTAACCTAGATTTCTTCTCGGGGAGCTTGTAGCTATTTTGCTATTATTTCTCCCTGCTGCATTTGGACTGTGATACGGGCTCTCCCAACCGGCAGAGGAGGCTGCCTGCATTGTCCCCCTGCTCCTTTGCATGCATCGGTGCGTCTGCCTGGGAGAGCTGCACGACCAGCTGTGCTGCCAGGGGAGACTCAGGACTTGCTGCACTGGTTTGATACAAAACATAGCGCGCACACACACGGATATTTTTTTTTTTTTTTTTTTTTAACCAGTTGCATAAGAAGTCCGGCTTGATCCGTGCAGCGCTGATCCTCCTCCTGAGATCCTTGCAATGCTGTAAACGGACAGACGATGGCACCCCAGCATCGCCTTTCCTCAATTCCTGTTGCCACGGTCACCTCTGCAGGATCAGCTCATTCCCAGAGCTCTGACCTTCTAACTTCCAGTTTCACTCTACTAACGGCCGTTTTGCACCCGTTCTCTCTTGAAACAACATTTTTTCATGGACCTAAATAGCTCCTTTCCATCTCCGGCATTGGGTGCCTGTCTCGCGTACAGATAGAGTCGTATTCCCTTCATTGCACCAGGCTGTACGAGGCAAATGCTCAACCTCCCCTTAGAAGACAGACTTTCCTCTCCCTTGATTGCTGCATCTTTCCCAGTGCAGTTCATCTGTCTTCAGCAGGGACTGTTGTGTACCACAGGGATGACGTTTTACCTTCACTGTACAACAGTTACTATCTCTCCTGACACTGCTTAAGACCACATTTTCTTTTTACACAGCTACATCGTGTTGGCAGCATATAGTCATCCCATAATCACCTCATATACACAGGTCTTTCTCTGCTTCACTCAATTCTAGCAGATGAGTTCCCAGCTTATAGAAAAAGGTTTTGTCATCAGTTCATTATTGCAAGACCCTGAACATTATAGTACTGAATTTCATCTTATTTATATTAATATCCAGTCCTCCAGCTCACGCAGTTCTTCTAGACTGCATCCCCAATTTTTTTCTCTATGGGTGATGCGTCCTACCTTTGTGTCATCAACAGATGACATTAATAATGCCCTTAATATTGATTTCAGATCACTAATGCAAACATTAATCATTACCATCTCTGATGATCTCCATTAAGAACTGTTCTCTGACATGGTATTTCCCACGTTAACATCAGCCATTGCCACATCCCTTTAGCCATCTCCTTATCCACCATACAGTTTCCCACTGTTAGAGTCTCTTGTGGCTCGCTCCCAAATGAAATGAAGCCCACGGTGACTTGCTTGAGGTCATCAAACAAAGGCAAGAATCAAAGCTAAAGCCAATGCTCCCTACAGCAAGTGTGGGAATGGCATGCTTCCTTCTCCTGCATCTTCTCACTGCAACGAGAGGCCACCTAAGGGCTGCACTGTGAGGTGTGGTTGGGTTGACTGCAGCTGAGTTACCCCAGCTGAGAGACGGGCCGTGACGCACACACATCCTGGCATGTTGCAGGCATACAAAGAAAGGAGTTGGCTTAGATTTTAAACTGTTGCTGGTATTTTAGACCAGTGTGCTTGAATCAAACTGGAAGGTTCTGCTTTGGGGTTTTCTAGACAGTAGGGAGCACACTTCTTTTATTTTTCAGCAGCTCTGCTGGACATATCCAATAAAATCCTCTGCATTTCAAAAAAGGCTGTAAATGAAATGCTTGTGATGTGGCTGCGCCAGCTAGACAGGGAGCTCACTGTGTGGAAAAACTTTATAGCTGCACTTCTGGTGGGGACTGGCTTGGAAGGATTTGTGGCAAAGTCTACATCATGGCCCAGGGACATGATGCCGATCCCCACACTCTGGGGCCACCGTTTAATTAAATATTGCACAGCTTAAAACCTTTATAGGACTTAATTTTTAGAATATGTAGAAATTTCTAGCCTAATGTACTTATGATTCAAATATATGCAGTTAATTGATGTTTCCTGTGGCTTCCAGATGGTCTAAAAGGAACATTTTATATTGCCCTGATTACTAGCACAAGAAAGAGATTTTTAGGAAGGAAATGGAGCACTTCAACCTGAGACAAGTATTTGCAATAAAGCAGACAAGGAGATCACAGAGAAAAGGAAAGGACCGTCTGGGTGTTCTACTCTGCCATCAGGATGTCATTCTTGCCTTGGTCCCCTTCTTTAATGATTTTTAGTATGGGGAAAGACAGAGCCAGTTATAACCAATTTTATGTGTTTTTACCTGAAAGGAGAGGAAAACAACTGCTGCAATGACTGAACTGCCTACATGGAAATTATGGACAACTTAGGCATTCGTTTCTCCATAAAGAAAAGAAACTTGGTGGAGGTGGCATTGATCCCACTGTTGTCTCCCATGGAGACAGCAAGAGCCTGGTCCATGCATCTTGAATGCAGCATGGTCAGGAGAAAATGCAGAACCTGCTCAGGAGCATCTCTGGGGCCCCAAAGTTTTGCCCTTTGGGCTGATACAGGTAGTAATTTGGTATGGCCACTTTAGGAGAAGAGTCCTTCCACAGACTGAGTGTCTCCAGCGTGCTGTGCTATATTTTCAGGACATTGCAGTAGGTACTGATAAGTGGTTGTATGTCAGTTGAGAGGTATACTTCTCAGACATCAATGCCCCTGGATTGCCCCTAGTGTTTTTTAGGATGGGGTAGTGTTACTTTACAGTCCTTGATTTGTCCCTTCCTATTGTATGTGGCAGGCAACAGATCTAGCGCTGTGTCACTTAAGCAGAAGCCATTGCAAAGACAAAAGTCCTGTGCTAAGCAAACTTCTTATTTACTTTTTCCCTTCAAAGGCTGAAATTATCAGTGACACAAGAAGCCCTCGATGGACAGGTATCACCCCACATCACCAACACCTTGTCCCACTTATGTCCAGCCTACAGTGCTTTCCTCATCTTGTCTTCTGAGGCATTCTTTCTTCCCTCCTCCTTCCAGCCAGCCTGTGAGCTCATGGGCAGGCTCCATAACCTCAACCAAAGTGATGAAGCACCAGTGACTTCCTCCCCTTCTCCTGAGAGCTTGGTCAACTCCTTATGGATGACACAAAACTTTTAACTGAGGTGATATCAGTTACTCTCCACTAATACACCAACTTAGTGAGCAAGTAATCATAGCGGGCCTGACTTTTTAAGCAATTAAATGACTAACTTTAGCTCTGAGTGAATACGGCAGGTTTTGTGCAAGCTCCATCTGTCAGAGAAGAGGTACAGTCAACGCAGTTTGAAATCACTGCTGAAGACACAACAAAGGGAAAAATTTAAATATTCTCAGAAAATTATTGGAAAATTCATTCACATGAATGAATGCTCTAGATGTACTCCATGTCCTAGAAGTACTTGATTACATAGTTGAGGAACAGAAATAGCATTACCTGACCTACCTTCCCTATTAAGCAATTCAGTTTAAAGCTTGAGCCTGGGGTGTTAGGTAGTCTCACTGTACACATACTTTTAAAAGGTAAAAACATGTTCGGGAAACAGGGTCATGAAACGTAATTCAAGCAACAAACCCCAGGAAATGCCAGCTAGAGCACAGGTCCCCTAAGACAGAAAGAGGCCCATTTCTTCCCCAGGCAAACGGTTTGCTGTGAGTATTTCACGCTGCGCTGTGCACAATGAATCACACAGCTTCTATACAAATCTGCACCCTGGGTCACCCAGTGGGGATTCCTTCCCTTCAGCCATTCAAGGCAAGATGCTATAATAAACCTTACTAATAATACTTCCCAGCTCCGTGGCAACTTTGTCTGCAAGCACTTTGCAGAGAACAAGAAAACCATTCATCTAGAGAAGGGTGCAAAAAGTTTGGACAAGACAGTTTGCTCAGCTCTTGTATGTCTTTGCTTGCTATCAAACTACCTTAAGGGGTTTAGTGGGTTTTTTTGATATTACGACCTAGTAAGAGCTTTTGGGAAAAACACAAGAATGTATTCAATAGGCAAAAAATGCTGTTTCTCCAAGGCATTCCTCATCTCGTCTGGAGTATTTTTGTAGGGCTTTGAACAGGGAAAAGCATACACTCTCTAAAGCTCGCAAACATGTATGTATTTCCCTGATGATGCACACAAGGGCAGGAGAAGTTAGCATCTAAAAGCGGAGGTGTTTTTGCTGTGTACCCTTCAGGGCTCTGATCGTCTCCTGATACTTCAATTAGTTCTGTTAGTAGGGATCGAGTGGAATTGGGGTTAGAAGGTGTACCAGGTCGGAGCAAAGGTTTGCTATCTCTCCAGATCAGTTATTAAACCAGCCCTTTGGCAGCAGCCCATTTATTTGGCTTTCGCTCTTGCTTTTGACTGGAGGCCTGCTGGGAACCAGGGTGAAGACCCCTAACTTGTAATGTGGCAGCAAGTCCTATATGCCCCTTTAGTCCTGCCTGGCTGAGTGGGAGTTACGAAACGGATCTCCATTAAGATGTTTCTAATTGAATTGGTCTGTTAGAGGAAGGTGAGTTCTTCGCTGAAGCTTTTGGCCTCAGTCTCATTTGCTCCTTGCCCTCAATTCCCCCAGTCCCCTCGCACCAGGAGAGAGGCAGAGCACGGGGGTCAATTGCTGCCTACGCAGCCCCCTGCCCTGCAGCTCCCCGGCCCTCAGCAGCTCCTGACATGGACAGCCTCCTCCAGCTCACTGCTCTGGAGAGGGGGGTCTGCCTGGCAGAGCAGCGAAGGAGGAAAAGAGAAGGGAAGAGTTTTTTCTCCACTGAAGTTAGCGCACAGGGCTAGATGCTGCATCTGCCCAGCCAGGCAGAGCTGGGGGGGAGCTGTGTGCTTCGCCCCAGCATTAATGGACCTTGCCCAGCATGGGATTTCTTTTCACTGAGACTCTAGGGGAAAATTATCTTGTAGAGCATCTTGCAGGCTTTCCCTTTGTTTGTACCCAAATGCCTCTTATGACAATGTAAATCTGGAGCCAGTGCATTGACTTCAAAGGAACAACAGGCAGCATTGTGTCAGCAGGTTTGCCTGAGAGCAGAATCAGGCCCCCAGGGCCCACAAGAATTTGGGGATGGGTGAGGCTCCTGTGCATTTACGAGCTACATCACAAAAGCTGGGCCAGATTATCTGTCCTTTCTGTCCAGCTCTGGAGGAAATGGGGAACAGCTTGATCCTTTAGGGCTGACAAAACCCCTCAGCATGAGGCTGACCACAGAGAGCGAGTAGGTAAAGCCAGCTATTATGGCTGTCCCCAAAATAGAATCTGAGGGGAGGGCATGTGGCCAGATGCTGCCAAGCCTTGCCTAGGCTGGGCCCAGAGGGCTGCAGCCAGTTGCTGTAGCCTAGAATAGAGCAGATACACTGGGGCTGCTACAGGGCTGCTTGGGAAGTACTGGGGGTGCGGCACTGTATTTACACACTGGGCTGTAAGGATCACAAAGCTCAGAGAGTCCAGCAGAGAATAAACTAGCCAAAGGTTGTGAAACTGGAGACAACCGGGTCCCCTCCCACTGGAAAGAAAGCTTGCCTTGTTTTCATTCTTATAATGAAGCACTGATTTTGCTAGGTACCAGCCACCTTGCCAGTTAGTCTGTTGTCCCTCCCTGCACCAAACTGGACACTTTACTGAGCAGCTGGGGGCCACATGGCCCCGTGGGCTTGCGTTAGTAAAACAGTTTCATATCTTACCTTCAGATCCTCCACAGGCAGGAGGTATGACTGATGGGGAGTCAGTCAGCTGCACCATGCCTCATTTGCCTCTTTGGATTAATAGCACTTTCCTTCCTCTTCAGCGTTTCTTGGCAAATAAAAGCACTAAGGGACTCAAACATGCTCCAGATTACCCAGACTAGGACACAGCACACCATGTGTTTTCTTAAAGAAGTCTATCTCCCCTTCCCTGGCTCTGCCCTGTCTCTATCTTTAGCCTTTTTTAGAGTAAGGTGACTTTATTTGTGAGGCTACCTTTGCATTTAGGCTAGTGCAATATTATTGGTATCACATTAATTTGTCTTCCTCTTGCTTTCTAATGCTGCAATATGGTGTGGTGCTGATCTCTGATTCTTTGTGCACACACCATTTTTTCAATCAGCTTAGAATGGACTTCCCCAGAAGTTGTTCTCTCTGCCACATGTAATACCAACGTGAACTGCACTGATTAAATAATCCTGCTGTTAGGTAACTTTTCCAGAGAAGCTCTTTCTGGCTTGAAGTGCATGTGTGCTTGAAATCGGTCCAAAGATGACAGTCCCAAGACTATGGGTTCAGCTGCCTTCTCCTGCTTGACTTGTACAAGCAGATCCCAGCTGGAATTTGGGTCCTTGCATAATACAGCAACAGCTGCTGCTGGCCTACAGCACCTTGTCCCACTGCTTGTCATGGAGACCGTGCTCCCACTGGCCAAACCTTGCCACACAGGGTCAAGCGTGGCCTTTCTGGTGGGTTGTTGGTAGAGGGAAGAGCAGGGACTGCCTCTGCCTTATCTCTGGATTCTGGAAGTAGGAGCTGGTACCTGATGAGACAGAGGGCTGGAAAGCAAACACAGGAATGGTTTGGGATGAAGTCCATCTCTTTCTGTGAGCTCTTTCTGTGATGGGAACTCTCACTCCTATTACTGAATATCAGCAATGGCTCACATTTCTTCAGAAGTATAGGTTAATTGGAGCTTTAAGTCACCAGGAGCTCAGTTTTATTATAGCTGGACATGGTGGGCACCAAACTGGTGGTCTGATTTTGCAAGATGGTCCCAGCCATGATGACTCCGCATATCAAGGACTAAAACGTGGCTGCAGCTAAAAGCTCTTTGGTGGGTTTGGTTTTTTTTTCGTTCCAGTTACATGAGTTAGGGCTGAGGTGACAAATTTTATTTAATCCTGGTTATTAGTCTCTGAAGTTTTCTTTAATTAAAGCCAGATCCTGATGCTGTTACTTCTGTTGAATCGACCTGGAGTCAGACGGGGCGACACAGGGAGTAAAGAGTGACACAGCTTGAATCTGGTCTGTAGATTATGAATTCCTCAGGGGTTGTGAGTCTCGTATCATTCACCTGTGAAGTGCTGTGGTGCTGTATAAACAATAAATAAATATAATTTTTTTTCTTCCTTTTTAATTTTTATTGTCTTACAGACTTGGATAAAGCAGCATTTCCCTGTGTTGTAAGAGCAATAATGTCCCAGACTCTCTAGGAGTTACACAGACAATATTATGCACCTGATTTAGCTAATTAACAAAGGAGAAGCCATGTTGTGAATGCAGTGTTTGCTTCCCACTGGCTTCTTACATGCTGTGCCTATCAAAAGAGAACAGCAAACATGTGTAGAGAAATGAAAGAAGCCTCTTTGATTGTGTGGACTTTCTAATAAGTGGCACTTTGCATTTTGTAGATCAAGGTCTGGAAATAACACTGGCAGTAATTATGCACATGTGGCATGTCACCTTGATGCACTGGTATGGAATTGAAGGGGAGAACAAATTTACATAACTAATCACTGACAAACAAGATAAAGTGATTGCTATTAGCAAGTTAACTTTTCTCTACAATTACCACCCTGTGCTATCTGAGATACCCCACCTAGTATCTCTGTGAAGAACAAGGAGGGCCTGCTGTGCTTCAGATATCACCACACTGCCTTTTTCGTGGCAAATCATAGAATATCCTGTTAATTTACTTTTCATCCTTGGCTGTGAAACTTGGAATCATCCCATGGGAAGAAGCAGAGAGAACAAGGCTGTCTCCCTCTGGCATATGTGTGGATGGAGATTACACACGAATATAAATTGCAAAACTCGGTGAATGGTCTTAAAAACTGGGCTCATTCAGAACACAACACATGGGGACCGAAAACAACAGTTGATCACAAGTTTTACATGGGTTTTGAAACTGGATTATTTCATTCTTTTCAGGTTTCAAGGGGGCACATTTCCATGCTTTCCTCTGTAGCTATTAAGCCTGGAAACACTGAGATTTTCCAGTCAGTAACTGGGATCCTAGCTGTTGAGGTGCTGGCATTAAATACTGAGAATCTTGTCATTAAACCAGGCATTCCTTGCAGGGGTGTGCTTCTCTTTGTCAATTGGATGGCTTCTGTCTCTGGCAAACACACGCTTCTCCTCAGGAAGAAAGTGACATAAGTTGCTGTGTCTGGAAGTGGATGTGTGCAACTCCCTAGATCACGGATGGGATTGCTGAGCTCCATGCTGTTTTTCTGTTGATAATGACCTCCCTGTCCCCCTCCACATGCTGCTTTGTGTGCCTGACTTTTCACATTTACACTGTGAAGGGTAGTGGTTTCTGCCTGCCAACCAGCTTCTTCACTTAAAAGCATCCTGATTATGTATTGCTGTGTTTCCCCTCCTTGATTTTGGGGTTGGGACCCAGATGTGGCTATTCAGCAGACCAAGAGCTCACAAAAGTTTAGTCTCAGGCTAGTGGCACTCTCTTCTCTGGTTCACAGAAGGATCAATGAAGCTGTTCCCTGGAGTGAAACAGCTGGAAATAGTGCAAAGTGCTGCCCAAGTCCCTTGGCTGCAAGGCAAGCTCTGGAGAGGCTCATCTGGTTCAAGGGCTTTTCCTGGTTTGCACCGCTGTGGCTGGGAGATTCTGCTCTGTAAAGTCTGTCTCATGTAAGGGCTAGAGAAGTGGCTGTAAAGATATGCTGAGGATAAACAGGAGCAACTTCATGGAGTCTTTCTGAGTCTTTTTTTATTTGTCTGTTTTTACTTATAGCTCTGCTCAGAGAAATGGGACTTTCAAACCCATTCTTTGAAAACAAAGAGAATTAGGCCAAAAATATTTCATTAACTACACCATCATGTTTCTCCCTTCTATCTGGAACAGTCCTCAAAGAAAGGGAAGGCAACTGTGCACAATTAGCACAGGCTATGCCAGATAATTGAAAAACAAAAATGGAGTGAAAGAAAAAATTGTGGAGATGGAGAAAATGTCCTCCTTGTCACATAAAGCCACAGAGACAAACCAGAGGATCAGGCTAGGGTAACATTGTAGCCCAGAAGAGAAGCAGAATGGTCAAGTGTTTTCTAATCTAGGCAGGAAATTTCCCCCAGGAAGAAGGGGAAAGTTTTATTCAGTAATTTTCAGGACTTCAGGATCAGTTTGCGTAGGGTTATCACTACAAGCATTAATGTATCTAAGGGTTTTCTGAGGGCTGGACTCTTGCTGGACTGGAGGCAGTGGGTGTAAGAGCCAGCAAAAGGGAAGAGGTCTCCTCTGGACAGCTGTAGTCTGTCTTTCTGCTGATTTCAGAGCTCTGGAGAGTTAAGGAAAGATCATTAACTTTTGATGGGTTTTGGTGATCATTGCTGTGGGGAAAAGCTGTATTTGCCTGTAGTAAGAAAGGGATGACTTTCTGTTGTGGTTTAACCCCAGCCAGCAACTAAGCACCATGCAGCCGCTTGCTCACTGCCCCCTGCTGCCAGGGGGATGGGGGAGGGAATTGGAAAAAAAGAAAAAAGTAAAACTCGTGGGTTGATATAAAGACAGTTTAATAGGACAGAAAAGGAAAGGAAAATACTAGTAATTAATAACAACAATAATAATAAAAATACATACAAAACAAGTGATGTGCAATACAATTGCTCACCACCCGCTGACTGATGCCCAGTCAACCCCTGAGCCATGGTGCCCCCCAGCCAACTTCCCCCAGTTTATGTACTGGGCGTGATGTAATATGGTATGGAATACCCCTTTGGATTGTTTGGGTCAGCTGTCCTGGCTGTGTCCCCTCCCAACTTCTTGTGCACTCCCAGCCTCCGCTGGCAGGGCAGTGTGAGAAGCTGGAAAGTCCTTGACATAGTATAAACACGGCTTAGCCACAACTAAAACATCAGTGTGTTATCAATATTATTCTCATCCTAAATCAAAAACACAGCACTATACTAGCTACTAGGAAGAAAATTAACTTTATTCCGGCTAAAATCGGGACACTTGGGTTTATATCAAGTTTATACCAGGCAACATTTTGTCTTTATTGTACAGGGAAGAGGAGAAATGGGGTGTATATGGAGGACGTATGTTGACCGTGATTTAAGTGATTCTCTCTGGAAATGACCCCACCCACAGCTTCTTGAATGAGCCACAAAGCAGAAAAGAAGGCAGCAAGCAGATAACCAAATAGAAAGTCAGTGTGACATCTGTCTTGCATGTATGCTTATGTTTCGCTTTCTGATCTGTGAGTTTTTCAGGCACAAAATGACTAAATTTCAACAAGTTCAAATCATGCCTTGGATCATCCTATACAGCAAGTTGTTTACCCACTATATTACAGGCAAGTAATTTCAATATTGACAGATTGGCTAAAGCCCAAATTTGATATGCTGCTATTAGCATATTTTTACTGTTTCTGTGCTTACAAAGGAACCAGAATGTTCCCTGGCAGTCAAGGCTAATAAGTATGCAAATCATGATCTGTGCTTATAGGCACGCTCTTTTTTGGTACATGAATCAGTATGCCAATTTGGCACTCCCGTTTCTGATCAGAGATAAACAGAGCTGCAGGGATTAGGGTGACAGAAAATTTCTCCTGAAAACCGTCTGGGTTTTGAAACATGCAGAACTGTGTTTAATCCCCCTTACTTTGCACAGTGGATTTGCTATAGGAGAAGCTACTGGCTGAAGGGCTAGTACACAGGTCTCTGTGCCAGAATATGTGAAACCATGAGGATTTCTAGTTTCTTAAGGTCACTTTTAAGCTTATATCTTCAAGAGCTAAGAAACAGCTTTGTTTCTAATTGTTTTAGGGACTGGAAGGAGATTTACAATACTAAGGGATCTGTATGAAACAAGAGCATGTGAAACAAGATTTTAGCACAATCAGTGATCAGGGGTAGCACGCATTTATTTCTCAAGCTCACACATTCCCTGTCTGTGCATTCTCTTCAGTCACGAGTATCTCAGTATGATGTATGACATTTCCTTAGTAGCTCACATGTCTTGAGTATCCCCTCTAGATTACTCTTCCTTATATTGCTGAGCTTCGCCACACGAACCTGTGTGACCGGAGCATCGCTTTGTCACACAAGGGAAATGACATCACTTTTCCTGTTCCTTTAGTGCTGCTTTTTAACTGTGGGATCACTATTTCCCTCCTTCAAAAGAGTGCTTTGAGAGTGGACATCTAAAAACCAGCAAGGCATTTAGACATTACAGCAGTGGAGGTCACTGGAGTGCATAAACACACAAAATTATACTGGAGGATACTAGAGAAGATCAAAAGGAAAACTTAAGACTCCTTTCATGTTGTAGGTATTTCTTTCTCTCAGCCTCAGCCAGTCCATCACATCTCACTAGCCCTTTGTTATCTGCACCCGACTTCTCTCTACTTACAGTAATAGCTGCTGTTTAAGTCCCACAGTATAACTCTTTTATCTCAACTAACACTCCTTTGAGAGCATCAGCAAAAGGGCTGCTAAATGTCATCCCTGTTGAATGTAAACCGGAGTGTCTCCTGTGTTTGAATATCAGTGTGTTTGATCTTGAGTCAGGCCACATAGTCGATAATTTGGCAGCTTCTTTGTGTGTGCTGTTGGTGATAATTCCTTTTATAATTGTTATTGTCTTCTCGCTTGGAAAGCTTGAATGTGCAGCTTGCTTTCTGTTGCCCGTTTTTGCCTAGAGAAATAAAACGAACTTACTGTGTTCTTTTTCCTGGCCTTCTTGGGTTAGATGCAAGCCTTCCTTGCCACCTTTGGAAACCCTCTGAACTCACTGGAGAAACTTACCCTGTAGAGCAACCTGGATTGTAATATATGAAGAAAAGCAAAAATTACCAGTGCACAGCAAGCCCTGACGTTGCCTGCACCCTAGGGGATGCCATCTCAGGTGATGCTTCTTTAAAAGCCTGATATATGTTTCCAGCTGCCAGGGTCTTGCTGAACATCTGGCAAGGCCATGTGCCATATCAGGACCATGTAGGACCTCACAGGACCTTAATTGTCTGATGTGATTTGTTCAGTTGGTGAAGGTCTAATCTTGGATTTAGAAGTCCTGATCTCAGTTTTCTGCTGTGTGACAGATGTACTGGGGTTAATCATTTAATCTCTGTGGGCTCCATTTCCCTTCTCTACAAGGGGTGCATTTTGTACTTGCTGTGAGAATAGGTAAAGAAATTAAAGCACTCAGATATGACTTAAGGCAAAAAAGGTACCTTATCCTGGAAAATGTTTGAAGGAAAAAAATTAAAACCCAAGAGAAATGGGTTAACGAAGATACAGAAGAGGTCATTGAGATCAACTAAGGAAAAAAGAAGCTTTTGGAAAAACAAAACATGCAAAACAATGCCCACTGCTGCAGAAAAAAAATAATATTTAGAATGGATTCCATCTGTGGAATTGTGGCTTAATATTCAGATTTATCCCATGTCTCGTATACATAGACTCCCTGTTCAGTCATAATATTAATAAATGGCCTTATAAAGGAGTTTTTCTGCTCATTGTGCTTTTCTCAAATGTACACAGGACAATTTACAGCAGACTACCCAGATGTGTCCCAAGACAAAATGATCACGTCTTGGCTGGTCTCAGGATGTTAAGACTTGATAACTTAAGAAGGACATAACTTGACAACGTAGGAAAAACATGGACCTGTTGGAGTAAGTCCAGAGGAGGGCCACAAAGATTATCGGGGGCTGGAGCACCTCCCCTATGAGGACAGGCTGAGAGAGTTGTGGTTGTTCAGCCTGGAGAAGAGAAGGCTCCAGGGAGACCTTATAGCAGCATTCCAGTACTTAAAGGGGGCCTACAGGAAAGATGGGGAGGGACTTTTTACAAAGGCATGTAGTGATAGGACAAAGGGTAACGGTTTTAAACTGAAAGAGGGTAGATTTAGATTAGAAGTAAGGAAGAAATTCTTTACTGTGAGGGTGTTGAGGCACAGGAACAGGTTGCCCAGAGAAGTTGTGGATTCCCCATCCCTCGAGTGTTCAAGGCCAGGTTGGATGGGGCTTTGAGCAACCTGGTCTAGTGGAAGGTGTCCCTGCCCATGGCAGGGGGGTTGGAACTAGGTGATCTTTAAGGTCCCTTCCAACTCAAACCATTCTATGATTTTATGACAGAAGGTTCCCAGTGGCATGGAGCATAAATGTATTCTCGACTACATGTCAACTGCACTTAAAGAGCGGCCTTCAGAACAGCCCTAAGCCAGGAGTCTGTCCTATTCATCCCATTCTCCACCCAGCCATCCCTGTAAGTACAGCTGACTATGACTTCTCAGGCACAATCTGAGCTCTCCAGACACTGTGCGCTCCTCCATTCATGCTTACAGATTTGGCATACAGAGTCTAGTTTTGGGGCCATTTTACCAGGCAGTATAGACATATTCTTTGGCTCTAAGTCCTATAGAAATACTTCCAGTGGGCTTCAGCAGGGTCTGGATCAGAATACTAATCCCTTCCATAGCAGGTTGCATTGCAAGCAGCAAAGAAGAGCACATCTACATCTATACTTTATTACACTTTGTCTTGCAGAGATGATGGGAAGTGTAGAATCTGCACTGCTGGAAGGAAAAAGAAAGAGGGGGTTAGACATCTGTGCTGAGATTTAAAAATGGAGACAACAAAGTTCCTGAAGACTTCTAACTTATAAAAAGTACATCTCTCATGAGGCCATTGATTTTCCAAGTAGTAATTCAAATCCTGAGGTAAGTGCCAAGGTTTGTGATGAGAAATTGTATTCAATACTTAAGGTGTTGACCACACGGTGAGTAACATTTTGTCAAAGTGGAGCTTCTATTTCTGCCAAAGGTCTAACTGTACTGGACAATACATGGGCTCAATATCCGTAACGAAGTAACTCCTGTGCAAGCTAAAAGCTGAATAAAAAGGTCATGCTCTATTGCCCTGGTTTTACATAGTCTCTCAAACTTTAATTAACATCTAATGGAGATGTTCTCAATTTTCCTGGGGGATCTTGCGGTGTCTTCCCAAGGAGAGTAGATAATAGGTAAGAGACATTATTTTATTCGTTACACAGAGAGAGGGAGCAGAGCTATTCAAGAGAAGGATCTAGATTTCCTTTTAATAAAGACGTACCTGACACAGCAGTGAAGCTAAGATAATCTTGTTTCATGGCGATGTGGTAAGATTAGTTTTGCAGGAAAACCATCCTAGCTAGATCTTCCACTTGCTTACACGTTCCTGATGGAAGGAACATGATAGTCCTGCCAGTGCTTCAGAATCAGCATTTGAAAATGCTTCCTGCAGCTATTTTGATTGCTTATGTAATGACCAGTGCTTGGCCTGCCTATTATAACTAATAATTTAGGAAGAAAAGATCACAAAAATATATTAAGGTGTATATCTTAAAGCTTGTTGCTCTTTAAAGAATGAATATTGGTTCAGGCCCATGGAAAAATGCCTAACTTTGCATTATGTATCAGAATCTACACTCAAACCGCTAATTTAGGCTCTTAAAAATACTAGCATTGTATGGATGTCAGGAAGACCTCACATAACTGCATGAATAGCTTATGCCAATATGAAGAAAATCATACTCATTCCGCATGGATTTAGAACCATTCATTATTTTAGCCAAAGGGACCATTTTGATGATCTAAACTGACCACCTTCCTAACAAAGCTGAAAGAACCAATTTCATAACCCCTTTTGGAAGTACATCACTGTTGTTTGCATTATGTGTTTGAAAGACATGCAGCTTAGACTTCAATATATTAAATACATGAAGATCTATCATACCTCTAGATAAGTTATTTGAATGGTTAATTAGCCTGACACTTAGTTTTTCTGTCTCATTAGGCGAGTGACCCGGTCCAGTTTCAGTTTCCAACAACGGGTTCCCAACATGCAGTTCCCAAAGGCTGCCTGACACTTCCCCAGGTAGACCTTTGTAAACTGTGATCCAGCAAACTTTTAACCTCAGAGAGGTAAACTAAATATACCTTGGGTCTCTTGGAGGAATTACATATATTACTGTGAGAGATATTTCTAAGTTTTAAGTAATCCTGGAGATCTTTTCTACCCCCTTTTCAATTTTTCAACTTATTTTGTGAAATGTGGAAAACAGGATGGGCCTAAATATTCCAAAAAGGGCCTCACAAGAGCCATTCACAGAACTGAAGTTGTCTCCTTACTCTTCTATGAAATCCTATTGCTTGCCCATACCAAATCTGTATTTAAACTGAGGGCTACAGCATTGCACTTAGAGTACCTCTAAGTGTCCATCACTGCTCCTAAATTGGTGTGAGGCAATCTACATTCCAGTATATATGACCTGCAGCCTGCAGAGTGAGTGGAAGGCAGGCAGATGCATTGTATTAGCTTTATGGTAGTAGATCCTAGTGATTTTCCTGTTATTGTTGGGTAGCACATGTTATTATTTTTTTCTTGTTTGTTTGTTTGTTTGTTTTTAAAATTTTATTTCACAAACATATTTCACAGTCCTTTTCAACCCTTGGTAAGGCAAAAGTTCTCCTCCCTTAAACCAAATCTTTGTGAGGATCATCATTCTCTCCACCATTGTTTCAAGCTGTCTGTGATATGGCGACCCTCATAGGGGTTTTTTGGATGGTCTGCACTCTTCGTCTGGACCAGACTGACATCTTCAGCTCTACAAGCATTTTCTTCAGCCATTCTAATAGCTAGGAAAGACTGGTAACTAAGCTATCATTACAATGTGGCTTGCATGTTGACTTTTGTCATGGCAACTGTGTAGTTGTGAGCAAAACAGTAACTACATTAAATAAGGAGTCTTTTGGCACAAAGAAAAAGGTTAATTTTTCACAGTTTGCCTGTAGCAGTAGCTAAGAGTGTTCCCCATCCAAGTCCTATGTCTGTACACACACTGTGGGATATTGCTATGCAAAGAATTCCTGATTCAGCAAAATATTCCAACATGCGCAGCTTTGAATATGCTTGTGGAAGTATTTGCTGTAGCAACAGAAAAAATATTACTTCATTGAAGCAACAGTTAGCAAAAGCAGGATAAAGGAGGATGAGATGTGTGAAGAGACAAAATGAAATCAAACAAAAATAAACATTTGCCTGCTTGAATGGGAGCAGACTTCTGTGGACTGATGTATAGATACTGGATTGGGCACCTGCTCCAGGGGAACCATGTGATGAGAGGCAGTAAGTAACAGATCTGAGACCTCTTATGTGATGACTTCCTAAATTTACATACAGAAAATGCCTGCTAGTAGCAGCATATGGTCCCCTGACGCTCTATTGCTCCTCACAGTTGGCAGCTATTGTTGGTTGAACAGCACAGGGCAAAGAAAGGGAAAATGTTCCTTAGAAATGTTACTCCCAAGTGGCTATTGCTTTTAAAAGGTGTTTCTGTTAGTCATACTGAAAGCATGCTTGGGAAAAGCTTTTAGAAAGCATTTTTACAAAGCAAAGAATATCTATGTAAACATGCAGTGCAATTTTAAATCTCAGCTAAGGCTGGAAACAATGCAGAAATGTACCCGATACACTTAAAATGCAGGGAAAATACATCTTTTGGTAACATTCTTCTCTACTTTGCCTGTAAAAGAATCTTCTTCCTTGTCTGTGATATGAGCAGCTGCTACCATTTCATCCTAAGGCTTCTCAAATCTTCAAAGTCCTGGAACATATTTTGTCATGTGTCCATAATGACCCACAGCTTAGACAGAAAAAAACAGAGCTGCCTCTAGCCCATTGGCCTTGAAATCATTTTCTGGTGATTCCAATCTCTTATGGCCTTGTTAAATTGTGCAGGCCAAATAATTTGTCAGACATACCCAGGAAAAAATTATTTTATGCTCTTGTCAAGTGTCATCCAGTTCTGACAGCAGCATTCAGTATTCTGTACTTCTCCAAACCCAAATTGGAAAACAAAGCCACCATCAACTTCAGAGATTGGAAATTATTGTAGTGAATTTTACAAGGGCTAAAATTCACATGTGTTGGCTCATTAGTTCTGTCCAGTCTTTCCTTTCAATGTCCTCTGGATCCAAATATCTAGATCAAGATTTTTTCATGTATTTTGAATAGGGGTCAGCTGCAGAAGGTGGACTTGACTTTTTCCTAATTATGTCTGCATTTGACTGTAAAAGATTTGAAGCTATGCCACTGCTGTTTCTCTTTTCTTTATTTCCTCTTTTTTCCATTTAGAAAGAGTGTAAATAAATGGGAAAACAACCTAAATACCAGAGCACATTTCTTCCCTCGTTAAAGCACTGGAAATCAGTATGTGCTTTACAGCATGAGAGCAATTAGATTTGAGATAGCTAACCGTTGCACTAAATGATGTCAATGCTTGTTGAGCAATAAAGCTGCTCTGCTGCCACTGCTCCTTCAGAAGCAGCCTCCAGTTCCTGATACCAGAACCAGCCACGATCAGGGAACACTAGGGTTCCCAAAAGATTTCACATCAGATGTTGTCTAATATTTCATCTGGAAACCTGCTTCCCTCTTCTTTTCCCTTGTTAAGGGTCATGAAACCTTGGAGACTTGTGCACATTCTTATCTTTAAACAATTCTCATCTAATGAAAATGTAAAATGGATAAGGTGAAATATCCGTGTAAGCCTTCCCATGATAAAACTGTAGCCTTGCCACAGTCAGTCTCCCACTGACTCTATTGGACTTAGAACAGCAGCTGGGTGTGTTAAATCATAGGTTTCAAAATATTTTAAATGCTTTCTCAAAAGTCCTTTTGCCTGGAAAAAAAGAGTCAATGGAAGAGGTAAAACCCAAACCCCAGTGCAACCACACACACCTGCAGCAAATCTCTATTACCCACCAGCCGGAGCGGGTGCATGGTGCTACACAGCGAGCCATGAATAGCAGCCTCACTCCATATACCACGTTGCACAGCCACCGCAACTTACACATGCGGCTTTCTAAAAAAAGACCAAGAAGCACATATGAGTGCAAACAAGCCAAGCGCACCACTCTTCAGCTGCTGTGTCATGTATTCTTGCCTTCAAATAGTTCTGCCCTGTATTTAGGAAGCATGTCCCAGCTGGTGATCTCCAAGCAACTCCAAAGCGCTCATGAATTCAGGACTGCAAAACTCTCTTGGTACAGTTAAATATAATTACTCTGCCACTGTCTTTTCCTCTTTCTTCTCCAACTAGAGAAACAAAGGAAACAAATTAATCACTTTATTTAAGTTGAACAGCTCTTTTGTCCCTGAATAGTCATCTGGATTCCTCCTGGCTGAATACTGTACTGCTTAATTTGGGAAAGAGAAACAGATGCACGTGTGAAATTGTTTGTATCAAAACCTGATAAAGGAGACAGAGACAAAACCTACTGGCCCTCAATTTGCTAGTCTGAAATTGTTGTTAGAGTAAGTTATCCATCCAAGGGGACTTTTCTGCTGTGCATTGGCAGTACTATGCTTGGCAGTGTTTTATATCACCTTTCACAAATCCACCATGTTAACCCAATCCAGAAAAAATTTGGGCTTTTTTGGTAAGTTGGTATCTCTTTCCTAAACTCATGATGATGAAAAGAAGTTTATGTGTATGGCTTAAAGAAAGGAAAGAAATGGTACTGTTGAATTCTCTGTGGTTTATCACCATTCCAAAGCAGGACCTCTCTTTCTCCCAATGCCATCTCCACCTTCCTAATCAGTGCTGAAAGTGGTGCAAAGGAAAGCTGGGCTTTTGCCTGTAATGAGTTGATAACATTGACATAGAAGTTGATGATGGTTTTGGTGGTTTTGAGGGATTTTTTCCTCCTCAAATCTGTAAGACTTTATTAATATTTTCCCCACAAATGTCTAACCAACAGGTAACATTTTTCTACTAAAAGTGTTCCCCTGGAAGAGCTATGCCTTTTCACAGATTTTAATGGATTATGCATTCACCTTGATCAACTTCCCCATTCCTCCCTCAAAATCCATTACAAAACAGGGGAAAAAATGTTCCCAGATAATTTGCAGGAGCGCATTATACTTGCTCAGTGCTGCCTAACAATTAGTGTCACTTGGCATGTTACTGTCTTTTTCCTTCTAGAAGCAAATTCAATAGCTGTTTCAACAGAACGGGGGTGGTTTTGGCAGCTATGTGACCCAGATACAAGCCTCAGTTTGAGTATATTTTCAGCATTGCTATCTTGGCTTATCTCGGGGTTGGGAATCTGAAGCTCTCTGTAAGCATCCAGCTGCAGTGGAGTTAGGCAGCTGGAGTCCTGGCTGCTTGCTTAGGGTAAAACGTTAAGGGCCAAGCTGCATAGAAAATGCCCTTGGCAACTGCTCAATGGAGGGAGGAGAGGAGAGAAGGCAGTAACAGTGGGTAAAACAGATCCTGGAAATAAGGAAGAAAAGGCTTTGCTACACCTGAGCTGGGGAGATGCTTGTATTACAGGGGCAGGGTTATCTGAATAGAAGGGTTTCGGTTTGGTTTCCAGCTTTGCTTTGGGATCCCCCTCAGCTCAGCAGAGTGCAGGGCAAACAGGCACAGCGTAAAGCTGTTTTCTGTTCTCAGTCCCAGACCAGGGAGCTCTGCAAAACCTAGAATGGATTAAGAGGGGTGTTAACAGGAGGATTCACACCATCCTGCTTTCATCACCTCTTAGTCTGGGGAATGGCAGTGTCCTGTCAGAAGGTGATTTAGAGCAGGGCTGGGTGCTGCCCTGAGTGTCTGTGCTCTGCTGTGCCCACAAAGGACTCCACAGGAACACAAGCCAGCAAGTCAAGTGCCTCTAATGGGACAGCGTGTTCATTTTCCTGCCTCCAACTGCTGCCTCTGCCAAGGATGTGCCAGCATGCTACACAGCCTGCCTTATCCTCTCCCTGGCTTGCTGATTATACTGAATTTTGTAGGCTGGCAGAAAGGTGGCTGTGCCAGCTTGTTGTCACCTAAGAAAGCTCCTGTGTTGTGGGGAGTCTTTGACAGCTTCATTTGGGCAGCTTTGTTTGTTCACTGTGCCATATTAGCAGCACAAATGGGTGGAAACTGGACCAGCTATCCAACCTCCAACATATGATCTGGGATAAGCCAGTTACAGTAACATTTCCCCTGCATTTTGTGACCACTGCAGGAGGTGGGGGTTGGCATGGCTCAGCATCACCTGCATGTTCCTTATTGTGCTGTGGATTGTGTCCAGCAAAGCTGAGGAGGAAACCTAGCAGTGAACAACAGTGAAAACAGATTGACAGGATGACTGTGGAGCTGGAAAACATGCCAGGTATTTCCAAAGCCAAATGTCTGCACTTAAACACATCAGTCACAATGACTGGACCAAGAAAGCCGTTTGGCCACTGGCTGGTTGTTCTCAAACACTGTTCTTACCGTCCTTCTCTGGGTTACTTCGGGCAACCTTTACCATGATCACAGAGGCTCGGTGTGAAGCATGCACACAGCTGAAGAGAGCAATGCAAGTATTTACTATCTAACATACACAACTGATAGGTAATAATGAACTGCTCTAGGTGAAGCATTCATATGGTCACCACCATATAGCACCCATGGGGAAGGGTGGTCTCGCACTAGCCTCAGCTTCCCTGCTGGCCAACATGCCACAGGGGTCCCACAGGAGCTCTCAGCACCTTGAGCCTGTTCTTTGGCTCTCTGTTATGCTTTGGTTTTGTCCTGTCTAGTGTGGGTTGCTCCCTCCCCATGTTTCTGACAGTCTTTGGTAGTGAACATGCTTGAGCAGGAGTGTGGACACCCAGCCCTTAGTGTGGACTGGAGACCCAAAACTGTAGGGCACAGCAGACTGATGACCTTGGTTTTTGTCCACCATTGTAAACACTTGCTGGGCTACAGGGGCACATGCCTTTTAGTTGCTTTGCAGGTCCCAGCCAGAACATTTCCTATATTTGTTTGCTGCCTTTTGGAGCAGTCTGCCACAAACAATAACCCAAAAAGATTTCTGTGAACATTTGACCTAGCTAGTCTTTGAAGGACCCCAAATAATCCCCGTAAGCCACAGTGGACTCTATAAATTTCCTTGCTGGCCGTTCCGAGCACTGGTCCTGGTAGGAAAGACCAACCTGTATGTTTGTGTTCATGGTCTTTTCTGATGGAGTGTCGTAAGGTGAGAGCAGTCTTCTGTGGCTAAATTCCTGCCAGCTGCTCCACTATGTCAGGCAATACAGTTTGCTGGCATTCAAGAGTAGAAAAGTGTTTAGTATTGACAACAACATAAGCATATGTCTTTGCTGGCCTGAAAGTTCCCTTCTAGCTCAGTGACTCAAGATCCCCAAGGATGATCACAAGACTGGGCAATGGGGTTTAACTCTGGAGTCAGGGGAGTCAGTGGTAGGGCACAGGGAATGGATGGTTGTAAGGTATGTGGGAGACTTTAGGACCTGAGGGCTGTGTAGGGTAGTTGCTCCTCTTCTTCCTTCCTCCTCTACCCATCTTCAATCACCAGGCAAAGAGCAGCAACCGCTCCAAGACAAATGAGAGGTACGTGGATGGGATACATATGTGAGTATGAGGACTTGCTATATAGTGTATCTTATCCAGCATGGACCTTAAACAGGAAAGCCCTACCTGAGAGATGGCTTAATTTAGGTGTGTGTTGCCTCTGAATGGTGTATTGCCAGGTACGCTTTTACAGGAAAGTGGTGGAGTCTTGATCCATCAGTAACTAACAGAGCTGGCTCCAATCTGTTAAAACTTTCATCGCCTTGATTACTGCAGTGCACAGGGGGTGAGGAGTTTGCCAGTTAGGAAACATGGATATCATGCAAGCCATAAGGAATTATTTGTATTTATTCATATGCCCTACCTGATGACTTAAAACCACAGAATGAATGGATGGAGTTTCCAAAATCCTTAGGCAGAATTTACTGTGCTTATCTTCTTACTTTTTCTTGTTTAAGCAAATGGGGAGAAACAAGCCATAAAGTATCCAGTTCTGCTGCACTTATTTTATGTATTGAAGAATTGTTTAATTCCAGAAATGTAGGATTTTTTAAAGAGAACATGGTCCAATCAGTTCAAAGATAAAACTTATGCATATATATGTGTACTGGGCACTCTTTTCCAGCTGCAGGTTCTCATTAGATTTCCCCAACCCTATGGCACCAACCTCTACGCTCTCCCTCTTCTCCATCTGTGTTAAGTACATGAATAGATTTCTTCACTTAAAGTGAAGAATGCTTAAGATGCTTAAAGTGAAGCATATCCTTCAGGGTTTTTGCTGGACAAAGGCCAAAGATGTGGAGTGTTACTCCTGTCTTATCACATACATGAGACATCCACTAATAAACAAATAAAACAAGTTTTGTCATGTGCTAATGGCATTTTTCCCCCAATTCGCTAGCTACGTGTTTTTCAGTGCAGATGTTTTTGAATGCAAACAAGGAGAAAACAGCATTAAAGCGGTCAACATTTTGGTTTTCATTTCATTCCAAAGTTACAATTTTAAGAATGATTTCCCCTTAAATCTTGCATCTGTGTGTGCCTTGGCACCTAAAATGGCACCATTTGTGGAGCCCTGAAAGGAGCAGAAGTGCTGACACATACAGCTTCACTCCAGCTATGGGAAAGTGCCGTTATAATTAACTCCAGGGATTCTCTTCATTGCCGGTAAAATTATGATGTATTTTCCCCCTGTAACCTGAAAAATAGCTCCAGGGTTGAATTTTTGTCCCAACCCTTACTTTTCATTTCACATGCATTAAAAAATAAATACTTTTTTTTTAACTTTGATCCTCTGCCAAAACTTGTATAAGCAGCAGTTCATGAAATAATATGTTTCTCCTAATTTATGCAAAGAATGGAAAAGCATTTGCACTAACACTAAAGATGCTGTGCCCTGTCTGCAGCAGCCACGTAAACACATTAGTGGAGATCTGCACTCTTATAACACAGCTATAGCACCTAACAGCTCCATTGGTCTAAAACCAATGGCTCTGCCACTCTGAGAAAACCTGATGGACAAACTATTTCTTTTACATTACTGTTATGTTTTCCAAAGCACTTTAGAAGTCAATGATACACAAGCCTTGGCTAATGCTGAGAAAAGCTGCTGAAAATCTATACAGGTTGTATGTTGAATAACCCTTTTTTCCGAGCGTGCCTCCCAGGCTGCCTGTGTCAGGCACATCCTGCGCTACGAAAGATCACTAATATTAGCTCCTGCCCCTAGTTAAAAATGATCAGCTGTGAAGCTAGACAAAAGACTGTGTCCATGTTGAGGGGGAGGGATGGCTGTGCAATCAACAGGGACCTGGAATGGAAGGATACAGGCTCTTTAGGAAGGAGAGGCAGGGGAGATGAGGAGAGGGTGTTGCCCACTATGTCAATGACCAGTTGGAGTGCATGGAGTGTTGCCTGGGGATGGATGAAGAACTGACTGAGAGCCTATGGGTCAGGATTAAAGGGAGGGCAGGGACAGGTGACATTGTAGTAGGGGTCTGCTGCAGGCCACCCAGCCAGGAAGACGGAGCAGATGAGGCCCTCTATAGACAGATAGAAGCAGCCTCACATTCACAAGCCCTGGTCCTTATGGGGGACTTCAACCACCCCGATATCTGTTGGAGGGACAACGCAGCAGGGCATAAGCTATCCAGGAGGTTCCTGGAATGTGTTGATGACAACTTCTTTCTCCAAGTGATAGAGGAGACAACAAGGACAGGTGCTATGCTAGATCTTGTCCTCACCAACAAGGAGGGGCTGGTGGGGAATGCAAACCTCAAGGGCAGCCTTGGCTGCAGTGACAATGAAATGGTGGCGTTCCATATCCTTAGGGCAGTGAACAGGGCACAGAGCAAGGTTGCTACCACGGACTTCAGGAAAGCAGACTTTGGCTTCTTCAGGGATCTGCTTGGTAGAGTACCATGGGATAAAGCCCTGAAGAGAAGAGGGGCCCAAGATTTGGATAAAGCCATCGGCTACCAGGAGCTGCCCATGGCCATCAATCATGCAGGGCTCCCTCGGAGGCTGTCCCAATGGACAGCGCATTGGACCATTCAAGTCTAGCAAAAACAGGGTTGCAACATGACAGCCATAACACAACAGATGTCCAAAATGCAGGGGGCTGACCAGGTTAGCTAGCTCCTTTGTGAAATGGCTCTTCATACTATTTATTCCTCTCCAGCAGCAGCTCTAACAACTTTCTTCTGGTGCTTAAACAGATATGTAATAAAAAGAAGGTCAACTGAAAATGACTGCTATGGTCCCAATGAGCTGAAAAGCCTCCATTAGTGCATAGTATTTGAACATACCCCTTCCCCATCTCTAAAACATTTGTGGTTGCACTGAGTGTCACAGCATCTTGGGTGTGTGCAGGTGTCTCTAGCAGGCTCAGCATCTGAGCAGTGTTTCTCATGAGCAGATACCAGCTGCTTGCTTGAGCATATTTCACTGCATGGGAAAGCAAAGGGCTGCATAAAATATCTGCAGAGTGTCTCTGGCTAAGTCACTGATAACCTGTGTTTCAGCCCTTTCCTCCTGCTGTTTGGAGCACATGTCTGCTGTGTACGCTGTAAATAAGGAGCTTTCTTATGCACAGAGAACAAGGGGTCTGATGAATGGCAAAGAAATATAATTTGCAGGGAAGTAACCTGAGAAACTGCACTGGAATCTTTTTTCCCATAAATAATGTGCCTTTTAACCTGACACTGAACATCCAAGTCTTGTGCTGAAGCATGTTACAGTGAAATTTCTCACTGTGTTACCTTGGTGGACTTCACACAGTACAGCCAGTCCAGGCTCATAATGGTTTTGGATGGAAATGCAGAACTGAAACACTGAAGAGCTCCCCTTTGCTGAAAATTGTTGTTCAAGAAAGGGCCAGAAAAACTTGGGCTAAAGCAGAGGCCCTGTGGGACTTTCTACCCTGGGCCTGCTGTTTGTCAGAGTTCATGGCAATATCCTGGGTGCATGAACTGCCCAGATCTCACGCCCTCCCAAGCCCTTTCCTCCACTGTTTATTAATCTTCTTTTGTAAGGCTCCTCCCAGTTAGAAGCTTTAGCTCTGGCTTCTCATTAATTGCCACTTAAGAACCAGACTGGTGGGTTGGACAATTAATAGCCTAATAAGTGAATGAACCTTTCACCTCTGGGCTGGAAATTCAGACCCAACACACAGCAGTAGTCTAGGAAAGTCATTAGAAGCAGATGGCTTACCGGCAGCCAGCTGAAATGCAGCGGGTACCCTCATTCCCCTCCTTTCTGCAAAAGGCACCATGTCACCAGCTACCATGTCCCCTGTGCGCCCATGACCACAGAGCAGCAGACAGGCCCAGGCAACGAAACGGCTCCTCAGCCCTCCTAGGCTCCATGACACCAGGTTGCCCAACGCTGGGGAGTGACACCAGTTTGTTCCTGTCCTGTGCTTGAGATGAATGCCACGAGTCCTGCAAGCATTTGCTGGCCAGACAGACAGACCTGGGCTCGTGCCCAGCACTGACTGTACTCGAAGTAGATGGACGGGGTCAAGGTTTCTCTTGCCCGCCCAGCCGCCTTGGACAAAATTAAAGAATATTTGCCTGACACACTTCTTATGAAGGTTAAATTACATTCTAGCTTGGCATTACTTATTCTCTATGACCGAAATTAATGTCTGGTTTAATTATCTGTGTCAGACTGAGTGCAGAGAAAATTCAGCACTGGTGGAAGATATTGGATTCACAGCAGTGGAAATGGAGAGCCCCTACCCCACACAACAGCTCTTTCAAGGACTGCTGCAAAGCCACGCACCCCTCATCTGCCCCTAGCCGGGGCCGGTGACCCTGCTTGTGCCACCTCCAGGAGCCGGTTCATGCACGAACTGTCTATCTGTGGACGCTGCCAATGACATCTTGCAATTTAATTCTTGCACCTACAATGCTGGACACGTGGGGATGCAATGAAAAATTCAGTCATGGTCTCAAAGTCCAATTCATGTTTAAAATGCATTTCCATTCTGCCCTCTGCACTCCACACAGCTAACTGCAGGTGGCTGCAGGACACCTGCACCTGTATTTCACAGGGAACTGCTCCCCTCGGTATTCAGGTCTGCTCACTGAAGAGACGCAAAAAAACCCCAGAAAGGTCCTGGTAAGCCAGGACGGGAATCAAACTGGTAGATTCCTAAGTACCCTCTGTACCCCTCTGCCTGAGTTAGTGGTCTTGCAGCAGAAAAAATGCAGGTCTTTGCCTCAATTCACAGAGCAGTGTATTAGAGCAAATCTGTTATCACCAGTGTCCTAAGCTGATACTGTGGACAGTGACGAGTATGGAGGGGTTAAGATGAGGACATCCGTTTCATTCTATTTCTGGTACAAGGACAATAACTGCCAGTCAAGGGGGAGGGCAGACAGTTCAGCATGGTGGCATCTCTAAACACTGCAGCTAAATCTGACTGGGCTTATGAGTCAGACATCTTCCTAGCATGGCATCAGACAAACATCTGAACTGCAGCCTACAAAGAGTCCTTTCTTTCTATTTTAAGAGCTGTGTGAACAGAACTGGAATACTGCAGCTATTTTCCATTATGATTTATCTCTCCACACACTTAGAGTCCACCCTGATCATGCAACAAAATCCCAGGCTTGGAAAAATCCTCTTCTCATGATCAGTGACTTCTGGTGAGAAATCCCAAAGCAAGGAAAAATCATGAAAAGAGAACAGAAGTCGGTGGTGCAGGCAGAGAGAAAAAAAAGAGAAGACAGGTGGAGAAATCAATGCAGGAGAAGATATGCCCAAATTGGTGATTGAAAAGGAAAGAAGGTGCTGAGAAGTGCAATCACAGATGGAAGGAAATTTGGAAAGAAAACAAGATTGGCTATTTGAGCCATCTGAAAACGTACAGGGTGTCATACAGCCCTATAAAAGAGGTCGGGAACAAATGACAATATGACTTCAAAAAGGCTCATGGTAATCTTTAGATCAGCTGGACCTGACATGGCCCAGACTCAATGGCAGGGTGCCTCTGGCCCCAAAGAGAAAGGAGCTCCAGGTTAGACCCCAAACTGTCTTTGGTGAAACCTCCCTCCCAGGGCGGTGGCTTGGCTTCCTCAGTGTCAAATGTCTCCTGGCTCCACCAGAAATTTAACCAAACTGCAAGAAAGGTCTTCCCCACTGGTAGTCTGCCTGACTCCAGAGCTTCTCCTCTGATTCTGTTAGAGAAACAAGCTTTTTTCCTCAGGCCAGGCTAAAAAATGACAGGTATCTCTCTTCCTAACCTCTGAATTTTATAGAGTGGCTTAAGAAGTTCAGAGTCTCTAATGCTGTTTCCTGAGGCAGGGCATTTAATTCTGCAGTACAATAGTCTTTTGAAGAAGCTAGTCTGCTGAAAAATGACCCATTCTGCTCTAAAGGCAGGAAATAAAACTTCAGGTGTCAAATCATGGTACTTACATTCTCTGAAAACAGACAGCACATTTCAAAAGATTCACAATAAAGTCCAGCAAATAACTTTTCCTCAGAATTTGCCCATAACTGACTGAATTCCAGCAGAGAAAAGAGATAATGAGAGGCTGCTCATCTCTTGGCCCAGGCCAGCAGCAATGCTGTAGGCTGTATCTAGCAAGCAAATCGCACCAGCCCTGTCCCTCCAGGGCTGGATTTTAAGTGTTAAACTCTTGCAGCTCTGCTACCACTGGAGCACGCCCATGGGGCCTTGTTCCAAGTTTTTGCAGTGTGTCATTTGCCCCCAAGAGAGTATTTCTTGTTTATGTTTCAGAGAAAAAGTTACTTTTTTTTCCCTCCCAATCAATTCACTAACATAAACGTCCTCAGTGCAGAATTTCTAACATCGACAATACTGTACATCTTTACCTTTCCAGGGTATTGCTCTCTTCTTTGCAATAAAATAGGTCTGCTGCGGTGGGAAAATTCTCAACCTTAACTTATGCACAGCAGCTCTCTTTTTTCTTGGGAAGCAGTAGAGAAATACACTAGCAACTGTTCCCATTCACTGTATTTATTTTATTATTTACACAAATGTGAATAATCAGCATCTATCTTAAATCACCATAAACTTCCTGACTGGCTTGCTTTGTCTTTTCTCTAGGCAGCCAGCCCAGCTGGTTCCCATAGGTACTAGCAAAATAAAACCCTGAGAGAGAGATCTAACATTTGATTCTTGCAAGCAAAAGCTTCTAGAATTACAGCACGATAAAGCATCAAACAGCGCCTGGCAATGTTCCTTTCTTCTGCTGCATCAGCCCAACCCCTCCCTGATCTGCATTCCCGACAGTGGGTAGGAGCCTCACTGAAATATTGACCAAAATAAAAACCATGCCCATCAATATGTACTGTTACCATGAGCTATAATTTTGTTCATTCATTATTACAGTGACAGCCTAAGCCCAGTGTCAGTAAAGGGCTGTGGTGGCAGTCTTCAAGGCTGGTCTGTCCCTTTCCACAGGGTTTCTGTACTCAGGCAGCATGTAAAGAGAGGGCCACATCAGCTGGAAGAGCTCCACTGACAGTAATGGCACTGCATCGATTTTGACTCACTCAGCTCCTAGTTCCTAATGCTCAAAGGGATGTTGTTGACATCTGTATTGCATATCGGGGGCTTTCTTTGCTTCCCTCTTTAGGTCATACTTAGAGACAATATTTGTCCTTAATTCAGAAATGGTGCAGAAGCCTCTGAATGCACTCACCTGGCTTGTCTCGGAGGGTGAAGGATTGCTCTAAGGGGAGGAATCAGAATGTGACCGGTGTCACGGAGCCCATCACCATCACACTTGTTTTGTATGTGATAGAGAAAAAATCTGGCCTGGGATGGTACTTCCTGGTAGAATAAGGTATTTGAGGTATTAGTTGTTCATCTCGGGGACCAACCGGCCTTTGAGAGAAAAGACTGACCGTGGGCCAAATTACATACAGTCTGCTTCTGCCCCTCTCAGTTTGCCTTCTGAGCCAGCCTGAATGCAGTGCCCAAGAAATGATTGACACCAAGCCTGGATAGGGAACAGAAAATGGGATCCAGAATAGCCTGCTGCCACGTCTGACATCCAGGGAGTGCTGCGCCATGCTCTGCGGGCTGTGTCAGCTCCAGATGAGTAGCTACGCCTTAGTGAAACAGCAACCTTTCACCCGCGTCGCTCGATGAAAGAGATGAATATCAATAAATGCAAGGAGTAGCAGCCCCTCAGACTTCTGGCTGGAGCCTGACAAGCCACTAAGTGCCAATTTCAGTCTCCTTTTGGCCTTTGCCAGATGGGAGGAACTGAGCATGTTAAGACACCGAAGAAGAAGGGCATACCGTGCTCCATGTCGTACACACTGGGAGAGAGGTGGAGGTTTGACTGCACCTGGATCCAGGAGAGGAGGTTGCAGTGAGGAGGAGAATTACTTGAGGACTGCTGTGGGTTTTATTTATCTGACCAACACCACCAGGTAGCTGCAGACTGAGTCACTGTGTGCATGGAAGAGCATATAAAAAGTTGGAGGTTATTGCTAATGGGAGTCTTTGGTATAAAAACATTGGAGGAAAGAAAGGAGGGGCAGAGCTACATGTCTTTGCGCAGTGAACACAGACTAGCAAAACTGAATGACCCAGACTGGCCTGGCAGGCTGCTGCGCTTCAGCTCAAGATCCACAGGACCAGGAAACCAGAATGATGCAGCTCAGGTGGTGTGAAGAAGGATGCCCATGTCTGCTGGGAGACCCTTCTGTTGCGGGGTGGGGTGGTCTCCCAGCAGATTTAGCTCACGGCAGAGTATGCACTGCAGACTGCCGTACTATGGTTCCCTCCAACCTGTGTATAATTTCTGCCTTCAACCATTTTAAAGCCAGGAACAAGTGAGAAGTCTAACCCATCTGGCTTCTGTCCTACTTTCTTACACTTCTGTTTTGACAATGTTAATATTCTGAATGTTCTGGATGTTTTCCACAGCCTTTGTTTGGCCAGAATGTGCTATTAGTTACCTTTGCTACTATCTTAATGAAATGGGTTTTTGCCATTCATTTTAAAGCGTGAAGGACAAATGCAGGAAGAAAGAAATTTAAGTGGAAGAAGAAAGGGGCAATCATGTGCTTATGAATAGGAGTTCTGATGTTTTACAAGTACTGTTGGAGACATGTATAATGCAATTTATTTCACTGAATACAAATAACTATGCTTTTGAGTACAAAACAAGTGAAGTTAAAGCAAGGCTGTGGGTGCCGCAGATGGAGCACTGGGCTGGGAGTTGGGAGACTTGTCTTTCCTCTGCAGGGCTGCCACTGACCTGCTGCATGAGCTCAGGCATGTCCCTGACAGCCCAGAGCTGCAATGGTGTTTGAGCGTTGCTGTGCTGAGCCCTGCAACGCCAAAATGACATGATATTCTCGCAGACGAGTCCTGATGGTTTAGCAGAGGCAGATCCTCACTCTCAGCATCTGTCCCCCACCTCTGCCAGTGGTCTCTGTCTCTGGCAGGGGTGATGGAGATTGCACTGCCGATGATGCTCCAAACAGAGGTAAGCGAGATGTGGATGCACATCCCAACCTACCCTCCCAGCTTTGGGACCAGCACAGTTAACAGCCAGGGGAAGCAAGTGACAGAAGCTGGTAATATCTCAGATGGCTGCAACTTCTTTTGCAAGAGCTCACCTATGAAAACCATAAGCAGGGCCATCAAAAGTGATAGACAGAGCCAAACTCCCTCACCACCCTGCAGCACGCAGGCCCCTGAGGACCAGGGTTTGAAAGGCATTTAAGATCCTAATAAAGGAATTTAGCTACTTCCAAAGTATCTTTCTCAAAATGCTCCTGAAACCAGATGAAGCTGTAAATCATATAAAATTTAAGCAGCATGAGGTATTACAAGGCCTAAGCACCTTTCAAAAGATGACATCCGTTCATTCATCTGTGCTGCATATGCTGTCAGAGTAAGTGTTGCGATGCCACAAGCACAGCTCACCCTGATGGTGCCCTGATCCTATTTGTGCACTGCTATAATATCAAGTTGTATAGTATCATCCTGGGAGTATGCAGGTTTTTTGGTGCAGGACACTGGGAAGACACTTAAGTCTTCTCAAGCTGTATCATAGACCAGTATTTTTCTTCTCACAGTCATTGAGCCATTTGGGAAAAAGCTTTGCCACTCACCTTCTAGAATGCAGACGTCTGATCATCTATTTAATTTACAAGCCTGTTTATCATAAACTTATTTTTCAACAAGCAAAGGAGCAAAATCGTTAGATGTTTCAATAATCACCTCACTAGAGAAAAAAACAAAAGTAGCACAAAGGCTTTCTCTGTGATTGAAGAAGAAAGATGTAAAAAAAAAAAAAGGTTGGTAGTTGTTGAAGAGTTGAGGCAATCTCCAGGAGTCTAATTAGCAGAGAAATATGCCCTTTCATTGACTTCTCAGTCAGAAGAAATGCAAAAAGAAGATATGTCTATTCAAGATCACAAATGGGAAAGAAGTAAAGTTATGCACATATTCCTTGGAGCATTCTGGATTATGCATGGTTCTTCAAGACTTTACCAAATCTGCATATTTTTGGCCTTTAGCAAGATAAATTATGAGATGGTGAAAATTGTACATTCTATCCTGAAGTAAAATATCTACTATGTCTCTTAAGAGTGACTTAATTTTATAACTAAAACGAAGATTGCAGGTTCAATCAGCACAGACAGATTTTGCAGCTGGAACCAATGCTGAAAGAATATTTACATTTTTCATCTGATTGTGGAAAATACCTAGAAAAGCTGCTCTTTGATAACAGCGTCAGGTTTCAGCACAAACCATGACACAGCGATAAAAATTCCTCCTTACTAGTTTTTTTGCCACGCAGCACACAACGAGTACTTTACAACTCCAACAAGCTGTGCAGAATTAATATGATGATAAAGCTTTATTTGTTCAAGGAACAGGCACAGGACTGAGGGCCCAGAATTGGCAAATTTGACTTCCGTGGTTAATTGTATTATCACTTTGTGTTATCACAGCAATTTGAAAGCACTAATTGGTTCCTACAATGTGACTGTTATACAGGTAAATACAGCTTTCCCCATGATCTGCTTTTGCTACCCAGACTGCACACCTGTGCGTGCATGTTTTAACCTGGTCCAAGTTTTGAATGCCCCTGAAAAGAGCAGCTCCCCATCTCCATCCCTGCTTGCTCCTTCCCAGCTGCTCTCTCGGGTGGATGCAAAGGTCGGTGCAGCTGCGTGGTGGGAGCAGAGCCAGAGGAAACCTCGCCGTCCCCGTCTGCATGCTCCCTGGTGCACCCTGAGAGATGGGGCCGGCGGACCAGGCATGAGGATCCCATCACCCGCTCCCTGCAGCACCCCTGTTTCTGCAGCCCTGACTGGCAGAGATGGGGAAGGTGCTGGACGGCCAATGCTTTAAGAAGCACGGGTCGTCCCTGCTGCACTGGGGTGCAGCCAGGGCCACCCAGGGACCCAGCAAAGCACCAAGCCTGTGTGGGCTTGCAGCTCGCACAGGCTGTGAGCAGGAAGGGTTTATTTTCGAGGTCAGCGGAGACCTCAGGCTCTGGATGCAGCCCAGGAGCAGGCTCGCTGTGGGCACACGTGCGTTTGTGTGCTTGCTGTTGTTTCTGGTACCCTGCTGCACGTGCACTTTTGCTAGCTCCCAGCAGCGGGCAATATCGACTCCAGCAAACTTGGAAATGAAACAGAAATTACTCTCGGATAAATTATTCAAATATTTCTTTCTATTTAAAGGGACTTTGTGGACTTCTCAGTTAAATAAAACATGAAAGTGGCATGATAAAGCATGTAAGCCTCCTTACCCAAGCTGGGCGGGAACTAGGGAACAAGGCTGAGTTTAACATCCTCCCCTTGCTTACGGTTAGAGGCCAGACACCAAATCCCATACTCTTGCCCCAGGCAAAATGCTGTTTTATCTTTTTTCCTGAGTAAAGGCAGCATGACAAGGGTCTTTTGAGGAATATCAGCATCCTCCTGCTAGCTGTTGATTTGGGGCTTAGTCTGTTGTAAAATATTTCAAATACTGATAAAGGTATCAGTGTGCACCAAGATGGCAGTGATGGGGCACTTCAAACAACCCCAGGCCCTGCCCAGCCACAGTTTGGGGCTCCAAACTGGGAGACATCCCGTGCTCAAATGCTACCTGGAACTGTATTTTGGAGAGAAAAGAAATTAAAAGCATGAACTTGAGCTGTGCCATTTTCTCAAAGCCAGGGAAGGGACTTCAGACTATTTTATTTCCTGTTATAGAAATAGCCATCACCTTTTCACCAATCAACTCCTCACACGCAAAAGGGGAATGAGAGTGTTTCTTCATTCCACTTTCAGCTGTGAGCAGGAAGGCCACCTTATCTGGTCTCTTACTATGTGAAGATCCAGCATCTTGTACACCACCCAATTTCTCTTACAGCTCGTAGACATTTCTGCAATTTTATCAGCAATATATTTAATTCCACACATCCCAGTTCTCACAAATGTGGCTGGCCTGGCTCTGGTTCATTCTTTGTACAAAAGCATTAGCTAAACTGCTGGTGGTTTTCTTTCACATCCTATTTACTCTTCTCTCTCAGTAACTCTCTAAGCAGAATGTGTTGGTTGGGTTTTGGTTTTTTTTTCCAGAGGAATTTATATCAACACCCCACCCTCCCATAAATATTGTTGTGATCTGTGATTAAGAGCATATGTCTCAGTCTGGTACATCCAATACTATTGGAGAGTTATTTCCTAATTGTTCTTTTGCAGTAGAGCAGAGAATAGGATTTTAAATATGAGCTTTGTTTCAGAGGTCATGGGGTGAACTTGGTTAGCAAACCTGGGTAAACAAAATTAGTTGGTATTTTGTTATGATTTGGAATGAGACAGATTTGTTTATTTATCTCTTACTGGACAAGTCTTTTATCGCCTGGAATGTGTGGCTACTTGGATCAATGCTGTATATCTGCTCTTTTGCATAACTAAAACTGAGCCCTTCCTTCTTATACACATTAAGAAATGCAGATATTCTTACGTGGCATTATGCTGGAGCTTTATGTTCCCCAACCTTTCCCCATCCAAGCATTTTAAAAGCTGCAGGTTGAATCTCAGTATTACTTCTAAAAATCAGAACTGACAAATTTCTAATAAAAATGCAATGGACTTTAAATCTCTCCCTTGGAGATGAAACTACAAAGTCTCAGAGTCTGTGGCATCAGGAATTCATACGGGAGAAGGATTTGCAAAGGTCTGAGAGCCGTCACCTGCCATAGCTGAGACAGCCAGGGAGAAGGAAGACAGCATCTCCTGAGGCCATAGACCTGTCCCTGCCTAGGAGCGTGGCAATTTCTGTCCGATTTTGCACTGAGGTCCACACTCTGAGAGGCTTTTAAAAGACACACAAAATCCAAACACCAGATTTCTGGGTATGCCATAATTAGTGAGCCCTTATCAATCCAGTTCCTTCCTCTGTAATTGGCTGTGCTCCTCCTGGCTAATTAATTTGCCCTACAGCCAGTTTCATCCATTGCTATGGACAGTTTTGTGTTGTTGCACCCACTGGCTTTGTGCAGAAGGGGCAAGGAACCAACCCTAGATGTGAAACCGCAGTGTTTGCTCCCCCTTTTGGATGTTTCTCCTCTGCTCTTGGCACAAAACTGAATTTTAATTCGGAGCACCTCAGTCTGGAGGCCTAAATTCATATATATAGTTGATGAAGATGGGCATTTTTTGCTGGAAGTTGCGCTAGGGCCCCGACAATTGCCCAGAGCTGTGCGCCTCTCCCATAAGGCTGCTGCATATCTCAGCTCTTCACATGGAGAGAGCAGCCGGGAGCACCGCTGTATTTCAGAACAACTAAAGGCTCTAAGGTCATGGTAGTAAGTCTCATGTTTTCTGCAGCAAGAGGGTTAAAGGATGCAATGGAAAGCACTTCCCAGGGGCCAGAGGGACTTGGCTGAGTGCAAGCCTGGAAGGAAGGATGTGGTGGGCAGAGAGAGAGAGACCGGGCTATAAATCCTCCTTATTTCTGCTCTGCTTTACTGAGTGTCTTTGTACTTTCTCTATTTCAGAAGCCAAGCATTTAGTTTATGTTCAGTAAAACCCGGCTTTCCTGAGCTGAAAAGCCTTATCTCATCTTGAGTCCCCACGTAAGGGAAGGTCTGGGCATGTTCAGTGTGACACCTCCACTAGTTTGGGGTCCTGTCATGCACACAGACCCCAGCCACCCCGGCATCCACTTTGCAGAGAGAAAGGCCTTGATTTTGCAGCTCCTGTGCCTGTGTCAGGCTGAGCCAAACCTCCCTGCATAGGGGTGAATCTCCTTGCATGCAGGAGACCACAGCCATAATGGGGGCTTTACTTGAGGGAGGACAGTGGGAGCAAACTTTAACTGGATGATGAGTGTGCAAAATCAACAGTAGGCATGGTGGTCCTAGGGTATGAATGCTTCAGCTGAAGAGTTCCTGGAGCCAGGCAACCATACTGGCAGCTTGCATGCCCCTTACAGGAGAAAATGTAGGGATGTCTGGGAAACGGGCAGCTGTCAGTGACAAGTGTGTGAGTTGGAGAAAAAGACAAGCAGGACCTTCATGATCCCCAGCCAAGATGCAGGGTGGAGCCACCTGCCCTCTCCTCACAGGTAGCTGAAATAAAATTGGAAAAATCTACTTTCAGAAGACTCAGGGAGACAGGAGAAGTACCGTGGTTACTGCTGTGGCTGCGCAGCTTCGCCTCTCTGAAGGCAGCAGCAGAGCTGCTTGCTCTTTTCAAGTGGCAACGATGGAGGGAAGGAACACGGCCATGTCCTTGGTGATTTATCCTTCATGTACAACTTACAGGTTAGAATATATGTCCAGGTGCCAATGAAAAGGAATAATGCAATTACTCCTGCCTTAGCTGCAAGCACAATGAATCTACCTGTTGTTCTCACAGGGGGCATCTAATTAAGCAAGGCAGGGACTAGGGAAGGAAGGAAGTAGCATCAAATATACACATCAGAAAACTATATATAATGTTGAGGAGATTATTGTGTGGCTGTTGAGAGCCTTGCAGGCTCATTAAGCTCTTACCTCTCTGCTTCTTGCCAAAGTCCTTTTGAATACCCCTCCCCGTGGCAGCAATCATCCCAGGCTCTCTGAAGAAACATTTGAACTCCACTTGATTGCAGCCTGGTGCTGGTTCAGCCCACTCTGCCCCCCCCACACACCCTGTGGAAAGAGGTCATGTGAAATCAGAGAGAGAAAAGCAAGCCAAGGTGCTGCAAATGAATTTGGCGTCATCTGTCAGCTCTGCTTTGATGCGCCTGTGTTTCCTTTTCTCTTCTGTTCAAAGCCTTTCTGGAGTCTGCCAGCCGTGCCACACAGTAGCAGTGTTTTGCTGTTAACCAGGACCATGCACCCTATAAACAAAGGGCTTTGTATCAGGACCTTCAAAAAAACCCAGAAATCCCCCAAACTCTCACATTAAGGCTTGCAGCATTTGGCCCTGGGAAGAAAACAACTGCACCCAGAACACTGTCCATAGACTGTTGTTGCTGTAAAGGGTAATATATGTCTGTGTCTTAATTTTTTTTCAGACACTCATAACTCAGCAGTGGGAGCTTATTTTTCATAGACCTTGCCCAAGTAGGGTGTCAAGCTTATTTTATTACATTTCTGAGGACCAGAATGTGTAAATAAAAGAAGGGAAAAATATGCCACTGTTGAGGCCATTTGGCCTTTTGGGTTTTAAATAACTATTAGAGTGGTATCTGAAATTTTCTGCTGAGTACATCCAGCATTTTTTTCCACCAGGGCCCCCTAAGAGTTCTTACTCCATCCAGTTTTGTCAGGCAGGGAGGCACGAGAAAAATCTCTGCTCTACCATATGTATTTCAGGAAACCTGAATGAAAAATAAAACAGAAAATAGGGAAATTCACAGTGACTGCTCTGGATACTTTCTCCCCTTGTTTCTCATCAGCAAATTATGGAATTTTGACCAGCTCATTTAATGCATTAAAAAGGCCTTTTTAAACTTTAAAGTATCCAAGATACTGTAATAATACTAAAAGACCTCACACAATAGTAGACAGAAAAATGGATAAGAGCTTTTAATATGGAATCATACAAAGCCAATGGACTGTGCACAAAAAGGCATTTCAGCATGAAGGCACTCTGTCCACCACTGGGGCGATCAGCCCTCCAGCTATTTGTTCTGATCACAGCTCCGATGAAACCAGGGTTTTCTGGGAGTATGTGTTTTTTGCCACTGACTCCAGCAGAGCCATGATTCGGCTGCTGAAAGTTTGAGGCTAATGGGAATGAGAGGTGAGCAGTGAAAGTGGGAAGATGTCAGTTGGCTGGGTGGATTATAGCAGCCAGAAGGAGGACATCAAAGCATCCCTCTGCTAGCACTGGACAATTTGGGATGGCAAAAGCAGAGGACCATCTGCGTGGTGCAGGGTGTAGGGCTGACTAGTGCCAAGGGGAGCCCAGCTGATGGTCAGCAATACCTAAGAGACCAGCAGAGAGCTGCTCCTGGCCCTGACACAGCATCTGTCCTGCAGGAGCGAGGAACAGGCTTCATTTCCTGCCCTACTAATTAACAGAGTTCAGCCCATTTGGGGCAAGTCTATCCCACACTTGATGGTATCCAGCCACCCTGCTGACACCCAGCATCAGCAGTGAACTTAAACTTGCACGCGGATCCCTCAGGCATAGCTGTTCTCACGCACTTCATTCTGCAAAGACCTCTGCATCTTTAATGAGACTACACACAAACATAAATGCTTTGCTTGAAGGGCCATGGCTTTTTTAGCAGTGTGAGATATGTGTGGAGTTTTGAAAAGGCCAGAAGTTCCCCTTGCAGAGTCAGGCTCGGCTCAGCTTCACTCATCTCATGTTGTCCTTTATGCCGAATGACTGGCTTGTTCTCTGAGCTCTGCGAACTCATCACAAATGCACACATGGACTTGCTCAGCTACAGCAGGAAAAGAAGGACTTTGGGTTGAGTGACAAAAATGGCGAGTTCACAGGAGGCTTTGGTCATCAAATTCACGTAGTCAATCAAAAGCTGGTCTTGGAAAGGCTTATGGGAAGGATGTGTTGATAAAAATGGGGAAGGAGGCAGTGGGAGTGCAATAGGGGAGGAAAGAATTGATTTATGATGAAGCCAAGGCAGCTGATCTGAAAGAGATAATTATTCTTCTATAACTGGCCAGGGAATGGGGGAGCCATTATGTGGATGAATGGAGACAGCAGAAGCAATTTGTCAGCCTGACTTGTTTGAGTGAGTAACTTCAATTCCTCCTTGTCTTCTTCTAAGTGATTTTTCTTTCATTGTCACATAGGAATGTGTTTTACATTTCAAACTCTCCTGATGCTTGCCTGAGTGAGGGGAAAGAAAAAGGAGGACTTTTGCATGAATATCAGCCATGGTTTTTCACAGCAGTGCCCACTGGCATTACTGAAACTACACGCACACTGCCTCAGTTGTTCCCAGTTTCGGAGGATTGCAGACTTGGCTGGAAAACATTCCTTCCCAAGGAAAATTTGGAATTCAAAAGACATAGCCCAGGAGCAGAATATTTCATCTCTCTTTTTCTGTGGGTATTATTTATTTGTATTTTTGACTGAAGTGAACAAAAGTTGTTTCTAAAGCTTTCACTTTACATACCTAAAGCCGCATGGTATGTGCCTGTTTGTGCATTACTCTTAGGTATTCCAAAATGGCTGTGGCTTTTTTTCTGAGGTTCATTTGTGGGGACAGCTCATCCATATTCTACAGTGCTAAATTCTTCCACTTTCTTTTAAAAAGTGAGAGCCACCTCCAGGATTGGGAATGAAAGCCAGACTTGGGGCTGGATGGATATGAATCACAGGGGTGGAGGTTAAGCATGGGAAGAAGTCCTGTGGCTCTACACCTGAACATGCCTGTCCCCCTGCACTACCCCTGACGACAACCAACCCCCAAAGTGTCCCTTTTTTAAAATTTTAAATTGGCTGAATGTCATGAAAATGTCCTTCAGGGAAGATATTGACAGAGCTCCTCAGCATGGTGTCTCTTGTATGCCAAAGGCCCATGCGGATTCAAAACCATTTTTTTCCTTCGACGCCCCCAGGGCTGGTGGACATTTGCTGGGCAAGCCTGGCACACACGGACAGCCCGGGATCCAGACGTTGGCTGCTCCCTTCCTCACATAGGCATGTGGTTAGTCCACTCTCTAGGTGGGGGATCTCCACTTAATTCTTCCTTCTGCCCAAGCAGGTACAGACCAAGATCCCTGACTTACAGAAGAGTGTTCCAGCTGCCAGCCAATCCCCTTACATCCAGGTTTTTGGAGGATGGATCTGTTCCCATGGCTAGGGGTGCTGCCTGCAAGGTGGAAAGGAGAGGCTTGGACCACCTCAGGTAAAGAGCAAAATTGCTTCTGGCTCTCCTTCTTTGGAGCTGCATCCTTTAAGACTACTATATAATAAAGGGGAAAGCATATTTCCTGGTTGTGTTTTAGAAGAAAAAGAGGGAACTCTGCTCTGTGCTTTGAATGGAAGAAGCCCTCAGGGAGACTTATCGCCTCTGGAGACCAAGTGACCTTCCAGTAGCCCTGAGCAAGGGGAAGGGGATTTAGGATTTGTCCTTTTCCTCCTTGTTTCCTTATTGCCTGGTTTGAGGTAGCTCCCTGCTCAGCATCTTGGGTGCTTTGGACCTTTCTCCAAGAGGCGTCAGCATTGCCAGGTTCTGCACAGGGCTCTGTGGTCCACTCTGCTCTGGACACCAAGTATGTAAAAGCTAGCCACTGCAGTGCCTGATTTTTCATTGATTCAGTCTTTTAGTGACTTAGGGATTAGTGAGAATTGTAAGAGCACCTGAAGTTATGGCAGCTTTTGGAAAATGTCCTGTCCAGTATAAGCCTGGCTTTAAGCAAGGGGAGACCCTGTCCTGCTCCAGAGATACACATGGCCATGCTGCAGAGCCACTTTCCAATGACCCCAAAGAGGAACCATAACTGCTTTCTTCTAACTGCTTTTAATGTCTGCTCCTTGTTACATGCTTAAATTGAACTCTGGCTTTAGCAGTTACTCAAAGAGTAATTATTCTGTGCACAGGTCAGTCTTGGCAAGGCAATTCAAGATTGGGTACCCTTCTGGTTTCCTTTTGAGGCTCTGGCCAAGCTCATGAGCACTGTCTTCTGCCCCTAGACACATTTGCCAGTCCCCTTTAGAGACCTCCTTCTCACTTACCTGTAGCATGGCCCCAGCTCCCTGGAGAGAAACAGGCACTTCTAGGGAAAACAATTCAGCTGACCTACTCTGGGCACCTACCTTATAATTAAATAAATTGCATCCTCAAGATGCCTGGTGCTCTCCACTGGCTGTGAGAGGTGACAAACTCAGGTGCATCCAGATTAACTGAGCACACCTGATGTAACTTCCCCAAGACCTTTCCTGCAAGAGTTTGGAGACTGGGAAGAAATAGCAGAAAAAGTGATGCAAGACTTCGTCACCTTCTTTCTCTTAGGTACGGTACCCAGGAGGCAGAGCAGAGGAACGGTGAAGGGGTGTGTGTCATCTCCTTGGTCCCCTGGCTGCCGTTTAGGTAAGTCACGTTTCTTGTATCTTTTGCCTGGATGAGCTCATAAGTGCAAATACTTGCAGCTTCAAATGTGTCCATTCATTATTGAACAGGAAAGGGTAGTGGAGCACTTCTGTCAGAGGCTGGAAATTATAAAAGAAGCCATAAGCGATGCTAGTAAAAACCAAGCTGTTATCAGAGGAAGAAAGGTGGGGGGAGGGAGGAAGGCAAAACCCCTGCATTTATTCCTCTGAGAAACAATTAAAACCCTGAATGAAGATTTTTGGGAAGGACTGTGTCATTCCTTCTGTTTCACATGCCACGCTCAAAACAAATTATGAATTTGAAACAGAAGGAATTCTTTCATCCCAGCTTTTGCTACCTGACTCAAAGTTTAAGACTAATGAACCCTCAGGGCCCTGTTCTGCTCATGCACCAGTGCGAGCCATCTCGACTGGTGTCAGAAGGGTGACTGTGTTGTGAGGGGTGGGAGAGAGCATCACCGCAGGATAGGGCATATATGTGCAAGTTCAGGCTTTAGGTGGTTCAGAGTGAGACTCACCATCTGGGGATTAGCTGGCAAGTTCAGAGTTGTTGCTGCACGCCCAGGGGGAATGCCCTCTCTTTCAAAGACGGCTAATTCATTCTTGATGATGGTTTGGACTTGGTCTTTTTTTTTTTTTTTCCCAGAAACTCTCGGGCATGTGGTAGAACAAAGCTGTTAGAGGTGACTCGTGATTTATAAAGAATAAGCATCTCTCAGGTTGGGATATGAGATAAGATATTTGGAAATTAAAAGCCAGCTTTATTTCATTCCTCTCCCTCAAATGTGAAAAAATAAAAAAATGTAGGCCCAAAACTTGTAGAGATTCAGATAACCCATGAAAAATGGAAAATGCCTTTCTTCAGCTGAAAGAGTTCCTCTTTGCAAGCTAAATGCAATTTTATTTAATGTATTTAACCAGATCAGCACCCAGGGCAGCCTACAAATGAAAAAAACAACCACAGAGCTTACTCCTGGAAGCTCTAAGACATCTTTCTCTCCCTTTGATAAGACTGACACATCCCATCCTTGGCTTAAAATAATCATTATTATGTTTCTAAACAGTCAAGGGTTGGAGAGTTTAAAATTCCCTGGATGGAGATGAAGTTTTCTGTTCATTGTGGGAGTTAATCTTTTTTTATTAGGGAAGTTAATGTGATATTGATTTTGTGCAGGGGAAAAATATGCTGCCATATTGCGAGAGATGCAAAGGGTGAAAAGGGTTGGCAAAAAGGACATTAATATTTTTTATTCATTTTAAGAACATTCCTGGCAAATCTGTAATTGCCCAACATGTGAAGTTTTTTCTGTGAGGTTAAACATTTTACACTGTTCTTCTTGCAGCTACAAGTCTCTTTCTCTCCCCTTCTGAACACATACGTAAGAGAAGAGTAATGTTATTCCTTGCTATGAAGTGTTACAGTTAGGTAGCAGCTGTGATGGTATCAGCCAATATGTTGCTTTTAATGATCTCACTCATACATTATGAATGAGGAATCTGCAAGGCAGGAAAACACAGTGAGCATAATCTTTAACTGTTCAGCTGCTAAAGAGCTTTCTACATGAAAGTTACAGTCCCTCTGACTTTCCTGTTTGCAAAAGCAACTTGGCATCACGCTTGGCTTTAGATCAGTGTAAAACGGAGATGTGGTCAAACCGCAAGCCATGTTAATAGCTTTTCATGAGTTAAAAAAATCTGGCCTTTAGATGCAGTCCACTTTGTTACACTCCAATAAAATTAACCCATTAATTTCAAAGCAGCATTTTTGCCTACCAGATCTCAGCTTGGCAGGAGATGTGCCGGGAGTTTTGGTAAGTACATTTAGCAGATGGGCGTTCTCTGGGGTGCACTGCTTAGTTTGCAACCCCTTTTTTAGATGGCACCAGAAAAGAGCATGCTAAGGGCTCCATGACTCCTCCATCAGCCACTAGCTCTCCATTATTCAAAGCTGGACTAGCCATGCCAGGGATGCTGAAACACCCAGCCTGACTGGCAATGCCAGGTGGACACCAGTGGATGGGGTCCTGTCCACACCGTGAGGGGCTGATGGCCCCACAGGGACTCCTCGGCCCCACATCTCTGCTCAGCTGGGTGCCACTTTTCCTGGCAGACAGGCACTGTCTCTTCTCGTTGCTTAGAGTTTTGCCTTCACTCTCTTTTTCCTCTCTGTCAGTTATTTCCCTCCTTGCCCTGGAGAATCAGGAGCTGACTGTAAAGACATCTCATAAGATGCTCCAGACGACTGCATCGTTTGTTCTTTCTTCTTAGACCAAAAGAGCTGATATTTTAGCCTTGATCCCCCTGAGATGAGAATCAGCTGCAAACTACTCTAACGCTGCAGGAAACTGCTGCAACTTAGTCCCTGTCCTTCCTACCTTATCGCTGTTGGATGTGAAAAAGAGAGTATTGCCTTTTGCCTTACAATAGTGTTTTGGGTCCTTGAAAACTGTGATGTCCCCACGCCCTCCAGGCAGGCTTCTAGTCTTTAGGCTCTTGGAATGGTTGTTGCTGGCTGACCTACACCATGTCACACCACAACCACTGAGAACTGTCAATAAATTACAAGCTGACACCTCTTCTTGCCTACAGGCTATTTTGCTACAACATAAAGGACATTCCCAATTTCCTTAATGGAAATTAGTCTCTTTTCATCCTTCCACTTTAATAGTTCACTAAATATATTGGGATATATCCCCTTTCCTTCATATGGGATTGCAACACTCTCCTTGCTCAATGAAGGACTTGGAAGATTTTTGCTAGTTTGTTTGCACTGCATAACAAAATCTTTTGTACGTCCTCCAATTCAGAGGCTGCTGGTGTCAGAGAACAGGGCACACAGAGCTTGTTCCCATGCTCCTCTCACACCGTTTGGCCAAGGGCAGAGGAGGTGAACACAGCAGAGGAGGAAGAAAGGAAAAGTAACTCCACTGAGGAAAGGAGATGCTTGGAAGACACTTCGGCAGTTTTTGAGCCTGAATTTTCTTTGTGTGAACTCACCTAAAATCAAAGCAGGAATCACAGGGAGAAATGGTGCAGCTAATGCTTTGCAGGAAATGAAATTAGATCATAATTTCTCTTACTAATTTTAGGTAACCATGACTCTAGATGCATTTCTGGATTATATTTATGTGCAAATATTTTAATATGGATGATATACTGGAAGACGGGTATTCACTGCCCTACTAAAAGAAAAAAAAATGAATATTTACATCTGCTTCAGGAGACAATTTGTGTATGGAGGGCAGCCAGAAGGAGAATCTCAGAAATGTTGATTTTATCCCTTGTAGGCAGGTACACTGAGCTGCTCCTGTCTTCACAGCATGGCACACACTCAAGAAGAAGAAGAAGAAAAAAATAATGCAATCACCTCCCGGCAGGGTTCCCTTGCTCTTGGCATAAGGATTACTGAAGACAGGATGAGAAACACAATGTGCAAAGGAAGAAGGGCAGAAAAACAGCCCAGTGTTCCTCAGTGTTCCTCCTGACACTGCACATGCCTGCAGAGCATTCTCCCGTACATCCTGTGAGCACCTAGAATAATATACGGTATAGCTGGCTGCTTGCAAATGTCTGGGGAGACCGCTCCACGGCCAATTTTTGCCAGCTGCTCCGGGGCAGCCACCAAATCTACATCTGTGTCCTCTCACACCTTGTCCCTGCTGAGAACGCCTTGGGTCAGACCACGTCCTCCCTCCCCACTGGCCATTCGTATCAAGCTGGGCAGCAACCCTGCAGGGCTGTCCTCACCAGGTCTCTACCCCTTTGGGCACCCCATCTGCTGCAGCCAGTATCAGGTGGACATGGAGATCATGAGCTCCTCCGTTGGTGGCCCTGATGCCAGGTGGGCTGGGACAGGGGCAGCTGAGCTGGGTTTGCTTAGAGGAGCTTCTCCACGTGGTGCTGGGGCCACAGCACAGGCAGGCACTGGGAGGATGGGGAGGTCCCCGAGTCAAGCGAGTTCAGTCCTTCCGTTGAGGCTGAGGAGCAGATAGTCAGAGATTGCTACAGGGGGAGCATCTGCTGTCCAAAGTTTCTGTTGAGGTTGCCTCTGAAAGTCAGAGGATGCAAGTTTAGGGCTATGCCTTAAAGAAATCCACTCTTGGCCACACCACCCACTCTGTCCTCCTTCAGACTCCTTGCAGACATGTCGCCCTACGGCCAGTGGCAGTGATTGACAAGGCTAGATGTGATAAACTGTGACCATCCTCCTTCCTGTTCCTCTTCACTCTTCTTCCTTTTTTTTTATTAAATCCCTCTGCCTCTTACTTGCCACTTGAGTGAGAAAATGATTCATTTATAAATTGTTTATACTTTGCTTTCCCATTCTCTGCTTCTGTATATTTTATGTCTCTACAACCTCCATGACTAAACCCATCTTTAACTAAGAGTCTTCTAATCCAAACTTTTGACACCTTAGCCTGCATCTTTTTCACCCTTCACTGTTATAGTTAGATGCCTTCAAAAAGAAGCAGTTGCCTGCTTTTAGGCACCATGCTAATGTCAGGAACACTGTAGTGTTTAATTCCTCTTGAGAAAAAAAAGATAATTTTAAGATCTTTGAATGAAAGACACAGGACCAGTAAAGAAGACTTTGTATACCGCTACATACCATCCCACCCACAGTCCCCCATGAGGCTGTGCAGTGCAGATCTCTTGGCCCTGCTGCGCAGACTCCTTGTACTGTAATGACTTAATAACTTGATCAAGAAGAAAAAAGAAAAAAAAAAAAGTCTGCTGAAGTTTTCTCATTACCAATAGATATCTCTGGGCTCTTTTGATGGCTGCAGCACATTGCAGCTCATCTAACTGCACTCTCTCTGCCATTTACTTATGGCATTATCTTACGTTTGCTTCTCCTTCACAGGGAAAATACAATATTTTCTCAGGCTGACAGACAAGGATTCATGTTCTGCTTTTTCAGTAATTTGGAAAATGAAAATATACTGCTCACAGGGTGTATTTTTTTTTAACAGATCTATATTTTATCCTTTCATGTCAGAAGCGAGACAGATTAATGGCTTCTGGAATTTATTTCCAATGCTGATTTTGTTTCCAAAGTTTTGAGAGCGACGAGACGGTTCTGCAGTCCTCTCTCCACTGGGAAAAGGAAGTGGCATCTGTTCTTGCTTTGTCCTCAGAGCTGCCAGCAAGGGTGTCTGGATCAACCATCCATCCTCTGCCAGCACATGTAGTCAGCCGGCAACACAGGCCAGAGAGCCCTTTTCTGCTGATGTAAATGAGAATTGGCCTGGAAGTGCTCTAATATGTGGTAAGGAGCCAATAGTCCCTCAGCAAACTGAGGGAACAAAAGAGTTTTAAATTATCTTTACTTTGGTTGTCCTTGGGACTTGTGCTAAGCAAAGCTTAGCTGGACTTAAAGACTTTAGCTTACTGCTCTGGCTGTTACTGATTTCTGTTGGGCTGGCCATCCCTATGTAGAGATACGCAGCAGGTACGCACAGCTTGTGACTTTCTGTCCTGAATGGTATTGATATGCTAAGCTTCACACGTGGCCGTGCTTCCTTACAAGTGAGCTACTGCTTCTGCCATGCTGCAATTGCTCAGTCCTTCTATCAACATTTTGATCAGCCCCAGGTTTCTGGATGACACTTTACGTGGCTTTCTGGAGATTGCTAATCCAGAAGGGTGATTTTTCCAGTTACAGACAGCACAAGGTAGTCATAAGCCAAAGAGAGACAGAGATATCGAGGGTTATGGGCAGGGCAGGTTTCCCAGAGCCCTCGACCAGGATAGACCAGAGCACAAGACTGCATGGAGGGATGAGGGCAGGAGCAAAGGCTGCTGCCGGCTGTGTTGGAGATGTCATTTCACCCTTGCCTCCCTGTTGATTACAATATGCCACTGAAGCCAAAGCAGATCAGCGTGGTGTTTGCTCTAATGTGATTTTCTGTGTGAACTGGAGCAGGAAGAACAGAATACCTGAGCTCCAGAGGAAACCATTTGCACTGACTTTCTGACACAACAGATGCCAAAGCCTCCCTCGCTCTCACAGCAACTTCTGCATTTCCAAAGTTTGTAGCTGAGATGGAGTGTTTTTTGTAATCTAGACTGGATTTAAGCCCTTCAGGTGATGGTGAATGCACAACCTCCTGAACTAAATTGTTCTAATTAACTCAATGGTTGAGAATTTCTGCCTTATCCTTTATCTGAATTTATCTGTCTTCAGCTTCCAGCTGCAAAATCTTATTATGCTATTGTCAGTGAGATTAAGGTTTTCCCTCCACACAGGTACACGGGGTAGCATTAATCTGCCCAGTTTTAGACATCTGCAGTGCACATCTATATCTGCAGTAGTCGTCAGTGATCCTTGTATGGTCAAAGGAGAGAAATGGAGTCTAGCATGATGCGAATTACCTCCCTTAAAATAGATGTCTAGCACAGATCAGATGAACTACCCTGTAGAAGTGCCTCTTTCTTTCAGACTGGATGGGCAGCTCAATCAAAATTTAAGGGAGGTGAACCTTCACAGACTAGAAGTAGTCACCACTTAATCTAGCGAAGCTATTTGGACCAAGTTATTGTTTAACCTACAGAAGAAAAAACCCACTATGAAGCTGATAGAAATGCTAGGCATCAAGAATACTTCCTAGGAAGATTCAATGCTATTCTTCACTGTATCTGCAAATGGTGGCTGGTGGCTGGAAATTACTTTCATCTCACTGCAGAGAGTCAGCGTGATGTCTATTTGTCACTTCGGTCCCATATCAGCTTTCAGGTTTATGCATGTGCAAATTACACCTGTTCGAGCTTTCAGTGTTTCAGGGTTACCTGGAATTTATCTTGCTTCCCCTCAAGTAGATTACATGGAAGAAAGAGTGTTGTTTTTTAAAACTGGGAAACTAATAGGCTAATATTTCCTTTCTTTTATCTGATCTGATTTAGAATTACTTCTGCCTCAGCCATGGAAGAGAATAGACTATCGGGGTTATATCCAAAGAGAGTTCAAAGCCTGCTTTTTCACTGTATGGAGAAATGGGTTAAAATCAATAAGATTCAACTTTAATTGATTTCCTATAGGGAAGAGTCTGCCCTATAATGTCTGAAAGCCATTAGTCAATGTCTCTTTTTGAAGTATTAAATTTATTACGAAAACCCTGAAGATATTCTATTTTAAATACATGGAAGCTTATGTGCTTACTGGATTATAGCTGTGTATTAAATATAACACTCACCATCTAATGGATCACAGCAGCATTTTCACACTACTATCATTATTCTGAATCTCATCTTGCTCCTGCACACTCACACAAAAGGTACCTATAAAATGCGTGTCTGGCATTATGCCCAGTTAATTATCATCTCAGGGATTATTATAATGGGAACATGGGGATCTCCTTTGAGAGTACAAGGCCTATATAATAGCATCTTTTTATGCTTTAATGTTTAGGACCTTCCTTCAGATGCCCCAGGTGTCTGGCAGAGTCCTGGGTTTGGGGTGTTGTTAGTGGGTGGTTTTGCACTTGTCTATGTTTGTGTCTAGCCATGGGATTTTCCACCCCTGTGTGATCATATTTACTGTGCCTCACACCACTAATCTTTTGGTAGCTCTTCTTGGAGATGTAGTTAGTTTCTAAGGAGAAAAACGATGTTACCATGCCCAGACCTTTACAGGTCCAGCAGTGCTTGGACTTTGTCATCCCCCAGCTCCACGCTGAAGCCGCTACAGACCACAAGCCAGGCAAAAGTGTGACTCAGTGAATGTCCCTCACCTATGTTTTGCTATAGCACAAAGCAAATAGCATCTCAGTTTGTGACTGCAGGCTACGTCTACTGATTAAACTTGCTGAGTGTAAGTAGTCCTGACAGCTCTATCAGTGGGATGTTTTATGGGGCTTCAGCCAACCTAGCATAGAAGATAACTGCTGGGATTTCTGCCCGATGCTTATGCACCACTGCTGCTATGCGATCGTTGTAGTCAGTGTGTGCGAAGGTATGGTCAGACAGCAGCGTGCCGGCTGATGGAGAGGACAGGGGGGGTCTGATGCTGAAATTCTACCTTGTGCAGGGGAAGGCAGAAGGCAACACGTTGATGAGACCTGAGCCTGCAGAGGAGGAAAGGGCAAGGCGTCCGGGCAGCTCCTTCTCAAACACAATGGTCCTGGTTGTCCAAGAGGGTGTTGGCACCATGGGACCTGGGAGACAGTTGTGGCCCCTGGCTGTGCACCCTGGCCGCATACTGGTTGTACTGGGTGGGGGCTATCCTCCTTCACTCTTTGGCAGAAAACCTGGGACAAATGATGCAGTAAGAACAAGGCTCAGATATTACCTTATTTCATCGCATCTTCAGTCAGGATTTCTCCTGAAAGTAGAGAAGAAACTTTTGTAGTAAATAAAAACACTGCATTTCAAAAGATCCTGCAGGGTAAATCTGCAAGTATTTGTTCTGCTGGTGAAACATGCCCAGGTCCATTAACAGAGAAAACAATTTATTCCCAAGAAATAAAACTACTGAATGATGAAATATTAATTTAGATCATGGGCTTTGTGTCAGATAGATTGTCTTTCTGTTTATGAACTAGAAACAATAGGTTTTTCTCTTTATCCTTTTAAAACTTCTTTAGCAATGTTATAAATTGTTAGAGATGGAGCTTTGACGGTTCTAATTCATGAGCTGGGGAATTAGTTTTTAATTCTTTTTCTTGCCTTAATATCTTTAATAAATCAGAGATTTGTCTCCTATCTTATTTATTTTTTGGGGGGTGGGGAAATTAATGAAGTTATAGGGAATGTTCATAGCTATGCGTGTCTCAATATGGAATGAGCAGGGCACGCTCAGGCACACAACTGGGGAATAAATTTACTCGCTTTCTAATTTCCTTGCAATTTTTGCCCTGTGGATCATTTCAGCTGGAAGAAGTTTCCTTCAAAGTGTTAGAAATAGGGCATTTCCCAAGTGAGTGTAAACCCCTGAGCACAATTCACTCCTCCTCACCTCTGTGAGAGTGGAGCTTGCTCAGCACCACAGGGAGCTGAGCCTGCCTGTGCATGCACTGCAGCACTGCACGCTGCTAGGGCTGTAAGGAATGTGATGCTCTCCCAGGGGACAGAGTTTGGGCTACTAAATCCAAAGCTATTATCTCTGGACATAAAAGCCTTGAAATTTTCTCACCCCTAGTCTTGCACCTCCTTTTCAGGGGTATTTTTCAGGGGTGTTTTCTACCAGTGTTTTCAAACTAAGATGGAATTGGAGATATGCTGATGCTACTCCAGTGCCGGGAAAGGCAATGTGGCTGTATTAAGAGCATGAAGCTGCAGAGTGGCATTACCAGAGGATGAGGCTGAAAACTTGGATCCTCAGGGTCAGATAAGGAAAAATAAATCCCAGTGAAGGGATGCACCATTTCGTTAGTGTCCTGGAGAACCAAGCTGTTTGATATGGAAAAAATGTTCACAGCTATTTCTCCCACCCCCAAGGCCTCTACAAATTGGTTTTGCTTGTGTACCTCATATTTATTCTTAATGAGCAGACAGCAGGAATGGTTCTTTTTCAGGAATAAAACCTGTCCCACAGAGAGCTCAGAAACCTTGCACACTTCTGTACGAACGACTCCACCATTTCTGAGCTCACAAGTGCCACGTAAGGAGAGTATAAGCTCCAGGGGAAGGGCAGGGGAGGGATGAGAAGGAATTTCATCCAAACAGGATAGGTTTGCTGCTCTTCACTTGCTCTCATGTAAAAGGCTGCAGTTGTCCAATCAGGACTAAAGCAGCAGCACCCCTGGGAAGCCTCTGTAGCAATCACATCTTGATGAAAAGTGCTTACAAAATCATAAAATAAAGAAAAATGTGAACAAGTTCTAAAGCCTGGAGGTCTTATTCTTCCTCTTGGTTTGCTGTTTGAAGAAAGTTTTGGAAGTCCTTTCAGAATAAACAGAATGATAACTTTAATTTGGGAGTAATTCTTTTATTCTTTCAAAATTAAATTCAGGCAAATATTGAACTGAACTGTCACTTCAAAATGTAAAAGTCAACATGCTTCATTTTAAACACATTGAAACAAGCCGTTATGTTTATTTTCCTCTTTTGTTTGGGTCAAAGGGGCTCATTCTTATATGTAGAATGTTTTTTCATATTCCAAACAAAAATACAGATAATTTGACTGATACAAGAGCTATTTTTAGTAATACGGTGTTTACCTGAAAAAAATCTCTATTGCTTAAATAAATATAATAGTGAGTAGAAGATAGGGCAATTCCCTACAGCCTAAATAATTTTACATATAGGTGTAGGCAGTGGTTGACTAGGGCGAACAACTAATTTTAATTTCCTCTGCAATTTCTTAGGAAAGAGTAACATCTTAGACTTTTGAAGCAAGTCGTACGATGAACTTAACAGGTTTCATCCTATTACATAGAGTGCTTTAAAAACTAGTTTGCTGACTTAGCAAAAGTTTCTTCTTCTTTGCAAACTGAACCAGAGTATTTCTAGCAACTATTTGGACTACATAAAGGATTCCTAAACATTATTAGAGGTTTCTGACCTTACTGTTTGTGAAGGCTTTGATGGGAATGGAAAAGTCTGAGAAGGATAAAATCTGGTGCTCATAATGGAAGCAGAGGAACAGAGATGAAGTGTTTGGTGGTACTCAGCAAATGAGAGACTCATTGCTGGGTACGTATTTCTGACTCAAAAATACAGAGTTGTCAAAATGTAGATGCAAGCCTGAAAAGAAAAGGGAGACTTGATGTTGCAGGGAACTGAAAATCTCTTCCATGAGAAAAATCAGCTTTCTCCATGCTTGGATGCCATGGCAAGAGGGCATATATAAATATAATGCAAGAAAATAATGTATTGATTTTACCATTAAATGTTATAATACACGCTTTGTTGTTCCTGGAAAGGTTAATCATGTTGTCCCAAAGAGAAACACGCTATTATGTTCTAACCTACTCCTGAAAGTAGTGAAAGTACATTTAAAAGGTATTACCCTAGGCTACTACACAGTGTAGGAGAGGCTAACTATTAATTTAACATACAACATGATGAGAAACAGGCATCAGCACTTATTGGAGGGCCAGAATTTGCCAAACAGGGTTTAAAAGAAAGTTTGTTAATGTGCCAAAGGCATCACCAACCCCCTCACTTGTCACCCACCTCTTTCCAGAATACCAATGAGTTTCCTTCATTTGTCCCCCTGCTTGGAGCGCTAGTAGCAATTAATGTGGAGCAAAGCAGAGACTTTCAGGTAAACAAGAGGAAATTTGCAGTTCACCTTGCTGCGGTGAATTACTGTCGCACGTCCCTCTGCGCACTTGATTAATCTTCACTGCACCCTATGTTTGGCTGGTGCCACCACCCTATGGCCATCCACTGGACAAGGCATCTAGTCAAAAAAATATCCTATTTGTACCTCATGGAGAGAAACAGGCACTTGTATAAGGCAATTCATGTGAGCTTAGATGCCTGTTTTAGGATCGGATGAATGGCCCACTAGCAAAATCTCTCGTCTACAGTTTCAGCAGCAAGTTTAGAACAAAAGTAGCTCATTTTCAGACAGCTAAAGGTAGGTGGCTTAACTTGAGACTAAGATACCTAAATGTAGGTGTTAATACATGAACTATCTGCCTAAACTGCTTTTATGGTCAGGGCAGCTGGAGTCAATGCCATCAGTAGAGCCAAGGGAGACGAACATGCACTGCATCTACTACGGGGTGGGTTGAATTCTTCTCCAGGCTTCTCTGACTGTAAAGGTAAGGGTTGCAAGGAAGAACTGATCAATTCATGTATTTTAAAGCAAAATTGAGAACAGAGTGGTTTATTGGTTTGTTAAAAGCATATAATTAATCAGCAATCAATGAACTATGCAGTCAGGGTCAATATTAGCAATACAACAAATAAACCACAATAGGAGACACTTACACAAGGTTAATATACCACTATGGACTTCTAAACGCCCGTCTATAACCAATCCCCCGAATTCCAGTTTTGCAGCCCCACCCCCACTGAGCTGTATGCACCCTCCATGCCATGTGGGCCACAAACACAGCCCCCCTGGAAACGTGGGTTCCCCTGCTTCACACGCCTTCTGATGGAGGTTTAGGTGCTCCAGCTTCATGTGTACCTGTGCTGCAGCCTACAATCCACTAACATACACACAGATGAGAGAGCCCCATGAGTTCCCCTGCACATGCACCCCAGATGAGCATCCCCCACCCTTAGGGCAGCCTTCTGAGGTGTCTAGAACCAATTCACATGTGCTGGCACTCCTGAGGCATACCGGGAATGCTGGTGGACGTGAGATGGGACCAATGTGACATTCACGCCATTCTGGGATAGCAGCTGGAGGTCAGATAGGATGTCCCAAAACATCTCAGGTGACACTGGACACCTACATCTAGGCAACTGAAACCGAGTCATGTGTTCTGTTCTTTTCATACATGCATCAACATCCACGTTCAGATGGACTGTGATCAGTCCTAGAGGCTGAATCCCATGATGCCATGAAAATGTTTAGATTTCATGCCTTGCTGCTTGTGTCTACAGGTTTTCCGCTCCTGAAGCTGTTTAATAGCTTTCTGCCCTTCAGCTAGAGTTCCTTCTTCAGTGAAATAAAAAGGTAGCTTTGTAGGCTCCGTGCTCCAGTCCCTCCATTACCTCTACCATTAAGTACAATTTTTCTAAGAGCTGAGGAGGGAGTGATGGAGAGACAGGAGACATATCCAAGAGTGCAGGAAGCCTCTGAGTGCTGGGACATGCCCTTTTTTGAGAAATTGCCAGTTTGTGAATTTATTTCTATTACAAGGAGATCAGAGCTGGCCAGCAATTAACCATTTCCAGGAACTACTGGCTGACCCCTGCAGTGTAATGCATGGGGAAGACATTTTCAGTGCCAAGCCTGCTGTTTCATTCAGCATTTGGGGTAAGGAGTGCTGATTAGCTAGACAGGGTCAGATCCTGGCATCAGTGCAATCGATCTTACCACAACCTGCCTCTTTCTCTTGGGGTCCCCTTGTGAGGGAAAGCAGCGTATGGGAAAGGGGGGTGTCACTAGGCTCTGCCAGGGTGGGACAGTGCGGTGCTGCGAGAAGGCAGCATGTTCGGAGCTCCCTAAACCAAAACCCAGTGTGTCCCTCGAGCCACTGAGACGGATATTTTGTAAGAGCATCCAGGTTGTGTGTTCATCCTTCACATCTGGAGAATATCCCCTCTTGCCTCCATGCCTTCGGCTTTTATTCCTCCCCTGCCTCAGAGCCACCAATTTCTTCTGGAACTTTTCACCCACATTTCTTCAGGAACATTTACTCAATTACTTAGGGATTAGTGGTTGTCACTCACCGTGAGAACATGCTCCTTGCAGCTCCCCACAGATACGGCTGGCAGAGGAACACTGCAGGTTTTGCAGGCGTAGAAGGGAGGAAGGAAGTCTCCCGCTTAAATAGATACGACCCCAAACTGGGAATTTGGCCGTGTTCAAGACTGATACTGAATGCTGTGGAATGGCTAAAGCAGCCTCTTTTTCCTGTTCCTTTTCAGATTGGTTTTGTTTCTGTAATGATCCTAGTCAAAAACACCATTTAAATCTTTTTCAACTGAAAAAAAAGACTTTTTAATGACATGGAAGTTTTGATGAACTGTTTCCATTTTCATTCCTTCTAAAAAAAGAACTAAAGCAAACTTTTAAAATTTGTGAACAGAAATTTAAATACATGACAAAAGCACAACATTTTCAATGACATTTTTCTTTCTTGTCATGTAAAAAAGATTTTATATATATATGTATATACATATTTATATCTTCCCAAAGCTGCTCTCACAAAGAAATACAGAAGAAGCTTTCAGAAACTTTGCAGCTGAATTTTCTTTTTCAAAGCTGGAAGGAGATAGTGCTCATGGGGACAGCTGATGCTGATCCTTCTCTCTCAGGGTCCCCACCAGGAGAGGAAGGGTGGTTGCAAAATTTACTGCATTAACCTATGAGCTCCCTGTGGAACATGTCCTGTCACTTAGCGCTGGAATTTCCCAGGAACTCAGATATTCTGGCATGCACTGGCACTGAACAGAAGAGGTAAATTAAGAAGAGGTCTTTTAGGAAGAGCTAAATCCACAAAAGCAGGTCAAGGGCTGGGAGGGTGCAGTGCCCAGCGTTGGTGCTTACATCTGCAACTTGTCTGCTGGTGGCCATTGGAGCAAAAGCAAGGATTTACCATAAACTGGCCTGTCTGGCAATTCTTTCATCTCCTGAACGTCCCTGTCTCCATCTTTCTTCCTTCCCTCCCGCTCTCCCCATCTCTTCTCCAGAGCACCTCCCACATACAGCTTTGCCTTTCCAGCTACAGAGTTCAGACTCTTGGCTGAGTCCCTATAATCACAACTCGGGAACTGCAATGTCCTTTTCTGTGCTCTTTACAAATTTCTCTCTTGATTTGATGCCCCTAACGCTGCTGCAAATTGTGATTTCCTTGGCCCTTCACTTTGTGATGGATCTCTCTCCACCTCCCTTGGCTCCATCTTTTCCACTGCTATAAAGTTTTGCCTTTTTTTTTGGTGAGACTTCATGGTTTTTCTTGGTTTTATCTGCCAGTTTTCTAATTGATCAGTCTCCTTTGCTGCTATGTTACATCTTCACCTGAGTGCTTTTGGAACTTTTTTGGAACTACCTCCTCCCATTCTAAGGAATTTTGGTTTGCCATCTGCATAGCTACCATATCCTCCTCCTCCAAATGCCATCCTTTCTGACTGCCCACAGAAGTTACAGACTCACAAATATTAAGCCCATGGGCAACCACCAAATCCTGTTGTCTGACTTCCCATTATCTCAAGGCATTCCATTACATCTGTTTAATCCACTCCTCTAGTGACCCATGTTTTCTCTCCAGTAGCGTATTTGCATACTGCAATCAAGACTCCTCTCATGCTTCTTTCTGGTAATGTGAATGGATCCAGCTCTTCAGGACTTGGAGACAAAGGCATTTCCAGGAGCCACGCCACAGGTTCATACATATCTTCTACAGTCTTCTCAAATTCTAAGAAGCTGTAACACCAAAAAGTGCACACACATTCCAGCACCGTGCTTTGCACCACGTCCTGGATTTCAGTGTCCTGCACGGGGGACAAATGTCTTCCCTGCTCCTTCTCACCACTCTCCTGGTTTTGCAGCTAAAGATTGCAATAGCAAGCTTGTAGCCATGGCATCTTTTGGGGTACAGGATGTGATTCCTCTTACACTTGAGCACCTTCTTCATTATGAATCTGACAACCTTGCCAGAATTAGTGCTTTAGAGCATATAGTTTCTGCATGTTCCATATAAGTTTAATCTGCTTTCTGTTTTCCTAGATTTTCCACCTTTCTGTGTTAAAACTCAATTTGTTAGAGTAGACCCAGGTTAACAAGCAAACCAGATTGCTTTGATGACTGACTTGTACTTTAATTTACTCCTTTAACACTTCTTGCATGGTATAAGCATTTCTTGGTAGTTTTGTGATATTTTAATAATTTGTTTGATAATTTAATAGATTAGGTGAGTGGATACTGCTTGGCCTAGAACAGAAGGAAATTTGTCAAGCATGTGTGATACAGGTGCATCTTCCAGCTCCTCCTGATAACACAACAAAATTGCTTATGGGACACTTATGTCTTTTCTGGGCTGTTACTGCCCATCTCCCAACCTCCTTCTGAAAATTAGCCTATCTCAGTTCTTGCTTTTCTCTTCTTCCTGGCAGTCCTTCTTTAAAATCGCTTCATACCATTCTTAGGGATGGATTTTTCTCTGGTGCCTTCATATACATTTATAATTTTTCTGTACCTCATTAACTTCTCATTTATATTGATTGCTAGCTACTTTTCTTTTTTCCCCTCCATTTATTATATAGTGCTATTTTATTTCCAGTTGCTGCCTTCCTTCCATTGCTGAACTAGGATGGCCTTTTGCCAAAGTTCTCAGCTTGACATCAGTCAGTCTGCCAAGATGCTGAGACTATTAGCCGCCATCCTGACCAATATTGTCTCCTTGTTTCTTGCTTTCTCTCTTTCCTCCTAGTCAGTCTGTCTGTCTCCAGCTACTGTCTCTTGTTCCCTACTTAGACAAAAAGCTCTTTAGTCGGAGATTTCTGTCTTTGCAGTATCTACCAGGGCTTGACCCATTGCAATAACTCAATAACCCTAAGCTCTAGGTGGATGTTCACCAGAGGAAAAGCTGTAACTGCTTCAGAAGGTACCAGCCTTCAGCTACAATGCACAAAGTGACCATGCGACCATGCCTAGACCACTTCAGCATAGAGGAAAGCAGAGGAGCTGAAACCTCTCCTAAGGTGCTTTCAGTAACCCTGTTTCACTTTGCACTGAAATGGATTAGGGCTGCTCTCCTGGTCAGTTGACTTGCATCAGTCCAAGCAGCATGGTGAAGAACATTTTTATGGGCAATAATTTCACAGAACTTCTCCAAATATTGTGTGAGCAAATGATTAGCTGTACATAATATTGCTCCAACAAGGAATAATGAATTGAACCTGGACACAGGACACTGCTCCCTTTGGCACAGGCTTTCTTTGATTGCTTTTCCCATGGAGGAAGTGGGAGAAAGGAGGGTCAAAACACCTTCACACTCTGGTTGCGTTAGAAGCCACCCTGGTGACCTGAATACCTGTTTCCCTTTCTCTAAATAACACACTGCCGCATGTCATGATCAGTGGCTTTGACTAATGTAATTATTAAATACTCAAAAGTTGTACTTGCATTTGTCAAAACAGATCAAAGTTATGCTTTTATTAGACTCCATGCAAGCAGTGTGGCTCTGATAATACATCAGTTACTACTTATTATTCAATTGGTGTGAAGGGAATGAAAGAAGAAAAAGAGGGTTTGTGTGTGTGTAATGCTATTTTTCAATTAGTTTGCTTGTGGTTTTCAGCATTAAATTGGATAAGTGAAAGATGGTGGATAGGACCCATCTGCCAGGAAATTGCTAGCATGTGGCCATCTGTTGCTATCCTGCATTTGATCAGTGGTACAGAGTATGTGTTGATTAATTCATTCAAGTCCCTCTGAGGTACACAGCCTGCCTAAGAACATACCTCCTAATAAATAAAAACTCAGACGGTGAAAAGCACTTTATGCAAATATTGAGTCATGCCACTATTGTGTACAACAAACAAGAGAGGGACTCTTCCCCTCTCTTTCTCCCTCCACTCCCCTCACCAGCGTGGCTAGGATCCCATCTGAAAGAAAAACCAACTCACATGCTCAGGAGGAGCCCTTCCCACACATATTACAGATCTTGATGAGGTTGAATGTCTAGATGCCACAGAGAGAACAACCCAAATTCTTGGCAGTTTTAGGCTCAGTAATGGCAGGACACTTTCACCAAGACCCAGTCTATCAGCTCATCCGAGGTGACCCGTGTCCTTCCTTTCTTTGGGGGCCTGCAGGCTCAACTCTGCTCATTCAGGGCACCTACTGAATGAAAGAAAATGCCAGCATACCCTTAGGCCATATCAGTGGCACAGCCAAGGTCAGCCAAGAAAAGCAGTGCCAACCTGGAGACCCTAGAGTCATCTGCACGGGCAGCTGAGCCTGAATGTGTGTGTGCTGCCCCCAGCTTAGGAAAAGGATATGCACTTGTTAAATGTCCTACCTCTGGGCTTTCCAAAGAAAAAGCCTTTTAAAATTATTTTTAAAGACATTTTTGGCTCCTTTTAAAATGGAAAAGGATAAAATGTTTCTGGAGACCAAAGTCCATTTCTCCCTCCAGCTTAACATGGGTCAATTAGCTCTTTTATTCTTTTTCAGGGTGGTTACAATTTGCAAAAACTCATACACTGATTCCCTTCCGGCCCTAATCTGCAACATCTTCTGTATGCCTCCTCTCTTTCACTCCCAATCTCACCTCCCAGAGCCCTCTACAGTTCATGCAGACCTTTCCATGTCCAGCAGAAGTGGGTAGTCAGGGCATCCTAATACCAGTCCACAGACCTTCTAGGGAGTCAGATAGTTTGGGACTGCAACAGAGTGGATGGAGGTGAGCTTCAAACTGCCACCAAGTTGCCAAGACACAGGTAGAAGGCTAACAGTGAAGAGGCATGCATTTACAACAGCTAGTAGGCTCACTGGAAGTCATAGCAACTATTCTGAACTGCTTGTGCTTCAGGCATCTAACAAAAATATTAGCAAGTATTCAAATGTTCTACAATGTTCCTCTATTCTCCAGTATTTTATCATGGCACAACATCCACTTGCAAGGTGACCAAGGCCAGACTTCTAAATCCTTTGAGTGAGCAGCTAGAGGATTGAATATCACAGTATTTACTCTCTAGAGGACAAAGAATAAATATTTCTGCTTGCCAAAGAACTGTTCTAAATCATCTTTCTCATTTTGCGGCTGTTTGGGTAGCACATCACAGCTTGCTTCTCTAGACTCATCATTGCTTTCATAGCCTTGATGAGGCTTATGATTGTTTTAATACACCAGATCCTTGGGTATACCCAGTGGTGCTATCTGAGGGTTTCATTAGGGATGTTATAACTAAAAATAGCAGGCATGCTCACATGGTGTGGTGATCAACTGTATCCCTTGCTACACTGAATAATCATCTTGTTTTTCTTTTTCGTAAAACATGTTTTAAATGTGGGGCTTTTTTACAATACTTTACTCTAATGGAAAATCATAGCCCTTGTCTTTCCTTTTGTCATGCTTAAACTTAGGGGAGCAACAGAAGGACTGAGCAGCAGCAAGAGCTGAGTTGAGAATGCCATCCTCTACAAAGAAAAATCACAGATTAAGTTGCTTCCAGGGAGAACTATTTACTATTCAGCCTTCAAATAAAAAGACAATGAATAACATCCCTTAGCAATCCTGACAAAATCCTTGATTTATGGCAAGAAATAAACTGTTAAGTTTTATTAGATACAATCACATAAGTCCTCAAATCTGAGGTAATTCAAAGCTGGTAAGGTCCAGAATGGTGTATTTGAGCCCTCCTTACAGCTCTGTGGTTCAATTTAGCCATCTTTGCAAAATGACCTTTGTCAAAACTTGTAAAATGTGTCTCTCTATCATTGAAGAAAGAGTGAAATTCACCCAAGGTGACAGCAGTCTTCTGCAGCAACCTGGCTCCTGGGAATTCACTGGGCCCTTCCCCTCCCTCCTCCTCTCCCCAGGTGCTTGCAGGAGTTACTCTGCTGCAGAGGTCAGCAAACCCAGAGTTTGGGCCATTTATGAGTGGGACTGCACATGCCTGAAAGAGACAGGGCCTTTGGGGTCTTATCCACTCCTCAGTTGCTGTACCATGGCCTTGTTCTGGATCTTGAGAATATTTGGAGGTTTAGGGACAAACCCCACTACCTCCTCCCAAAGCAGTTCACCTTTCAGCATGGGGGGACTGAAAATTCATGCATGGAAAATGACCAGGTCTCTGATCCTTTCTCCTGAAAACTCATTTCTGCTCCTGGGATATTCTAACCTGACATAATTAACGGTAGAAAGAAATGGCACAAATAGAAAATTACTATCCTTATATATTTGGTTTGGCTTTCTTTAACATCCAGGTGGACATTTCAAAGGTGGGTAATTGGCACTGCAGAAGGTAGCATGGGAGCTAGCGGAATAGCCCTGTAAATGTATTTTGGTTATGTGTGATCACTGTGAAATTGCTTTCTCTCAGCACCTGCAATACAACATGTAGGGGGGATAGAATGGAACAAATTAATTGGAGTTTATTTTGATATTAAATAGGAAATCCTCATGAGTGGAATCTCAGAGAAAAATGTCAAAGTTTAATTGCTTTCTGCATTTTTGCGCACACACACCTACACAGAAACAGCTGGCACAGATTTCCTTCGCACCTTCAGGGTTCCAGTGCTCTTCCCACACTCTTCCCATTTCTGGAAATCTTAGCCGGTGGCCTGAAGTCTTCCAAACCCCCCAGCACAGCAAGTTCTCAAACCAACATTGCAGGCAGCTGAAGAAATGCCCTGTTACCTTCTGGACACCCAAGAGCAGGGCTTTATGCGGATAAGCCAGAAGTTTATTTACAGGTGTAACTAAACCCAGAGGAATGGTTTCCTTGTGCGTGTGGCAGTTACCATCACATTTCTGTTTAACAACATATAGATTTAGGTAAAAGCAAATGTAGTTTAAAAAAATATATATCCAAAGTAGATAACGTTTTTGTACACTTTTTAAAACCAGAAATGAAGAGAATTTGAACAGCTCCGGTCATTGCTCTCACCCTGCCCACATGTAGCCAACAAGCTGTCAGACCAAGGAGCTCTATATAGCCCTGATGTGTCTGGAGACACTGCTTTTCATATTAACCCTGTCCTCAATTAACATACGAAATCATCGTGAGTAACAAAAGGCTTTCCATACCAATGACCCAAGCGGTTTTATGAGTGTTTAGCAGGCAGCAGCCTCACGTCTATAATACAGGACTGTTTGCTTCCAGTACTGACTTATACTGTTCCCCAAATGCCTGTTTATTACAGGATGTGAGAATGATGGGACATTCAGACATCTGTGTTAACCTCACTGTGTTCCCTGTCTGAGTCCTGCCCTAATTAAATTTGGGAGCCTGGTAATTTCTCCACGGACCAGTTTGTAGCACAAACAGCAAGTTCTCTGCTGAGATAATGAAACTGTTATAATCTGTAGGATAAGTTTTCCTGGGTGGCAGAGTTTATACTCAGGATTAAAAAAAGAGCAGAAAAAACTCGAGTATTCACCATTTTTCAGTCTAGATGGTAACCAGTATTTTTGCAGCTCCCTGGGAATTCCCCCCATGCCGTTGGCAACGTGGTGATCACGGTGCTCTGCCACATATCCGATGATCAAACATGTTGAAGTTTGCTGTAATTTGTAACACACTGTACTGCGGAGCCCTTTAGAAGTCAACATGATATATTTGTTATCAGTAGCCGGTGCTTATGTTTTTCTCAGTGAGCAAAACGAGAAGCCAGCAATCCTGCTGTGCTGAGGCAGGGCTGGAGAATAACACGGCTCAGCCTCCGTCCTCGCAGCCTGGTGTGCAGAGCAGGCTAACGCTGTTCTCAGCATTCATCTGATGTTCGCTGGGAGGTGCTAAGGGATGTATTATCTTTATTTATTGAGGCCCTCATCATGACTTGGATCACTCCTTATAACAAGGTCACCATAATCACATTGCAATCAGGCTGCCCTTTCCCTTCCCAGTCCTGTAATTAGTGTTTGTCCTTGTAACTGGAAGATTAACCACATGACCTATTATTAACCTCTTTTCACCTAGTATGGTCTCTTTGGTGTTCCTTTTTAATGCAGATACTGTTGAAACAGGGGCTGTTTTAATTATATTGTATTAACATGGGAGAGATTCTCAAACGTGGGGAATGTGCTGATTATAGATTTAATGGTAACTACAAGTATCAGAAAGTGTAACTGTTGTATAATTAGAGAGTAACTCCAGTGCAACTACCCACAGCTCTCACTCAGTACTCACTGCAAATCAAAGTGGCTCCACAGTACAAATTGGTGTACATAGGTAGATAGATTCTCTGCCCCATGGAGTCCCATTCCAGGGCAGTCCAGTCCTGTTGCTGAGAGTCAAGTCCCACATTTGAGATCCCCATATCCTCATCCTGGGTGTTTTTCAGCTCTGAGCGGGTCGGTGTGCACCCCTCTATTGGGACGCCTTCACACATTGCCTAAGTGCTTGTTCTGCAACTCCACCAAGGCCTGGAGTTGTCCAGAGACCACCTGGTCTGGCCAAGGGCAAGATGCAAAAGTAACAAAACGTAAGAGGAAGGATACTGATATCTGCAATTGCACTACAGTTATTACAATTATTACAGTTACTACTGTCTACTAATGTCTCTGAACCAAGCTACCAACTCACAGCCTCCTGAGATTACTTATCCTGTGAATCTAATTGAACAAAGCCTGAATAACCATTGCAAACAGAGCACTAGTGACTGATGGACTGTGTCATTATTTTGGGACTAAGGGTTCTGAGCCAGCAGGCCTTTCATACAGCTCTGAGTAGTCCCTTGATTTCAAGGTTAAAAGGGGTTAAAAAAGAAGTGACTGTATAAATGGGTTTGAGACTACAGTCCACCTCAAAAAATACTTGACATTTACACACAGTTAAAAAAAGCAAAGAAGTGAGTTGTATAAATGTTATTCTGAATTATTCATCCAGTTTGAACGGTTCATTGGGAATGTGCTCTCACAAAATCATAGAATCATAGAGTCATTTAGGTTGGAAAAGACTTTTAAGATCATTGAGTCCAACTGTTAACCTAGCATACCTTTCTACAAGCTGCTGAAATGCCAGTTACCCTCTCCAGTGTTAAGGCCATGCCCTGCATCACTGCAGGGATGAGCATATGTACATACGTATCTCTCCTGGTCCCTGTACCATGTTCATCAGATCTCCTGATACCTGGTCATCAGTTCAGAGCAGTGCCTCTCCTCAGAAACACCCTGTACTCCTAGGTTTACTGAAATGATTAGCAAAGAAGTGTGTGGATATGGAATGCATACAGATGCATACGGAGTCCCCAGTACCTGCTGGGGAGTGGAGAAGGAAGCTGGTAGCAGCACCTAATAGCTTATTACCAGCTTCTGTCAGTTGACACATAGTATTATAGAAAGTATTTCCTCCTCTTGGGTTAACAGCAATCTGATGGTGTATTTCTCCTCCTCATTCATGGTGCCACAATTAGGCTGTACATGAGACACAAGATGTCTAGTCCATGATTATGTCCAGACTGGCTGACTGAGAACTTCTCCTGGCTGGTGAGGATGCCCTGACTGCATCTGTGCCTGCTCCCACCAGGGCCCTGCCTGGAGACCCACCTGCCTCGCAGTTTGGGTGCAGACTGTGAAAAACCTGGGAGCAAACACATCTGACCACTACTATGCACTAGTCCTGGAAGTCAAGAAGGGTGTACGATTTCACCCTGTAAAGTTAATCAGGCACAGCAGAGCTAAAGGAGTTTCTTTCTGTGCCTCTAATTCAGCAGCAGATGAAGTGACTCATGTACATGTCAGGTCCCATTCACCTGGTTTGTATTTACCTTGTGTCTGTTTGCTGATCCGTCCTAAGCCAGTCCAGGACTCGATTCAAATCCTACCCAACTCAGAGCGAGTTTTTCCTTTTGGACCAGGGCCCGAGAGCACAGATGTTCAGGGTCATCCTCTATGAACTCCCCGTGAGCCGCAGAGGATCAGACGGCAAAGCCTCTCTCCACGTGACAGGATCATTTGCCGAAATTGTGGCCCCAGTGCAACCAGTGGATGTGGGGCACACATGCAGAAGGAGAGGTGTCGTGGAGCTGCGGGTACCACCACTGTGTACACAGGTCTCTGCCATGAAGGGTGACCCCAGATCTCCAGAGCTGTAATTCAACAACCATCGACAGCCAAGGGCTCCCAGCACCGCTGGTGGTCTTGGACTTCGACATGCAGGATATAATTCTGAGGGTAGCTGCGGCAGATATACCAATGGAGGTTGAATTTGGGGAAATCCTGCCCCCAAAAACTAAAATGAAAAATGATAGTGACCGGCTCAGTGGGATGCCATCGTTTCACTTCTGCTAGCACAAATAAGTAACAAATTTAAGTGGTATTTTAATCTAACAGCTTCATAGCAAGTAAAAAATTCTAAATGACTTTGCATTTGTTGCAAAATTATCCCTATAAACTGATCTCATAAATCCAGGACTCTAAAACATACCTATAACACTTTATGTTTTATCTCTATTACAATTTGCTGTAATCACAAGAGAAAAAATTTAAAGCTGTCTAAAACTCGCAAACAAGTGGAAAGGAGGATTTGTATGATTTATGGTGTAATCTCCTTTCCTCAGCTTTTTGGGATATCAAAAGTGATAGTTTAATCACACATCTATCTATGCCAGGAAATAAAGGAAAGACACATGTGATATAAGGGGCAATTAAATCCAGGCAGCTATTCTGTGTGGTCTGGTGATTGGAAGAAAATCATCCATGTTTGCAGCTAATTCAAATTCACTTACCATAGGACGCTTCTGAAAATATTTCATTTTCTACTTAATTTGGCTGCAGTGACTCTGAACTGTACTAACTGATTCTCATTTTTCATCCACACACAAATGTTTGAATGCTGTCATTTTCCGATCTACAAGGCCAAGGAAATACTTTCCATGGGGACCTGACAGCATTGCTGAGATCTCTTTGTGGTTATAGTTTTGCTTTCTGGTGAAGTTCTTGTGGTACCTTCTCAAATATCCTGGAGGAAAAGTTGGGAGAATCATGCTGCATTTTCATGTGAAGAAAAATGGTGAAGTCAGGTATTTTCTATGTCCAACATCATGTGCTTCATGAGTTTCCCCTGTGTTGTTGGAGGAATAGACTATCTGAGATTTACAGGTCACCGCTGATATGGTTTACCTGGGAATGTGATGTCTCTCTCCAATTTCTCAAGCCTGGCTGAATAACCAGAAGACACCCAATCAGATGTTCAGTGGGCACAGAGCTGAGGATAGAAATACCTGTCTGGGGGCTGAAATAAGTAAAGAATCATTAACATTCAGAATCCATTTGATAGAGAGAAGCCACAATAAACTTGGAGATCAAGAAACCGTTGGGGGGTGTACACCTTCTGAAGGTCAACCCCCCCCCCCCGGATGTTTCTTAGGGTTTCCATTAACCCTGTCAAAGTGGCAAGACCTCCTAATTTGGGCCTGAATCATGACTACTTTCCTATCATCTGTGGCAGTGTAATTTTCCATACTACACGCGTCTAGCAGGATTGTAGATGACACCTGGCGTGGACAGGAGAGAAGGCAAAGTCTTCCATTTTGCAGTATGATGGCAGCAAGTACTGGAGCTCTGCTGGTAGTAGGACATGGTGATTTTTTGCAGGCTTATGGCTGAGGCTGCAGGCAATTAGAAAACTTAAAGTCCTGCAGGAATGTATTGTATTCAGGTCAAAGGATGCATTGGGCTGTAACTTTCCTCATCCCTGCCACAATGCAAAGAGAAAGGGAGTGGAGTAGGAGTATTTACGGTAAGGTTCCTCATGAAATACTGAACAAAGCATTTTTTAAAGCCATTGTTTTATGCTGCTGGAGATATTATGGTCATAGCCCTCAGTCTCTTTAAAGTTAGCCATCCCTGATTTACAATGATATGATTTTCTTCAAGCCCATCTCTGCATACTTCCTACACTGCTACCTACCTCCAACCTATTCCACCACTGTCCCTTGGCAGTCACTTGCCCTGGCTCCTACTGACCATTGAGGCGAATGCTCGTTCTTGCCCCTTGCTCACCTCCACTACTGGGATTCCTTGCAGATTCACAGCGGAAAACATTCCTCTCACCACCACTGAAAACAAGCCATGAGCTGTGCCCCCTTTTCAATACTGAGAGGAGGCCACTTGCATTGGTCTTGGAGGATCAGAGATATTCATCTGAGTGTGTTATTGCTGTTTGCCATGTTCTGAGGTCATTTTTTCTAAAGTTGTTCTGATTATTCATAAGCCACGTGCTCACATCTTTTGCATGCATCCGTTTATTTCCTCTGCTTAATGGGAGCTGATGCTTTACATGGAGAAAGGCCTTTTTTTGTGAATCATGCAGAGCATTCAAGACACAATTTGCCTGTGAGAAATCCTGGAGTTAATGTGACCTGACAACAGAAAATTTGGTTCTTCATGCCTAGTTCCCAAAGATTTGCCAACATGAAAGCTACAATTTATGACTAGTGTCGCTGCAATCCAGTTTTTGGAAGAAAAAAAAAATTGTTGATTTACATAGAAAACTCTAATTTATGTATTACTAAAGTAAGATCTTCCTGAGCTGGAAAAAGTTTCGTACTGCACAGAGAGAGCACTTTCCAGACCTATAGCACTATTTCAGTGACAAAGAAGGGAGTGACATGAGCAGGCTGTAATTTCCCCGCAGAACTTGTGTGGGAGTTCAGCTGCGTGCGTGCATGTGTGTGTGAGTGAGAAAGAGAAAGGGATAGGCAGGGAGAGGAAGAAACTTGCTGCATTATGCATTAATTTGAGTGTATGTAGGCAGAGTACAAGCCAGAATTTTCTCTCTTGGGGGCCCAGAGTTAGGCCTTAATTTTGTGTTGAGGTAGTTATGTAGAAGTGTTCCAAATGAATTCCAGTGTGCACAACTGCCCACTGCTTCAATTATGGTGATATTAAAAAAATAGCGTTCACTTGCATGGTTTAGTCCACTTATGGCTCTGACTGACTTAGGATAGTAGGAGCTTGTATTGTAATCTTTCACCCCAAACTTGACCAAACTCCTTTTTTTCCGACTCCTCCTTTCCACTGCTACCAGAAAACTTGCAGCCCAATGAAGACAAATGAACAAACAAACAATCTTCCACCCCTCAACAAATTAGAAGATATATTTGGTTTACTTGATACTAGGCAAGAGGAATCTTATGAGGGCATCAACTCTCTTAACATCTCAAGCCTGGCTCTTTCCCCCCAGGGGAAAGCACAGTTTAGACTCAGTTACCACCTTCTCTTGATAACAGAGCTATTCCTGAGAAGTGCTGAGCACCATCTGGCAGCGTGGCAGAGAGGAAGCCTGCTGAGACCTTCTCTGCTCACCTCTTCTGGTTGTCAAAACCTGGGGCAGTGAGAGGAAACCCAAGGAAAAATGAGACCCACTTTTGGTAGGTGACAATGGCTCATGTTGACTTCTGATAGGACTGAGTTCAGCAGCCAGCCCCATGGGCTCCTAAAATCCCAGTGGTGGGGAGGTTTGCAGAAGTGCTCTCATGCTTCTTAAGGAGCTGGGGAGGTTTCCGGACCTGCCAACATTTAGTGGGATCTCTGGCTCTGAAGGTGGGTGCTCAGAAATACTGAGAATTAGACATCTTTCATTGGAAAGCCCATGTGTTGCTTCAGAAACTGACCACTGGGGCCAGGGGACTGCCTGAAAATATAATTCATTCCAATGCTAGCTGAGCACCCCTGCTCTGGGCGCAGCCCTCCTGCTGGGCAGCTCCGGCTTTCATGTGCCCCACAAGTGGCAGCTTGTGCTCCAACTCTCCTCTGCTGCTCTGACGTACTGAGCTCTCCCAAACCCTCCCACCAAGCCCCATTAAATTGTACAAGGGACTTTTATGAAAATTGTCATAATTCTATCCACAAGCTCTGAACTAAAAAAAAATGCCCCATCCAAAGCTTTCAGCCTGACAGCTTCTCCTGAAATGACATGTCTTCCATGTGCCACGTATCTAACACCCCAGCTGCATCTTTATACATCTCTGTCACCTCCTCTCAGGCTCAGAAGACCCAGAGCCTGGTACTTTCACGGCTATCATTTTTCTAACCCCTATCTCCAACGCTCTCTCTAGCACAGGGCCATGCTGATTATTTCTTTGATTCTGCTGCATGCTCAAAAAACTATTTCCTCTTTTCTCTCTTGCTGTTTCTGATCTGGCAGCACCAGCTTTGAGAAAAGCACTTAGATGTACACTTAAAATGAGCCAATATGTAGTATCCCGAAAGAAGATGATTTTCTCGATCAAGATCTCCTTCATCAAGACTGTTCTTAAACAGCCCATCTTTTTGAAGGAATGGGACACTTAAGTTCCACTTCCTAAATGTTTCTCCAGGGCAAATTAAGACAGCTTAGTGTCTTGCACCTTGAAGTTGACACCTTGGACATACTGGGCAATGGGTGTTCCTGCACTGCTCTGCTGCTCGTTGCTTCCTCTGCCCTGCAGTTATTTCCTTCCCCATGGGAGGTGATAGCCCAGCCTGTCCCATGCCCAGCTTCCTTTTGCCAAACAGCATGAAAAAGCAACAAAGACCCAGATACATAAGGATCTCCCTGCTGTCCAGGAGGTTTCATTCAGTAGTGCCTCCAGGAAAGTCTGCTACAGTTAAGCAGCTCCATTCCTGCTAATTTTGGAGAGGGAGAACCAAAATGTATCCAAAGAGGAGGAGTATCCTTATTCTTCAGAAGCCTACACTTGCTATCATAGCCTGCATCACATACATCAAGCAACCCTGGCCCCCTAGCCGACTTTTTATTCTGGTTCATCCACTTCTGAGCTGCCCCCAAATACTGTGCCTACATACATGCACACCTATTTGTACAGGACTATACACATAGGAAAGAGTTAAGCCCTGCAGCATTGCAATACTGGTCTCCTTTACAACAGAAAAAGTAGGGCAGAGTTATGTCATTTGTCATGATCATGAAGGGAATCATACAACAACAGACCAGAGACTGAAGGATTATCTCCAACCTGCCCCTTTACAGTTACCCTGTTAGTCCACTTCATACAGCTTTTCCTAGGGATACTGAGTGTTCCATGATATCAAGAAACAAAAATCTTCCATGGTACATTTTCTGCCTTTATGATGGCTGGTTGTTTACCATATCTTGTCAATATTCTCTTTCTTCTTTATTTTCTTCACAAACATTACTTTTTAAAAGGTGCCAGATGTTTCTTCACCCTTAAAAGTCACTTCAAATGCAACAAAACCATAGCCCCAGATTGCTTACAATTCTCAATTATTTTTCTGAAGTTGCTGTATAAGACAGTGCTGGGAAGGAAGATGGAGTACTTCAGTTTTTTTAAGATCCAGTGTCAAAACAATTCTATCAGCCCATGGCACTAAATACTTTAATTACTGTTTCTTAATTTCAAGAGACAAAACTTCTATTGTGATAACAGAAACATCCATCAGAAAAGGCATCATTGCCATATGATTAACAGCTGTCCTGACAAAACTCAGAGTTCGACATATTTGCAGGACTATATTTTAAAAACATTGTCAGAGGGAAATGAGTGAAGAGAAAGAGAGGAATATTTAGTACCTTCCCTATTGCTGCAGGGCTGGTATGGAAATTAGGGACTCTTTCTGGCATGATAGGCCACACTCTTTATGGGATTATAGCGATGGATGTCTGGATTAGCCAGTATGATTCTTAAAATATTCTCAAAAAATCTGCCTCTAAAGCCACCATTTAAGTCTCTTAAATATAATTACAGAAGCAGGCTGCGCAGATACAGGTCAGCTGTTTGCTAGCTGTCAGAGTTGAGTGTTGTAAGTGATGACATAAAAGCAGAGCTAATTTTGTACTAGAAAAGTTTCTAAGATCTGTGTACACAGAAACAGTCATTTTTATCAGTAGTGTAATAAGTCTGGTTTTATTTTCCCCCAGAGAAGCTCTGTACACAGTCCTATATCACTCTGCTACAAAATGAGCTCTAGGCAAAACTATGCTAGGGCTTGAAGACAGACCCAGCCCCTACTATGCTCTGAATTCTCCTTTTTTTTTTTCCTGCTGCTATTGGTATATAAGTACCTTGGCAGAATTAATCCTTAGTTATGCTAGGAGCCATTGGCCAAACTTTGATTCAGCTATTGGTAATGCTGGTCCCTGTTACAAGCAAGTCTTGGGCAGGGCTGCACTTTCCATAGCCAGTCAGCCAACCTGAAAAATGCTAAGGCAGCACGTCTGTCAGAGGGGTCTAAGCACTTGTCCTCTCTGAGGCCCTGGAGGTATTTCAAGAGGGACCTTCTGAAATTGAGACACTTTACATGACTAATGACTTCACAAGTTTAGTCCATTTTGATCCCCACCCCTCTGCTCTCCCTTAATGTAACGGTGTGTGCTTTTTTGAAGTCAAATGATTTAATGCCCCACATGAACACTGTCACGTTTGGGGAAAGCATACCTCTTGCATCTCCATTGAAACATTTATTTTTTGAAATATGTGCCCAGTGGGTGGTGAAAAAGATGCCACCGATGTGTAAATGGGACAGTAATCCAAAAATTAACACTGCAGCCCCTCAGCTCCATGACTGTGGTGAAGTCTGTGCAGAAAGCACAGTGAAGAGAGCAAGCTGGATTGCTGGCCCAGGACTGAAAATACCAGGGTTCCGTTTTTCCTCATTAAAAAGAAGTCATCATACTGTTGTACCCCACACTGACATTTACAGTAAATTTTGTTAATTATTTGTAAGACATCCCCATACAACAGTGATGGGGATGTTTCAGATCACTATCAAAACTTTGGAAATGAATATAATTCATTCCAATGCCAACCGGAGTGGGGAGCTGAAAAATTATTCAATCCTCTTGATAAATTTCCAAGTAAAAAAATTAGTAATCATTAGTTATGGGCACGTATATGAGACCTAAGTGTTTAAATCGTTGCAGGAATTTGTAGTTAATATGGCTAGGCTGATTAAATGCAGCAAAGGCTGCCCTGACTGAACTCTCTGCAGCCAGGGAAAGGAACTGGAAGGATGTGAAGGATGGGAGTTTGTAATAATATGAGCAAAATCTTAATCAAAGTCCTGTCTGAGCAGAAACCTGCAATAACTTACACAGTGCTCTCGCACAACACTGTTTAACGCTGGAGAAGGTTTCTCGGCAAATGTTGTGAACCATTCTGCTGGTGTAGCTAGATCTGAAGGACGGTGGTGTAAAGGGCTCTTACCCACTCTTGCCTACCTTCTTCCCTTAGCCCATGGGCCCCGTTTCAGTTATGCAACCCGCGCAAATAGTTTTGGACCTTCTCATAACCGGGCAATGATTCGTTGTTGCAAGCAAAGCTTTAATAGTCATTGTACAGGATATAGGGGAGCAGACCACCAAGCCACCTCCAAGGCGCATTTACCATGTGAGAAAGGGGATGGGATGGGGCTTTTAGAAAGGAGACTGTTTGAAGGCTCTGAGTCATGAGGTCCATCCCTATCTCCTCAGCAAGGCATTGTCTTCATCCGCAGTTGAGTGCAGCTCAGCAGCATGGTGGCTTGAGATCCATGGTGGTGCAGCCCTGGCAAGACCTTGTTGTTCAGCACCAGAGGAGAAGCAGCAGCAGCAGCACCACGGGAGGAACGAAGGGCCTCCACACATGTGAAGGTGCCAGAGCAGACCCATGCATGGAAATGTCCAGAGTCTGAGTGCACTGGGGAGGGAACAGCTGTGGAAACAGTGGGCCGACATCCCCACTTAACATAGGGGAAACTGAGGCACCGACGTTGTATCACGTTGCGCTATCCTCAGCACTCCTGAATCCCACAGTTCAAACCTGGCTGGAAGGCATCAATGAGCTGCCTGCAGCCTGTGCCAGTGCTAGGGACCAAACACAGCTTTACATTCCAATCACTTCAGGAAAGATAACTTTCTGGAAAATAAGCTGTCTATGTAACCAAAGCTACAGCCTTGCTAAAGAGGGACTGACGGAGCTCCTTTGGTCTCTGCCACGTGGGAAGTTAGATGGGGTGATTAGGAAAATCACTTCAAGCATTAAAAATTTGCAAAGCTCCAGCATCCCAGGCACACGTCTGAACCCCAGGACCTTGCTTCCTCTCCATAACCAACAGAGCTAAGTGTGCATTGATATTTGTGGCTGTAAAAATCCTTTCCTTGCTGAAAGCCAGAAGCCTTTCTTCTCTCACAATTTCATTAGAGTTTAGAAATCAAACAACCAGCTCTGAAAGCGGCTGCTGGGACACACAGATTTGTGAGCTTCCCATTAACCCCCCTCTTTGCATCTCTGTTACATGGGAATAAGATGCATCTTTTTTCTAAAAGTGACAAGATCTTTAGTCTCCGCAGACTACTGTTTCATACAGGTCATCACGCAGCCATTGCCTCTCCTGTCACACTGACAGATCAGAATCAGCTTCCCAGGAGGAAAGTGGGCAATGACCTTGATAGATCATAGCCTTGGGTGTGTTATCAAGGAGCTGGAAATGTGAAACAAATGGAGGAGACTCATAGCAGAGTACAAGCTTCCCTGCTCTGGGCTCGGTCTCACACCTGATGAAGTACATGGCACCTCCTGACCAAATCCAGTGGGAAGAGGTGTTTTTTTCCAGTATCCGCAATGATCAACGAGGAACCAGCACAGAGCACCCGCAGCTCCTGCTGCAGAAAGCAGAGCAGGTGCCGGTAGATTGGATTGCCAAGAACCATTGGCTCTTACATGGGCTCATGCAAGGTCGTTCATCACCGCAGCAGATGCCGACTGCTCTCAGCAGCATGGAAAAGAAATGAAAAGTAGGTAAAAAGGACCTTTATGTTTAGCTGGAGGATAAGTAATAGATCAAAATGTTTAAAATATTAGCATATCGCTGCAGCTCAGACACACAAGTGGGTTCCTGCAGCTTAACACATGGCAGAATTGTCACCTGAGCCATGGTGACTGAGTGTGTTGGTGGATGATTGCCAAGAGAAAAGCGTGGTCCCAAAGTTAATTATTGTGAGTGATCTGTGGTGGCTCACTGCCGTTCCCCTAGCGTCAAGCTCTTGACCGAGCTTGAGAGCTGTCTGGAGAGAGCAGCTATTCTGGCCACACGGCAGCGTGACATGGCTGGACACGACAGCACAGGGCATTGCCCATCACCTGCCTCTGTCAGCAGCCTGGCCTTGGAGAGGTAGAGCTGTTTGCCAGGGCAGTCTCTTAGTGGGTTTGAGGGGGTTTTAAACTCACTACAGTAAATACAGCCTTTCCTGAAATATTAATATTAAAATTCCTTGTCAGTGTTGAGGCATTGCAGAATTGCTTATATATTGAATAGGGCCAGAACATGCTCACTAGTGCACAGGAAAAAGAGGGAGCAAGAAGCAGTCCCAGCCTATGGTGACTGATTCCTACCATTTGCCATCAAAATGCTGCTTAACTTGTTCCCCTCATAAGGAAACCAAGCATTATGTCAGGTCAACAACTGCAGAGATGAATGTGAGCTCAGAACAACCCAGGGAGACTAACTCAATTGCCAAGTGCTTTCTCCACCCAAGATGCACCTGCATGCTCAGCGGCAAGTCCCTGGTGTTACCGTGGCAGTTGTCACTGCTGCCTGGAAAGGGAGCACTGCCCACGCCATCAATTCCAGTGAGATGGACCCTTGCTGGGCTTGCACTGACTTTCTCCAGCTCTTTCTATTACAAGGAGTGACCAGAACAAGCCAGCTTCTCCTTCAAATTCATGCATTGTTTTCTCATTTTTTTGGATTAAAGGTATGAAAAGATGACTGGATCTGCGCAGCTGGCTGGGGCCGCTAGGAAAGGAAGAGCAGGCTGGAGAGCTGCTTCTCTGCGGAGTGTTCTGTGTCCACATGGCAGCCTCAGACATGCACCAAGGGGAGGCCATCCCTGGAAGACTGCACAGACCTGCAGTAGTTATTTTCCCCATTGTAACAGGGATGCAAATAAAAATGTCCTTGTTCACATATAACTGTGCTATAACTGATCTCAAGGTTGAACTCCTTCCATTTAAAAGCCATTTAGCTCAAAGCTTTGCTATCAAAATTGTTATCAAAGTTACCTAACCTGGCACATTGTATTTGTGTGCGTTTTTGCTGTTTGCATGTGGGTATGTGCATAAAAAACACCTGCAAGATAGCAGATAATGGAAGTTTTCAAATACGTGTCAACTCTGTACATCTATTTCTCGCAGATCAGGAATAGGCGGGGATCTCCCAACTCCTCATGACACATCTGAGCTAACTCCAACCCTCTGCTGCAATCACCCACGGCTGAGCATTGGCTCATGGCTGACTTGCTTCCCCTCCTTTCTGGGCAGCTCATGACCATGCTCCCTCCTGCACAGACCCACTACCAGATGGGTATGGGTGCATTCACCTGAGCTGAGCTTGGCTGTGTTCACCTGAATGGCAGTCACAGCAGTAACCACCATGCAGACCTCTCCTTTCTTAGCTGAGTACCAGCCTCCTAAATGTACCAAGATAAATAGTATTTATACATACTACGCACATCTATGAGTAAAACAGCCTGTCTGGTGAATGCAGGCTTTGGAGTTTACCTGCAACTCGAGTCATGACTCAAGGAGCATGTACAGACCTTGCAAAATTATGTATCCTGTAGGCACATCGAAGTGGCCAGAGAAGGGAAAAACAGCTGCGCATGTTTTTCTCTCTCCTCTTCTCACCTCAGGGCTAAGCCTATAAAATAATAATGTGCCTTTCTAGTATTATCGTTTGTCTTTGATTTTCTGTAGAGAATTGCATAACAGCAACAGTCCTATTAGCATTCAGCACTTAGGTCTGTGCTTTGTACTTTCTCTCTTATTCCTTTTGCTTAATAAAAGAATGAGTTTTGCATCTGTTACATGCCTGACAGCCCAGGAGACTGGGCTGTCCTCTGTTTAACCATTAAATAGGAAAACATGGGACTTGCCTATGTGATAGTCCCTTTGCAATATGCCAGCTCTGTCCATACATCAGGAAGCAGGCAAATTCATAGAATAGGATCACAGAATCATTTAGGTTGGAAAAGACCTTTCAGATCATCGAGTCCAACCGTTAAGATTACACTAAGCCCGTGATGCTGATGGGAACCTAACAGAGCAATAGGGACTGAAAGCTGTCAAGGCCAGAGGGCAATTAGTTACCAGATAGTCACATGTGCAAGCCCTAGGATGTGACTAGGTCCAAAAATGCTCTGTGCAAGGACTGCTTTTCAGGCATGTGTTAGCTCTGAGCCTTGTGTAGGGGAACTATACCTGGAGTTGCAACGTTTCCCTACTATTAAAGTAAACAATATTTCCTCGCCTGCATTTCCGATCTTCTCCCTTTTATTCCCTGCAGGCAAAAAACCCCTTAGGGGTCTGGAAGGTGCCTGTCCAGAAGGAAAGCATAGGCCCCCTCCTCAGAGTAGGGAAGAGGGAGCTGCTGCAGTGCCTTGCTCTGCTCTGGTGTCATAGGGCCCCCAGCTGAGTGGGTAAAGCTGGGCAGGGGGAACCACGGGAGCAAAACACACATTAGTCCTTGCTTTCCCTCCCTGTCACTAACTTGCTGCTGTGTGGTGTGCAGCTCCGGTGGCCTGGCTGCATCCAGGCTACAGCTCCTTGCTGCAGGGGTCTGATCATCAGCAAGTGCAATACTTCATTAGCACCAGCGGCTGGATAGTCCGGGCCGGCGCAGATACTGCACACAGTGGCGGTGCTTGCAGTGCACAGTCACTGCACAAGGGGCAAAGGCTGGGAGCAGACAGCCTTGGAAACCTGTGCAAATGGTTTCTGCCTGCAGATGCTGCCTTGGTCAGCACAGAGAGATGCAACGTTTCCCCTGCAATGAATCAGCATGGGATTTGGGTCTGAGGGCAGCAGGTCTGGCTCTCAAGAGCAGCAATCACAGAAATCAGCAGGAGCATCACTTAACCTGGTTACACCACTGCAGAACGTCACAGCCGGGTCGGAAATGCTGCTCTGAGACCGTGAAATCTAGCGAGGATTTGTCCCTCTCCCTCCTCCTTCGGGTAACGTTATGGAATAAAATATTTTTATTTTTAGAGCTGAGAAAGGGAAAAAGGCAAATTCTCACATCTTTTCAAGGGAATGGTGATGTTTATTGAAATTTCTGACGCAGCCACTAGATGCCCCTGTTTTCTGATGAGCGCTCCAGAGAGGGGCATGCGCAGGGGTGCCGCAGTGAGGACCTGAACTTGGGGCTTGAACTATGTAGAAATCCTGATTGCTTCAGCCTCTTCCTCCCTAATGACCTTCTAATTAGCTGGGACTGTCGTTCCACATGTGGCAATTAGGAGAGATGGTGCTGCTCCGTAATGGGAATGGTGTTGTCTGCCTGCCTTTTTCTGCTCTAATTTTGTGGTGTCTCTGGAGGAGGTGACGTAAAACTCAGTAACCAGTGGCCATGCATCTGGGCATGGCTGCCTGGACCCGCACGCCCTGTCCCTGTGACCATACTGCCCGTGTGGTGTCCCACCCCTGGAGCAGCAGTCTCAGCCTCCGCCACCCCTTGAAGGTGAATCAATCCGTACCAGAAAAGTCAGTCTCAGGGCAAAGCCGTTAACCGAAGCAGGAACATTTCGCTAATTAATCCTGAAGTGTTTCCTTGTGAATGTTTTGTACAGGTCCAGAAAGGAGACTGATGCCATTCAAATGGGAATCTGGCGCTTGGTCAGTGAGAGGGAGCTTCTGTGGCTGCTGAAATCCTTGTGCCTCCAGAAGATAAATGCTTGCAACAGCGTCCTTCCAACACCAGAGAAGGTAGGCAGCAATGGTCAGCATAGAAAATCACATACAACATTTGCTCCTTCTGAAGTGATCCTTCCCCCAAAATGATTTTGAATTAAGCAAGGATTTATGTGAGGGTCTCTTAATTTAAGGAAAACAAATGTTCCTGCTCTGGCGGTTCCCTGGTCAGGTTTTGTGGAGCTTGCACCAGCACATTTTCTCTTACCAAAGTCCACACCAGGCCCTAAGGTAACAGTGTGTGGTAAATATTACAGTCAGATACCCAATTCAGAAATCCTGTAAGATACAGAGCAGTGATTTATAGATTTGGTGCAAAAAGACCTTGTTTGTGTCTGGCACTCAGTCTCACAAGGGACATGTTAGAGATCTTGCTTGAGCTTTTTTGCTTAATGAGCTGAGTAAAATCCTGGGAGACCTTCAGAAGAGAACAAAAGTGGGTTCTCAGGATGAGAACACCTATAATGGGCTTCTGCTGCCTAATTCTTCCTGTTTTCAGGAGCGAAGTGCCTAATTAGCACTACTGACTGTGATGGGTGCTCAGAGCTCTGAGTCATCTGGGAAGATGTACTTTTTCAGTTGACACTGCTGGAGAAGCTAAGAGCAGCTCAGAGGACGAAGCACTAGAATTTCCTAGTGACCTAGTATCACAAAAACTACTAGGGTCCAAAATACCTTTGCATATGTTTAGAAACCAGTAGTTACTGCATCTGTCACACACTGCAACAAAAAGGGTCCCTCCGCTTCCCTCCAGAAGCTCTGGAGCAGGTTGTAAACCTTGTGACACCACTCCTCTCAGGATCCTACTGCTAGTAACTGTGTTTAGTGCAGTCTAATCCACAGGTTTTTGGTTATAAGACATGAAAGGTTGGTAACAAGCCTTATGATCATGATGGCACCAGCATAATAGCATTTCAGGCATGCTTACTTAGATGTGTCACACAGCATGTAGCACAGGCAGCCCTGAGGCTGGTCTTCCCCTAGACTGGCACTGTGCAGGCCAAGCCACTTCTCTGGAAGGCACACATCGCCTGCCATTTTTTTGTAAATTAAAAAAAAAAAAAAAAAGGCTCAAAAGTACAATAGAAAATGAAGCCTGGATTAACTGATATCTCTCTTCTCTCAGTGATTTCCTTGTCTTTTCCCTTGGGCCCATGCTGCTCTGTAGGATTATGGCATTCCAGAGTCATTGGCATAACGATAACACGACTAAGAAATATGGAGACTCCACTCTCCACGCTAATCCATGCCAGGAGAATACTGAAGGCAGTAGATAAAGGAGTCACTAACACTGAGCTACATTTTGCTTCTAAGAATTGCGTCCCAGAGGCTGTAGCCATTTTGCAACCCTTTTAATTTTCAGAGAAAATGCCTCCTGTGCCCATAATTAAGAGTTTAATATGCCACAGGGTCCTGTTTATCACGATAACTTATTTTGCAAAAGAAAAGATAGATAGACTCTTTGTAGGTCCTTTGAATATCTTTCAGCCAGTCCATTAGATGGGGCTGTGATACTGGGGATTTTAATCACTGGTATTCATTATTCAGTTATTATTCATTTATTTTAATAAAGAAGCTGCATATTTCCTTTGTTTTACAGGCAGCAAGACCCGGTGAAGGATTTCAAAACACAAAATAGTTTAGTTATCTTCAGTGTTGGCTAACTACATTCACAAGTTTGCAGGGTGAACATCAGGCTGAGCTTTCTCTTCTCCTCTTACCATCTCACAGAAAGCATGTGGATCCAAGGCAAGGACACTTGTAAATGTGGCATGCATCAGAAGACATATGGAAGCAGTCTTTTATCTCATGTGATGATTAATTGCATGTTCCTGGCTGGAATATAGTTTGAGAGCTCTATGCAGTTCTTCAGTAGGAAAAAAGGTCTGTGTAATTGTTCTAACAACTGTGAGCAGAGGGAAATGGAACATGGCATCAGGGCACCATCCTATTAAGAGTGCACATGAGGTTTTATGGCAAAAAGTCAGATTGCTTTAGTGCCTCCTTGATGCAAGATGATGCAAAGGGCAAAAGTAACTTATCTGCAAACTGCTTTGCCTCAACGAAGAGCAATTGCTATAAGTATGCTGAGCAGCCAGATATTGAATTATCACATACACTATGTATGTGTGTGAATGTATTTTAATACATAGTGATGGTTTCTGTGACAAAATCAGTATCTAAATCATGGTGTCTCGTGACTCACTTCCTTGCTGTTCTACTTCAGTACCAGGAGGCAGCCTCATTTCCAGCTGACTTCTCTCCAAACTCTTCTGTTTGCATATGCTGCTAGGTGGACTATATGCCATTGTTGAGATTCTTTTCTCTTCACTGTACTGAGGAGGACACAGGGAAACTGAAAACCAGCCAGGTGCACAGCAACATGAATATGGAGGGAGTGCCTGTGGTACATGAGCCATTAGGAATCACTACAAAGAAAAGGTTTTAGGATTCTAATGTCAAATGGTTTGGGCAAAACCATTTTGCTGAGGTGAGCAGCTGTGGTGCCAGCAGGATCCACAGCGGAGCAGAGGCTTGCAGTGTACTGTGAGGTTTTCTGAACTGGGGAAACCTCAGGGGAGTAGCGAGACATGCCGGGAGCCCACAGCTCCTATACCTATATATACCCCCATACCTATAAAAGAAACCCCTAGAAAGAGCTAGCTTAAGGGGATTAAAGGGAAAGCAAATGATGGTGATTGGTGACCGTAAAGTACTTGAGTTTCAAATCGTTGGCAACAGGAGGAAAACTGCCAGCAAAACTTTGACCCTGGGTATGGGGAGAGCAGACTTTGGGCTGCTGAAGGAGCTAGTTAGTAAGGTCCCCTGGGATTCTGCTTTTGAAGGTATTGGGGTCCATGAATGCTGGTCACTTTTGAAGAGTCATCTCCTAAGAGTGCAGGAGCAGGCAATTCCAAAGTGTTGGAAGTCAAGCAAGTGGGGCAGAAGGCTGGCTTGGCTGAGCAGGGATCTTCTTCTAGAACTTAGGTGGAAAAGGAAAATGTATGGACATTGAAGCAAGGACAGGTGACACAGGAGGACCACAGGGATGCTGTTCACCACTGTAGGGAGAAAATTCGTGGGGCCAAAGCTTGATTAGAGTTCAGGATGGCCAGCACTGTGAGGGACAACAAAAAGGGCTTTTTAAAATATGTTAACGGCAAAAGGAGGATCAGAGATAACATTGGTCTGTTACTTGATGAGGTTGGTTACCTCACAAATAGGGACATAGACAAAGCAGAGACGTTTAATGCCATCTTTGCCTTTGTCTTTAACATCAATGATGGGCCCTGGGAACCCAGGAGCCCTGTGTTGGAAGACTGTGACTGGGGGGATGATAAACTCCCAGCCAACTCTGAGACTTGCTGCTCCAGCTTGATGCCCATAAGTCTGTGGGGCCCAATGGAATTCATCTCAGGGTACTGAAAGAGCCGCCCAATGTTATCGTGGGACCTCTCTCCATTATTTTTCAACTGTCTTGGGAGTCTGGAGAGGTCCTGGTTGACTGGAAGCTGGGAAATCTTGTCCTAATTTTCAGGAAGGGTAAGAAGGAAGACACTGGTAAGTACAGGCCTATCAGTCTCACTTCAGTGCCTGGTAAGATTATGGAGAAGGTTATTCTGGGAGCTATTGAAAAACACCTGAGAGACAATGCAGTCATTGGTCATAGCCAGCATGGGTTCACAAGGGGAAAGTCCTGCTTAACTAATTTAATTTCCTTTTATGGCAAGGTCACCCATCTAGTTGACCAACGGAAGCCAGTAGATGTGGGGGTTTTCAGTTTTAGCAAAGCTTTTGATACTGTCTCTCACAGTATCCTTCTGGACAGAATGTCCAGCATACAGCTAGACAAGTCCATAATACATTGGGAGAACAACTGGCTGGTGGGTCAGGCTCAAAGAGTTATAGTAAATGGGGCTACATCAGGCTGGCAGCCAGTCACTAGTGGGGTTCCCCAGTGCTTGATTTTAGGGCCAGTGCTCTTTAATGTTTTTATAAATGATCTGGACACAGGAGTTGAATGTACTTTAATGATACTAAATTAGGAAGAGCTATGGACTCCTTCAAGGGTAGAGGGGCCTTACAGAGAGATCTGGATAGACTAGAGAGCTGGACGATCACCAACCATATGAAATTTAACAAGAGCAAGTGCCGGATTCTGCACCTAGGATGGGGTAATCCTGGTTATATGTACAAATTGGGGGACGAGAGGCTGGAGAGCAGCCCTGCAGATTGATGGCAAGTTGAATGTGAGTCAACAGTATGCCCTGGCAGCCAAAAGGTCCCAGTGTCCTGGGGTGCATCAAGCACAGCATAGCTAGCTGGTTGAGGGAGGTGATAGTCCCACTCTACTGCACTGTTGTGGCCCCACTTCGAGTACTGTGTGCAGTTTTGGGCACCTCAATATAAGAAGGACATCAAACTATTAAAGTATGTCCAGAGGAGGGAAACAAAGATGGTAAAAGACCTCAAGAGCAAGACTTAAGAGGAGCAGCTGAAGTCACTTGGTTTGTTCAGCTTGGAGAAGAGAAGGCTGAGGAATGACCTCATTGCAGCCTACAGCTTCCTCAAGATGGGCAGCAGAGGGGGAGGTGCTGATCTCTTTCTCATGACCAGTGACAGGACACAAGGGAATGGAATGAAGCTGCATCAAGGGAAGTTCGTGCTGGACATTAGGAAAAGGTTCTTCACTGAGAGGGTGGTCAGTCACTGGAACAGGCTCCCCAGGGCAGTGGTCACAGCACCAAGCCTATCAGAGTTTAAGGAGCATCTGGAAAATGCTCTTAGCCATATGGTTTAGCTTTAACTAGTCCTGCAAGGAGCGGAAAGTTGGACTTCATGTTCCTTATGGGTCCCTTCCAACTTGGGATAGTCTATGATTCTAATGTAAATAACCTCAAGCTATGCCAATTAACTTTATCTGTTTTCACCTGTCATCATTGACAGTTTTGATTGGTGAACACTACAAAAAAAATCCTGCAGTCCACTAGGTCTGGGTTTTTTCTGTTTTCTTTCATTCAGCTCAACTAGAGAACTCTGACCCACTGAGGCAGACCTCAAATGCCTAGCACATTTTCTATTTTCTACCTGACTGCAAACACCTCTCAGCTTAGGGAATGCTCAGATGCTGGCTTGGAGAAGTGAGGGGACAGTAGTCCCCCCTCGCTCCCTGGTCGGTACCCAGAGCAGCATGCACAGACCATAGGACCACATTGCAGCTGTTCGCATCCACAGCACATCTGGATCCTGTCCTGACTCTGCCTCCTGCATCGAGTCAAGGTAGGTCATGGAGTTCTGTGGTCCCCTATTCTGCAGAGGAGAATTACCACTGCTCTTGTTTCCAGGAGCAGAGGGGGACCACATTTGCCTGCTGTGCAGACCTCAAGCTCTGCCTTAGCAGATGCATTTTTAAGCCAGTAATTTTCCATACAACTTTACGCTGTAGACAAGGCCTATTGAAGGGTGTAGAATAGAGAGTGCCAAACATGCACAAAATCTGTAATTATACATATTTCAGTGCAGACCTTCAGTCTTGCAGTTTGCTAGGCTGAGGCACTCAGACAGTAGAGAAACAGCTGCTTCTGTTTCAGGTCAGTTAAGTGTTGCATCAGGATTGAAGCATTCTTTTAGGCTGTTTTAAAATACAGCACTTAAACTGAGAAATTACTAGTTTCTCCAATCCTGTACTTTCTGGTTTGTTGCTACAAAAGGGGTATTGCTGGAGAAAATACCTTGAGTTCCAGTGGTCCTACCAAATCCAGAAAGGTCATTATAACCACTGAGGCTTAAGAGTAATTGTTTGGGCTGTTTTACTTTAGGAAAGGATATCACTGGAAAGGCTGTCCTATGTTTACCCTTCGCAGTGGCTACACCCAGGACCTAGGGCATGGTTTGATTTTCCAGTTAGAAAGCAAAGAAGTCAAGTGTTCTTCCTTCTTACCCTTCCTGAAAATTAGGACAAGATTTCCCAGCTTCCAGTCAACCAGGACCTCTCCAGACTCCCAAGACAGTTGAAAAATAATGGAGAGAGGTCCCACGATAACATTGGGCGGCTCTTTCAGTACCCTGGGATGAATTCCATTGGGCCCCACGTTGCACGCTGTGAGCTGCCATCAGTGTGCCGTAATGAATGCAAGCATGCTGCTGAGGCCACTGCTTCCTAGCAGGTAATTCCTGGCCATTCAAAGGTACCCCAAATACAGGCATCTATTTATCCAGCTGTTGTGTCATCAGATGCATTTGCTTTCATTTCTTGCTCCTAATTATTTCCTGTATTACAATATCATAGGAACTAGCCTACAGGTGATTTTAACATGTTGCTTGCAAAGAAAAGATGACATCCTTGATAACAGTAAATCTGGGCTGTAACAAGTCATGATTAGCACCATTTGATCTGAACCATTTGTTTCCTTGGGCTGTCAAATAAAAGCAATAATCTTTTGATGTATGGTGACACTGGGATTCTGTGTCAACCTGCACTGCCAGTAACCACCCATGTCCTGTGACATCCAAGCTAAGCTGCACATTTGCATAGATTGGCATCATTTCAGATATAAATCATCCAACACCATACCTTTCCATTGGAAAGTGATGTGGTGCGCAACCCTCCCATCTAGCTGCTTAGAGTATCAAGCAGCCTAAAGCATTTGACAAGAGCCATATGTGACAGAGAGAGAATACCAAGATGCCTGTATGGTTCCTGCTGGTGTAGTTCCTAATGCCTTGGTTCAGGTCCAGGAGTCAGGACACAGGAGAAAAGATATATACATTAGTCTGGAACCTCAAAAGCATGCAGGAATGCCACTTCCACCAACAAATGCAAGCCTACTGGTTTCCTCTGGCAATATTCCAGTATAAAGGTGTGGGGGGGGAGGACATCCCTTGGCTTTTTTCTCCACATGACTGTTTATTCTCAGCACACAGTCTACCTTGAGACTATCAACTCTCTCACAAGCCATTTCTCGATTCAGATATACCAAACCATCTCATAGATGTGTCTGGAAATGTTGGGCTCCCATTTGGGCCAAGCAGGTTTTGCTGGAAGTGCCCTCTCATTTAGGCAGAGTTACTGGCTTTTACATGTTTGACTAACATCTCCAGGAGTCTCAGGGGTAGCTCATGGACTGATAGCTCCCAGACAGTTTCACCCATGACCAATGATCCCGCTTTTTCTGGGAAAAATTGGACCTATACATTTGATGTGCAATTGATCTGGGTATGGAGAGAGCATCTGATGCATCCTGGCAGTGTTAGACCCACTGTTATACACATATTTGGGCTTGGGAAATCTATGAGAAATACGGCCCCTTTAGGAAATGTGTTGCTGTGCATACAGGCTTCATAGTGCAGAGATTGGTAACTTTTGATATGTAAAGTGTAACTGATGCCTCCAAAATTATAGTTATATAAAAATCCCAGCTAAACTGTATTATTGGCTAAGAGAACCAAGAGGTGCAAGGGGTGAGGGGAAAGCAATACATTTTATTCCACTTAGTCCCCTTCAACATCTGAGATTATAAAGAATCTGGACACAGCATTTAAGATTTCCTAGAAGTGGGGTCAGTCTTTAAGAGTAGAGACTGCAATGGTTTTAAAGATTCTAAAGCTACTTTAGTACTGTGAAAAAGCAAATGAAAAAAACAAGTTCTAGAAAAAGAAGATAAATAAACAGAATATGAAGATGGTGCAACAGAAACTGTAAAGGAAAAGAATAAAACCTGAAAAAAAAAACCCTAACAACCTTCCTCCCTCCAAACACACAGTGTCCCACTCACATGCACAGAGCTCCAGAGAGGCCAATTTAACGTTAAGGAATTTGTATTGCTCTCCTTTGTTGTGTTGTGTCCTCTAATATAAAGGACCAATTTGTCACTAACGAGGAAACCAGTGAAGCACCTGATTATCTCCCATCTTGTGTCTAAGTCCCACTGACTTCAGCAAGTTGAAATCACTGGCCAAAAGTCAATGGAAGTGCACGCTTACTCACACCTTGCTTTGGCTCACGGTCCTTCGGGAAAGAGATTATGACCATTCCAGGAATGTGAAACTGGTCATCAAACCCAGACTCTCCCAGTTGCAGGAATGATGGACCAGATGTTCAGACCAGAGGGACCTTCGGAACATCTGTTTCACATCCCATTGCTCCTCCCCAACCAGCTACCAAATGCTTCTTAAGACTCTAACATAGTCTACACTTTTATTTGCTTGTGGAACATCTAAAAAAGCTTTTGATTCATTCATATACAGAAATATGCAGCTATGTTTCATCCCTGCCTAGAATGAACATCAGCAGATAACATGCAAATTCTTCCAAACAGAGGCTCTACCATCTTGTGTCTTATTAGACTAAATCCCAGAGAAGAAAAGAAGGGGAGAGGAGAGGAGAGGGGAGGAGAGGAGAGGCGAGGAGAGGCGAGGCGAGGCGAGGAGAGGAGAGGACAGGAGAGGAGAGGAGGGGAGAGGACAGGAGAGGCCAGGCCAGGGCATGCCTGTGATGCGCTCTGGCACCTGGGACTTCAGAGGGGACGAGTCACAATTGGGGGTGGGGGGATATAAAAGGCACCAGCCGGCAGCACTGCCCCAGTACAGCCTGGGCGAGCGGTGAGTGCGCAGGCGGGGGGAAGCTGGGCTGGACGAGGGCCAGGGCAGAAACGCGGGCCCCCGGGGGGGTGGGTTCTCGGCCTGCACCGAGGGCCCAGCCGCTGGCGGGAGCACCTCGGGCAGGGCACGGTGCCGCCGCCAGCGGGGCTGGGCGCAGGCCTTGCTGCCTCCCAGCTGCCTCGCCCCCTCTCCTACCTGCCCCCAGCTCCCTGCGGCTCCCGGCCCTGCTCCCCCCGACGCCAGCTCCCTCCCTCCCAGCCCCACTGAACCCCTTCTCTCCCTCCTCCTGCAGGCCATGGCTGTCGTACAATTCTTCACCCTGGCGGTGCAAAGCATCCTCTGGAATGCTCCGGTGGTCGGTGATGAGCTGGATTGGGCCACACGCAGACGCATGCAGCAGCGCGGGGAGTACCTCAGCTGGAAGATGACTCGGATGCTGCAGGAGCTGGAGCAGGGGATGCAGCAGCTGGAGCAGAGGACCCAGGAGCAGAGCGCCTTTGCCTGGGGAGCCCTGCCCTTTGCTGCCTTGCAGCCGTGGCAGTTCTGGGCCGTTGCTGGAGTCCTGCTCCTGCTCTTCGGGCTCTGCTGGTGGCTCAGGAAAAGGAGCCGTCAGCCAGCCAGCAGCAGCAAGGAGGCCAGCTCCGGAAAGAAGGCGGCTAAGGAGGAGCAAGAAGTAAAACCCTTTACTGCAGCGGATCTGGGCAGGATTTTGGACAAGCGCTTCTGGGAACTGCAGCAAGCGTTCACAATGATGGACGAGATGGAGGAATTCTACCGTATCTCCCAAAGATGCGAGGAAAAATATCACGCCGCGATTGCAGCCAGACATCGGTGCGAGCAGATTCTCGGAAGGTTGAAGTCCGCGTTACGATGACGCTGCCTGCCGCCTGCTTGTGCCTCTGAAGCCCCCCCGTGGGCACACCTTCCACCTCTGGGAGATCTACCGTGCGAAAAGATTTCAATAAATCTCTTGTTTCGACAAAAGCTGCGTCCGTGAGTGTCCGTGCGTCTCTTTGTTGGGGAATGCGGGCATAGGGTGCTGACAGCTCAGCTGCCACGGTGTTGGGGAGCATCTTGCAGAAGAGCTGGTGCAGTGGGCTCTGGTCTCAGTGATTCACTGGGCTTTGGCTTCCCAGGTGCTGCGGGTTAATGCCAGCAGGCAGCCTGGCATCATCACGCAGCTCCTCAGTGCCTTGCCCGCAGTGGCACGGTGGAGAGAATCTGAAGGGTAAAAGTGGGAAAGTTTGTGGGTTGAGAGGACGGTTTAGTAGGTAAAGCACGAGCTACACGCCCAGGCAAAGCAACGTAAAGAATTCATTCACTCCTGCCCTGGTCTGCCGACCAGACCTGCCTTTTTGGGAAGCCTTCTGCCTCCCTGGGGCTCGGGTTGAATGCGTTCCCGGGAAACTTCCGAGCCTTGTACGGCCCTCATTACTAGCCGCTCTTGCTTTTTCGTGTGGGTACCAAGGAAGTCGTGATGAGAAGTCCAAGGGCGAGCAAAAGAGACTTCAGGGCCTCGGGCAGATTGGTAGAGGGATCAGGAGCACAGGTAGTATTCTCCTCTGTCCTCCCAGCTGGAGGGAATGACATTGAAACAAACAGGCGGACGCAGCGTATTAACAATACCGGGCTCCTAGGCTAGTGTCACTGCCAGAATTGGGGGGTTTTCAACCACGGGACGGTCTACGCGACACCAGGCCTGCTGGGGCCTGATGAGATCCCCCGTTCGTAGTGGAGGAAAAGTATTTTTGCTCATGAGCGAGCGGGGCTGACTGAAAGAGCTTTAAACTAGGTTTGAAGTGGGGAAGGGGTAAAATCAGTCCTACTAGTGATAAGCTAGGGATGGCGTGACAATGTTGGAGGAACGGTGCGCAGAGCTTTCCCTCTGCTCCACGATGTGCCAAGTACACAGGAGCGCCTCTGAAACGTTTGTAGGCTCAAGCGCGCGGTGCGAGGAAGAGACAGGAGGAGCTAGAGGCCTCGGCTCGGTCCCAGAGCAACGACATCGCTGGCCTAAGGGACACTTGTTGGGAAGAGTCCTGTGACTGGAGTGCAGTGATGGACCCTTCCAGGCTCTTCAGGAGAGAGAGGCAGGGCAGGCGAGGTGGAGGGGCAGCGCTGTATGTAAAGGAGGGGTCGGACTGTACGGTGCTTGCAGCTGGGGACAACATGGTTGAGAGCCTCTGCGTAAAGATTAAGGGAAAAGCTAATAAAGAGGACGGCCTTGCAGGAGTCTACTATGGATCACCCAGCCAGGACGAGGACGCCAATGTATGAATCTATAAGGAATCACGGGAAATCTCTGGGCCAGTTGCCCTGTGTCGTCCTTATGGGCAGCTTCAGCTTCCCAGCTGCAAACTGGGACTGTCACAGAGCAGACATGAACAGGCGCAGGAAATTCCTGAAGCCCACATTGAAGACAACTCTTTGACATGGGTACCATGGGAGCCGACTAGGAAGGGTGCCCTCCTAGGCCTGTTGTTCGTACATAGAGAGGGTCTTGTGGGTGAAGTGATGATTGGTGGCTGTCTTGGCCATAGTGATCAGAAAATGGTTGAGTTTAGAATCTCTGGTGATAGGGGAAACGCTGTCCGCAGAGCTACTCCCCTGGATTCTGGGAGAGCAGACTTTAGGCTGCTCAAGGAGCTAGTTAGCAAGGTCCCCTGGGAATCTGCTTTTGAGGGTATGGTAGCCCGTAAATGCCGGTCACTTTTTAAGAGCCGTTTCTTAAGGGCACAGGAGCGGGCAATTGCAATGTGTCGCAAGTCAAGCAAGAGGGGCAGAAGGGTGGCTTGGCTGACCAGGAGTCTCCTTTGGGAACTCAGGCGGCCGACGGGAACGTATGGGCTCTGGAAAGGGATCTGGGGGGTCTTGGTTGGTGGTAAGCTCAGTAGGAGTCAACAACGTGCCCTGGCAGCCCAACGGGCCAGCCATCTCCTTGGGTTGCATTAGGCACAGTAGAGCTAGCTGGTGGAAAGAAGGGATTGACCCACTACGCTCAGGAGGGGTGCGGCCTCACCTCGCGTACTGTGTGCAGCTTTGGGCTCCACAATGTAAGCAGGATGTAAAGCCATTAGAACGTGTCCAAAGGAGGGCAACGAAGATGGTGAGAGGACTAGCAGACATGTCCTGATGAGGTGCAGCTGAGGACACTCGGTTTGTTCAGCTTAGAGGAGAGGAGACCGAGGGCTGGCCTCATTGCTGCCTACAACTTCCTCAGGACGGGGAGCGGAGAGGGAGGAGCCGATCTCTTCTCCCTGGGGTCCAGTGATAGGACACGAAGGAATGGCTTGAAGCTGCATCAAGGGCAGTTCCGATTGGATAGCAGGAAAAAGTTCTTCAGCGAGAGGGTGGTCAAGCAGTGGAACAAGCCCCTCCCTGGAAAGGGTCACGGCCCCAAGCCTGTTGGTATTCAAGAAGCGATTGGACAATGCTCTCAGAGATATGAGAGAGAGTTGCGGTGAAGGGAGTTACATCTAGCTGGCAGCCGGTCACAAGTGGTGTTCACCAGGGCTCAGTACTGTTCAAATTCTTTACCAATGATCTGGATGAGGGGATCGAGTGCACGCTCAGTCAGTTTGCAGATGACACGAAGTTGGGCAGGAGTGTTGATCTGCTTGAGGGTAGAAAGGATCGACAGAGGGATCTGGACAGGCTGGATCGATGGGCTGAGGCCAACTGTATGGGATTCAATAAGGCTAAGTGCCGGGTCCTGCACTTGGGTTTTAACAGCCCCATGCAGTGCTATAGGCTTGGGGAAGAGTGGCTGGAAAGCTGCCTGGCAGAAAAGGACCTGGGGGTGTCGGTCAACGGCCGGCAGTGTGCCCAGGTGGCCCAGAAGGCCAGGAGCATCCTGGCTTGGATCAGAAATAGTGTGGCCAGCAGGACTAGGGAAGCGATCGTCCCACCATGGACTCGGCACTGGTGAGACCTCACCTCAACTAGCGTGTTCAGTTTTGGGCCCCTCTCTACAGGAAAGACATTGAGGTGCTGGAGCGCATCCGAAGAAGAGCAGCAAAGCTGGTGAAGGGTCTAGAGAACAAGTCTTATGAGGAGCGGCTGAGGGAGCTAGGGCTGTTTAGTCTAGAGAAGAGGAGGCTGAGCGGAGACCTTATAGCTCTCTACAACTACCTGAAGGGGAGTTGTAGTGAGGGGGGTGCTGGTCTCTTCTGTCAGGTGGCTGGAGATGGGACGAGAGGAAATGGCCTCAAGTTGCGGCAAGGGAGATTTTGGTTAGATATAAGGAAAAATGTCTTTACTGAGAGGGTTGTCAGACATTGGAATAGGCTGCCCAGGGAAGTGGTTGAGTCACCATCCCTGGAGGTATTCAAAAAGCGAGTTGACGGGGTACTTCAGGACATGGTTTAGTGGGCGTGGTTGATGGTTGGACTCGATGATCTTGAAGGTCTTTTCCAGCCTAAATCATTCTATGGTTCTATGATTCTATGATTCTATGAGGCGGCCTCAAGTTGCACCAGGGGAGGTTTAGATTGAATATTAGGCAAAATTTCTTTATTGCAAGGGTTGTCAAGCATTGGAACAGGCTGCCCAGGGAAGTGGTTGAGGCAGCATGCCTGCAGGTCTTTAAAAAACGTGTAGCCGTGGTGCTTGTGGACATGGTTTACTGGTGGAGTTGGCAGGGTGAGGTTTGTGGTTGGACTCGATGGTCTTAAGGGTCTTTTCCAGCCTAAGGGATTCTATGATTTCTCTTTAAGGTTGCCCGGTGTGGAGTCAGGGTTCCATCCGATGATCCTCGGGGGTCCCTTCCAACTCGGGATGTTCCGTGATTGATTGTGAGATTGCCGTTGGCAGGCAGATGGCAAGCGATCCAACATAAAGCAGCACACAAGCTCCCGTGAAGAAAACAAACTCTAGCCCAGCCTTCACCAGTCCACCAGGGCAGCCGTGAGTCGCTGAGCCGGGGTGAGGCCGAAGGCCGGGGCTGGCCGGCGGGCATGCCTGTGATGCGCTCCGGCCCCTATGACATCAGAGGGGCCAAGTCACAATGTGGGGGGTATAAAAGGCACCAGCCGGCAGCGCTGCCCCAGTACAGCCTGGGCGAGCGGTGAGTGCGCAGGCGGGGGGAAGCTGGGCTGGACGAGGGCCAGGGCAGAAATGCGGGCCCCCGGGGGGGTGGGTTCTCGGCCTGCACCGAGGGCCCAGCCGCTGGCGGGAGCACCTCGGGCAGGGCACGGTGCCGCCGCCAGCGGGGCTGGGCGCAGGCCTTGCTGCCTCCCAGCTGCCTCGCCCCCTCTCCTACCTGCCCCCAGCTCCCTGCGGCTCCCGCTCTCCCTGTCCCACCCCGCTGAGCCTCCTTCTGTCCCCTCTCCTGCAGGCCATGGCCAAGGTGATAGTGTTCACCTTGAGCATGCTGGGCATCGTCCAGGTGCCACCGGAGGTCGCAGATGAGCTGGGTGCGGCTACGCGCTGGTGCGTGCAGCAGCTGATGCAGGAAATGGCTCAGCTGTATGAAGAGATGGAGCAGAGCCCTCAGGATCTGAGCAGAGCAGCCAGGGGAGCCCTGTTCTTCGCTGCCTTGCAGCAGTGGCAGTTCTGGGCCTTTGCTGGAGGCCTGGTACTGCTCTTTTGGCTCTGCCGGCAGCTCTGGAAAAGGAGCTGTGAGCCAGGAAGCAGCAGCAAGCATGGCAGCTCCAGAAGCCTTGAGGAGGAAGAGGATGAGGAAGAAGGGGAAGACCCATTACATATGGACAGGTTTCTGAACAAGGACCTGTTGTGGCCACTGCCAAACAGGCAAAGAATATGCACGGTGGTGGAAGAGCTGGTGAACGACCTTCTCTGTGTCTGCCGAACCCTCTCTGGCAATGACTTCGTGCCACGGCTGCAGCCAGCTGTTGGGCTGGGCGGCTTCCAAGAAGGCCAGAGTGCCCATGAAGAAGACTTTGTCTATTGCCTGATTGTGCCCCTGAAGCCACCCCCCGGGCACTCCTTCCACCTCGAGCTGGGCACCGAAGGGGAGATGCTGGTGAGGAACTCCTGCGTGCGTGTGGAACTGGAGTGCATGTGCACAAGGGAGCGCTGGCTGGGGGACGTGATCTGCTTCCTCCACCACCCTGAGGAAGAGCTGATGAGCAGTCAGGAAGCCAGCCTCCTAGAAACCCTCTGCACCGGCTCGTACCTTGATGTGGAGAAAACTGCCTTCTGGCTCCAGGAGCTGATGACGGCAGCCTCCGTTGCTGTGCCTCGGGCAGCCACAAGCAAGGTAACGGTGCTGCCCTCCACACGCTTCTGCAAGCTCAAGCTGACCAACACCTGCGAGATACCCCTCTCCATTGAGCTGATCTTGGCGGTGCAGCAAGGCAACTCAGACACATTTGTGAGCATGGAGTAGGCAGAGGTCAGCGTTACCAGCAGTGTGGGGTGGCCAAAGAGAGAGCAAGCCAAAGAGAGAGCACAACATGGCCAAAGAGGCCACACAAGGAGGCTTGCGACAGAGACTGCATTACCACCTGGACAGTAACCACCCACCCACCCACGAAACTCCATTCCCTCTAGGACCTTTACCCTGTGCAAAGATGCCAATAAAACTTTCTTTTTATTAAAAGCTGCTGTATTGGGTTTGTGTGGCAAGGTTTTGGTAGTGGGGGGGTTACAGGGGTGGCTTCTGTGAGAAGTTGCTAGAAGCTTCCCACATGTCCCATGGGGCCAATGTCAGCCGGCTCCAAGACAGACCCGCTGCTGGCCAAGGCTGAGCCAATTAGTGATAGTCATAGCGCCTCTATGATAACATATTTAAGAAGGGAAAAAAAGTTGTGGCGGGTGCAGAAACTGCAGTTGGAGAGAGGAGTGAGAGCACATAAGATAAACAACCCTGCAGACCCCAAGGTCAGTGAAGAAGGAGGGGGAGGAGGTGCCCCAGGCGCCGGAGCACAGATTCCCCTGCAGCCCATGGGGAAGACCATGGTGAGGCAGGCTGTCCCCTTGCAGCCCATGGAGGTCCACGGTGGAGCAGACATCCACCTGCAGCCCAGGGAGGACCCCACGCTGGAGCAAGGAGATGCCCAAAGGAGGCTGTGATCCCGTGGGAAGCCTGCACTGGAGCAGGCTCCTGGCAGGACCTGTGGCCCCGTGGAGAGAGGAGCCCACGCTGGAGCAGGTTTTCTGGCAGGACTTGTGACCCCGTGGGGGACCCACACGGGAGCAGTCTGTGCCTGAAGGACTGCAGCCCATGGAAAGGACCCACGCTGGAGCATTTCGTGAAGAACTGAAGGCCATGGGAAGATCCCACACTGGAGAAGTTTGTGGAGGACTGTCTCCCGTGGGAGGGACCCCACACTGGAGCAGAGGAAGAGTGTGATGAGTCCTGCCCCTGAAGAGGATGAAGCGGCAGAGACAGCGTGTGATGAACTGATCATAACCCCCATTCCCCATCCCCCTGCGCTGCTATGGGGGTGGTAGGTAGAGAATCCGGGAGTTGAAGCTGTGCCCGGGAAGAAGGGAGGAGTGGGGAGAAGGTGTTTTAAGATTTGGGTTTATTTCTCATTACCCTACTCTGGTGATTGGCAATAAATTAAGTTAATTTTCCCTGAGTCGAGTCTGTTTTGCCCATGATGGTAACTGGTGAGTGATCTCTACCTGTCCTTATCTGAACCCACAAGCCCTTTGTTATATTTCCTGTCCCCTGTCCAGCTGAGGAAGGGGGAGTGACGAAGCAGCTTTGGTGGGCACCTGGCATCCAGCCAGGGTCAACCCACAACAGCTGCCTGTAAATAAGCTGAGGGAAGAAAGAACAGGGGCTGGATGTGCCAGCCATTGACTCTCTTGGGATGTGACCGTAGGAGGGTGGAAAGAAGGTACATAGCTTACACCAGGCTGCAGAGAGCCAGGAGGCAGGTGACAAACGTCTGCTGATGTGGTGGGTTAACATTGGCTGGCTGCCAGGTGTCCACCAAGCTGCTCTCTCATTCCGCCTCCTCAGCAGGACAGGGGGAGAAAATGAGACAAAAAAGCTTGTGGGTCAAGATAAGGACAGGGAAATTGCTTACCAATTACCATCACAGGCAAAACAGACTCGACTTGGGGAAAATTAATTTTATTTATTGCCATTCAGAAAATAGAGTAGGATGGTGAGTAGCAAAGTCAAAGCTAAAAACACCCAACACCCCCACCTTCTTCCCAGGAACAACCTCACTCCTTCAGTTCCAACTCCTTTAACTCTTCCCCCCAAGCGGCACAGGGGATGGGGCATAGGGGTTGCAGTCAGTTCATAATATTCGTCCTTCCCATGGGTCCTTCCCTTCTTGAAGAACTGCTCTAGCGTGGCTCCGCCATGGGCCACAGCTCTTGCCAGAAAACCTGCTCCTGTCTTGGCTCTTCTCTGAAAGCCACAGCTCATGTCAGGATCCTGGTCCCGTGTGTGCTCTCCGCAGTAGAAGATGAGAGAAAGAAGAAAAGGCGGGAGTGGGGCACAATAGAGAAGAAAAAGGGATGAAAAGGAAGGGAAAAGGTGCAGTTCTTGAGGGACATGAACAGGCACGTCCCTCACAATGGCTTCCACATCAAACACCTGCAGCTCTGCATCTGGAACCTGGTGGGCACGGGCTTTTCCACCCTTATGACCGGCCTCCAACTGGATTTCACTCCATTCACCACAACTCTGGGCCCGGCCAGTGTTCCAGGGTTTTTTTCTGCCAGTTTTTAACCCAGTAAAGAATATGCTTATCCAAGCCATGAACAGCCAGTTTCTCCAGGAGAATGCTGGGGGAAACGGTGTCGAAGGCTTTATTAAAGTCCAGGTAAACAACATCCACAGCCTTTCCCTCATCCACTAAGCAGGTCATCTTGTTATAGAAAGGGAACAAGTTAGTCAAGCAGCACCTGCCTTTTGCAAACCCATGCTGACTGGGCCTGATCACCTGGTTGTCCTGTACGTGCCGTATGATGACACTCAAGATGATCTGCTCCATAACCTACCCTGCCACCGAGGTCAGGCTGACAGGCCTGTAGTTCCCCGGATCCTCCTTCCAGCCCTTCTTGTAGATGGGTGTCACATTTGCTAACCTCCAGTCAACTGGGACCTCCCCAGTTAGCCAGGACTGCTGATAAATGATTGAAAATGGTTTGGTGAGCACTTCTGCCAGCTCCCTCAGTACCCTTGGGTGGATCCAATCCGGCCCCATAGACTTGTGTATGTCTAAGTGGTATAGCAGGTCACTAACCATTTCCCCTTGGATTATGGGGACTTAGTTCTGCTCCCCATCTCTGTCAAGAAGGCATTAAGTACCTCAGCCTTTACCTCATCCTTTGTCACTATGTTTACCCCCACATCCAACAAAGGATGGAGATTCTCCTTAGCCCTCCTTTTGTTGTGAATGTATTTATAGAAACATTTTTTTTATTGCCTTTTACAGCAGTAGCCAGATTAAGTTCTAGTTGGGCTTTGGCCCTTGTAGTTTCAGCCAAGTTCCAGCCAAAGCGTTCTGTTCAGCCAGGCCAGTCTTCTTCCCTGCCGGCTCGTCCTTTGGCATGTGGGACAGCCTGCTCCTGCACCTTTAAGGTTTCCTTCTTGAAGAATGTCCAACCTTCCTGGACTCCTTTGACCTTCAGGACTGCCTCCCAAGGGACTCTGTCAACCAGTCTCCTAAACAGGCCAAAGTCTGCCCTCCAGAAGTCCAAAGTAGCAGTTCTGCTGTCCCCCCTCCTTACTTCTTCAGAAATCAAAAATTCTATCATTTCATGATTCCTACATCCAAGATGGCCTCCAACTATCACATCACCCACAAGCCTTTCTCTGTTCACAAACAGGTCTAGCAGGGCACCTTCCCTAGTTGGTGCACTCACCAACTGTATCAGAAAGTTATCTTCCACACACTCCAGCCTAGACTGTTTCCTCTCTGCTGTATTGTATTCCCAGCAGACATCTGGTAAGTTGAAGTCCCCCATGAAAACAAGGGCTAGCGATTGTAAGACTTCTCCCAGCTGCTTATAGAATATTTTGTCTGCCTCTTCATCCTGGTTAAGTGGTCTATAACAGACTCCCACCATGATATCTGCCTTGTTGGCCTTTCCCCTGATTCTTACCCATAAACACGCAGCCCTTTCATCGCCATCGTCAAGCTCTAGACAATCAAAACACTTCCTAACACAGGGTTACCCCACCGCCTCTCTTTCCTTGCCTATCCCTTCTGAAGAGTTTATAGGCATCCATTGCAGCACTCCAGTTGTGTGAGTCATCCTACCATGTTTCCATGATTGCAATTACACCATAGTTTTCTAGCTGCACAGTAGCCTCCAGCTCCTTCTGTTTGTTGCCCATGCTGCATGCATTGTTGTAGATGATGCATTTCAGTTGGGCTATTGATCCTGCCACCTTTTTGTGGGGAGAAGCCCTACTTCCAATGTGAATGTTCTCAGGTGCTTCCGTGGTTTTTAATGTATCAACAACCCAATGTGCCTTTGGTGCCACATGGATCTTCATTCCCTAACCCCATTGAGATGACTAAGGTGCTGCATGCATTAGTATAAAGCCATTTCAAATGTCCTCCAGTGTGATCAGCACATTGTGGAGCAGACTGAAGGACCTCGCTAGCATACTGTCCCCCAAACATTGGCATGCTGCCCCATGGCTTATCACTAGTGAGCCTAGTTTTATCCCTTTTCCTCTTCAAATCTAGTTTACAGCTCTTTCAATGAGCCCTGCTAACTCTTGTGCAAAGATCCTTTTCCCCTTTTGAGAAAAGTATACCCCATTTGTCACCAGCAGGCCTGGTGTTCTGTAGACCTACCCGTAATCAAAACACCCAAAATTCTACCAGTGACACCAGTCACAGAGCCAGGTATTGATCTGCTGAGTCTTCCGGTTCCTTCCCTCATCATTCCCTGCAAGTGCAAGGATAGAGGAAAAAACTACTTGCACTCCTGATCCCTTAACCTGTCGTCCCGAGGCCCTAAAGTCTCTTTTAATCACCCTTGGACTTCTTATTGCAACTTCATTGCTGCCTACGTGAAAAAACAATAATGGATAATAGTCCAAGGGCTGCACCAGGGTATGAAGTCTTCTTGTCACATCTTTAACCCAGGCCCCAGGGAGGCAGCAGAATTCCTTATAAAAACATCTGGTCAGAATATTGGGCCTTCTGTTCCCCTCAGAAGAGAGTCTCCTAAGACAATAACCTGTCTTTTTCTTAATAGAAGTGGTTTTGATGCAGGGCGCAGGCTGAGTTAACCCTGGTGACACCTCCAACTGAGATGAACCATCGTCCTCATCACGGTTTGCTTCCACTCGCAGAGCCTCCTATCTGTTGTACATGGGCGCTCCCTACAGGTTTCTTTGGCGGGGGGGGGTGGGCGCTTGGCCGCTGTTGCTCCTGGCCCCGTCCAGGTCTCGTCAGCCGCCGCCGAGCGAGCCGTGGGCTCCTGGCGGCTTTCTCTGCTGCCCTGAGGTTTCCACGGCTCGGGACACCCACCCCCGTACACCGCGCTGGAGCGCTCCGTGGCAGGGCAGCTGCTCGCCTCAGCGACTGAACGCTAGCGGCGGTTACACCGCCTTCAAATTTCCCGCCTTTGCTGCTGGCCCCGCCCAGGTCTCCTCCGCCGCTCTCGCCGTGAGGCGCCGGCTGCTGGCGGGTCTCCCCGCTCCCCGGGTCAGGCCTCCCCCCCAGGTACACCGGGATCCTCGGGTCCCCTGAGGGTCGTGCTGGCACGGCAGCTGCTCGCAGCCAGAAAAAGACCGGTTGTCCACTTCCCCGTCCCCGTGTGTATTTCTGACAGGGTGGGATTTCTCATCAAGCAAGTACAAGTGAAGATCAGCTACTGCTGCTGGAGAAACTGGTAGAGGGAGATGGAGTAAGAACCTAATTCGTTTTCAGAGGAGCCTGACAAAATGGGTAATGAAACAGATTATGTGACGTAATCAAGTTCCAGAAGATCACATGCCATAAACAGGGAGAGTAGAGCCAGGATTATGTCCCCAGCACAATATCCCGATGTGAGCTGGAGGCCGTCATGTGCAGGACTCAGATGCAGTAAGAAATGCATCATTCATATCATGTCCTCCCTGAGGGGACCACAGGTGAGATAGCGTCACTGTTAAACCACTAATCTTGTCCCAGCTTCTCCTTGGAAGTCTTGCAGAGCAGCCTTCTCTTGCTCCTCAGCCACCATTCCCGACGCATCCTGGATTTCCCTGCTCTGCCCTTGCTCTGCCCACATTTGCTTTTTGCAACCCTGCAGCGGGTACATGCTATCGCTGTGTTGGCAGGGCCAGCGGGGCTGGGTGGCAGAGGTAAATGGATTCCGTGGGCAAATAACTGAGTGACTGCCTGTCAAAACTAAACCCTGACCAAAGTAGTCCAACCTTGAAAATATTTTTGCCTGGGGAGGGGACTGAATTTGAGCATTTATTGTTTTTATTATCCTACTCATCTCTCCGTTACAGACACAATACTTTAAATGTTCATGTGATTTTTTTCCCATGCTTCTGGCTGGAAAGCAATCTCAAGACATTTGAATATTTTGGTGTGAACCTGAAGAAATTTCATTCAAGCTGTGCTACTGCCAAGCAAGGATGCTACCTTGTGACAGATGAGGGAAATCAGGCTTCCTTATTTCAAGAAGCTTAAAGAGGACTAGAGACCTGTGTGTAGAAGAAACAAGTATGTATATCCCAGCTGAGCGAGACAAAGCTACCCTTAAGCAACAGCACAAAAGTTCAATGAGATAATCACATTAGCATTACTGAGCTAGCCATGCATGTGAAGCACAATACAGCTCCTATTTCCTATTTGTCTGCATTATGAATCTAAAATATTCATATTTTACATATTTTATTGTCCTGCGTTGACAGCAAACTGTTAGAACAGAAGAATGGCTGGCTTTTTGTCTGGAGTTTCACGTCTTATTTAGTGCAAGCTTGAATGGCAAGTGGAATTAATCAGGTTCTCAACTTCACTTTACCCAAGGTTATACACACTAGCAGTCCTTAAAGAGAGCTGGGGATGGGAGTCTGGTGTCCTTTCCATTGGCTTGGATATATATATTCCACCTGCTCAAAAAATCCTAAGGGAATTGAGCATTCAACTCTTGTGCAATTTCAGTAGGATTTTAAGATTTAACCTATTTAATGCCTCTCTGAAAAGGCCAGATTCAAGCCATGATGAACATCTGGCTGAAGCCTGCTCTGATCTGACAGCGCCCTTCAGCCTTGTGCTGGTGTTGCTGGCACCTACCGAAAGAGAAATGCAGTCCCACACAGTGCTACTGGAAAGCGAGCAGCGGGGAATATCAGCTTGGGACAAAACATCAGACATACTGAAACACTGTTCATGCTTTAACAACCTTTGGTATTTCCCTGCATGTTTGTAAAGGACAGCCAGCCGAAGACTAGAAATACAATATGTTTTTTGTGCAACACACCAGTCTGAGGACATGATGGATAACCCAGGGGAACTTCTGCACTGCCTTCCTGGGTTTTGACTCGGGAAGCAGGAGTTTCCCCTGCCACTGCTCCCCCAAGCAGTAGCTGCTGTGGCTCCCTGTCAGCATCAGGGGGGAGAAGCTGGGTGTGCTCTCAGTGGAAAGGATTTCCCTGACATCATGCATGCTGGTCCCTGAGCACAGGTGGCCACAAGGAGCGTGGCAGCAACCTCCTTTACAGGGAATTACAGAGAGCAGCTTTGCCTCAAGAGCTCAGCGTGGCAAAGGGCCCAGAGCAACCCGCAGTGCTGCCTGTCACACCTGCCAAAAGGAAGCTGTAATGAAAACAAGTGACTTTCAATAAAGCCTGTGTGTTCACTTGGAAATAATGAAAACAAGCACAAAGCAACCGAGGACCCCTTCTCAGGCTGTGTGTCACTGCTCCCTACAGTCACACTGTCACCAGTCTCCGCTAGAACGGGGTCCATTTGACCACAACAATCTGCTGCAAGGTATCGCTGGCCCCACAGAGAACTGATAGCTAAGGGACACCACTAAAATAAATTACTCTTAAACAAAAAAAAAAAAATAGGGAATTATTTTACAATTGTTTTCCAGTTGCTAAAATTGCTGTTGGAAACTGCTTTTCCTCCAGGAACTTGTAGAGCCCCAGCTCACTTCAAGTGAGGAGGAAACTGTCTGCTCTGGTGGTCTTCATGGAGCACCAGCCAGTCTCCATCCCCTCTGTCTCCTCCACAAAAGAAGGAGTGGCATGGGCTCTTCAGTTCATGTTTTCTATGGGAGTTCCTGCCCCACTGACTCCCCTGGGAACAGGCTGCAGACTTATTGTACAACTTCAATGTCAAGTCATGCAGTCGTGACTACCAGCAAATGCCTTCAACCCACAGTCTTCACTGTTCTTCCTTTACCTCTTCTTAGTTTGCAAGTAGTCATGCTAGAAGAGAGGGGGAGGAAAAAAGATTATTTCTGTGAAGCTGAGTTACTTAATGGTTTTATGGATCATGTTGCTAGGAAGGAAATACCCCTAAAGAGCAGTATTCTGCATCCCTGAAGATTTTTATCTCTTTTCAGATAAACCTGATCGCCATTGCATGGGCACTGTGACAGCCCTGGGAGGATGGACTACTCCAATAGCATGTTTTAATGACAACATAAAATCATTAATCTGGGGGTTTTTTTTAGAGTGTATTTCACAAACTCAGCTCCCATACTACAACCCAACAAATCAAATGTCTTTCTCTCTGCCTTGTGTTTGTTGCTCAGTTTCCACATGCTTCTAGAAAAATCTTGTTGGATCCCCACATGATTTGGTTGACACATTATGTGTTTAAATTAGTACTTAAAGAGATTACTTAAAATTTATTGTTCTTATCTTTGTTGTTTGCTGGGTGTACCTGTCCCTTCCTCCTTTTTGTCTGCTGTATGAAGCTGTCTGAAACACAGCTTTACCACTGCAGGGCATTTGCAACAGCAGCAGCAGCAGCAAAGAAGCAAGTTTTTTCTAATCTCCCAGTGCACTTCATCATCTTCCATCAATGCAAACCTACCAAATTTGGAGTTTAGAAATACATTCAATAACAATTTCTTCCTACAGCAAAAACCCAAACTATTAAGGCAAGCTAGCAATTATTCTTCCACACTAACATCAACATAAAGCAGATTAGAAGAATTAAATGCACAAGAGTGCAGTTCTTTTATGGTTATGCACCCTTAATCTTCAGGAGATGGTTAATTACATTTTAAGCAGCATAAGAGCCCTAACATATTTGTATGTTAATAAAAATTCTCACCAGGGGTTTAAATCTAACATGTACTCACAGGTATAACTCATGGCATTTTTCAGTAATGCTGTGAAAAAATATGCCTGTAAGTTAGTAGCTTCACACAGGAAACTGCTGGGAGTTTTTAATTTACTCTCTAACTATTCTCCTAATCATTCTCTTATCATGCTGGGATGGCTAAATGCATACAGATTATAATGATGGTGTGCACCCACCATAGCAGTGTCAGCGATGACATTTGTCAGCGTTTGAAGTCGGGCTGCTGCAATCAGAGCTCTGCAGCCGAGGGAAGGAGGGAACCGAATGGGGATGACACTGCAGCCCTGCAGTTTCACAAGAACTCGTGTTTGCTGGTTTAAGGCTTATTCCAGTTCAGAAAGGGATTAGTCTCTATCCAGCACAGGCCCAAACACCTCTGTGATTCAGAGCTTTTAGGATTACCTGTTAACTGTGTCATGCTCAGAGATGTTGAAGGTCCAAAGAGACTTCTTTCCTAGAAATCCTCATAAGTGAAGGCAGAGCCTGTCATTGATCTCTGCTTCCAACCTCTGGGAAGCCACAGCACTGGGATTCAAAGTGGGAATCTGTATTTTCTACCCAGATCTGCCCCTTTGAAAATTTCAACTCCAGCAGTCCAGGATTTTGGCTAGGGTAAGACCTAGCCTGATTCAGGGTCAAAACCCTCTTTGCTTCCAACCCAAGACAGGTCCAGCAAAGCAAAAGGCATGAGCTTTGAGTGGTCCCACTTCTGGGAAAGAGATAGCATACCAAAATGGGAGGCACATATCTTCCTCCTGGGTTCACCCACTGCCCAGAGGGAGAGAGGGACTCGTTTCATTCACTGAACAGCACCAGAACAGAGGAAGCTCGGGAGAATCAGTATCACAGGGAAAGGGGAAAAAAACGGGTGCTAATGATGTTTCCTGCAAGTGCTGAGGTCAGTGGCCACAGGTTTTGTCCTTCCCTCTGGTGTGTGGTTAGTTGACCAACATCACGCCAGTTTCCTCTGCAGGAGCCACCTGAGTGTCAGGAAAAAGAAGCTTTATAGCTCAACTTTATTTTTCTCTACTATTTGGTTACTTCTTCCCACAGCGGGTTTTCTTCATGTCTACCTCCCAGTGCAGACATTGTCATTCTGAAATATCCCTGGGGCATAAAGATAATTTGGGAAAGGAGGAAAGAACTGAACTTTTGAAATATGTTGCCTAATTATTAGTATTCTTCATTCTGAGCCTTATTTGTGGCAAGGATGACTCATTGCCCTTGAACACCCACTGCCTATCTATTTCTTCTAATGTTGCTTTCCTTTTTGATTTTCCGGATATGGATAGCTGACTGCTTATCTGTTCCTACCGTTAAAATGATGCATAACTACTGCATTTTGTGGATGGAAACATTATGGACACTGAAATGTCATCACAGCCCCATTTGCTCATCTGCTGTTATTTACTTTCCAGCAGACAATATTCAGTACACAGGCACACACAATGCAGAAGTCAGCAAAACATTCATCATGTTGATATCAGGACGTACAAAGCATGCTGCCACTGATCAACGGAAATGGTCTGGCCTGGAAGATTTACAGAGCTCCCCATCTCCCTTCAGGCTTTGTACAAATTTCCCCTGGCTGAGACATGGTACCTCTGGAAAGGAGCCAAGGCATGGCTACCTGCCAGTGGGAGGGGTTTCCAAAACAGGGGGATGTAGATGTCCACTGTCAGAGTAACCTTCCTCTGTGGTGGATACAACAGTGCACTGTTTTCCTCCAAAGGCAGCCAGTGCCACCACTGCGCTCAGTGCTCCCTGGGAGGTTTGCACACCACTCCCTGGGGCACCAGCCTGTGTCATGGCTTCAGATCCATTCCACTGGTGAGACTTTTTGTGGATGCAGATGAAGCTTTGTCTAGAATAAGAAGACATCTCTGGAAAAGCATCCTGAAGTCCTGCTACACAGTCAGGTCATGTGAAGCAAATGCCCAGCTGTCCAAAAGCATGTCCAGGGAAGTCAGCGGTGTATCCCTACAGGGGTGGTTTAGACCCCTTCAGTCCAGGGTTTGAAACCAGAAGCCACAATACCTTGCATCTGTGCATTATCATGTGCTACGCCCTTTATCAACACCCTGCAAAAATTGCTCCTATCCAGGAGAGCTTCCACTTCAGTGAGGGAAGTCAGCAGATGAATACTGCCCCTGGAGAGCTTGCAGCAACAGTAGGACCCCTTACAGTGGTTATGAGGACTGTGGAACAGGCTGCCCAGGGAAGTGGTTGAGTCACCATCCCTGGAGGTATTTAAAAGATGTGAGATGTGGCAGTTAGGGAGATGGTTCAGTGGAGGACTTGGCAATGCTAGGTTTATGGTTGGACTCAATGATCTCAAAGGTCTTTTCCAACCTAAATGATTCTATAATTCTATGATAAGATTCAGCCAACTAATAGGAATCCCTTGACAGGGAACTAGCAGTAAGGAGGTTGAGGGTACTGGCCTTGGAGTCTGTGGGGACTTTTTCTCTGCTTCTGGGAGAGTCACCAAAAGAAGCGATTAGGCATCTCTTCAAGGCAGGTGGCTGGTCATAGGCTGGAAGAGGACTGTACCTCATAGGGCTTTAGATCTCTGGAGGTTGGGAGATTGTGACTGTATACCTGCCTCCCTCTTACTGCTTCTCTGGCACCCACCCTCAGCCACTTTTTGAGGAAAAAATCCTGGGTTAGTTGCATGTTTGGTGGCTATTCTGATGTGCTTAATGCCACAGATTTCTGGGAGAGGCCAAAAGAAAATCTCAGCTGTTAGAGGGTGATGGAAAGTGAATGTTGTAGTTTGTTGAAGCTCTTCTGTCTCACATTTCTTCTTATTGATTCAGCTTTCTTTCAGTCAGCATCCATGATGTGTCAAAACTTCTGGCTTCACATTTGCATCAAGATGTTCCTCAGCCCAGAGCAGAAAACTACCATGTAATGCTGAAAAAGAGCAAAACAACCACAACAACACTTGCAAAACGGTGTGGCGATGATAGCAAACAAACAGAGCTGCTTGGAGAGCACTGGATGTGGTAAGTAGCTGGCTGCAAGGGAAGGGATCTGGGTCAAAATCCGCAGCTGGTGCAAGACTAGGGCTCGGCCCAGCTGCTCCCCTGAAGCCAGATCTGCTCCAAATAGCTGTTTCCTTTTCCTTCCACATGGTTCTGAATTTTTTTATCTTTTCCTTTTGATGCCCTTTTCAAACAAGGAGCTTTGCCATATGGAAATTCGCAATTACACCAGCTTGTAGTTGCCTCATATCTGCCACATGAAACAAAGCCAGTCACTCCCAACATCTGGAAGCAGCTGGCTGGAGAGGTCACATCCAGCTTCAAGCAGCATTCATGTTTCTTGGGCTTGTCCTTCAACCCCAGCTCACACATCTGTTTTGTCACAACCAGAATGTCAAGTCTGTAAGTTTTACAAGAGCTGTCTCAGTGCAGGCATGAGGAATGGATTTGTCAGGTCAGATCAGAGACCCACCAGTCCCTGTGTGCCCTCTCCAATCTGGCCCAGAGCAGAGAGACACAAAGGGAAGAGGATATGGATGTTGCAAGCAGATGGCCATACTTCTTCAGCATCTAGTATTTGAGGTCAAATAATTCAGTCAGATACACATTCATTTCTTGGAGTGGAAGGGAAGGCACAGAAAGTTGCTCATCCAAAGGTAATAAAAATTTCTGATACTGGATGCATTCACAAATGCCATTCAGAAAAATTCTGTCTTAAATCAACGGCTACTGCCCCAGCCCCAGGTCAGAGCCATGTTGTGCATTTTGCTAGCTGTGATGAGAGGATAGATGGTCTTCATCCTTAGAGTCAAGGGGGCGGAAATACTCACAGATGTGAGAGGCTGTGAGTACCAATGGGAATCCTGATTCAGTTTTTCCTCAGCACAAAATGGATGCTGTGAACCACCACTGGGCTAGCAGGCAGGAGCAAGACTGGAAAGAGCATTGGTGATGGACTCAAGTGCTCAGGCTGGCTCTTCTATCTACTCTTCACCTCCTGCTTCAGGGACTGAACCTGTATCTCCTCATTGCAAACTACTTGGCTTTGGGAGCACCCCTGTGTGGAGTCTCTGTGGATACGGATGCGTGCAGAGGACTGGGCATAAAAATGGTGGAAACATAAGGTTTTTGCAAAATGTTTCAAACTGGATACCAGTTTTACTGATCTTAACATTGGATTGCTGGTGTTCAGGGTGGCATGTTATGATGACCTAGAGCAATTTCTCCCCACTTGTGGACAGGACAAGGTGGATTTTCAGTTGCGCAAAAACTTCATCTGAGTGTAAGCTGTGATCTGGAAACCTCCACTCCACACAAGGAAGATATTTGATTGTGACACCTAGAGAGCAAGAGGTTGCACATTTCCCATTTGCCTTCCCCCACCCTGCTCCAGCTGGGTGTAAATAATTACTTCCTTCTCCTGGGGGTCCTTCCACTCTCACCTTCCTTTCACAGCCCTTTGGCTGAGATGAAGCCAAAAGCTGTTACCTGGAAATCTGTGAAATCACAGAGAGTCAGGAAACATGGGGTCTGCTCCAGTCTTGCCAGAGATTTGCCATGACTCTGAGCAGGTCACCTAATCTTACATCAGTACCAAAAGTGATGAAGGCCTCATTGGAATCATATTAATCTGTAATCAAAACTTTACATAAGGATTACAGGATTAAGCTACTGCACCACAGAATATTCTTCATCCAGATGATCCCTTTGTTCCAAGAGCCTGTGTGTATTATTGCCATTTTCACATCTGTTCATCACTTGGAGAAAATGTCTTTTGTCCCTTAGTAAGCTCAAGCATACATTTTCCCCTGCCACGCTCCCCCACACTATTATTTTTAAATCTAAATACATTTTCTAAAGGTTAGGACATGTTGTATAATCAAAATCGAGTTGGCAGCAAAGAACTATTTCATTCACTACAGCTCTTTTCACTGTATAATCCTCCAGCTGGAAAGTGGGTGGGGAATTTGAAGTGATCTCGTACTTGCAACCAGCAAGGCCAAGGTCACAGACATCACTAGCGATACTGGATGTTCATTGTGACACTTGTTATGGGAGCTTAATTTTTCACAAATTTTTTTCAGTACTTTCTGAAAATGAGATTCTGTAAGGTAATTCCAATGAGCATCCCAAAATTACAAATCACTTCTGTAAATTGTGACTTTTGCAATCACAGTGGGAATTGCACAGTGTAAGAAAGGTAGATACTGCTCAGCCCTTCCACTACCCTTAATTTTTCTTTTCTGTCCTTTAACTTCCTTCTGTTATATATGAAGTAGCTCCATTCTCCTTGCAGACTGCTTCCCAATATCTTGTAAAAGCAAATGAACTCTAAAATTGGAGGTGGTTCTCCAGAGAAGTAATTCAGCAATAATTCAGCCTACAGAAGTTCCTAAGTCTGTAATTTATTGATTTAGCTAACAGTTTGTACTGACTAGATAACAGTTTCCTATCTTATTACCCTGTGTTTTCATTATACCCAACCTGTCTAGTAGAAAGAATATCAATCTTTGGCAGCTTACAATTGCTAACAGTAGCTGTTAAGTATCTCTAAACTTGCCTTTACTTCATTTTGGAGTCCCTCAAAGTTTCCTGATTTGGAGGCTTGGCAGAGAGTTAAAAAGATTTACTTTTCTTCCTGAAGAAAACAACAACAACAACAACAAAATTTTGATCTTCACTTGTGTCTCCAAAAGAGAGACAGACGGTTCTGCACTTCTGGTGCTTGCTTAAAATCCTCAGCTGCACTTCCCATCCAGCGTGCAGAAAGTGTTCGTCATGTCACTCCTCCCTCACCATAGGAATAAATGCAGACAATGTGCGGTTGCCTAGTAGATGGAATAACAGAAAGCATCAATGCACTTTATGATGCTTGGCAAGAAAAACAGACTAGATCTTACTGCATTTTTAAGACAGACTAGATGTTGATTGCTGACACTTGCAGCTGAGAAAAGTTTCCCCAGGTCAGAGCTGCTAAAATTGGACCTGTAAAGAGGAAAGTGTGAGGAGAGTGGGAATAATACAAAGCAAATGTTGGGTACATTTGGATTTGTGAAACGATTTTGTTTCAACAATAGTCACAAGCATTTTGTTCTTGGTTTTGGAGGATATTTGAATTATTAGGTAGCTAAAAGGCTTGCAAATACTGGCTGTCTAAACTGCCAAGGGAAAAAGAAACAAGTGGTGAATTCAGAGTTCATGTATATGTTGCAGTACTGACATGCGCATCAGGAGTGCTCTTGTGCTCTTACAGAAATGCTTGTCCCATGCTACAGACAGGAACCAGGAAAAACCCTCATGTCTCAGCTGACCAGTCACACCTCAACAAATGCTGAGTGCTTGCTGTCTGTTCAAAGACAATGAAAACATTCAAAGACATTTTGGGGCTAGAACAACAAATAAGCCCTTCTTCATTTGTTGGTTACTGCAAACTAGTTACTTAGCTCAGTTTATCAGCTCAGACCTGGCTCACCTGATGAAGAACTGATAGAAGTTAATGACACAATATTCAGCAGGTATTTGAAGACCACTTGTCCCATATGGCTAATGCCTGCATTAATAAGGAGGTCTCTTCAGAACAAGGAGCCATTTTAGTAAGCTTTATTTCACTTTGGAATCTACATACTCTTCTGCCATATGTTTAAAATTCAGAGTTGCTGTGCAGTTCTGATCATTAGTTATTCTATTCCACATACAATACATCATACTCTTACTTGGAAATTGGAACAGGCTGCCCAGGGAAGTGGTGGTGTCACCATCCCTGGAGTTATTCAAAAAAACGTGTAGACAAGGCACTTCAAGACATGGTTTGGTGGGCATAGTTGACGGTTGAACTCGATGATCTTAAAGGTCTTTTCCAACCTAAATGATTCTATGAATGATTCTATAAGGAGAACACAGGACCCATAAGTCCCATAAGAAAGAAAGTTTACAAGCTTTCCATTGCACTGGTGGAGAAGCATTTATTTATCTGGCTTTGTATGAAACCAACAGCTGATTATTCTTCATTATGGGCTGTTATGGGCACTGTTTTGTAAGAAATATGCCAAATCAGATCAATGCCATCTCCTGATGGACCTACCTGCCCAGATTGCCCTAATTTTTCTCAAGAAAAAACCTATGTATTCTGCTACCTTTAAACAGATGACATTGCTAGAGCTGAGGCTTTGCCCTCATGCAGGGTCTGGCTCTACCATCGCTCACATCTTATCCTCAGAGCAGACCTCTTGGACTTCCTATTTTTGGGACAGTCCACATGAGTAGGGAGGCTGTAAAGGGGTCTGCACAGTGCTCTACGTTCATGTGTAGTGACCATCCCCTCACCAGAGCCCAAATAGCCCCTGATATTGCCTTCTCTCGTCTGTCTTCTGTATAACCCCCTGGACTAAAAACCACACAGAGCTCCTTAACCTTTCCAGTGTGCCAAAAGAAAGAAAAGAGGTTCCTCTGCCTTCTCCTCCATTTCCTGAGCTGTGTGATGATCAAGTGACCATTCTACTCCTTCTGCCTGAGGACCACAGGAGTCTAGACACATTAGCATTCTGATGCCCAGCTCACAGACTGTATCAATTAGTGCACTTTTTTCAGCCTACATATCCCAGGAGGCAGCAGATACCTTCTCCTAGACTGTAGTATTGACAAACTTGAAGAGGTTGAAAAGACTCCTCACTCAGCGAATGAGTTGGTGTGTGTTGTCCTGGCCCTCCTTCCAGGACTGGGTCACTTTCTCATCTCACTTCTTTCCAAGATGCCCTCTTTGTTATGGGGTCAGTAGGGTCTTAGTGGGGGTCTTGATGCAGCTCATAGTTTTCTTTTTCTTCTGAGAAAGCTGATGTCCCCAAGCAGGGTAAAGCTGATTCCCTCCGCATGGCAGAGCACACACTCAGCCTTTAAGCAACACACTTGTTCCCTGAACACCGGCTTACTCGTAAACCAGCCACTGGGAGCTTCTACAACTGCTTCTTTTCCTTCTGAAGCAATCAAAGAGGATGAGTGTCCACAACCCCACCGCCTCTGCATCCAGTGGCACAGGAGCACAGCTCCGGCTGAGGCAGCCTGTGTGACTCAGCTCTCCCTGCAAACGTGACAACCTTTGTTAGGAAGAAAACCCGGGATTTTGGTACTGAAATAAACTCAGCCCTGATCGTGGCTGAACTGGCCTGACATTATCAGACAGGCTGCGTAGTGCAGTTCCAGCTCTCCTCTCCCCTGCCTTTACTTAGTTGTCTAGCTTAACACAGATGAAACCCTCTGGCCAGCATATTCACAGGTATGAATAAATAAGTCTGAGCTGTGCTTTATCTTTTTGTCCTGACAAATGCCCCATTTAGAACTTTCCAGCCAGTTATTCAAAGCTGTGGTAGCATTAATCAAACTAATGATATCTGGTTATCTGGAGGAAAATCAATATTATATGGCAAAAAACAAGAATCCCACAATTAATAGTGTACTTTACAGTATCTGTGTTCCTGTGCCAGTCTGGACATAATATAAATGACTTTTTTTTTTTTTTTAATTGTCTACTGTCTGGAGGGGAATGTGGTATAATAAGGGTTATTGGAACCCTGCAGCTGTTCAAGGATAAGACAGCTTAGCTTTGGCTGTACTATGTTACTCATGCAAGTTTATTATGGCCATGGATGCCAACGACAGCCTGGAGTCTCTGTTCTGCCCAGACACTTCGTGCAAACTGCTTGTACTGAAGTAACAACTCCTAGGATAAAGCCCTGGAGAAAAGAGATTGCAAATCTAAATGAAACCACAATGACCTGTGGTTTGGGGGACACCAAATCAGCTGTATCAGGAGAGGGAACATTCATCACCTCAGTCTGCTCTGTCCCTTTAGAAAAGAAAAAGAAAGCATGGCCCCTTTTCTCCAAACAATGCTGTGGTCAGGAACTGATTTATCTTAAATCTGTCTGCAGTGCTCGCTGCTGGGTTTTATGATTGTGGCTCTTCAGCTACCCAGCAGTAATAAGAATAATTCAGTGACCAAAAATTCTCTTCACGTCCCAGTTAGGGCTCTTAGCTGTGAGCTTTGAGCCCATTGCTGAAGTACCAGTTTAACCCTTTTACTGTACTACCAAGAGAAATGTTGTTTGATACAAGATCTCCCAGCCCCTGCCCAGATTTTCCAGCAAAGGCACTGTTGACCAACCAAGGAGGTAAGAAAGATGCTAAAACCTGGCTAAGCCCCAAGAGCAGGTTCCTGGATAAGCAGACGCTGAATGTCTCAGCTGTTCTTAACCAGACGTTTTGATCCAAGATGCTTTGTAAAGGAAGCTCATTGCTGGTAATGGGAGTTCTGCAGTGACTTCAGTAACACACGCAGACCCCGAGAGGCCATCCAGACTTCTGTCCCCTCCTCCTTCTAGTTTTACTGGTATCTTGAAAACAAGAAGAAAGTATGATGTCTTTTTCCTCTGCAGTGATGTTTTTCTCTAAGTTTGTTGCTCTGGCCTCCCTGTCCCTCAGAGGAGCATCTTCAACTTGTTCACTCAGGTCAACCAGACCTGCTCGGTGCTGTGACCCACAGATCTTTGAGTGGTGGTGGGGACACATACCTGCTCAGAGCAAGCAGTGAAAGCCACCCTGCTGCAGCATATGCTTAGAGCCAGAAAAACCCTTCACATTTCCCCTTTCTGCTGGGAAAAGCCTTTAGTAAGGATGGGGTGACAGCTGGAGGAAGTGCCCTCTGCAAACTCGTGAGTCGAGGGAATGGGGCAGGCGGCATCCAGACCCTGGCCACATCTGGACCCTTGCCACATCTGGACCCCGGCCACAGTGTGTCTGGGAAAGAGGCAGGAGAGCAGAGAATCAGAGTCCTGCAGACTGCTTTAGGAGGCAGCTCTGTTTCCCCATCTGACATCCTCTGCTTCCCCAGTCATGTAGTTTGCATTTGTCTCTTTTTTCATGTAGAAATACTGTTTTCAAAGCCATCAGCAGGGATGAGCATAGCGGCCATGATTTCATTGCCAGCATGCCTCTCCCACCTGCAACTCGCCAGCTTTTGACAAAGTGGGAAATCCTAAGGGGACTCTTGCAGCTTTGGCAGGTTTATTCTTCTCTTGCATGCAGTTAGTCTCAGTAAACAGCAGGAGAAGGTGTCAGGGAAGAGGAAGCAGGAGGAAGAGTTGGAAAAAGAGGTAAGTTAATTAGAAATAGGCAGCATCAATTACTGTGACATTTAATATCAGTTTTTTCCTTTTAATAGAGAGCACACTGGTTCCTTTGGGGAAATCTGCTATCAGCTTTGAGCCAAATGCCCAACAAACAGAAACTAGCACAAGCCCTCTGCAAGTCCATGATGCCATGTGAGATTACCCCTGCTGCGGACCTGGGCTTGCAGACGCTGCACAGCCCTGTGGCTGCCTCAGCACACCCTTCCTGAAGCACAACCCAGGCACTTACAGACGGACTTCATTAGACAGATTTATTGTTTACTATAAGATTCTTCGGTTTTCTTTAAATCTCCATTAGGACTTGTCACAGAAAGGCCATGAGATAAAAAAAAACCAAACAGAAACAAGGACAAAGCTTTCCTGCTACTGAGTACAAATGTGCACTAATGAGATCTAAGCAGATAAATAAGAGACAAAGCAAGGCACATGACTCAGGATGTATCTGCACCGCACTGCAGTCAGAAGCGGTGACTGGAGCAGGGGTAGAAATACTCCCACTAGCCTTCCTCTAGCTATGCTGAAGAAGAAATGCAGGTTATTAATGACCCCTTGGGTACCTCCAGGACCACAGGGACTTCAGCAACTACTTCACATTGCAATCCAGGCTGGTTTTTCCCTGTTGTTAAGTTCCTGACCCAAAACTTGTACGGAGAGGTTTCCACACGCTGTAACCACTCCTCTAAGTGCAGGGTCTTCAGACGATTATGACTAACTTCAGGTGTCCAGGTCCCAAAAGGGTGGTCCCACAGTCTTGCCTTTAGCACTCAGGCTGACCATCCTTTGTCCTCTTTGAGAGTACTGCACTCGTGTGGATTAGTTTTGAAAGATATGTTTTAGTCTGATTAGTTGCAAATGATGCATTTTCTGCCAAAGCAGCTCCCTGGTCCACTCGTGTGCCCCATTTCATGCTAGTACTGGCATAAAGCAAGACAAGTCTTGGGAAGTGGGAACATAGACACACTCCTTTCTATACCAATGTAGATTTAGATCAGCTTAAACACATGGAAAAATTGTAGCCAAAGACACTGGAATGGGAGCCCTGGAGATCTGGATCCATTTCTACCCAAGCTCTGAACCCAAGCCTTAAGCTAACAAGAATTTTTAAGCTTAGCTAAAATATGTCTTATTTTGAAACTCTGACCTGAAATAAAAATATTCAGTTCTACAGGTCATTAAAAAAAAAAAGATAATAACCCCCCCATTTGTGTAAATTTTCTTAGAAAAAAACCCCATTGACTCAGAGATTTCCAATATATCTCCGTGCTTGCAAGAATAAGGGGGGAATGTGATTCAGAAACCAGTAGTGCCACTGCTCACTGCTTGATGCTGATTGCACCTACACTGCCGAGGTCCTCTAAACTCTCCTTTCCCTTTCTCCAAGCTGCAGTACCATGTTACCTTCCAACAACAGATGCATGGAAGATCTCTCACAGTTTTCTCCTCCTCACCAGGGCAGGAGATGGAAGAAGCAATTACAGGGATTTGTATCTGTTGGTGGATGTCAGTGAAATAGCACTGAGGCTTCATCAAGCCTGGGAGAATGAAGGTCCCTGCTGTTCAGGACATAGTTTAGATTCTCCTTGAAGCTCTTGGCTGCCTGCACAGGAGCATTGTCTCTGGCTCAAAGCTCTCCTTGGCCAGTCAGCAACAAAATCATTTGTAGCGATGGCAGAATTGCAGATGATCCCATGGGCATTTATTAATTCTGCATTTGCACTTCTAAAGAGGCCAAGGAGCATTTCCTCCTCTTAATTTTCCACCTCCATGCTTCAGCTGCTGGAATGAGAGATCAAAATGGAAGCATTTGCAACCCAGCTGTGGGCAGCTCTCTCTGCCCACATGCTGTCCCTCCCTGTCATCCCAGGAGATGAACATTGTGTGGCATCCTTGGCCATTAGCAAAACCTTGCCAAGGAGATTTCCCATGCAGAATCAACAAATTCAGCTGTCACTTTCTTGCAGCATCTGCAGTGAGAGCTCCAGTTAAGAAGGGATATTTTTAGCCTGGAGGTACTTGGCCAACTGGCCAGGGCTGTCCCTGGTGCTTGAGGATATAAAAAGGAAAGGGGAGATCCCAGTACTGTCTATACTGTGGGAACTCTGTTGGAAGGTGATCTCTGCAAGGAAAGGGTGTTCCTTTCCTTGTGAGCCAGTGTGCCAGTGTCATATCAGTCAAAATTGCCCCTTTTGAAAATTCAGGCACTGTGCCTGGTGAATGTGTCCTGAGCCCTTCTAAGGGGTAAAATATATATCAAGTAATGCCCCACAGTACCCCAGGAAAATGGAAGGGAATGGAGCTGCCCCGATACACATTACATTAAGTGCACCAGGCATGCGCAGTTATACTATAGAGCCAGTCCTTGAGTTCTTCCTTGCATTTTGCTGCTTATTATTAACTTGAAGGAGAAATGCTCTGTGTGGTGCAGGGAGTCAGAGACAGCTACTGCAACCATCATCAACTCCAAGTCAATAATGGACACCATCCAGAGATGCTTCAGGATAAGAGCCATTTCACTTTCAGAAGACTGATTCTAGAAGTGAAGCAGCTAGCATTGTTAAAAATACAATGAAATAGCAGAGTGGGGCAAAAAGTATTAAGAAAAGAATGTTCATCAAAAAGTTATTAGTCACTTCATTAAGAGAAAAAAATAAAAGGCCAGCTTCTTAACTGAGAATGATGAGTCAAACTTGCATACTGACATAGGGCCTATGGACAAAATTTCCAGCCATAAAGGTCTACCCTGCCACAGGCTCAAGGCCCAGTTTAACAAGTGAATATTTGGAGATGCCACAGTAGATGGTCCCAGTGCTCACTTTCGCAGTCAGACACACACACACACATAGAGCCCTGACCAAGTCTAAGAAAGAAGACTTTTCTGCCTTTTGCTGCGTTAATTTGAAGCCACAGCATCCCCTGGCCTTGGGTCCAGACATGGTGGCACAGAGTGAAGCTGGCACAGGGCAGGAGACAGGAAGGTGAAGAGCCAGGACAGACTGTGCCAGTTTAAGCTATCCTGCTCCCAGATACAGTACAGACTGTACAGTACCTGTACAGTCCCCAGCAGTGTCACTGGTAATTCCTTCTAAAAACTCGGTAATCTATGGATAAACTACAGTACAGCTGTAAGAAACACATGATAACTTGAGTTAAAGTTTTGGTTGAATTCAGTTACGTGACAGTTAATTGAAAGGCAAGGACTATATATAAGTACACATGCAACAGGACAACTGATATGTACCTCATTGATTACTCTTTGCATTTAGGTGTCCTGATAATGTGGAAGTTTTTTACCATATCTCTAGGAATTACTGTTTTATCTCCCTGAAAGCAGCAGCTCATCCAGTGGGAATAGCACAAGGGCGCATCCAGTGGCATTGCATCTGGCTGACGCAGAGAGGAGGTCCAGGCAAGCGTGGGACAGCCCCTGGTTGGTACACTGGCCCTGGCCTGCCCTGTGCAATTCTAAGCAAGTCACCTCAGGCTGCTATGGCATGAACAGACTTTCTGTGAAATGGGATAATATCTCCTCCTTTGAATAGGAAAAATCTTGACCACAGTTAGCAATGCTGGGCCATCTGCTCCTGCTCTCGGGAGCCTAGGGAGAAATTACTGTATACAAACACTTCCAATAACTGCTTTTGTAGATTCAGTAAACAGAGTGGTTAAAAATTATACCCTCAGTGAGTATCCAACAGTGTAACCTTTTAAGGTTGGAAATGAGTTCTGGATTGTCTGAGTAAAAACAGCTTTTAACTAACAGGATGGAGTCTAATGAGAGATCAATGTTTATTGTGGGAGAATTATCCCCCTCCTCAGGAAGCTGAAGGAGACACTTGCCACTGTGGGGAGTGCTGAGATGTGGGAAAGAGGCTGGGAGAAAGAAACAGGCTTGATTTTTGGTCAGCAGCACCACAAGAGCAAACCATGGTCACACTGCAGCCCAACAGGAAACTGCCTCTAAGACCAAACCTATTTCAGATTCTGATTTCAGCATTTAGCTGTCCTGCAGGATCTTTAATTAAATGCACAGTGCATACTAACATCCAAGCTAATAAAACACAATGAAACCCAAATAACAATCACTCCTTCAGTAGCCTCCCTTGGCAGGCCAGAGCCAGAGCAGTCAGGTCAGTGGGAGAGGTGCCCTGAAGGTGGAGAGCCCTGCATGTGGCAGAGCAGCTGGGGAAGGATGGGAGAAGAGGAGGAGAAGTCCAGACCTGAGGACTTTGTGACCCCACTGCAGTACTACAAGCTCCAGGTGTATGAAGCTAGATGTTAGTTTGTAGAAAAGATCCCCTCTCATAATCCCATTCATTAAAGCAAGACAGGTGGGATTTGGGATGCCCCAGTCTGATCACAGGGGCTTTCTAAATGAAAGAACTGAAGTTTTATAAGTGGAAAGTGTATAAGCACACCACATCTTGTATCAACATTAGGGAAGGATGCTGTAGAGAATCATCAGAGTTGCCAGCTGGGCAGGCAGCTGTAAATTACAGCCGAAGGCCAAATTTGCTGTTGACTTAACTGACCATTGGGTGAGATCACCAATTCTATCGATGACTTATTATAGACAATTTTTCAGGTTATGAAGTTCTTTCATCTTCTTAGGCATCTACAAAGGAATAAACAATACCATCTTTGTCACGGTGTCTAGCCAGACACTGAATAAGAAAGATATCTATGGAATAAATTTCCTGAAATGAACTGTTTCTGGGAGGAGGAAGGCACTGACTGTGCTCATGTATGCAGAGGGTCATTGATAGGGAAACATGCACCCTTGTTGAAACCTTTTTTGGATAACACAGTTCAGACAAGGAGCCACTAAAACTTTTGCACTGAGCTGGGAAGTGTTCTGAACACGGTGACCCATTCAGCACACATTGCAGGAATATAAAGGCAAAAGATTAAAATTCTTACACAGCTTTAGGCTTGCCTTCCTCAGAGTTTGGCTTCTCTGCACCATCTTGGTTTATAGGCCCACCAGGGGCAGCTAGGTTAATTGTTTTACAAATCAATTTTCATGGACTCGAGAAGCTTGATTTTACTTTAACCAGAAAATCATGTTTTGACAATGAAACTGGAACAGTGAGATGGATTCAGCGGCTTCTTAAAGTCTCTTCCAGCTCTGTCTTCAAAGATTAGTGACCTCTGTTTGACCTGTCATATAGTCTTTGCCTCAAACTTTCGACAGTACCCGTGGGTCCAGAGGGTCAGAGCACAGGGTACTTGATGCCTTTGGAAGATGTGCTACAGAGGAAGCAGAGCCTGATCCAAGGTGTAATCAGAGCAATGCTGTTTAACCAACTGAAAAAGAATTTTGATCTGGATCTCCTCTCCTCACTTGGGCTGCAGGATGTTGAGTTCTGAGGAAAAGGTTTTGCCTTACATTCCTTCTGAGGAAGCAGCAGTGAGGGTGCATGGCTGCAAAGAGTGGCAAGGCTTGTTAGCAGATCATGCTCTTCTTGTGGGGTCATCTTTGTCTTCTGATCATCTGAGTCCTTCCATGCCTTTCAGCAGAGTAGCAGCCCAGCAATTTCTACCTGGATGAGTGACAAGGGAATCCATCACCATTACCTGCATTACCTGCTCATGTTCCCTGAGTAGTTCTGCTCTATGAAGTGTTGATAATGCTGTACTCACCTCCTTAACACATTTCTTTCCCACTCCCTGCATTAAGTGTATATTCAATTATGCTGGAAGAAAATCTCATTCTGAAACTGGAAACCTCCCCATGCGCAGCTCCTCTACTGCTGACCTTCTTCAAAGTCACAAAGACAGCCTGTGTCCTTTAGGGATTTCTCCTCATCTAGAATTAATAACTTTCTTCCCAGGATAGTCACATCTCTGTGCAACTCATCATGTATTTCCTAAAAAAGCCAGTCCACCCACGTTTGAAGCCTTGTCCTAAGTTTGGAGCACCCACTCTCTAGGTACCTGTACAAAGATGAAAGTTTTTTATCTCACAGCTGGCCCTGCTTTGAGCAGGAGGTCTCACTAGGAACTTCCTGAGGTCCCTTCCAACCTGAATTTTTCTCAGATTCCATGATTCTGTGCTTTATCTGGGAAAACCTAAATGGTGCATGGTCATATATGGGAGAGATCCTTGTAGCTGCCTCCAATACCCCATGTTATGGTACTCTCTGCAGATCCCTTTAGCTCCTTACAAGCACTCAGTTGTGAGTTAGCTTGGATTTGCTGGGATGGCAACCAGCTCCAGTCTGGAAATCAGCCTGACCCAGGCTGCCCAAGTGAAGCAGCCTGTTGGGGAAGCAGAATTAATAAATCCAGCTAGACACCAGCACCGTATCACTTTCCTGACCTGAGCTATGATATTGCACAGTGACAGCTGTGTACCACCTCCCTCCCAACAAATCCGAGGAATCTCTCTAAGGCGGAGCAACGTGTCAAGGCACGGATGCATTCCATGCATGCAGATGATGACTGAAGGTGCAACACCTAATGACTGGCCAAGGTTACCTTGGCTGGGCCAAGGTGACTGGCCCAAGACTACAGCAGGGAATCAAGAATTGACAGCTGACACAGGAGAGGCACAGCCCTGGTTCCACTGGGCCCAGGGCTCTCTCATGTGCCAGGCAGTGGTCCACATGTTCAAGGGCAAGCAGGGGATGGAATTGCTCATAGTTTCAGTGACAATGCAAGTTTCTTGCTCCTTTTGTCCTAACTCTGTGCATTCACACACATGCTATTTATAGCACCATTTCTTTCCTAGAGCTATCCACAAAACAGAAATGTCAGATTTTCATGCTGTCAAGAGGGAACTCAGCATCTTATTTTGGACTAACACATGTGTTATCATCTAAGACTGAAATCTTTGCCGCTTGATTCTTCATAGCTGAGTTTCCTACACCCTGAAAAGGTCTAATTCGGGTCTCCAGGAGGAATCTACCCTGTGAGTTTGCTAACATTGTGGACTGGAGTCACTTTATACCCTTATTACATCTCCTTTGCAAGAGGCACAGGCAACTGTTTTCCATTGAGTTCCTGGGGTGCCTTCCATACAAATCATGATGGAGGCATTATTTTGCACCACAAACTCATACATTCTTCACCTGTAGGGTTTTTTGTAAGGTTTAGGCCAGAAACTGCAAAGGAACACAGAAGATCAGAATTTGTTGTTTCTCACAGAATGGAGAAACAAAAAGAAGAATGCAATAAAAACATAATTTTGCCTCCTGTAAACAACTTTGTAGATAAATGCAATGAGATGTATCCTGCATATGAATACCGCCAGGCAGCCCTTTATAGATCTTAAGCTTCTATTGATCTGTGCATCCATAAAAGCTCTTATTCGTCAGGCGTAAGAGAACAGACTCAGTATGCATGACCACACATGCCAATGTCAATGGAGCTATAAAGCTGCACCCTCAGAAAAATAAATTGTAAGTCAGATTTTAGTTCAAAAGATGGAAATCTGTGACATTAAGAATTAAAAATCAAAGTCTTCTGACCCAGATTAACTTTCTTTGCTCAATCACCCATACATAACATGCTCTAAATCAGCTCCTGGAGATGTCCTTTTGCATGTTTTTCATGATTAATTGAATTAGCAATTGATTTGTATAATATGACTCACTTAGAAATAAAGACACACCAAACTGACAACATGCACACCATTCAGGTAGCAACAAATCACAGGTCCTATAGTTAATCTCACCCCAGCCCTCCCGGGCAATGCAGATTTGCTATCTACTATCCAGAGCATAGACTTTCAGAGAAAGATAAGAGTGCCTGTGCATGCTCTGTGTATGTGCATACTAAAAAAACATGCACGCGCATGCCCTGCAAATGCACAAAGAAGTTCAGGCATCGCAGTGTCGATTCATTCTATGGCTGATTTATAGACTCTCTGCTGAGCCCCGAGTTAGGACCTATGCTTGTAGGTCTTGGAGAAAAAGTACAGGCTTGGAGAAAACAACTAAAAATGGGTTCCTTTGAAGTCAGGGAGGGATGTGGGAGAGCAACCAAATTATTTAAGCTTGGGGGTGGGTGTTTAGTTGGGTGTTAGTTTAGAGTAGGACTTCACATGTTCTGGGCTTGGGTCACATTTTGGCCTCATTAGCAAGATTTAGGATTGAGGACATAGGTTTATCTCAGGAGAGAGCTGGAAAGGAAGACTTGGTGGGATAGAGACCACACTGGGTTATGTGGGGTTCTGAGGAGTCAAACTGGGCCAGTGTTGGGACATGCAGAGGGGGATTAGGCAGAATGAGTGTGACAGGAGCCCCCACAGCCCCCATCCTTGGAGTTAGTGATAAGGACTGCAGAGCCACCCAGGATGGCATTGGGGCAGCTGCATGCACATTGCTCTTCAGGCCATGAATATGGTTTTGGCTTGTAGGGTCTTCAGAGAAGGACAAAGCTGAAGATGAGATGTTTGCCTGAGCTGAGGTTAAAGTATGGCTGAGTGATGGACCAGGACTACTTTTTTATGCATATGACTGAGCCTTGCTGGTTATCCCATAGCCCAGCACCATGTACATAGCTGGTGGCTCACGGCTGGGTGCATGAAGGAGGCAGCTGCCCTAAGCATCCATCAGTGGCAGAACATAACACTGAATTTTCTGTCAATTCAGGAGCACATTCAGCTGAGATCTTGCTGCCCTGGTGGTTGCCACTCACCTGGGGACCAAATAACACCAGGATTTTAACCCATCGGGGTGCAGTATCCCAAGAATTGGCTGCATGTATTACTCCCATCACTGAACCACACTCCTCAGCCAGCTGCAAGGGTGGGCTTGCACAAAATGTTGTGGTTTGGGGCAGCTGATGCAGGGAGGCTGATGGTGAGAGCAGGCAACTGCAGGTGGGGATATGGTTAGAAGTGGATTAATCAACTGCATAGCTCCCAGACCAAACATCCAGCAGCATGTGTGAGCCCATATTTTCTGAAGTTTCCAGCAAAAGCCAGCAGACTCCCAGCCCCTTTCTAGGGGTGACTCTAGTCTTACCAGCAATGTGAATCCTTCTGAGGTGCTAAAAGCTTTCACAAGAGCCCAGGGCTGCCGAGGAAGGAGGGTGACTAACAGCAGTGGGAAGAGATGACCTTTCCTCGGCCCAATTATTTTGATATTTAAAATGTGGATCCAGAAATAAGAGTTCATCATTTCCTTTGCTGGAGATCATTATGCAGCGAGAAATGGGCAATACTTTGAATTATTATAAACTGGCACCAGACCGAGACTGCTCTTTTCTTTTCCCCTTTCTTCTTCTTTCCCAAGAAGCATCCCCATTCGCGTAGTGAAGCAGCAGCTTTTCATGAGAAAATAACATTTTTATGCCTGTCAAAATTTCCTTTCATTTATGCCAAGAAGTCACGACTGATGCCGTGTCTCCTTTTCTCCTGGGTGCGAATCTCTCTCCCAGCACCAGTTAAGTGGAGGGAAGAGTGAACTTTATCTTTCCTGTCAGCTTGGCTAGACACTACTGGGAATGGGAACATGTAAGAAGGATCCCATTTTCTTCCCTGTCAGTTTAACCCTGCAAATCCTGATGCACTGTAATGCTTGAATGTGTATTGTTTAATCCCAGGCTAAGCTACGACCATTTCCAAGGGACTCGGGGTAATTTCCCCTTACTCATCCCACAGTTAGGGAAAGCAATTCTGTCTTGTTAACAATAACAACCCTGTGTGTAAGAAGAAAGTAAAAGAAATTTATTCCTATTTGCCTCTGAAATATTTTCAAATCCACTTAAAAATTACCTCTCCAATAATTTCCTGGTCCAATCCTTTGGATTGCAATTTTTAAGAAGTTGATGGGTGGGCAGAGCTTCACTGATGTAAAGACCCGGGGATTTGGCTCACTGGTAATCAATCTGCATAAACATGCAGCAGCTATGTGGTCATTACCATAGTAATTCCCCCCTTTCATGATTTCTCTGCTATACATACACAGGCCAGGGGAAAGAGAATCATTTTGTTCTCTGCAACTACACCATTACATTAAAGCGGTGTCCCTGCTGGCCTCCGATCCTGCTTGAATAGAGCTGCTCAGAAAAGTTGTGTAGTGCCTTGTTTTGTACGAAAATGCTGATAGGCAGAAATGAAAACTGGCTTTGTGGGAAATGGTCAGTTTTGATGTATTTTTCAACTTTTTTATTCTCCCCTCCCTTTTTTCTCTTTACAGAAAGGGGTTTTCAAACAGTGAATTAGCTGCAGCATATTCAAAACAAAAAATGCTGGTTGTTCTTTCTGCCTCGAAAATTAATTACTCTAGTGAGAGTAAAGTTATTTCAAAACTAGGGATGCTTTGAATCAAAGGGAAACATTTCTGAGACTTGTACTGACTTTTTCAGATTTTCATTTCTCAAATGTGTTTTGCTTTTTATGTTTTTACCCTATTTAGGTCTAGATTTTTTTTTAATCTAAAAAAAAAACCAAAACCCATATTTGCAGGGTGGGGAAATTATCTCCTGCTCAGCAAGACCCCTCAGTGGATGTTTCAGTGCACACGACAAATGTTACAAAGTGAGTCACTGTTCTCATCTGTTCCTGGGGGACCTTGTACTAGTTTCTTATTGTTTTCCTCTCTTTGGAAGACAAGTCATCTAGACTAAAAAACACATTTTGTTCTTTATGTTCAGGGAAAGAAAAAAAAAACCACAAACCCAGGTTTGATTCATCTCTCAGCATTATTTTTATTTTTGGTCTATTGAACAAGGAGTGGAGTTTAAATCAAGTGCTGTGATCTGGTGCCAGCTTCTGTTATGGGGCTTTAGAGGCTGCTTTATGGAGTTCACCAGTCACTGGGAAGACACTAGCTCTGTTGTTATTAGTTTTGCAGGTATGGTCTGGGTAGAAACAAAAACCCAGATTTAGAATTGATATCCTCAAAAGAAGCAGCAAAATGACATCTGTGCATCTTCAAGCTGAAGACTATCAGAATATCAGTAACTGACATTTTACCAACTCTGGGCCAAATTCATCTCCCATGTACCAGGTGTGACTGAATCTATACGAGCACCACTTTAGATCTGAATGCACCTAGCTCTGGGGATAATAAATTTGAATTTCTCCATTAGCATCTGCATGGAATGAAGACAAAAGCGATCAAAAGAAACAGCAGCAAACGTCACGATTTCAGTTGAAGTTCAAGGCCACTTGGAACATCTCTGCACTTCTCAAACGGAGAAATCCTGCAATGTTTCTAGCAAAGCTTTTTCTTGTGGTCTCACCACATGCACGTGCACACCCTCTCTTGGCTGGAGACCACTCCGTATGGGAAAGTCCGGGCTGGCAATACTTCCCTACAAAAATACTCCAGTTCATATCTTTGCTACAGGCTACACAAACAGCAGGTGAAAACATTTCTGTGCTACAAAGATCTTCCTACCAGCTGGCAGACAAGTTGCAGAGAGATTAACTCTTCAGGGCTCACCAAAGATTTTGTTTTTCATCAGGTGTTTTATGCTTTCAGGGGCAGTCTGAGGTAAAGGCTGAAAAAATAACATTGGTTGGGTGTTTTAAGTAGGCACAATGTATTTAAGAGGTTGAAGAGTGTTTTATACAGTCAGGCTACAGAAAACACTGTGAAATCTTCATCTGGACATAGGCAGCCAGCATAACTGCTTTGTTAACTCACTCCAGTGTGGCTTTACTGGAGCAACTGGTTTCAGCCCTTACAGCCTTATGGAGGATCTGATTTTTGGCCATGGTAAGAAGCAGGCCACCAAGAAGGCTTTGAACAAGCACCCTGCTGAATTACAGAAATGCCCTGTCCCCATCCTGACCTGGCCCAAATTTGCACAGTTTAGGGGAGGCACCAGGATCACAGCAAAGGCAGCTGGCTGCATCCCAGGTAGGGAAACGGGGTCTGCTCTTCTTGTTGGATAGTGCAAAGAGGGAAAGGGGAGTGTGATCAGGTAAAGTGCTGAGAAATTCTCTCATCTTGCCAAAAAATGTGCCTACTGTTTTGATCCTCTAGCTAGTCCACAGTTTCTGGGATTTTCTCTGTTTTAAACTAACCTTTGGTGATAGCAGTGAGACCACAGTAATTATGTGGGATCAGTCATGCTTAGTTTTGCTGGCAACCTGCCTTGCCTTTTGTGCCCACTCTGACTCACAAGCCAACTTCACACAAATCCCTGGAAGGAGAAGTCAGTCTTATGTGCCAAATAAGACCTGTCAAATGTTGCTCCCCTCGACGTTTAGGCTCAGGTTTGGAAACTGGTTTTCATCTGTTTGAAAGTAGGTTTTCTTCTGTTTAAACCTTAGAGTCAGCAACAACAGCAAAGATCTAAAAAATTGTAATGGGACTCAGAGAACAGCTTAGCCATTAGAGTCAAGAGCGAAGGTTATATTTAATTTGGCTGCGTAGCAGAAAGCCAAGCATTTTGCAGATACTATAAAGGTATCTTTTTCTTTTTTTTTTCAGAGAGGTTGTCTCCCAGCCGTCAGGTGTGAGAAGATTAATGCAGATTCAACACAAGTGTCCTGGGGTGCATGTCAGAGCAGGGCAGTCCTATGGTGGTGGGACTCAGGGCTAATTAAAGCCCAACAATGTGCCCCCAATTCATACCGACACCAGAAACAGTCTCTGATAGGGAAATTCAGGCACAGCAGCTGCTCTTTTCACAGCGGTACAATAACTATCTCTTTAATGGGAAGGGGTGCGGGGGAGGGATGCAGCCCAAATAACAGCACCTGCCTGCTTATGCCACACCGAAAATCACAACAGCTAATCCTCCTTGCCTGTCATGTTAATTGTAATGAAGCTCCTTTTGATATCAAACTATTTGTCCTTTGACTGAAATAAATCAGGCCTTAAGCACTGCATTTATCTCGCTATGATACAGGAGCAGAGGTGAGCACTGTGGAGAGATTTATACAATGGGAGCAACATACAGCACGCCGGGGCAATATTTATGGGCTCAGGATCTTTTCATCAGGAAAAGCGGTCTGTTGACATTGTTCACTACAAAAGAAAAGTTCAAATGCTGTATATTACACTACAGCCCTAATACACCATTTGACATAAGCAGGAGGTAAACAAAGCAAGGGAGGGGGGAAAAATGCCTGGCCAGCTTTTGCACGCAGTAGTGTTTTCATCTGGTTCGGTGAGATATTTAAGATTTGTACACAGCTATGGAGCCCAGTTGCTTCATTCAGACTGTTTGTACATTTGATGCTAGGGGTGTTTTTAATGGCATTTGCTGATGCTGGTTCACATTATGGAAAATGCATGTCTGCAGAGCCCGTTGTGTGCACAGGCAAGGCCCTCCTGGCATAGGGGTGATTGGCAAAAGGGAAAGAAAGGTAACCTCACAGGGGCTGAAGCCACCCTGTCTCCTTCCCCTTTCCACCTGTTAGCCACTGTGGCAAACCCTTAGTGTAAGATAATGTGAGAAGATGCTCAGAGAAAGGCACATGGAAGAGCCTTCCAGTCTTCTATTGCAGGGAAGCTGGAGGGTGGGAGGTGGGGGAACAGTTCCTGGACTTGTTTGCTCTTACTGACATGTTTTGTCACACAGAACATCACCTTTTCTTAAGAATGGCTAAAAACCCTTTTGGGGATCCCAGCTGAAGGGCTGAATTGACCTCACAGAGCAGTTTGGGTCTTTTTCTGTTTATTTGTTCTACCAGTGTTCTGATGCTCCTGTTGGGGTCCTCCATCCCCCATACAATTCCCTCCACATAGGTTCTGGGCTAATTGCTCCTGAGAGTTTGCAAGGATGTCTCTGAAAGGAGAACCTGGATCCACATGGGCAAAGGAATGGGTTATTTGCTGCAATTCCTCTTTGCCTGCAGGGACTGCAGGAACAGCAGGCACAAACCTGCCTGAATTTCACTAAGCACCAGTGAATGTTATTGAAAATTTTCCTATATTCTTTGTGGACAAAAAAAAAAGTAGATACCCTACAGTGACAGCGTCATCCACAATCCAAGAAAATCCTGTTAATCTTTCACACCTCCTAAGAAACACCTGTCCTCTATTTTTACTGCTCGTGTTACTAATGGAAACCAAGCAGTTTAACTTTGTTTGTGCAAACATGCTGCTCTGGAGAGATGTTGCCAGAAAAAAATCTGTCTGTGAGAGAAAAACCAGCAACTCCCTCTCAAATATATTGGTGTTACTGGGAGAAAGAACTTGGGGTGTTTTGATAGGGCAAGTCCCAGAACGGTGTAGAAGGGTTTTACATGGTCTCCAATATTGAGGGTGAAAGGGAATTTTTACTGATTAAATGAGGTTCCCTGGTCTCTTCAGTGTGGAGGTCTCTCTTTCTCCAGAGAAGTGCTTATGGACTTCAGTGGGCTCCTCCATAAGGTCCCCAGATGTGGGCAGTGGTGGGGAGGCCCTACTGCCCCCAGAGAGGGGGCTCTGATCTCCCTACTCCTGTGCTGCTTTGTAGAGCAATGCAAAAGTGCCTATGAAGAGCAAGGCTTGTGTCTTCCCACAGTTCTTAAGCAGGTTCCCAGGCACAAAAATCCCCTTACCCTCTTTGCCAATGCAAACGCTTCCCCAAAACATCAAGCCAAGTTCTCTGAGCAGCATCTGATCTCCACACTCCATATACCAGGTCTCTTTGCCCTGAGGTCTTCTACATGCCTCTTGCCAGGAAGGACACCACCTCATGGCAAAGCTGGAAAATGTTATCCACCTGCCTCAGTTTAGGAGGTGCACTAGAAACTGTTACATAGGGCATCCAAACTGTGGGGGATTCACTGAAATAAAGAGTTCACTTTGTTGCAGACAGTCCCAGAGTAAAGCAGTAAACAAGGCAAATATGTATGGGGATGATCTCACCCCATTTAAAGCCAAGGACTTCTTTCTGTTCATTGAGGTAGTTGCATGTATCTTAATGGAGTGAATGCAGTTGCTTTTTTTTGGAGAAGAAGGTTATGCTGTGCCTGCGCTCATCGGCTCTGGGTTCTCTCCTGAGCCTAGGCTGCACCAGGGTCCTCTCAGCCTGGTTTCTGACAAGAGCAACATGACTGTGAGCAAAGTCAATGGCTTGCTTACACGTCTGCCAGCTGGTTCCCTCTTCCCAATAAATCCTGAAACCCATTGGCTCATTTTAATCAGATCTCCCAGAGCAGCAGAGGTTCCAGTGATTTTACACTCCGTTTCTCATGAAAATAAGCCGCCACCGCAGGAGAGAAGAACCTGTTAACACTATCGCCAAAGGGGAGGCTGAGCCACGAGCTTAATTAGACACGAGGGAATCTCTAGCGACGAACATGTCCCAACAGCTGGAAAACCTTCACTCATGGCTTGCAGCTTATTAGACAACAGAGAGTCCACGCAGGAGACAGACATGCATAAGTAAGCAGGATTCTGTTGCATTCTGCTTGTGCAACTGCTTGTTGTATGGTCCAGCCCAGCTGCTTTCAGCATTGCAGAAAATTAAGCTCTTGTATTAAAAATACATATATTTTAAAAATCATGTCAATCATTGTAACATGCCATAAAAACATGTGCCCATCCATTAGTGAGGGCATTTATTATGCCATGTGTGTGGCACAAGGTGATGTACACCTTGGGTATAGGTGCTGTGATGCCGCTGGCATTGCGCACCATTTGTTATTGCAGACATTAGATGGAGTTAACACGCGGGTCCCACAACTGCCTCCAGAAGTCCTTGAACCACCCCTTTGCTGCAGGCAGGGAAAATAACTCTGGGGAGGCACCGCTCCCTGATGGCTGTTTGTACACTTTTCATAGGCATCTGGGTTTCACCTCCAGCCAATGTAGCCCTTCATATGGGGCTGGGAAGTTTCTTACAAACACGGCTGCACCACAAATAATGGAGCACACCCCGTTCCCAGGGCTGCTTCTCACCTCTGTGCACTGCATTACAAGCCTAGAGAAAGTTGTGTTTTACGTTTGCATTTAAATTGCTTGCCTTTGGGTTTGGGTTTTTTTGTGTTTACAACCTGCATGGGGTTGGGGGACTGTTGGTTTGATTTTCTGACTTTAACACAGTTTTGCAGTGAAGGACACAGTTTCTGTGAGAATTGCTGTCTGTGAGCAGTAAGGCTGTGTTCACAGGCGGCAGGGAGTTTGAATTTCTATTTCTTAATGACATTCTTTCTGGCTGTGAAACTTCCTGGCTTCATTACTTGCTTTTTGTTGTTGTTTCTGTTGAAATTTGCAATTAACAGCCTCGCTATGTAAAAAGAAAGCCATGAAAATGGCACCGTAACCTGAGACCTGCGTCACTGTGGAGCATGTCTGTCCATCCATGTCCATCAGCATTTTTCTAGGACAGAATCGCCCATTTGCGTTATTTCTATTACTTTTTTTTTGACGGTGCCTCTCTGCTCTCTCATTAATTTGCTTTCAGTATCACCAGCAGGCCTAATCTCTCATCAATACGCAGAAATTCACCCCCTTCCCCACCCAACTCCCTGCAGGGCTGGTAGAGGGGTACTGGCAGCCCACCCGCGCATCAGGGGAGCAGGCTTCTTCGCCTCCCACCTGTCTGTAAAGATTTTGTCGCTGTTTACAAACACGTTAGATTTGCCCGACAGTCCCTGCTTTGCTTTTCATGTGTTGTGCATGGCAAATAGCACTGATCTGTGGCTTGATCTGTAGTCAGCGAAATCACTTGCTCAGTTTTCTACATCAAAGCAGGGAGGAGCGGGGGAGAAGCCATCTGGTGAATTAGCTCTAATAAAAATAAAAGGGGTCTCTTTGCATAATAGAGTATTAGGGGATGATACTGTGGGGCTGTTGGGACAAATGGCTCTAAAGGGTTTTGACAGCTCACAGGCATCTTGGCTTATGTTGCAATATAAACATCACGAAACCAGAGCTCCATTAGAGTCAGTGGCAATGTGTCTATTGATTGCAATAAGGCCATGATTCCTTCCCCATATGTATGTCTCGGTCAGCTGAATCTCATTACAACAATGTGCAAAGTATTTATTCGATATGATTGTGCTTCATGGGTTGTTCATTTCTTCTGCTGTTTCTGTAAAGTTGCTTTAACATTTCTACTGTTCATTACTCACCCAAGTTGTTCTGCTGCTTGGGATCTTTCGGTGACACATATGGTTTTTTTTAAAATGCATAAAATTTGGTCCTTATTTGATACTTGTTTAATTTCTCTTTGCAGGAGAGCAGTCTTCCCAGGGAAGAGGGTGGGGATTTTTCTTGAAGGCAGCAGGATGCAAAGGTGCCACAGCCCTACCCCTGTCAGTGGTTAGCATTAGCTGTGTTCAGCTCAAAATGGTGATTTTTGATACCCACACCTTAGGGGACAGTAAGGGGATTCTTGCTTGTTTCTGTTTCCAGTTCTGGGTGAAAGAAGATTGTACTTGAATCGACATAGATGAGGATCACTTGCAGGCAATAAGATTTTATTTTTAAAGTAGGTACAGTTTGCAGGCAGCTGGCATCATCTCAGATTTCATTTGGAAACTATCTGCTCCAATTTGCTCTACAAAGAAAAGAGATTAGGAGTCTATTTTTGTTTGATTCTGGTCAGACCTTTCCCTTCCACCACGCACGCATCCACAGATGCACACACGTACACGCCTGCCCATGTTAGTTAGCCTCTAATTTCAAACATATTTGAGGCTCAGGTTCTGCTAAAGAGTCAACAAGGATCCATTATTTGGTGGATAAATAGAAGATTGATTGGCTGGAAAAGACTTTCACTGATGCGGAAATAGCTGCAGGTGCCTGCTGCAGGGAAACCACACCTGAAAACACAGCTGATAAGTGGTTATAACAGATCTTGCCGGAGGTAAAGACCAACTTCTGTTTTCTGCTGAGTTACTCATGCACTGGAAAGTAACTGCAGACATGCTCCTTTGCAGGATTTATCTGTTTTCTGTTCCATATGGGTCCCCACTGTGCTATGGTTCATGGTAGAAACAGATCTAAAGATGACCCATATCCCAGAGATGCCTTCTCCCACATGGACAGGATTATATCTGGGCAAGGAAAAATGGAGGAAAATATTTCCTCCCAGCTGCTGGTGGCAAGCCACAGAAAGCACAACCAGTGTGATGTGGTTGTGGTGGTACTCTTGTGTATTCACAGTGGTGTTGGAGAGAAGGGACTTCTGGAGGCCTCTAGTCCAACCTCCCATCTGGAGCAGGACTGCGGCCACCATCCAGTTGAGCTGTGAAAAACTCCAAGGATGGAAGTTGGAGCAGGCTAATCCAGTGCTGCCAGCACCCTTGAGGTGCCACAGTTGAGGCCATTGCTCTGTGCTTGAGAGCAGCTTGGTTCCTTCATTGCTGTAACTGTCTTTGCAGTAGGCTGCTATCAGTTTAGTCCTTAGCCTCATCTTGGCCAGAAAAAACAAGCCCAGCTGCCTCAGTGTCTCCTCATGGGGACTCAAGGCCCATTAACATCTCCACAGCACCCTTTCCAGCTTCCCTACACCCCTCTTGAACAGGGAGACCAAAAACTGGACATTCTATACCAGGTGTGGCCTCACTCGTGCCAAGGAGAGGAGGGAGGAAACTTCTTCTGACCTGGTGGCCACATTCCAGCCAACATAGCCTGGTATGTGGTTTACCTTATCTGAGATGAAAGCATATGGTTGGCTCAAGTCTGACGTAGCATCATCTGTCATTTTTGGCAGGGCTGCTGGCCAGGCGGATGCGTCCTGGCCTGTACCCATGACCGGGGTTATTGGGGCCCTTGTGCAGAACTTCGCACATCTTCTTGTGGACTCCTTGCCTTTCTTCCCTTTTATAGCTACCCTTTCTGTACATAGATATACATATATATATGTACATATGTATACGGGAGAACAGCTATATGAGGAATTCAAAAACTGCTGGGATCTAGGAAGTAAAATCCGAGGGGATACATGAAACAAAAAGCTGCTGTGGCAACAGCTATTGTGCAACTGAAATTGTCCTTATGAGTGAAAGGACACACTAATTAAATTATCCAGAAGCCCCAGCCTGCAAGTACAAAAGAGCTGAGCTGTGAAAGTGGTAGTGCTTCCAATACAGAAAGACCTAAAACTTTCCAACACCTGTAATTAGGTTTGTGTCGATGTCCTTTCCCTTAACTCCACCTTGCACAAGAGCAGACCTGACTCCTTTGCTCAGTCAAGCTGTAAACATCAGCGGTCCACAAGCCCTAAGCCTCTCCAGGGCAGCTCAGCTGGTTTCTTGCCTAACACCACAGCTGGGCTAATTCCAGCAGTTGCAGCAAAGAGGAGCAATGAAAGGCTGCTGGTGGTGTGTCAGGGCACTGCAGATCAAACAGCAGATGGAGAAAAGCTCCCCCTCCCAACTCCTCCAGGGCTGGGTGCGACGGTTTATGGGCAGAGCCTGGCAAGCAGGTGATTTGGGGCAGTAAAATACCCATGAAGTTTGGTGACCTGATTTCACCAGGTCATTTTGGACTCCCGCTCCTTACAGCCTGTTGCCAAAGTTGGGTACATCCCACCTGTATGAACCTGATGCTGAGCCAGGGCAGGAGCTGTAGGATGATGCAGGCTGCAGAACAGAGCCCCTTGTTCCCTTTGTCTACCGCAGAAGTTTAGTTACTCTGGGCTGTTGCTCTCCATGTTAATCATCTACAAGCAAGATTGTGCTCCCCTCAAGCTGTGCCTCCCTTTTAAGCGGTGGGCAGGTCAAACAGCTGCTACAGGCAGCTAAATTGCGTCGGTAATAACTTTCTTTAACTACATTGCAAACTTTGTTGAGTGTCCAGCCTCCTCTCCACCCCAGTGCTGCTGCCCATCAGTGCTTCCACTAAGGGCCTGATATTGTTTCATGTTGCTTCTCTGGCTTAGGATTACATTAATATTTGCTAAACAGAGTCAGACCCCATGTGAGAAAACAGCATTTTGCTCTAATAGTTATCAAGTGTCAGTGTGAGAGCACTGAAGGAGGAAAAAAGGGGCAAGGAGCACAAAGCAAGCACAGACCTCTTCCTTCCCTTGCAACATTGTTTGGGTTTCAAGACTTTTCCAGCTCATGTTCTCCTAAGTATAGCACCCACCAGCTTTTCAAAAGCAGAAAGGCATGATCTGCTTCAACAGCACCGTTCCTAGAAGCACTGAGCATGGGGGAGGTTGGGGGCAAGGAGGGTTTCCTTGTGACAGAGCTGTCAATGAAGCAGCTGTCTGTAACATCACAGCTTGGCAAACCTCCTCCTGTTTAACTGCTTTCCCTTTTGGCTTTGCTCTGCACTTCCCAGCCCTGGAAAGCCAAAGTAAAAACTCCCCCAGTGCTGGAGTGTTGCTTTGAATGGGGATGAAAGGGGCAATGCTGCAGCAGAACAAGTATCAACCAGAAGGTAATTACAGGTGGCTATTGGGTGCAATAGGCACAGTGGCACTAGAAACAAAAGCTGGAGAAGGCAAATGGGTGATAGTCAGAGGTGGTGATGCCCCAAGGAGACCCATGGGACTGTCCGACAGCCATGAGAGGGGGTTCCCAGTAAGTTGTAAAACACACAAACTTTTTATGTTCTGCTAATGCAAAGTGCTCATGAGTCGTGGGTGTGCATGGGTGGAAATGGGGATGAGAGGAGCTGTACATGGAGTGGCTCCTGCAAAGGCTGTCTGCATAAAGTTGCTACGTTATGCAGACATGGTCTTGCATGATGCTGACCAGGCAGAAACTCAGGCAATAAATTAATATATCCTCAACAAGGTTTTTTGGCTGTGAGTGATTCCTGAACACCACATTGCTGAGAGAGCAATCTTAGCACATTTATCCTATACTTTGCCTTACCGAAATAAAGTTCTAAAAGTGCTGGGCCTTCAAAAGAGTTTGAGGTGGAGCCTGGGTGCAGCTTTGCCAGAGCTGTTCCCCTCCATCCCCTGCCAGCCCACCCGTATCCATTCTTTGCAGCTCCTTCATTTTCAGCCGCCGTCTCCAGAAGCAGCACCCTTCTGCGAAGCCAGCGCACGGCTGCGAGAGTCAGCAGGGCTCAGACACAGCGGGGTGGCCAGCAGCAGGACACAGATGCTGCCCACCCAGTTTGGGATTCGCCTCACCTAACTTGGAGCAAGTCACCCTTGTCTCCCCTCGTAGTTAGCCGGGAGAGACTGGCAGAGACTGATTCGTCTCGCTCCAGAGCAGATGTCAGAAGGAGATCAGCTGCATCACACCTCGGATGTGCCTGTTTTTTGTTCGGTGTGAAAGGAATGTGACAGCTCGTCCCAGCGAGGGGATTGCAGCCAGGCAGCTCAGCCTGACCTAGGTGCTCCCACAGGCCCCGCAGGCAGCCCGGCTCCCTGAACTCTGCCTATGGAAAAAGCAATACTCATTGCATTGGTTCCCACCAGCATGTGCCTGCTCACGTTCCCGGCAGGACTGTCCCCTCAGGGTCATGGACAAGTCTTCCTGGAGAGTCCAAGAACTCCATCAGGGCAGGGCATGACCAGGAAAATGGTGGGACCCATGCTGAGGAACGCACAGTGCCCCTCCAGCCCTGCAAAGTGCCTCTGAGAGGACTGCGGTGCCTGTAGCAGTGACACCCTCCACCCCTCGTTGAAGGATTGGCAGGGTACCTGCTGGCAGGGCAGTGGCTGACGGTGTGATGCTGATGTAGTGACCCTGCCACGAAGCTGTCTGGGAATTTTATCACTGCTGAAATCATGCCGGGCCAGCAGCCTGCTAATGAGCACCATCAAAGGGACATCATCTTCACAGGGAAAGGCTAAATGACATGGCAAAAAAACAGGCGAGGGGTTTTTTTCAGAAAGCATTGAAGAAACAGACCTCACTTTGCTTCGAGATGAATTATGAACCTAAGGCTGCTGTGTAGATCTGCAGGGTCAGATGGGCAGCAGTGGTGACACTTCGCTGGGAAGCCACTATTGGCCTCTCACTCCACATATTCAGCATTTTCTCACAACAAGTCAGGGATTCACTGGGCCACACAAACAGATTTTGTCATTATTTGAGAATGAGATCATCAGGGAAGGCTGTGCTTCATGTGAACTGATTTGAACGCCTGGTAAACAGCCCAACTCTCAAAATGAGGCAACTTTTCCCAATTATTACTGCACTGTTCGTAAGTCCTTGAGATTTACACTAAAGCTAATGAGATCAGGCTTGTCTGAAGCCAGTCACTGCTACTGTCCTCCAGAAAATGGTCTCCTGAGCGCAGAGAGAGTGCTGCCTGCTGGCAAGGTGTGTTTGGCTCAGAGACCAGCGGTGTCCTCACCTTCTCAGTATCCAGACCTTGGCCACCAGTCCCTGCAGTAAAGCCAATAGCCTGGAAGTGCATTTTCTCTGTACCTCCTGGAAATGAGTTTGGATAGCATGGTTTTCCACACTGAACATTACAAATACCTTGTATCCATGATGATGAGGTCTGAATGAGCTCTCTGCTCAGAGGCTCTGCTCCCAAATTCCCTGCTATGCTGGGAGTGGCGGCAGAGTCCCTTACTCCAGGGACACGTCACACAGACACTTGCTCACCCCAGAGATGCTACTGTGGCTGCAGGATCTTGCCCAGACATAGGTGAGCACTGTGATGGGTTGACCCTGGCTGGATGCCAGGTGCCCACCAAAGCCGCTCTATCACTCCCCCTCCTCAGCTGGACAGGGGAGAGAAAATATAACGAAGGCTTGTGGGTTGATATAGGGACAGGGAGACATCACTCACCAATTACTATCACTGGCAAAACAGACTTGACTTGGGGAAATTAGTTTAACTTATTACCAATCAAATTGGAGTAGAGCAATGAGAAATAAAACCAAATCTTAAAAACACCTTCCCCCCACCCCTCCCTTCTTCCCAGGCTCAAGTGCTGGTTTTCTCTATCTCCTCCCCCCCAGCAGCACAGGTGGATGGGGAATGGGGGTTGCGGTAAGTTCATCACACGTCTCTGCTGCTCCTTCGTCCTCAGGGGCAGGACTCATCACTCTTCCCCTGCTCCACCATGGGGTCCCTCCCATGGGAGACAGTCCTCCATGAACTTCTCCAACATGAGTCCTTCCCACAGGCTGCAGTTCTTCACGAAATGCTCCAGCGTGGGTCCTTTCCACAGGCTGCAGTCCTTCAGGCACAGAGTGCTCCAGTGTGGGTCCTTTCCACAGGCTGCAGTCCTTCAGGCACAGAGTGCTCCAGTGTGGGTCCCCCACGGGGTCACAAGTCCTGCCAGAAAACCTGCTCCAGCGTGGGCTCCTCTCTCCACGGGGCCACAGGTCCTGCCAGGAGCCTGCTCCAGTGCAGGTTTCCCACGGGATCACAGCCTCCTTTGGGCATCTCCTTGCTCTGGCGTGGGGTCCTCCCTGGGCTGCAGGTGGATGTCTGCTCCACCGTGGACCTCCATGGGCTGCAGGGGGACAGCCTGCCTCACCATGGTCTTCCCCACGGGCTGCAGGGGAATCTCTGCTCTGGCGCCTGGGGCACCTCCTCCCCCTCCTTCTTCACTGACCTGGGGGTCTGCAGGGTTGTTTCTCTTACATGTTCTCACTCTTTCTCTGGCTGCCATTTCTGTGTCCCAGCAACTTTTTTTCCTTCTTAAATATGTTATCCCAGCGGTGCTACCACTATCGCTGATAGGCTTAGTCTTGGCCAGCGGTGGGTCCGTCTTGGAGCTGTCTGGCATTGGCTCTGTCGGACATGTGGGAAGCTTCTAGCAACTTCTCACAGAAGCCACCCCTGTAGCTCCCCCACTACCAAAACCTTGCCACATAAACCCAAGACAAGCATTCAGCCCAGCAGAGTTCGCTGACCTTACTGATGGTTTCAATAACTTCTACTAAAAAGGACTTATGCAAACTGAAGGGAAAAAAGTAAATCATCTATTGAAGAACACAAACTTTTTCAAAATCGTTCATGTCACTAGCTCTTCATTTTTTACTCCCTGTATTTAAGCACCAGTTGAACACATGTAGCAAAAATCAGCCTGCCAGGCTTGGTTTCTGGCATCGTTTATAACTGCCAGCTAATTGTATTGAATGATACATCTACTTGATGTATTTGATATTCAAATAAAAAACAGAACATAAGACGATCATCATGAAAATGTCTTGAATGTGTCACAGGAGTGTGAGAGGGATTAATTTATTAATATTTAATGAGTGATTTGAAAAGGTGAAGTGTCTAAAAATGAAAAGCGCTATGAGAACTCTGTTAATGATGAAAGATGCAGAAGATATTTTATTTATGCAGTTTGACTGTATAACAGCCAGAACAATGCGACTCCAAACAAGGATGAAGAGACAGTCCCTGCGATGGAGAGCTTGTCTCATGAGACATATACTGAGTCCACTAAATTAACAGCTTCCTCAGAGCAGTCTTCTGTGCATCGGAGAGGGTTAAGCACAAGAGGGTCAATGCAGGGTGTTGCTGGCACTGGGGTGAGGTCCCAGTGGGAGTGATAGCATAGCGATAGCTCTTAGGTCTGTGCTGGGACACGGTCTCCCCTTCCCCCATGTGAGATGTGAGATGCTTACACTTTGCCCATGCCCCCAGACTTGGACCTCACCCAATTCCTGCTCCCTTCTCTGGCTCAGCGATAACGTGGGAGGAGGCACTGATGTGAGCACCTACGTACAGGCATTTGCTGCTCAGATAAGGGCTTGCATAGGGAAATTTATGCAATGGATTGGGTCAGGACCTCCACAAGGCTTTTTGCTGCCAAGCACAGCTTTGAGCTGTTTTGTGTAGTGTAGGTTGAAAATCTCTGCTTTGCATGCCTTGATAATAAAAACATATATATATATATAGATCTGCGTGCACTTCATGTACCACAAACATTTGAACATAAATCAAATTGCCCACAGGCAATGCACTTAACAAATGCACACCCATCTGAGGTGTGTGAGCAAGAAATAACTTTTAAAGCTATCAAAGACTGCTATTTGCTTGGGTTGGGAGGCCAAACAAAGGCCAAATCTTCCCTCTAACTACCTTGTACTGTCTTTACTTTGATATAATCTCAGCTGTTCCTGTATCATCTTTTGCACATGCAAATACCTTCCCCAACTTGGTCTCTTTCAATTTCCAGCTGGTTTCACTATGGGAAAATATTGGAAAAAGCTTGTTACATTTTATTCCTTCCCTAAACTCTCTTGACTAGTTTTCACAAAGAAAACTACAGGCTGTACTGAAAAAAAGATAAATCTTAAAAAAAAATTCAGATTTAATTGAATGGTTGAAATCAGCACAAACATTCAGGGTGTCAATACATTCATTGCTTGTCTCTTGGAGACCGTAAAATGGACTCTGGATCTCCTATCACTGATGTAGTCATGATAAGGGTGGAATATCTACATGGGGTCAGGCGAAGTCTCCTAACCCTCCCAGCAGATCCAGGCACCTCTTGCTCCCTATCCTAGATGTGGCTTCCTATTTCCCCAAAGATAGAGACAGACTGTGTTTCCCCCAGGGGAAAAGCACTGTGACCAAGTGCTGGAAATCTCCATGCCATCCCACCCAGAAGGGGAAGGGGGGTTTGTATGGCAGTGAGCTCTATGTCAAAGCAGCACCACTCTGTTTTTTATCCCGTTGCACTCCCCTCCCTTACACAGGTCCCTGTGAAAGCTCTTTCTGAGCCAGGGGTCAGCTGTGGAGGAGAAAAGCAGTTTATTACCCTGGGAGGCTGAGAAGTAGCTACTATTAATACTGTATAATCACTCTTTCAGAGGATGGAGCAGGGCACTATTGAGACACAGGCTCTGGGTTCATGGGTTCAAGGTTTGGTTTTGCTGTAGACTCTCTGGATGAGCTGGGACAAGACACTTGCTTCTTCTAAACACTCACACTTGTATTAGCAGGGAGAAGAGGGTCGCTTTTTTTTTCATTTCAGTTTATTTAGATCATAGGAATCAGAAGGTTATGAAATATGAGAGCAAAGGGTCTGACATATGGCCTTTTGATGTTAATAGCGTCACTGTAAAAGAACGCGCTTGCATAAACACATATATAGACTTACACACACAGACAAGTATTTTAGTGTGGTTTCCCAAGGAAAAAGCAGTCCCTACTAATCATCCTCACTGGAGAACAGGCTGTGACCTGGACCCAGCACAGAGGCAGAAAGGGAAAGAACAGCTTCTGCGGGGGCAACGATGGACCCTGCTGCTCCCAAGAGTACCACTTGCTTTTGGGAGTCACCTGCACCCTTACTTGGGTGTCCTGAACAGAAATTCATGTAGCTGGTGTACACCCTCACACTCTCAAAATTGCAGGGTGGACTGGAAGAACTTGGTCCTTCACCATCTCCCTTGAAACACTATCAAAAGAGGGTTTTTTCACACCAGCAACTGTGGAGCTCAGCTCCTGTGTCATATTTTTGTGGGGTTTGGGCTATAGAAATCTTCTTTGTCATATATTCATTCATGCCACATATCACTTGAAGTCCCTTTTAGCAGCTACAGGTTCATTCCCTTTCCTCTAAACTCAGATGTGAACTCTCTATTACTCATATACTCGCTAAATTATATCACTTAATAGGTTATCTTTGCCTCTACCACATTTCCATAACTTGTTCTTTAATCTCCCTTTGATCCTGAATACCAGAGAGATTTATGTGTAATTTATTCTTACGTTGTTGTACTTGTTTAATCTTTCATTTTCAGTTGGATTCATTTTCAAACAAGAGCGCTTGTTATAGGTTCAGATTATTGTTGACAGTTGGGACCTACCTGCTCTTTCTGAGACAAGTTTCCATTATTGTGTTTTATCTTTATCAGTTTCCTCTCAACATGTATTTAACTCAAGGGCTCTGAGCAATTCAGAATAACACCTTTCTGCCTTCAGATGGAGTCTGGGGTTCTCCCTTTCTTTGGCACGCACTTGTTTAGACCTTCTTGCTCCAAAGGCAAAAAAATATGACACCCCTTTTTCCATCGCAGGCAGTTTGCTGGTGATCTGTAACATCAGCTCCATCCCTTTTCCCTCCGCTTTCATCAATGAATGAAGCTCCCTTTTCTCCATTTTTTCGTTTTCTATGCGGAGCAAGTTATCAACAAATTTGGTGCTTTAGGAGTGCCCTCATCCTAGTAGGTTTGACAGATGATAAGGGGTGTCTGAAGCTATCTCTTGCAGAGGTACCTGAATTAAAGCCTCCAGCTGCCCTCACAGTTGAACAGATTAGCGGAGGAACCGATTTGCTCCCCAGGAAGATCATTTCCATCTGTCCACCTGATTCTTCAAAACAGAAGAAGGAAGAGCAAGCAGCTGGCCAGCCCCTGTGTGATGCTGGCCGGATAACTCACCGAGGGTGCCACAGAAGGCAATCCATGAGTGAACAGTTTCCCAGAGTTTATTCTGGATCAAAGAAAGGAGGTTGCCTTTGGGAAGAAGCTGTGGTAACTGAAGCAAAGACAAAAAAACCTCCCCAGCTGAGATGGAGACAGCCCACGCCTTTTTAAACTATATCAGTCCCTAAAGAGCCTTAGGTTCACTTTGAAATCTGAGATCAGCCCAGATTTTGCCATCAAAATAAAGCTTGTTTAAAAAAAAAAAAAAGCAACCAAAGCTTCTAGCTCACTTGAAAGCAAATAATTTGTGAATATTGTGTGGCCCAAGACTTGCTGAACAGACACCCTATGGGTGGATGGCCTCACGCTGGGGAATGACCCTGAAAATCATGCTGCTGCTCCCCCAGTGCTCACACACTCAGTCCTGGGAAACTGAGGCAGGGCCAGCGGGGCAGCCCTGGGCGTGGAGCTGCAGGAGTCGCGGTCAGTGCTGGTCCCAGACACACCACAGGGACACAGCCCTCCAAACCACCAGCTTGACCACATGGTAGGAGCCAGCACTGCCAGGTCTTTTGGCAGCTCTGTGTTGCCTTTCTGATGAGACCTGCTATAAATACAGCCTGGCAAGATAGAGCTCCCTCGCATCTTTGGGGTTCTGGTGAATCTGCCTTCAACAGCCTTGCTGATACAGGAAATATGAAATAATTTTGGGGGAAAAAAAATTCACAGCAGGAATTCTCAGGGAAAAGAAATTGTCAGAGTGAAGCTAAGATGGAGGGAGTGTATCAGTAATTTCACTACAAAAACAAGTGGTACAAAATGTTCAGTTTAGTTCCCCCGCATGGAATCTGGATTTATGGTAAAGGAAAAATCAGAAAGTGAGGCAACTGAAAAAAAAAAATTTACTCTGCATTGTAATGGCGCCATGAGGAAAAAATATGGGAGGAAAAAGCCCATCTAATGTCTCGTTAAAATAGATTTAATCTCATCTCAGACCACAGATGCTAAAATGATTTCATCATAATTGTATTGTTATGGAATGACTGTTCCGTGTAATCTTCACTCTGAATTTCTCAGCGTTGTAATGTTTGATTATGAGGGGAGGGAGGTTCAGCATTAATTTTTCCATTCAGCTTTGAAGAGGTGTAAGTAGGTAACAGAAAAAGGGATGTCTAATGGCGGTACGTGCAACTTTTGTAAAGTTGGAGACATTTTAAAAAGCAATTTGGTAGCAGACTGGATGTTTTACAGCCTTTTATTCTTCTATTTTGTTTTCCAAAGTTGAAAGAAAGAAAAAAAAAAAAACCCTTCCTTTCCAGACCTGTCGTCCATTCCCAGCTCATCTGAGCTGCTGCAAAGCCTGCTGGGGTCTCCCTGGGGGAACCAGAGTGGGCTGATGGGAAAAGCCCGATGTGGCTTTCATCCATACTGAAATTAGAGCTTCACAGTCTAGTCACAGTCCAGCTGTAGACCCTGGAAAGACTTATAAGCTCTCAAATGCAGATTTTTATTTAAAATAGAAAGGCAGCACTCTAGGCTATAGCAGCTCCAACAGCAAGTGGGAGGTGGAGTATCACCCTCCTCTTCCTCTGTCGGTGGGGAACATGAGGGCTTCACAGTGCTCCAGCACAGTCGACATAACCCGGACATCACGTGCATCTCCAGCTTGCTTAAGGCTGCACTAGGTTAGGATGGTCCCTGAACAGGAATTGCAGCTCCTCCCCCAAATCCCATATCAGCACATCAGAGTGAAATCTGTCTGGAGATAACCAGGGAGCTAAAGGGCATTCAGCTGTGCTCCTTGTTATCTGGGCTTGCACAGGGAGGCCAAACCAAATGAGACCCTCGGTGCATAATTAAGTTGTTCTGTCAGCAGCAAAAACAATTAAACCTGGATTCCTACAGATTTGCCTCTCAAGTCGTGCTGACTGTGCACACCTCCCACAGAAAGCCAGCAGATCTCCTCCTACAGCACCTTCAACACAGAACCTCCTTCCCGAGGGTGTCTCCTGACCACCTCTATGTCCTCTGCACTTTTTCCCCTTGGGCACACCATGTCCTCTACCTCTGCCTTTTGGGCAAAACATGGGACGTGTAGCAGCCAGGAGATTTGCGGGGGCCTGCATGGGCATCGATTCAGCTCTCCATCCTCAACACAGTCTCCTGTTTTTATGAAACTTGCAGGAATTTCATAGCTTGAAGACCTTTAGCTCCCCGACAAAGTTTGTCGATGTTGGCCAACAGATTGAGAAGCCATGAGGAAAGGCAGGGGGCACAGGCAGACTGATCGTACAATGGCAGAAACTTCATTGTCTTCAGGCCTCGGGCTTATAACCAAATTATCAAAGAGAAAAGTCAACCATTTCCCCAGGATGTGTGACTTGGACAGGAGTCAGGTGGGCCTAATCATGCTATGAATGAAGGAGAGGGAAGGCGTCCAGCTTCGGCACGGAGCAGTCGGGTGGGCTCGCACATTCCTACAGAGGCTTTGTGCTGCCCTTTATCCCTTCTTGCTGGTAAAACCCTGTAACCAGCAGCACTTTGGAGTGTTACACAATAAACACTCAAAATGGTGACAGAAGGAGAACAGCTTGATCAGAGCCTGCTGCTGCCACTAATCTGCCTGCTGCAACTTCTGTTGTTGCTATTTTGGCTGCTGCTTCTTCCATATTGTCTCTTGCAGTGTGTCCAAGAAAGCTGGGCTATTGATCCTAAACTCAGATGTACAAAACTCAGGCAAAGACCTAGCAGGGAGACACCAGCACAACATTTAAATGGGATAGAAGTCTATGCACAGATACCTACTTTGGTTGCTGTCAGTCAGGATAGTCCAGATCTGCAGTGCCATAATTTAACGTAAGGACAAACAGCTTGGGCAAGATGAAGCAAAAAGGTGCCACCAAGGAGCTGTGAAAAGGGGAGAGAGAAGCTGAAGGGTAGGGGAGGGAGAAGGTTTTGCAGAATGAATGTCTGAATTTGCAGGAAAGACGGCAGAGATCCAAAGGTTTATTGACAGTTAAATATCATTCTCCTCAGTTAATTAGTTTCATAGCTACTGTTAACAATATATCAACCGAACTGAAAATCTCACCAGTAATACTACAAAATGCACGGACAATGTTACGAGCAGGCACTCTCTTATTGAAAAGCCCCTGTGTTGTCCGTGTCTGGCCGATAAATCCCTGTCATGCATCAGGTGAGCTGCACAGTATGGTCCAGGGGATCTGCTTTGCATCGTTGGAAAAGCATGGGGACATTCCAGTGTTGGAAGAAAGTGAGGTTTGAATGGTAGGTTTCACATCTAGATGCTTGTGGAATTTGTCCCAAGACAGATCTCCTCTCTTGGATCCTTCCAGGCTGATCCTCATTCTTTATCAAGGAGGGTAGTGTTTTGCACCTATCCTGGCTGTGTGACTTTTAAAACAACATAATCTTGAGATCGTGGTCAAGGCCTCTCAAAAGTGTGAGATGTTTCACAAGACCTGAACAGTAATACCCTCAACAGCTTGCTCTCACAAGAGTACCCAAACAGTGCCATCCAAAATCATTAGTCACTTCTGAAAATCTTGGCTCATGGGGATGGTTTTGCAGAGCTTTGCCATTTAAAAAAAATAGAGAAGCAAGAGAGCTGTAAAAATGCATTTCAGGAATAGCTGTAGACACCCACCTTAGTCCTAAGTAAGATTGACGAGGTACTGCCCACAGTGCAGCGATAGGGGACTGCATCTCTGGGATAATTCATGCTGCTCTGCAGCAAGTAACTGCTAAGGTTCAAAAAGAAACAGGTGGAGAATAAATTCCCAGAGTCGGGTGTAACCTTCACTTCTGTAAGTGATTAGTGCTTTTCACTCAGGACCAACACTGGAGAATTACTCTGCAAATGTCGTTTTCCTTTAACTACCTTCTTGACTGCCAGTTCATGGACACCTGCAGTGGGGAAATGCATGACAGTGGCACACCATATGGCCATCTCTGCTCCTTGCTGTTGCACATCAGCTGTGCAATGAAGCCAGCCTCAGGGTATTTTTCAGAAGGACTCTGCCTGCTTCTTTTGCAACCCCAGAGTACCTCTTGGGTTTCTCTTCTACCGCTTGCCTCAGGATTTGTAGGGCAACTGCTCACTGCAATGGATGAGCGGCAGCTATGGAGACCCAGCGGACGATACGGTGCGATCACTGAGGTTACCAGCAGCCTGCTCTGCCTGGCACTTACAATCCTTCTGCCTGTCTCTTTTTGTTCTGACCGCTACCTTTCCCTGCACATCATTGCGGGGTGCTGGCCTGGGACAGGACCATCACCTCCCTCCTAGCAGATGTGGCTCCACCAATGCCGTGGCCATCCACCTTGGAAGAGACTCCCTGTTTTACACCTTTACCACTCCCAGGATGAGAGCAGCTCAGAGCCATGTAACAGGCCGTTGTAATTTTTTTCAGTGCTTGGACTTGGGAAATACTTCCTACCCTCCCCAGGTGGAGGTGCCTCTGCCCATGGGGGTACCTGTGGCAAGCACCCTGACCTGTGGGCTTAAAAGAGTGGAACAAGCATTGCCAGACAGCAAAGCCCAGCAAAAGCAGCCCAGCCAGGAAAGACATGCTCAGGGAAGCCTCTTCACCCCCATGGCACCCTAGAAACCTGGCGGGGTGTCCTGGGGCTGCCGGTGCTCTCTGCCGCTGTTGGAAAGGGCAGCTGGAGGGTGGCCAAGGGGAGGGACAGTAGGCAACCACCCTGCCCAAAACCCCTGTCTTTGGAGCTGGCAGAGCGCCTTGACAGCCTTGCAGGATGGTGAGACCTGCCCACCACGCTGGGGTACAATTGAGCGTTAGATTCGATAGCGCCTGAGATACCTCTGAGGCAGAGCAGAGGAGGGAGCGGGGGATTTCCCAGCTCTCATTATCGAGCAGTCGTTAGCCGGAGCGGTTCCCCTGCCAAGGGATTACACGAAGCATTGTTTCTCACTCAATAAATCTTTACAACAAATGCCTAATTCTCCAGGCACCGTGTAGGAAAATTAATCCCGATCCCCTCCTTCTTTTTTCTCATCACAGGGATGTTTCTCTGCCGCTGCTCCCCACAGCCCAAGGCTGCAGTGGCAGTGATGCATCAAGATGGCATGGGGAAGGTGCATGTCCAGTGAGCTGGGCTGGTGGGGACAGGGAGGGGGACAGCGATGGTGCCCCTCCAGCATGCCCAGCAAGCAGTGTAGCAGCCCTGGTAGTGCTCATGCCTGGCCATCGGTGAGAAGCACAGCCCTAGGAGAGACCCAGGACCTCGTGTTGTCTCTGGCTCTCTAGATGCAGCAAGAAAATGGCAAGGCTATTTTCATCTCTGAGTGGTGTCATTGACAGGTCTTTGCTAATTAGCTGCTGAGCGTGTTATAAATGCTCAGAATTGCTGAATGGGAGGGCCATGGTGGGAATTTCAGCACAAGGAGTAGTGCCTCGCTCTGGGATCAGAGCAGCCTGAAGAGGAGCTGCAGGATGTGATACCAGTGTGGTGGGGTCCAGCAGGCCAAAGGGATATTTCTTTCAAACTATGCTTTTAGCAGGAGCTAGGAGCCACATGAGGGCAGAGAGTCAAACACCACTGTGCTGCGGGACCTCGGGAGCCTCCTCCGTCCGTTCCCGCGGGTCGTCAGCCCCTGGAGGGAAGCAGAGAGGCTGTGCCCTCTCCTTAATTCCCCCTCTGAGGAGAAGGCAGGAGCTCAGGCTGGGTCTTAACCAGGACAGAGGAGGAGGTCTACAGGTTTTGCCCATTAAATGATTACATTATCCATGCAATCAAGCCTGCTGCTGCATAATTCCTGCCGGTTCCCCCAAGGGTCAGTGTGTCTCTCAGCCACAAACAAGAGGATCCTCCCCAATGCCATTTTTCACTCTGCTGCGTTGCCTTCACCCCAGCCTTGCTGCTCATCCTCGGGGACACATCTGCCTGTGGGATGTGCCTGGCACACACCAGTTGGACACGTCTCAGCCCCGAGAGCAGAGGGAGGACACACTTCTCTCTGTCCACAATCTCGGACAAAAGCATCCCCACGGAGAGAGAGCTCCGCATCGGGCAGTGTGGGACACAGGAGTATCAAAGGCACTGTCACTTTTATGAGAAATGCTTTATTAACAAAGCCCCAGTTCATGCACAGAATGGCTTTTGTAGCGTTGTAAAAGGTGTTTCCATCCAATAGTCTAAGAGACAAAAAGAGGGGCTCATCCCAGGCACGCAATTTGCCCTCAGGTCTGGCACAGGGACAGCCACGTGAGGTTTCACAGCCAGACACATCTCTGCAATGCTGAGAACTCCCTGACTTCCACTTACTCTCACAAAAACAAGGAGAGCCAGCAGCTGGGCGGCTCCTGGTGGTTCCTTGCGTGGCTGCTGCCCGCGCCGTGCAGCCCGTTGTTTGCTCGCAGGGTGTTCGCAGCACTCACGCGTCCTGTTCCAGCATCACCGTTGCCTGTTCTTGCACCCTCGCAAAAAAACCAGCAATTTCTCCCCAGCCACGCACAAGCGTTTCCGCACAGCGACACCCTCGAGTCAGTGCATGCAATCATCTCTCAGCAGCGCTGGGACTGTCAATCTTTTCACACCTGCTAAGTGGTAGAGTGCTTCTCCCAATTTACTTATCCATCATTTTTATTGAGAAATCTGCTCTAGTCCCACACAGTTATATGAGTTAATGGAACAATGATTAGGGGATTCTGTGGGAACGAGCTGCGATTTCAGGCACACCGGTGCAAAGCTGGGAGTACACCGCACCATTTCCAGCATAGCTGCTCAGAGCAGGATTTGATTCATTTTGCCATGAGTTTCTAATTATTTGCTTGGTTTTATAATTTTAAATATCTATGTGTACTATTAGTATTTTTAAAGCCATCTGGGCAATTATTGCTGTGTTCCTGAGAAGGGAGATTACTGTGCCAGTCTGTTCACATTAGAGAACTTCTTTTCCTTATTAACTCTTCTGGTGCCATTTTGATCCCCATTAAGCCATAGGGAGGTCACTGCTGCTAACACCCCAGAAAAGACAGGGAACAAGTAGTCTCCCAGTCAGCAGAAGCACTGCAGCACAGAAAGAGTCATTTAAATGAACACAAGGGGGTAAAAAAAAAAAAAAAAGAAAATTCCCCAGTGAGTCCTGTTTCAGTAGGAGTGGAAGTCTGGGAGGGGTCATCAATAAATTCTACATACCCCAAGTCCCAAAGCACTTCAGCACCTTAAAACATGTACAAGAGCTTTCACAAAACATCTATTAATAAAGCTTCTGGGGCTTAAAGCCACACTCAACCTCAGGTTTATGGAGAGCCTGCTTTTCCTTTGCAAAATAGGGATCAGCATCATTCTGGTCTGAGTACAGGTCAGCGGGGAGTAAAAAGGACCAAGAAGAGGGTTTGGGGTTTTTAAACAGCAGCACAGGGGCTGCAGTGAAACTCCAGTGACATCCCCAAGGCGGTGCCAGTTTAGCCTCAGCAAGGGAATCTGCACAGTCAATGGGAAGTCCAAAGTCTTAGCTAATTTACAAGACATTTTAAATCTGTGTGTTGAAAGGCACTGAGGGACATTCCCATCTCATCAGGCCTTGTGTTAATGGAAACCGGATAAATGCTTGCTCACTGAGAAGGGAATAGCATATCACCCCTGAAGTCCTTAATCACAACCAACCCAGGAAAAATACCTACAACAAAGCACCTGACAAGTATATTTAGTGCACGATAAACATCAGCTGCTCCTTTCAAACATTCACTCATTCTGCACTCCCATCCCTCTGGCCTGGTTGAAGCAGGGCTGGGATTTTGCCTCAGAGCTGATAGAGAAACCAGACCTTGTGCCAGGTGCTGGCTGGACCCAGGGAGCAGGTGAGCAATTGGCAGGTCCCTCTCCTATATGTGCTACAGCAGGAGAAATTCAAGCTCTTTCAAGACCCTTTTAATCTACAGAGAGCAGCCGAGATGTCGAGAGCAAGCTTTTCCCATGCACAAGCCACTACAAACTGTGTCAAATCTGTCTCAACCCAAGAGCTGCCGCTCCGTGTCTTTGACATTCAAGTGGCTTGTTTAGCACATATATATCACAAAACTCCAGGAACTGAACTCTCGTCAAATGACAATTGATTAAACATTCAAGCTATATAAAGTACTGAAGTACTGTAAATACATTTTAAAAGGAAAAAAATCTTTGAAATTCACTTTAAGCTTTCTTTTCAATTATTTATCACAGAATCTCAGCCCCATTAAAGTCAGGCTTAATGGGCTTGTTTATATATTACAGAAAACATTCTGCTTTTAATTGCCTGCTGAAAGGCTCTTACGCCCGTCTCTCTCAGCTGTGCAGCAGTACTTAACCGGAAGGCAGGAGCCCAGCGAGGCAGGCAGCGTGCAAATCCCCTCCGCACCTCCATCCTGGGATGCTGAGTGCAGATGAAACTGGCCCACAGAGATCAATCTGTCCCTTGAGAGGCTCTTTTGCTGGTGAATTCACCCCAGCTCTCCTCCCTGGTTGGGTACTACACAAGGAGATCAGGTCAACCTGATGATACTCCCATCCATTTTGCCATAGACCCATTACCTCCACGGGTCTTATATCCGTGTCTATTCCCATGGTACAGAATTACTTTGCCTGCAGCTTCTGTTCTCAAGATCCCTCTTTTCTTCTCTTCTTACTTGCTGGAAATGCTCAAAGTTGTTTCCATGAGGGCTGACACAACGGGAGACCCATGACACTCCAGAGTGGGGGGCTCCCCAGCCCCATAGCAGCACTTTTTGTGGGGTCAGGTGCTGGCTGTATCCTTCTGCTTAACCAGCTGCATCAGGGTTGCAGGGCATGGCTGAGTACGGGCTGAAGAGTACAACTGGAGAAGCATCATTAATTGAGGAAATGAGGTGTATTCTCATCTTTAGCAGCAACTCCCTGAGAACTGGGAAGGGAAAAGCCTTCTGCTGGCATGCACTGGGAGGCTCTAGGGTACCATAAATATCTGTGTGGGTTGGGAATGGTACTGCTGAGGAAAGGAAAGGAAAGGAAAGGAAAGGAAACATCCAAGGTTCCTCTTCTCTGACATTTGGGGGTGACTGGTTTTATCATCCATACCTTATGTTAGGAACTCAGAATATTTGGAGTCTGTATCTGCAGCTGGCTGCAGAATCACACATCTCCAGTGTTGGTCCAGTGTTGTTGCCACCAATATTCCCCCAAAGACCACATGCAAGGCAGACTGCTGAGTCAGCAAGTACACCGTGCTTGGGAAAGCAAAAACTGTTTGCACATACAGTCTGGAGCAGAAATCACTGGCATCACCCTGTAGGTTGTTCTCTCTATGTGAGGATTATGAGTGAACATTAGCACTTCTGTGCATGGCCGCATGGCCATTTCTGACCCTCTTGACCAGAGCATCTTGTCTGACTTGCCTTAAGGGGAAAAGAGAGCGAGCTTCTTTCTATGAATACATACCTAGCACGGGGACAACCATCCTTGTCTGTCATTACCAATAATAAAATAATGAGTCCATACAAAGGTTGTATGAGAAAAAACCCACCAACCTTGGTGTTTCTTATTTTTAAGCCCATTTCAGCCTCAACCATTAGTCTGAAGATAGAGGCATAAGTTCTCTGAATTCACTTCAGGGATATGGCTCCAATTTATTCAGAAGTTTGATTCTCAGATACCTTAAGTTTGGAAGAAAAAGGAGAGTTGATATCATAATGACTTCTGGATTTTGTGCTGAAATTACATTTTTGGCGCCGTTAAATCCCATTGTGTGCTATGGAGGATATAATGTAATACTCATCAGAGGCAGGCAGCAGTGAGGTTTACTGGCACTAAAATCAATAGGCACTGAATAAAATGGCTCCAAATGATTTAGGATCATGCACACATCTTCTTTTTGTAAGCTTAAAACCATTTGGAGAGGCATTAATTCATTAAAGGCCTCTTGAAGAATGTCATCATACTGTGTAGTCTGGGCCTGTGCACATCAAGAGCATCATAGATTGTGGCTTTTATTAAGGAGGCTGGAGAATATAATTCTTCCTGGAGTACAACAGGCTTTAAAATACTGTGCACTTTGAGATCAAAACAACGTTTATAGCAATGTAGTTACTAAATATTTTAACATGTACAATATAAAACATAGTGCATCCTGGAATGTGTGTTTATGCTACTGAAGTAGCCGCTAGACTTGTCAGATCCATTACAAACCACCATGTAGACTATTTTATTTGTTTTCATTTCTTCCTGGTGGGGGTGGGTTTTTTTGGTTTTGGTTTTTTTTTTTATTGGCTGCATGATATTATCATTTATTTTTATGTAGGAGCACCAACCCAAAGCTCAATGCATTTGCTTTTAAACATCTTGCAGACATGCAGTTAGCATGTCTGTCCTTATTCCTACCTTTTAATATGGGCATTTATACTTTCACATCGATAACAGGATTGAATCAGAATCCTTTACTGGGAGGTCCAATATGATTCCATTAAAAGGAAAGTAGTCTGCAAATGACTGGGGACCTCCTCATTGCCTCACTGTACACAAGCCTGCAGCTCAAAATGTCACTATGGCACAGAAGTCAAAACTCAGAGCTTCTGGCTCTGGACACGCTGGTCAATGGAAATCAAGGTGACTCACGGACTCTGATATGGGCCATGGCCGTGGGAGCCACTCTAACATATCGTCTCACATTGCAAAGCTGCAAAGCAGAGTATGACAGGCCATTTCCTCACCTGGTGCAAGGTGGCATCACCCCGCAGATAAGCAGCGGGACTACGCCAATACACGGCAGCTGAAGAGTCAGCCCAGCGGGTACCCTTTGCAGATTTACCTCTGGATGTAATTTTGACCGCTGAGCACTCCCTTACATTTTAGCTATGGCACATCTGCTGTGGGACGTGTGGAGCAGAACCTCCATGTGCTGCTTTGGCAGGAGAGAGGACAGGATCCGCCGCGGTCGCGTGTGCGGCAGTACGCACCCGGGGAAGCACGGGCGGTGGTGGCAGCGAGGCAGGGAGCCAGCCCTCCGTCCGGAGATGCGCACGATGGATCGCGGCAGCTCGGCATGTGAGCAAGGCCCCTTTGATGTAGGGGCTCTCTTCCTGGGGATAGGATTTCACGCGCAGGAAGGGACGGCCCCATCCCTCTCCTCTGCTTGCCAAACCACAACTGAGAAGCTGACCGTTAATTTAAATACTTAAAATGAGACCCTTCCTTTAAAACAGATGTATCCTCTGAAAAATTCAGAATTAGCTACAGTCAACTCAGAGCTGTAGAGCTTCTGAAGTTCACAGCGCTACCGACACCGGGAGGGAGGACTGGTTTCCTTGGGCAGAGTGCCGTGCTCTGCTGGGACACAGCTGACTTCACACCACCCTGGAAACTTCCCGGTCTATGCCAGTTAATGGGATAGCTTAGGAATAGTGAGGAGGCCTACCCAGTTGCTTATGGTTGTAAATCAGAAATCACGGGCATTGAATTACATCGGCCACATCCCCTCTGCCCAGCCCTGAAACGCAGGAACGATGGGCATGAACACAGCATGCAGTTTGGTCAGAGAAGTCTGACAGTGAGGGTCATTCTCGATGGTTAACCGGAGTTAGTTCCCAGGCTGGCTTTTTCCACCTTATTTTATGGACAATGGTATTTACTTTCTAAAAACTAGGAAATCTGGGACAAGGACAATAAAATGAACTAGATTTAACCAGAAAGGGTAGGTGAAACTGAAATGTGCTGTTTTGTCCTCATTACATACGTTTGACAGAGACTTCTCACGAAGATTTTGACAGAATCTAGGACGGATTTTCCTGTTGTTGCTAGACGGAGGGAGTCCTAAGTAAGGACATGTTGGCTCAATTCTGTCTTGCACAAAGGTTTTGCAAGGATCAGTTCCTACTCCTCCACAGACCAAAAAATAATTATAAAACTTCTGAAGCTGTCCCATAAACATAACCTCACAGCTGCCCTTTTTTATTATTTTTGTTCTTTTTCTAATTTGCAAGAGCGAAATACATGCACTAAGGCTGGAGTTAGTCGGACTTGTATCACATCCAGATCCCCTCCCATCAGCCTCACTGCAACACCCAGGTCCAGCTGCCTTTGCAAGGAGTGAAAGGTCCACACAGAAGCACAGGGAACATGAAACAGGGACAAGGAATCACAGCTGAACCGCCCTGCAGGTGGAGGAGTGGCAGTGAGGAGAAAGGCTACTTATCTGTGTGAAATTCTTGGGCATCTTCCAGCAACCGAAGTTCAAAGAAAGCTACATTATTTGAGAAAGCTTTGAAAATATTCATTGAAAGTTACAAAAAAACTGCTACTCAAATTGCGGGGTCTTTTCCCTGTTAATTGAAATGCTAAACGAGTTTCTGCCTGTCCTGATTTTTCCACTATTTTACCTGTTAGCAGAAAAACATTATCCTCCATGGAATAAGCTTCAAGACATCCACAACCAAAGAAGAGTTGAAACTTCAGGATTTATTTCATAAATATTAATATTTACATACCTAATAGATTCCCTCTTTCCTTTACAGAGTATATATTCAGGTGTCTGAATACAGAAACATTCTGGGCTAGAAAAATCACTGCTGCTTTCTTTTTGTATAATTTTGATATTGGATTGTACTCTGTTTTCAATGGGGCTAAAAGCTCCCAGCTCCCACCAAGTTCAGCTGAAACCACAGTATCTTCTAAAAAAATTATAAACCAGTGCATGGGGTGGGTGCGTGGTGGGGTGGGCTGGTACAGAGGAATGCGGGGGCTGCAAGGTAGTGGCTGGCAATGTGCTCCCATTCAAGATGCTGAAATAAAAGGGTCCCCTATAAAAATGCCTGTGGCTCTCAGCACACCTCCCTCCCACCTGCTGTGCATCAAAGAGGCTGGGGTTTAAGCTCTTGGGAAATGTTGTATAGAAGGTGCCCTGGTTTACCCGTCCAGTGTTTGGGTAGCTGAATATTCACTGTGTAATTACTGGTTCATCACTGACAAAGGCAGCCCGTTGGGTGGAGCATCAGAGGCCAGAGATGCAGCAGAAGGTGTGTTCAGCCAGTCCCTGATGGGTGCTGGTTTCACCTGGCCAGGAGTGGGACGGTTTCCTCCTGATGCCATTGCAACACACCTGGATGGGAGTAGCAGGATGCTCTAAAAAAGCAGATGGAGCCAGGAAACAAAGGTGGATGTTTTCACTTCTCTTGCAAAATGCATGGCTCTCTTACTGCTGGCTTCCCAAGCATGGCCTGGGATGATGCAGAGGAAGAACAGACTCTGCAGAGTCACAAGTGCGAGCTTACAGCAAGGAACCTTTGAGAGGCTTTTCTACTGGTGTTTATCCCTGCTCTCAGTTGACTCTAAACCCTAGGAGGGCAGGATCCTGTCCTCAATTGCCTATGGTCTGTGTCTGCTGCCCCCCAGCTACTGGTCTTGAGGGTCCCTCTGAGCATAAACTAGATTTTAAGCACAGGCTGAAATCCCAATGAGCATAAGCACAAGTGAGCACGAGCTCAGCCACGCTGCTCGGGAGCTTCACTGAAGAAGAATCTGCAGTAGGTCTCCTTGTGGAAAAGAAACTGCACCATAATGTCTCATCTCATCTCAAGGGAAATGCAAAGCAATCAAGCTTAAGAATATATTTCAAGCTCTTCATAGCAGGTGTTAGACACTATTCTCCGGCTGCTGACAGGAAATGTGTGTGCAATTCTCTTAGGTACCATGCTCAGAATATGCTTCTTAAGGGCTTGCTGCTTAAAAAATTCTGCAAAGTGTAAATGGCTCTCATAAAATCACATAGTAAATTGTCTTATCTGTTTGTCCTGAAAGCGCTCAGCTGCACATTAGAGCCAGCCAGCCAACACATCACAGGGCCCTAATGAAACGTTGAGAGGAACAGACAATTCCAGGCTAGGAGTTCATCTTAGGAAAACTTTCTAAAGAGAAAACTGAGTTCAAAGTCCCATCAGCTGAGAAAAAAGCATTTCTCAGACCTCCCCTTGCCATCCTGGCCATGGGACTGAGCAATCAGCAAGACATAAACCAGCAGGTTGTGATGTATTCTTGGGGGGGAAAAGAACCTTCCCTCCACGTCGACACTGAACACTGCCTTCTGCTACTCATCACAGGGCAAAAAAAATCTGAAAAGAAAACCCAGCTAGAGTTAAGGAGAATTTTAAAGCCTCTTTTCCCTCCTGTTCCCAGAATAAAGGTAATTGCATAACAAAAGCCTCTGCAAAGGAATGACAGTGGACGTGCGCAGGATCAGGGCCGGAGTGGGGTTTTGGACTCCACACGCTGTTCAGTCCAACCCTGCACCCAGCCCCTTCCCCAAAAGCTCCCGGCGTGACAAGGGGCCGTGACGGCAACCCTCGCCGGGGACGTCCCGGTGAATAGGGGCTGTCAGCGCCGGTGATGGAGGCCCTGCAAGTGCAAGGTGGGAGGGAGGGGACGGCGAAGGGGGTCACCCCACAGGAGCATCTGTTGAGGCCCGGGACATATGGAGTCTTTATTCTTCCTTGTGGAGGCACGAGTGTTTTCCTCACCTTCTGCCATCCTCTTATTGTGCGAGGGGGCTGCGATGGGCTCTGGGGACAGCTGCTGCCTCTAAGCTGCCTCCTCGGGGGACACCACAAAGGGGCCTGTCCCCATCCCCTGTCTGCATCACCTCCCTCATCAATCAGGCGGGCACAGCGTGCCAGGAGGGGTGATGGATACCTTGGGTCTGGTTACCAGGGGACGGGGAAGTTGAGGCCTTTTTTTCTTTTTTTTTGTTTTAAAAAAAAGCTAAGGAAAAAATCTGGTGGGCTGCACCTTCTGTGAAAGGGAAAACCACCCTCCCTTTGAATTTCTGTGAATTTTGAAATACAGATATTTAAAGACATGGAGGAAAAAAGTAGTCATCCAGAGCTAATTATACAGCTGTTGAAAAGCCCAGTAAATATGTTACTCAGGGATATATAATACCTTTGATGTAGTTGTAATCTGACTGAAGTTATTATAGGTTTTCACAGCTGCAAAGCAATCCAGCTTAGGAAGGCTTTTTTTTTTTTTTTTTTTTGTAATTTGCAGAAGCAGAAAAGAAATTTTGCTGCCAAAGCAAAATGAAGATCCTCATACAAACACAGTAGCACAGCCTAAGAAAAATTATCCTGATGCTGAGGAGTATTAACCTGTCCCAAAGCTTAAAAGAGTTTACTGGATAATAAACGGCATCAGTGACTCAAAAGGGCTAGATTTCAGAAAGGCTCTTCTTTAAGACAATTAAAGCTTTAAATAAAAGTATGACTTTGCAGCTGGGAATTCTCTATTCCCTTCAAACCAACAATAAGTGTAAGCTGTAAATGCTCTGAAAAAATATGTACCGAGGCATGAAATACAGGAAGGCTGGTAGTAAACCTCCAACATGTTCATTTAAATTGATCATGGAAGCAATAATATCACGAGGCTTTGTAAATGGATGGGTTAAAAGCTGGAACTTTATTGCTGTTTTCATTCCCCAGGGCCCTGTGGTAAAACAAGTCTCCACACAAGATCTCTAGGCACTGAATGAATTATTCACTCAGTTATAGGTCATTAAATGAGGCTGAGCGAGGGCCGATGTCCATTATTACATTGTGGTGTATGAAAAAAGACTTATTTTGTGGAGATTGGCATGGGCATACTCTCAGGGTGCCTGGTCATTTCTGCCACGGCTTCTTCTGAGCTCCTCTGGGAGAGCAGGGAGGTTGTGAAGCAGCAGCACAGCTGCACAAAAGAGAATAAAAGAGGTTTGAGGTTAAAACCACAGGTAAAAGAGAGGAAATGTTAAGCATGTTCAGATGCTAATTGCAGAGTTGTCTATGCTGGTTTTAAGCTCCTATTGTCCTGCAGCTGCTTTTTGTCACCTTTCTTCATCTCCCCAGACAAGGCAGCCCTCCCTGGATTAGCATCTCCTCTCCAAGACACCTGTGATTGCTGACTGCTTTTGCTATGCCTGCGTAACCCACAGCTGGGCACCCTTGATTTCATCTTAGATAAATCTGTCCATAGTTTGAGTAACTTTTAGTAACCTGTTGGTGATTTCTAAACCAAATTCAAAATAGACTGAAGTAAACTTTTTCTGAGAATGAAGTTTTCCCATACAACACGTCACCCTCTCTTGATAAAACTGGGGCACCTCTCTGCAGCGTCCAGAAGTGCTGAAATACAGTTTTGCCCTTGGTCTCACTTTCTCCTTGGAAAAAAAGAGCTTTTTTCTGAGGTCAGGAAAAGAGTGAAGTTGCTGTTATCTAAGTAGTCCACATTTCTGGTGAGACACAGGATCATGGTAAGGACATGCCATTCTCTGGGGCTGGAAAGCTAGCACATCCCATAATCCGGCACTATCTTGTATGATCAGAGGCAGATATGTAAACATGTCCCTGTTTGAACACAGTCTCTACGGGAATGATTTAGCCAAACTTTTAATTTAGAACACGGCAAAAAATTCAGTTAAAACTTCTGGGGCCTTTATAATTAAAAAAAAAAAAAAAAGGCTAGATTTTTGTTGACCTAAATGTTTTGGTAGTTATCCTGATATCTTCATGTTGGTTTAGTCGAAAAAAGCCCCTAACATTTTTAATTGACATTTCCTAAATGAAATATGATGGCTTTTCAGTTGAAATGACCTTCTGCTTAGAAATTCAAAAGAAAAACATTTCACAAATCCTCAAAAACAAACCAAAAGGTGGTGAGTTCTAACTGCTTTCCTCCCACTCTTTCAGAGCTGTCAGAAAAGCAACAGGAAAAAAAAAAAGGGGGAAAAAAAAAAAGAAAAGGTTATTATCATGGCCACATTTCTTGCTGCTTACTCAAGCAAAATTCCCAGTAGTTCAAATCCCAAGGACCCCTTTCAGTTTTCAGTCAGACAAAGAGACATCCACTGAAGTTAATGAGAAAGCATCTGAGGTATGAGTGAAAACTGAGAAAGGACTTCAGGACTTGTCCTAATGACTTAAAAAGACTGTACCCTGAGTAAGAAAGTATTTTTAATGAAATGTAACCTCAAGATGCAGCAAATGCAATTTAGCCTGCTATATTGCTTTTCTTAGTATTACTTTTTTTAATGTTATTGTTGAGCACCACATACACAACCAGTCTCGAGGGGTGAGGAGGGAATAGCTGTTCTCTAATACAGTCTTTCATTTCCGAGCCCTCAGTTCGAGCCCTTCAGGACACTAATTATCCAAAGTTGTTATCATCTGACAGCTGTCGATGGCCTCTGCAAAATGAGGTGGTGGTGGCAGCCATGCTCCCAGCGGGCATGTGTCAGCATCGTACAAACACTGCTACAGCTTGCCTGGTATTTTTGTTGGCAGTCTGTGCATTTATGGAAACAAACTTGTCTTCTTACTCCTAGCGGGACCTGCCGCTCTTCACGTCTAGAAGAATGGGGTGGATGCTGAAGAGCATGTCCCTCCAGTGTTAATGCTGTGGTGGATCACTGAAGAGCACATCCCTCTGGTGTTAATGCTGCAGGACATCGCTAGTGATCTTCAGGCTCCAGAGCTGTCACCTGGACATGCTTCAGGGATGCTGACTCCAGGGAAGAAGATTAATTCAGTAGTTAGCACACTAACAGGCAATGGGCAGGTCTTGGTCACAGACCTGGTGACTCAGTTTCCCCTGGGTTTGTGTCCTCTGCCCTCTAGCCTACACAATAACAACTTCTCCCTCACAATCTCCATCCTAAGAAGCAGCAATTCTAAGCTGCCGTGTACTGTCTAGCCAGGTGGCTGCTGCCCTCCTGGTGCGTGCTAGGAACCAGCACCTCCTTTCTCTACGTGGGGCTACAATTCAGAGGTCCCTCTTCCAATACCTGCCAATTTTCACTCAACTGCTAAGATCTGGGTCATCTTTGAAATTCCAGGTGAGAGCATGCCTTTTCCTGAGTCACTGTCCCCATGGAAGCGGGAATGAGAGATCTCCCAAAGCAAGAGAGGGCAGGCATGCAAGGTCAGTCCTGTAGCCTGAAGCTTACGGCATTCAGCCAGACAAGTGGGTCTTATTTCTGTTCCCTGCCTTGGGCATGCTTTCTATATTTTATCCCATTTCTGCTATGCAAACACTATCGTTGCACCACTCACAGGAGGTGCCCCAGCAGGCACGGTGGGGTTTAATCCCCTTTCCAGAACTATGCCTGTTGTGAAATAGCTGGAAATCAGAGCTGGGATGAATTAAGGTGGTTAAAATCCTTTTCCTAATGGCCCCATCACTAGGACATGAGCCTCCCTCAGAAGGGAAGTTGGGAGGATGAGGCTCAATTAATGGGTCATCCAGGTATGACAACAGTGTAGAGCATATGCAGATAGTTAAATGACAGCAAATCAACCGGTGTAAAACGAATAATAAAAAGTAAGTTACTGCCTCCTCTTTCTGTAACACCTCTCCCACTTCATTAGATAGAATTTCACTCCTCTGAATATGACAAACTGGGCCCAAAATTCCTGGCATAACTCAGTCATCCCACTAGCTGTGATGAGTAACTGAAGGAAATCTAACTTGCTTCTTTTCTAGAACTTGCACTGGAGGAGTAAAATTCAAGAAGTGGGGCAAGAAAAAATATTGTGTAATATAGCATGACTTATGTACATGTCTTAGGCAGATAATTCAGGCTGAATGATGCTTAAAAGGCTATAATAAACTTGCTTCCAGCAATGAAATAGCCTGTACTGCTGTAAAATGTCTGCCCAGGGCACTTCAGTGAGTTTGGGATTCTCCTTCTAGATTAGCCAGGGGAAATAGCTGAAGTCTCTGATAACGCAACCTTCTCTTTTTGATGGTGCTGAACAGCTCTATACTGTTAGCATGAGGCTGCTGGAGATGACAGAAACATGGATTTTTTTAAAGTGCAATTGTTTTAAAAGTATTAGCTCTTCTCCACACTGAAATATTGGGAGATCCTCCATTAGGCCAACTGGTAACTACATATTTCTTAGACCCACACTGAACTGAATGTGATGGGTAAAAATCCCTCTCTCGGGGACTGTCAGTCTGTTCACTTATAATGAGCAGAAGCAATTGAAATTTCTTCTTTCTAGTCAGAAAATGCTGATTCAAGAAAACAAACTCGTTTGGCAGGAACTCATTGCTTGTGAGAGACCTGTTGGGAAATTCCTCTGAGCTGCAGGAAAGCCACTGCTCTTGCACAGAGACCCAAAAAGAGAGATGGGCCCATGGACAGGCATCTGCTGCTGCTGCATCTGCCTGGCCATAGCACCAAGCAGTTACCCATTGGAGAGGGCATTTTTCACTTCGTTTTGGCCAGCTAATTCTGTGCGAAGGACCAGAGGTCACCAAAGACCAAAATTAAGTAGTGGCACACCAATCCGTCACAAACCTAGCATGCATTTTATTTTCACATAGCAGGAGAAAATACTGAAGACTCAGAAAAGTCCCATGGCATGGGAACATCATTTTCCACTCAGCTCAGATAAAGTGTTTTTAAAAGCCAGTGCTGTCCTTGTCAGACATGGGCACTGAAACAAGCGTAAGATGTTCATTATTAACACCCTGAAGTTCCAAAACTCCAGAGACGTGGCAGAGGGGTTCTTGTCAGATATAAAAACCAGGATAGCATACAGCCATAGCCAAAGGAAAAATCATAAATTGGAACACTGACATATAAAACATACAGTGCAGGTGTTATTTAGAGACACCATTTTTAAAGGCCCTGTAAAAGCTCTGGCACAATTTTTTTACACCCAAAAGGTGGCATGTCCAATTTTTCCCCTCCAGTTTTAACACTTGGATTTTGTGTAGATAACATTGGGATGAGTAAAAACTGGAAGAGAAACTGCAGGCTTGCCCTATAAAAATCTAAGGTGCATTAGAAGACATACACAGAACTTCTCAGCCATTTTTCCATTTTCCTGAATGAGCCCACACCTTGAAAAGAATAATAACTGGGGGGGGCCAACAAGGAAAAGGAATGGCTGTGTTTAACTATTGGCTTTAGTCTGCAGCTTGATTTCCTTGCACACTTTTAAAAGGAATATCTGTGTTTAGTCTAATGGAAAGCGTCTGTCTGAAGGTGCTCACTGCCCTTATGAACATTTTCACAGACACACAGTGCTCAGCCCCATCTGGCTGGGTTACTGATGATGTCATTTCACACAGCATTGACTAAAACACTGTTGAGCAGCTTTTTTTGTAGCCCTTCCTTCATTTCAAGGAAATGCAAACTAGCAAATAGCAAATGCCTGCCCTGTGCTGCGCCTGCTGTGCTACAGAGGAGGATTTCCAGTCTGCAGATTTGTTTGTTTGGAAGGGAAGGCTTTTTGCCCTGGCCTGGGAAATTGCCATCTGTAGGTAGGTTCAGTGAGGAGTTAAGACTCACAGGCCAAGAACATTCAGCTTTTCTAAAGGACTTTACAGACAGATAACATTGGGCAGAAGACTGAATTTGCACAGGCTGATACGTGTCAAGGAAGAGAAAAGGGTAAGGAGTAGGAGGAAGACAGGACTGTAAAACTTTAAGGACACTGTCAAAAAGTGAGTTTTCTCTCTCTCTTTGTCACCAGTAAATGAAATACCCTGTAGTATTCCCTCAGTCACTGATTGCTCCAGTTCTGCTTCAATAAATGACTTGGAGCAAAGGGAGATGCCTTTTATGCCTCTTTCCTTCACTGCCTTTCCAAAGGCATGGACTGCTGATAGCTGTCCAGGGCCAGATGCATAGTGTTGCTTTCACGACATAGTTTCATACTCTGGAGCCTTCATTTTGAAACGTGGAAGCTCCCAAGCTGACTGGAGCTGCCAGGTCCCCCCGGGTTGGACTAGAGCCCTGGGTACCGGGTTGCTGGCACAGCTCAAGAGCTGGATGGTGCAAGATGCAGCCCACCTTTCCCAGACTGGACATCTAATGGCAAGGGATGCATAGGGGGCACATCACACCAAGTAGTTGACTATCCCCAAAGATTAAGGACACCTTAATCAAAGGTTCAGAAACGTGCAGAAAGCAGCAAATTACTGCCTTGGCCTTTAATTTCTTTCACTGGGGTGCCCAGTCTGGCTACAGGCTTTGTATAAAAGGTCATCCACAAAGTCCCCCACCCGTGCTGGGCCTGGGTGCACTGCATTCTGCCGACCTAGCTGTGCTGGAGCAAGACTGCAGGCTGGAAAATGAGATGTGTATCTTGAAAGGTTAACCCCTTTGAGGACATTTCAAGATAAACAACCACCGCTCTCCAAGGCTTTCTGCCCGCTCTGAAAAAGCTGGTGGCAAACAAGCCCAGGCAGGTACTGCAGAGGGGAGCAGGAGCTGGCAGCTACGCGACAAAACGGTCACAAAGCAGCGCCTGCAATCACAAGAACGGGTATGCGTTGCCCTTGAACCTACGGAGAAATCAGCCCCAGTGTAAAGGGATCTTTTAGATCCTACTAAAGGTTAAATTCTGCAAACCTGTCTGCAACCAAGCCATGTGTACCTCAGTGAAGGGGAATTTTTTCCCTGAGTAAATGGCTATTTTCTCTCTGTAACCACTCCATGGGTATTAGTGAATTCTGCATTGGTGAAAAGATTCAACAGACTTTCAAAAGGAAAAATGGAAGTTTGGTACTTGGCAAGTCCACTTCAGGTTGAACATTTTGAGATGACTTTATCCTCCTACATGTATTATGATCAATCTTCTATCTTTTAAAACACTTGAGTGATGTTTGAGCACTCGGGCTTACTTCAAGTACATTTCTTATATTGTCTGCTTCCTTTTCTCACTGTATGTACTCTGTAGAGGCTTCTTCCAGTTTCTTTCATTGTTATTTTCTATCCTTTTAACCTTTAAAAAAATCACTGTTAGGAAAGGTTGTAGAAACACCCTCAACTGTTTTTATAAAATATGTTAATCTCTCTATCGACCAAGTTACCTTGTTTTTAATGGAGAAATCATCCTCCATTAATATTACATTAAAAACACTGCTTCTCTACATCAAGGGCCAAACTCTGCTCTCAGAAGTGCACACACAACACTGCTGAAAGGAATGGCAGTTCCACACAGGAATCCAACAGCAACATCTGGCCCCAGATGTTTTATTTATTTGTAATTTAACATTGCGTTATACAATATTCATAATTCTGCTGCTTTCCATTTCAATGACTGTTATTTGTATGACTTTAAGAGGCTGCCTGAATGCGGTTTTAGTGCTCAAACAAGTAGAAATGAGTACAGTGAAGCAAATCTGCACGTATTTCTGGAGGTTCAGAAATCTTCCTGATGAACTACACTTGTCTCAGCGGTGAGACTTGCTGAACCACCATAATTCCAGGGGAAATCAATTGTGAAAACACCTAGGGCCCATGTGAGAGCCAAGTTTCAAAAACCAGGGAAGCTTGCAGGCGAGGACATGTCCATAAGCTTTAGGAGAGGCAACTGGTCAGAGAGCACATGGCAACCTTGTGGCACAGATGGATGAGAGGGCAGGTCCCAGTGCAGCATCTCTTCCCCCATATGAGTCCACATGCCTCTTACCCCATCATAGGGACCGGGCTGAAGATGAAGGCACAAAGGTCTGACATGGGAGCTGAGAGCGTGATTTAGCCTTTCAGATAGGGAGAGCTTATAAAATCACTACAAACTAAGTAAAGCTGCCTTCATTACTTGATTTTGCTAATTTATTATGTTTAAGACTTTTCTTTCCCCATGTTCAACTAAACTGGACCCCTCATGCCCGTAAAGTTAATCCTCCCCATAAACCAGAAATCATTGTTAATATTTGCAAATCTTATCACTGGAATGGAAATGGTGACCTGTGGGACTGTCCCACTTTTCAAGCAATTGAAGCATTAAGACATAATTTATGCACTTGAGAAGAAATTTCCATATCACAGAGATTGCTTCATTCCCTGTTATGACTTATGAAGGGTGTTACTAGTAAATGAAACCACAGAGATCTGTGTTACATAAGAACTTGTTTTGACATGTATAGTGCATCTTATTTACGGTGATAGTCCAAATGTACTGTTTTAATGCAACTGAACATTATTCCAAGGTCGTCCAGACCCAAAAAAAAAAGGCTAAAGCAAGACTATATGATCTTCATTTCACTATGTATCAAAATGCCAGATAGCTGTGACACTTTGGACAAGCTGTCTGTGATACACGGAGATTAATTTTTTTTTTTTATTTTTTTTTTTAGTATTTATTTGCAAGAAGGCCTATTGGAGAAGGGAGGGACAGAGGGAATGAGAAAGGGAGGGAAGGGGGGAAAAGACAGCAGCAGGGAGAAGGAAGGAAGGAAGGAAGGAAGGAAGGAAGGAAGGAAGGAAGTCCTGGTGTGAGCTGAGGACTCAGCCATCACCGCATCATCCATGTCTCTCAGATGCAATTCACTAAGAGCAGCTTCCCCTGAGACATTCTGCTGGGTCCTGCCCTCACTCCCCATCACAGCCCACTCAAGCAGGGCTTGTCATCTCTTTTGGGCTCCTTGGCTCCCCAGTAAGCTTCTGGAGGGGAATTAAAGCTTTTCTCCCCAGAGCTGCTTTTCATCCCCAATTCTGACCAGGCCCACAGCACCTCCACGAGTGCAGTACTTGTTCCAATGACTTACTGTTACTGATGACTACAGTTAGTTGAACGTTGCTGTGTATTTCTGTAAAACAACAATAAGTAACAACAGAAAAGCATGGATTCCTCTCAAATCCCTCCCTTGAACATGTTATACGCTTTGAAACCTTATCTGGCATTTACTCTAAGAGCTCCGGTTAGAATTATTACACACGTAATTGTCTTTGCTACATGCTTGATCCAACTCCATCCACAGGCAAGAGGTTCCACCACTGAACCATGCACTTTATAGACTTGAGAGAGGGTTTACCTAATTAGAGTCCATAATATATTCCACAAAGATAGTCATCAAAATACCAGCTGGTGATCCCCTGCTTAGCCACTTCTCCTATGAATCAAAAATAAATTATTCTTTTTTCTCCCTTGTAGAAGTGTTGCTGAAAACAAACTACTAAATTTTGCTTTTAGGGTTCTCAAAAGACTAAGCGAGATATATTAGCTGTCTGAGGACAGAGAACTTTCTATTCTTCATGGAATTCTTGTTGGTTTAATTGGGCTTTGTAGAAAAAATAATGTTATTTTAAAGGAGCAACTAAAGAGTGTGGGTGTATTTTTACACACTCAATTGCTGGTGTATTACAAGCCTGTTGTAGAGTTAACCTTACACACATTTTCTGTGATGTGTATAGACAGTATTTGGACATTTAAAAGTATACATGAGTATTACTGTTACACAGATGTAACAATGAAGCCAGAATACCAGCATTGGCTCTGTTTGATGGAAATCACAGTCTAGGCAGCTGCAGGGAAGTTTTTAACCTCGTCACAGTAAGCTGGGCTTCAACCAAGGGCTTGACAACTGTCCCACATTCACATTTTCACAGATCTTTCCAGTTTTGACCCTCACAAGCTCCCAGCTGTGGGAAACATTAGCAACCCTCTGACTCTCACCCCCGTGTAACCGTACACACAGGTATGCTATGTGTTTGCATTGCCCCTACATGTGTGTCCTGAAGCTGGGAAGTGGGAGCTGTGCCCTATAGGCAGCTCCCACTGCCTATAGGACAGTATGAAGAAAAACCACATTCTGCTTCTGTGATTTTCAAAATATAGGGCGCTGAGGTGCTTTTGGTAAGTAGCAAGCTGGAATTTCAGTCCATATCCATTGCAACCACTGACACTGAGAGTCTAGCTTGCAATTCATCCACAGACACAGGATAAACACATAGGCTTTCAAATCATCAGGGGCAGACTTATTCCCATTCCTCCATAAGAAGATGAGTGATGCAGAATTGGAGGATAAACCTGGAATTTACAGTTTCATTCAGACATACAGCACTTCATCTTCCATCTACTCCATGGAGTCAAGAGGGAGCTACACAATTGTTAAAACCATATCACTTTCAAGTCCATAACTTGCCAAGTGCTCTGCTATAGTCTTTTCCTAAACAGGATAAGTAACTTCCACTCCATACTGAGTCAAAACCCAGTTGCTGGCATGGACCGATCAACATGAAGTAATTTAAGGAAGGTGTTGCGAGAAAGCCATTGTAAATTATACCTTTTATTTTGGCTTGAAAAACAGGTATTGCAATGAGCAATGTCAGGCTCTTTTCCCTGGGAACTTAAATTAAGGTTATCCAAGCCCTACTAATCCTGCCTTTCTACAGGGAAAGCTTCCTCAGCTCAGGCAAGCTGTATTTTCTAAGTCACCATCTCACTTCTGGATGGTTGTTTCCCTCATCTTAAAGGCAAACAAAAGAAAAGAACAACCACATGGTATTAAGAAAAGCAACCTGGCAAGGAGCTGGGGTAGCTGTGCTTTGGTGTAACGTTTAACTGTTGTCAGTACGCTGTGCTTGAACCTGCCCGAGGAAATCAGAACTATAAGTCCGGATTCCTCTGTCAGCATAAGCTTTTCATTCACACCTTAGTACAGTTCTTGACAGCTGCGGCTTCCTTGTCAGATTAAATGTATCAGAACTCTGTGTCTGTTTTCAAACCAAGTAAAAAAAGCTTATTAGAAAACATGCCAGTTGCAAAAAGATCAGAATAGTTGTACTGATTGTACGGACCTAATTACATCTCATTAATCCTGAGAACAAAGGTGGGAAGATCGCGAACACAGACCAAGGCAAGCAAACCTATGCAATAGGAATACAACGAAATGCATTGCATGTAGCTAATAGTTGTTACTTATTTGTGGTGGTGTCTAACAATCCCAGTGGTTTCCAAACACCCAGAGATTGTTCACTCTGTGAGAAATGCAAACCCAAAGGGGATGCATTACAAGCCTGTGGGAGGATGCTGACGATGTGGGCACCCACCTTCCCAGCTTGTGACAAACTAAGGATAGCCTGGCCAGTGTAGGCAGGCGATGAAATCCCTCCCAAACTTGCCTTTCTGGTTGTGGAGCTGACTCAGAGCTGTGTCGCAGAGCACCCTCTCACTGCTCGGTACCCTGAAGGCCAACAGGCTGCTAGTCCCCCATGGGGGATGTCCACCGTTCAACAGTTACCCTGCAGTCTCTCCTGGTGCCAAAAAAATGTCAACGATAAAAGTAAAGGCAGTTGCTATAATGCAGGTTTTGTAGGTGTGCAGAAACAACGTCTTTAGTTACAGATATTTCCTCCAGGAGGCACATCTTTGTCTCATCTACCTAAAAAGCTGACAGGACACTTGCACAACTCCTGTGGGTGGAAACCAATCCTGACAATCACAACCTGGGAGTGATGATGTCCTTAAATATACATTGCCTCTATATTCAAGCCTTCCCCCAATGCAAACCAAGTGATTCACCCACTCAGTGCTTGCTGAAGATCCTCGTTGTAACACAGCAAGGGTGGTGTGTTGTCTCCATCTGGCAAAAGGGACATGAATGTTACATGGAGCAAATCAAAATTCTCTTGTTGGGGTGAGAGTCTTGCTTAACTCTACGCCACTGCAAAGGAAATGATCTTGTCTCATCAGCAGGTTGGTGGAGACCAAACTTTTCACAGATTGAAAACTATTTAACACAAATGAACACGTACCATTTATAGAAACAATAGGTGTCATTTATCATTAGCTCTTCAAAAATCCTGGGCATGATAATAACCAAACATTTCCAAAAGGAAGGTTAGTGGGTGGGTAACTGCATCATATACCAGACTTTGGTGGACACAGTATCAAAACAGTGTCTTCCTTTGCCGTATAGCACCATGATTACTCCTACTTAGCAACCATATGCTATGCTTGTAAATATGAAAGCTGGGTTATTTGGGATATTTGTGTTGTAAGAATACTCAAGCATCTTTTCCTTGATGTGTAGAAAACTGGGACACAGAGTTACTCTGAAGTTCTTGTCTGAACTTATATGTCTAGTTTGAAAGGGTCAAAAAGAGGAGCGTCCATGTGTGTTTTCAGATCCAGCAGTAGGTATTATTGCTTTTTTAAAAAAAAAATGTATTAACATGGCTGCAGCCAGCTATATGGGCCATTAGATGAGATTCTGAGAGGAAAAAAGAAGAGGAAAAGGAGAAATTATCACCTGCTGGAAGAACTTAGCCAACTGGTGAATGGATGTGCTAAAAATCTTCAGAAAATGAGAAAACCTCTCCCAAATAAGCAACTGAACAATGTAATGGAAATATGATATCCAGGACTGACAGGACCTGTCCATAGCAGAAATAACTTTCACTGCCACATTAAAGACATGTTGGATCCCCCTTACAGAGAGCGATGGGTGGAAGGTCTCACTGCCATGCTGCTCCTTTACAAGGGCAGGTACAGCCTGAGCTCTGCAAAACAGGAGCCCAGATCTTTTTTGAAGGGTAGGAGCAGCCAGCCTGAGAGAAACTGAACCTTCAGTGGTGAATGTTACTATAAAAGAAACTCAGAGCGCGCCTGCTGACAAGAAGAGGATCAAATATTTTCATCCCCCAAAAAAGAAGTTTGGAAATCTTAGGAAATATTATCTGTCACTGCCTATAACCTGTTCTTACCAGTGGTATTTCTGACAAGGACTGATCTCAGTGATCTCTCACTTGAGAAATACATACAGCCTGTATTACCCTGTTAATTTCTCTCTGACTCAGAGCAGGATGCAGGTGGAATCTTTAATGATTTCATTGCAGCCATTCTGTCTTGGACTCTAATCTCAGTAGATCTCAGAGATAAGCAAAATCAAGGCAAAAACCTAACCAAAAAGTCTCCAAGGAAAATCCAAATGCTAAAGAGAGAGGCAGGATGACTCAGGACTCTTTCCCAAGGGCTGAATCTGTTCTCTTAACGAGGTTGCAGAGGGCACTGAACAGTAGAATATAGTTTCCGATCAAGCAAGTTTCAGATCTAGCCGTTTGTAATCATTAGCAAGATTGTATTGCAGGGTAGGACCTATGAGTTACTGTCACAGCTAAGGATATTGAATTAGGCGTTGAACAAACTCAGAACCGGAGACAATCTATGGGTCGAAAAAGGTTACAGATGACATTCTAAAGAAAAAAGGAGCATTAGGAAAAATCCATCTCCTCCCTTATAGACCTTTCTCTTACACCCAAACAGGTTCATTTTTGTCCCAACTGGAATCTGTTTAATGGCATCAGTTTTTCAACTGTGAGTCCACTTTGCTTCTGCTTGCAAAGAAATGTTTTTTGGCAAATGAATGGCAAACCTTGCTTTAGGATCTCTGGCTGGAGAGCATTTCATAATAATATTAACATAATTTGGTGCTGTCATTTCTAAAACATCTCTTTAATGAGGGGAGCTGTTTACCGGTGACTGAGGGAGGCATTGCTATCTCAGAGATCATTTATATTTCACAACGCTGTCAAATCCTGACAAGCAGCAGATTGTAACAGGATGGCTTCTGCTTTTTGATGCAATGTTTGGTACTCTCCGCTCACGTGTGAACGGGCTTTCTGTTTGTACCTTGTCAAACGAGGGGAGAGCAGCTCTAGGGAGGGGGTAGGTGTTTCTACTCAGCCTGACACGTTCGATTTACATCAGTTATGCTTGCAACAGGGTAAACATTTTTCTAAAAGAGGGTGTTGGCAACAGCGGTGGTCATCAGCACCTTATTGATATATTGATATTGCATTTCTTATCAGGTGGGGACATGCATGCCACCCCACCAGCCAGCAGTAACTCACATCAGACAGCCGGGGAGTATTTTGCTGCCGGCATGCCCTCTTCTCAATGACCACTACAACCAGGGAGAAGAGTTCCCTCTGTCCCTAATGGAGTCAGTACTTCACGAGCCCTAAGGCAGGTGGTTTATGGAAGCTAAAATTGCAGCAGCCAGGCTGTCCCTGTTTAAGCAGCCTGGAGGATTTAAACAACCGCTTGAACACTTCGAAGCATGTGAAGGACTGCAGCCCAGCTTCTCAGGGGTGACAGGCGATGCAGCTCTGCTGACGGCAGTGGGGAGAGACTGACCCAAACTAGCTGGCCCTTTGGCTTTCCAGGCCATGTTCATAGATTTTCTACAAGCTCTTGGGCTCATTTGAAATAGTTTTTCATGAAGGCCAGGGCAAAAATGCTCACCTCTGGGCTATGTCCTGCAGAGTCCGGTATTACAAGAGCTGGGCAGCAAGTTCAGAGCAAATGAGCGATCTGCCAAACTAGCAGGTTTTAAAAGAAACTGAAGAGAAGCTAAAATGCAGTTTGCTAGAACGAAATGGGCCAGCTGCAGAAATAGCTAGAGCAACCGTTTTTGAGGTATTAATCATATAACCCTCCCGACCCACCCTCCTAATTCTCACCAGGGTGGCTGTGCTGGGCAAGCAGATTTTCTGCTTTCCTACTGCCACCGACTTTGTGAAGCTCCAGCCTGGCGCCCGCAGCCTGCCTCTTTTTAAGGCTCAGCAGCACTCCAGCGATGCAAAGGCAGCTGAGGTAATCGAGGAGTACAGATTTTACAGTATTGTCTGCAGTTCAGCAGTTAGCTGGTACATAAAGGCTCTGCTTTCATTCGTAGCCAGTGCTGGCAGAAGGCCTGTATTATGCCCTTTCATTTAAGACAAAGGCTCTCACACTGCAGTCTCCGGTGTGGAGAAATCTTTTGTACAGGCAGAGCCAGTGGGAGAAGGAGCCTTCTGGTCCCTGTGCTCCTTCTCCGGGGAGATTATAAAGAAAACCTCTTCCTCCTGCACATGGGCCAGATGAAGATCTGAAGCAATAATGCCTTTTTATCACAGTAATTACAGTGCCCATTGTTTTAATGACAGTGTTGTTGGGAAACAGGCATAGACCACAGTCCCAAGGAGTTGTCCCAGTGTACACAAATAAACGATTTATTATATTGTTGTCATATTAGACGGACCACTCAGCCTTACTTATACTGCCATTTTCCCCCACAATTCTTTGTGCGTGTGTGTATTCGTTTTATTTAACCAGATTATGCAAACTACCCGGTCCGGGAGGAGACAAAAGGCCATTTTCTCTGGAGAACTTCCTTCGGGACTAGCAATGATGGGCCGAGATGGGGAAGGGAGACTTCGTCCGACCACAGCACAGCCTGCTTAGTGTGGTTATTTACAGGGGAACAATACTCTGCTTATAGAAAATGTGCTGGGAATCACTGTTTTCTGTTACTTCCTAAAATAGACATCTGCAGCACATTCAAACACACCTCTGTCTAGGCGCTTGTGGGTGTGCTACCAGACAGAAACCTATACAGAAGCCTCTACAGATTGAGAAGCCCTTTTTTTAAAAGGTTTAAGCAAAGTGGGCATATAAAAGAAATATAGAAAAGTGGTGATGAGGCAAAATCTAGCTTTAGAGGAACTAAAATTAGTGGTGGAAGGTGTTAATGTCTGTGACTAGTGCTACAGATAGCTGGCAAGACTTGGTGAGTCATGTAAGAATGTATCTGAGAAAGAAATCTCCAAGAAAGGGTCATGATCTTATGGCTGCCTCAGTGACAGGGTGGGAATCACAGATCCTCTGGGTGCAGCTTACAGGACACAGAGCACGAGGTCAAGGCACAACGTACCTCTCACACATAAAACCTCAACAAGCAACCACATACTCTGAGTCAACTGGACTTTTTCTTTCGTCAGTAGGGACAGATAGACATCTGCAGAGGCCTCTGCTCCCCTGGGAGGGCAGGAACCACCTCTGGCAATTTTTTCTACTCTCTACTGACTTTGGAGAGAGCCTGTCTGACAAGCTTTGGCTAGCTGTTGGATTTTGGATAGCCAAAGCTAGTTGCAGGGAGCCCCATGCAGAGCAGTTTATATGTGAAGACTTCATTTTCCCAAACTTGTCTGCAGGCCAAGATAATGCAGATCACAGCTTTCTAAGAAAATTTGCAGACCAGCTTTCTGAGCCACTGACCTCAATTTATAACAGCTCTTGGAAAATCAGAGGAGTCACGAAGCCTGGGAGATGCTATTGTACTAGTGTAGAAAGAGGCCACTGATAAAACCTTGCATAACTATCAGTTGGTTCATCTGGAATTGACTGCACGCAAAATCTGATATGGGAGAAAATCAGGAAATAATTAACAGATAGCAGCATAATTAATGCAATCAAGATGAGTTTATGGAAAGTAAGTTTGGTCATGAAGAAACTTGATGCTGTCTTCCTCAGGACAAGTATGTCTGAGAAAGTTAACTTTGTTGACATCAGATACCATCTCTGGATAGTCCAGTTTTCAGTGAGAAGTTTGACATCCACACTGCAGAAAGGGTTTTGTAAAATTACTGGGAGTTTAGGAAAAAATGGCAAGATTCGCAAGAGGAAGCTCAAGAAGGTTTGGTCGCAATAAGAGATGACTTCATCTCATCTTATTGAGGAGATAATCAGGTGCACACAGAGTACCCCAGGCCAATGATGGAGGTAAACTGAAACTAAAGGTAGGGTTAGAGACAGGGGATGTGCTTGTAATACGGCAGGTAATTATGTATAAGAACAGTTTGCCCACATAGGTAGTAATTTATCTATCTTGTAGAAAAGTATCTTAAAAGTTTCAAAAGCTGTGAGGTCATCTGGCTTCTCTCTTCACCTACTTGCTTTAGCTAGAACCCAAATGCACTCACCACTCTGTACTCTTGGTGAGCTGTAGCCATGAGTTACAGTTCCACAGTACAGATGGGATCAAGGGAGGGATGGTTTCCATAGTCTTCTGAGCCTGGGTAGCATTGAGCAGAGCCCATCTTCTGATCAAATCCAGCAGTGCTTGAGCAGCGTGACCCTGATCTACAAAAAAAACCACACCAGTATTGCGCTTGTGCTGCTTTCACCACACATCCTCCACTCCTTAGTTGCTTTTGACCTTACCCACAAACGTAAAGGGCACTTTAGGATTTGGCTTATTAACCACTATAGCAGCAAGCCCTCGGGTAGTAATGGAGAGTAATTGATATCATTCCAAGCTCACAATAATTTGTGTCACTGGGATCAAATGTTTGCCAATTTCAGGGGAATTTAGCTCACAGATTATTGGGGGGAGGAGGGCATTGGTTTTGTTGCAGTTTGATGGGTTTTTTTTAATTGCGACCCTATAAAAAATAATCACAAAGTGATTTAGGTCTACTTCTCTTATGACATTTTTAGACTGAGCACAGGGAACTGCATCTCTTTTGCCATTTTCAGAGGCTAGTGGTGTTGGTAGCACACAGAAAAGCCAGACACCTTTTCCTATGTAACATTTGCAGATTTTAAAAGTACAAATCCTTCATCCTTTCAAAATTTCATTTTTGTTCATTCCAGACCAAACACTTCAGGAACCCTACATGACCCCATCCTGTAGCACTTTTTAAAAGGTGAAGGTTGAAAAGTCTTTACAGTTGTAAGATTTTTCTGTGTTTAAACAGTCTTACTTTTTTTTTAATTTGAAATAGCTTAGCATGAACTCCCAGCCACAAGATATTGCCACTCAGGAAGCTTTCTTGGCATTAAGAAATAAAAACCCCAAATAACCACTTTTTGCAAAGTTAAAAAAATGACCAAGACAGCAAACCATCATCCATAACTTTGAAGAAGATTTTCTGTTCTACATTAATAAATCTTAAATGGCTCACGGTCGAGGGACCAGCCAAACCAAGTCTCAGCATGGAAATATGATATTCAGTATTTTAGAAGGAGCTCAGCAATATTGATTGTGCTTTCTGTGTACAGGTTGCAGGAAAATGACAGAGAACAAGGTGCCTACCTCGATTTGCAAGCAGCTGGTTTCAGGGTGGACATACTGCATTGATGCTGGGCTTTCCCTCAGGCAAAACATACGTGCGGTCAATGAATATTACAATATGTTTTTTAATAAAACAAGGATGGCTGTCAAGTGAGGACTGTGGTGTTTCAGCTCTGGAGCATCTCTACCAGCTCTCAGCAATACAGACCTTTGCTTGCAGTTCCTGCATGGAAAACATATTTGGTTAAAGAAAGTAAGGTAAGCCCAACTGGGCAAAGCGTTGTGGCTCCTGCTGCAGCCAAGAAACCCCTATTGCTGCCCAAGGAGGGCTGGCCAGGGGGGTAGAGAATGAGCCCAGTGCACACACACACGCACACTCCTCCTCCTCTCCCTGGGCAACAGTCAAGCTCCACACCAGGCTGCATCTTGCCAGCAATGGGCTAATAAGAGCTGTCCTTACATGGCATCTCTCCTTGCAGGAGAGGGGAAAAATAGCATGCCTTTCCCTGTATGTGCAGGGAGAAGTAAATGAAGTGATGAAACAGAAAATTCAATCTTTTTTTTTTTTTCCAAGTTAGAATACAAGGGGTTTTTTTTCAAAAAAAACCACAACCCTCCTTCCGTTGCACCCTTCTGGATCATTTGGGAAAATAGTGTGACAAAATGAAAACTATCCTTCAGAGCACCAACCCCATACACTTGCCAAGGCAGGAGAGAGTTGTTCTTGATGCATCTGATTTTAATTTAACACTACGCTTCACCGTCACAGCAAATAATTTCACATACATGCTCTAATTAGTGATGGGGAAACCTCAGCAGGTTTTCAGTCTGGCTTCAGTTTAAAAAAGGAAAAATCTGGATGTTTTATCTAAACCTCACGAGGATGAAAACATAGGAAATTGGAAATCTTCTCATAAGAACAAGGTTCCTTGTAAGACTGTTTGCTTATTTCAGTTTCAGTCTAAGATGGAAACCAGAAATGACAGAACTTCCCTGGACATTTCTGAACCATTATACAGAGAAAGCCCTAAAAGAGAGATCTTAAAATGGAATTGAATGCAGATTTTAACTACTTTTTGTTTTCCCTGATTCTTGGCCTAGACAAAGCTCTTCTTGACCTTATATATTTAAAATACTGGTGCAAAAATAATTTTCCTGAGTGCACTTTTACCACTAGGGCCACAAAGTTTTCCATGAGAATGATGCTCTAAGCAAAAAGTGTTCTTATGGAAGAAAACTGAAATCTGTGTGGAAGAAAACCGCTTTTGTAGATAATTTCCATTTTCTGTTGGGGGAAAAAGTCAAACTATTGTGGAAGGTTCAATGTTATTCTCTAGGGGGAGGGAAGATGAATGGACACAACTTTCCAGAAAATGGAAAGATTTGCAGCCAGGTTCAGGAGAAAATGCAGAAGAAGTTTTGCACCTGCCTCCACAACAGCCCAAATCTCTCTGTGAATTCTGGTTTCAGGGAGGCAGGGATAGAGGTCTGGATCTCAGGAAGCAAAGATGGAGAAGAAACAGGAGGGACACCAATGCCCACTGGCACTGTGTGCCTTTTGCCAACAGGGTTGTGTGAGAAGGGATACTGCCAGGGTATCCAGCATCCTGCAGGCTGGATGTAAAATTGGCACAACAGTCCCAGCTTGGTAACTGCCAACCCAAACAGCTTAGTTTAGTTTTTCCCAAGGTGGGCTTTCTGGAAACACCTTCCCATTAAAAAAAAAAAAAAAAAAAAAAAAAAAAATCTCTGTTTTTTTCTCCAATTCAGTACAGTTGGATGAGAAAATCCCATTGCCACTCTCCAGCCACCTCAGCCTATCCCATTATCCCACACTGTACTCCTAACCGGTGACTCCCTTTCTCCCATGGCGTCCCACGCATCCTCCTCACCTTCCTCTCTTCCTCTCTTACCAACTGTGGCATGCCACTGCAGCATTGACACCTCTCCAGCTCCCACCACACCTCCAGCTTTCATTGTCCTCCTGCCCAGAAACATGCACAACATGTTATCACCAGCTCCCTCCCCTCCATAAGGCTCCTCAGCCTGTCCAACACAGGACGGCCAGCACAGCACAGCTGGAGCAAGCCAGGGGGGTCAGACCAGTCTTCCCACCCCCTTCTGCTCCTCCTTTATGGTGGTGGTGGCCAAACACTCTGCCTGTTGTCTCCTGCCCAGACTCAGACCACTCAGGGAAGAGGAAGGCTCTTTTTTACTGCCTTTTACACCTACTATGGTGAAGTCCTGATTCTGGCTGGAGCCAGTAGGTGCTGCTATGTTCAAACAATAAATAATAACCATTCCTAACCACAGCCATTTAAAAATAATTGTGTTTTGGCTTCTGAAACACCTAGTTGCTTTTACATTTCAATGCTCTCAATGTAACCCATGTAGGTTTTGCAGCAGTATTTGTTGTTCTGGCTGGTTAAAAACATTTCTCCTGAGCAGGGGGATGCCAATCAATGCAGCTACACCACTAAACAAATACAACTCCCTGCTTCGATCCATAATCTGAAGAGTTATTTCTGTATCCACTTACAGAGGAAAGTTGTTTTAAAGAAATATCATGAGTAGCAAACACAGGAGCCTTTTCCAATATTACAATTTTCACACATGGATGAGTTTGGGTAATTGTTCTTGGGCTGTGACACTGGAGCAAAACAGTCAGCAAGTGAATTTATGTAGCATTTTTTCCTTAATACATTTATACGTGGAAAGCGTGTTCATCCACACAAACACATCGTCATTGCAGACTCTGCTCTCTGGCTCCCCTTCACAGCTTATTCATGTTGCTAACCAAGGAGGAGGTAGTGAGGAAGCTTCTTAGAAACAAGAAACAGGTAAAACAGACCATTGATTCAAAGAGGGAAGGGAGGGACACCATGGCCTCTGGACCTGTGAGGCCATCAAGGCCTGCTGGTTTTAACTCCAGGTCTGTTAATGGTCTACCTTGAGACTCCAAGCAGGGGTCCATATCACTGTCACCATCTCTGTTTTCTTGCTTTTGCCTATTTAGATGGGAGAAGAGGCACCTTCAGCCTCACTTCTTCATATAGCTCATCATCACAAGGACATTTTTTGGCTCTTTCTCTGTCATCCTCTACTGTACTTTCATGGCCAGATAGTCAAAAATGCTTCAATAGCTGTTTAGCCACCAAGAAAAAGTTTCCCCATCTCAGATGTGCACTTTATACTCTGGGAGAAGAGATGCATCCCCATGTGCTTGCACAGCACAGGCCTCCAGACCCCTGCCCACCAGAGACTGGCCGCTGCTGGCACCCACCCCAGCGAGTGGGCAGGACGGGCACTTTTCTGAAAGCACCTCAGAAAACACTCAGCTATGTAATTGTGCTTTTTGCCTCGGAAAGAATGGAAAGCAGAGGTCTCAGATTTCACCACAAGCCTTGGGTTATTAAATGCTTTAACCACAGTACTCCACTTGCTATGTGAGGAGTAGGTGGCTGATTTTCTTTTTCTCTCATACCAAAAGCAGTTAAGAGATGACAGCATCTTTCCCATAGAAACGATGTCATTTCATCAAGTGACGAGTCCAAGGTGGAGCTGAAAGAGAGGTACAGAAATTGTGTTGTCAGTCAGACAGGGCAGGACTTGGATCTTTTACTGCCTCCTATGCCATTAGAAAACTGAGTCACCCTCCTGTTAAAATGGAACATTTATATTATTTAATAAAATTATAACAAGAAAGGTGCTGGGGGGTGATACCCAAGGTATTCTCTTCCAATAACTCCCTGAATAAACCTTTCCCTCTCTGCTGACTATCCCGGGGAGCTCTGGACAGCCACACCTGTAATTCAGATGCTTATATTTCAGTGCTGGGGAGGATTGCCCATGGAAAACAGCAAAACACTGGCTGCTGGCTAGGGAAGCTGGTTAGGATGAGCATGTCCCAAAACCTACTCCTGGCTCAAAATCCCAGAGAAGTGGCCTGACCACCAGGTTTTTGACTTATCTTAAGTGTGAGTGTGCATTGACCACGTACTTTGAAAACCTTCACGTCTTTCACATGCCATTGTAGTCTCCTGATCCAGCCCAGTTTCCAACCTGTGTCATTGCAGGAAAAAATCCCTGAATACATTTGCCAAGTATCATCTCAAAACTCAGAGAACAGAAGGCAAATGACCCTGTTAACTTACTTTTTCATAACTTCCAAGGCAATCACAGGATTTTCTGGAACCCATCTGAGTTTTGGGGCACAGCGGTACTGAGAAACTGCCCTGTGACAGCCACATGGGCAACAAGGGAAATGGTGCCTCCATACTTTCCTTCAGTATTTAGCAGATGTAGCTTCATTCCTTATGGAGTCAGTACCTGCATTATCCCAGGGCCTCTATCTGCTTTTGGCAGCTCACCGAACAATGCATCCCACACCTAAGTCACTAATAAATATACAATGTTCATAGGTATTAATGAGATGAGTTGGACTAAACTAAATAAAGAACAACTGTGGAAGAAAAAAAAAAAAAAAGACAGGTCTAATATAAGTGGAAGGCTGCACTCTCCTTCTCCTTTCCAGAAGGGACTGTCTGAAGGGGTGACAGGGAGCGGGCAGCCCTGGCTTCCTTCTGCAGCCACCATGGCAGGCACTGGTTGTTCACATCTGTCTGAGGAGCCCCGCTGGGACCAGGCACTGATTCCACAGAAAACTGTGCTGTCATTTTAATTAAACTGCTTCATGCCAACAGCAACAAGTTATACTAATGAGAGCAGATGTATCCAGTAAACAGTGGCATGTTTTTAGTTTAATCTGCTTAAACCTGGATATATACTAATTCCTCTGTAAATACCTTAGTGGCCAGCAAAATGAGAAACAGATGATAAAAGAAGAAGTTTGCTTGTGACCCTTGAGACATGGGTATAATGTTTGGCTTGGCATCATTAATCTTATGGTCAGAAGAGTACAGCTTCAGCATGTTTAATGTGAGAGAGAGCTGCTCACAACAAAGTTTCCTCTCTACAGTGCCCTCTGCAAACAGTAATTTCCACATTTTTCTCGCTTCCCTCTAATTAGCTTCCCTTTGGCCTGACACACTCTGAAAGTGTTGCCAGCTGAAGAGACCTATCCATCTCCTCTCTTGAATAAAAACATGAGCTAATTGAGTGCAAGGTATTTAAGCACAGTGAACTCTATAAGGTATCACATGCCTCAAGATAACAGATTCTTAAAGAACAGCACCTTAAATAAATCCTTTTGAAATGCTCTCTCAGGCTGATGGCTAAATAATTAATTGTTCCCCAGTGTGTCAGTAAAAATCAATCCTCTGGCATGAGGTTAAATGAATAGTTTTGTCACCAAATTCAGTGGGGCCAGCATTTCACTGTATGTAACACAAGGGTAGGGACAAGGCTCTGTCTCTGACAAACTTTTGATGTCAGTATTTAACTGAAAAAAACAAGTTGAGTCAATACCATAGGTGACTTTGATTTCCTCCTTCCTCTGTAGCCAATGGGAAGCAGCTTTTGATACTTACTGAACTGATCAAAACATTCACCTCAAATAATGCATGCTATGAATTTAGTTCTTTCTACAGTTAGTGAGTCATTGGCAGATTCATCCTGATTCCTGGAAATGTCATTCTTAAGCAAGCTATGATTACTGATTAGTATCACACAACATTTTCTCGTCATCTGGCTGTTTGCAAGCTGTAACCTTTAGGTATTCAGTATAGAGATTTCGTAATTGGTGACTTCAGTCACTAGGCTTATCCTCCCTGATTGGATGATGGGCATTTTAAGACAAAGCCTTACCAAATGATAAAAGAAAACTTCCATCCCACATATAACACTTGTGGGAAATTAAGGACACACAAATATCACGACAAATAACCAAAGCTATTTGCACAGGGAAGAGTATTTACACCCTCAACTTTATCAAACTGAAAGAAATGCTTTCAATAAAAAAACAAAAAATCATTGTGGTATTTGAATGCTTTTTTTTTTTTTTGTGATTCACCCCATACAGAAACATCCCCATGCAATCATACTCCATCCAGGGATTTCTACTTGGGGTCCAGCTGGACCCAACATCTCACTAGGGCTTTGCCACAGAGCACACACTGTCTTCCCTTATCTATGCAGAATGACTTAATGGTCCTTTACACCATGTAAAAACTGAAAGGAACTTGACAATGTTGCAAGCAGTTAATGTTATATCAGGAAGGAAAAAGAATAAAGGAGTCGAAGTCTGACTGTAGTTAATTTCATTAAAGCCATTTCCTATCTCCTGGGCAGACATATGAGGTGACTAAGAACCCAGCACGCTGGGTTGTCTATTTATTGGGAGATTTGCATAATAGCTGCAATACAGTGCATTGGGACTGGCCATTTATTGGTTCACTAAAAGTTTGTGACAAGCCAGGGCTTATTCTGTGGCTGATCCATTCCCTTGCAGATAGCACTGTTGTAACTTGCCATGGAGTGACACTTCTTCTTAGTAATGCTAAAAGGTGAATTTGTGTGAAGCTGCTTGCTTAAACAAAACCTTTTTTCCCTTCACCATGATGGAGAACTCCTTGAGATTCTTTTCCAGATTTCAAATGGAAAGTTGAAACACTTAAATTATTCCTTGCGAGTGTTATCTTCACCAGGTTTGGGCTGAGGAAGGAATTAAATGTAACAAACACAAATCCTTGAAGAAAAAGGAAGATAACTATTTAAAATAGTCTTTGAAAGTTAGGCACACAGAAGTGATTAACAAGTAACAGGAACTGTGCTTGTTCTCTTTGCAGATCACTAAAAATTCTCCACTCACCAGGTTGGGACATTAACAAATAATATGATTTGTACCACTTTCTGAACCTGTTCTACAGAACTGAAGAAAAGAACAACAGGGAGGCAGGGAAAACAACTGCAAGTAAAACCAATCATCTTCCCCACAGTATTTTCCATAAAAAGTCTTCCTCCCCTGTAATATTATGGTAAACTACCTTGTTAATCCTCATGCAGCCAATGAGTGGTTTTTTCCCCTCTTCTTCAAAATGGATCTTTTTTCTTTTTTGTTTTTAATATATGTTATTAGGAATACAAGAGCAACAAAAGCCACTTTCAGATGCAGTCTTTTTCCTGCTCACCCTGCTTGCTGGCCAGCTGTACTGTTCTGTAGCCAAACCCCATCAAGCTGTACCAGGAAAGTCGCCGTCTTTAAGCAGACTCCCCCTGACATAACACAACAAAATTACCACTGCATCAACACAGGTGCATTTACTTTCTCTGCCCTATAAATCTAGCCTGGAGGATGACTTATATAAATAAAGTGAATGATTTTGTACTTGTAAGGACTTGATAGGGGTCAGCGATTTGCTGAACGCTAGCAGAATTTCTCGGCACAGAACGGGTAAACCAGGAGGGCTTAATTCAAAGTGTTAGATTATCCAGGCATGATAGCTTAATACGAGTGGGAGGAAGGCATAATACAAGGAATCATTTCTCAGACACGTGCATTTATGAAATCATTACTGGGCTAAAGCAGTTCATTTGTCTGCCTTTTTAACTACAGAACTTTGGTTTGAGGAAGACCAACAGTGCATCCAGTAGTAGGAGCTCCGGGCTGAATCCTGATCACCTGTAATTGAGGCTTTTCTGTTAACCTCTCCATGCCCTTAGCGTGCTCCTTCTGAAAAGGTGCCAGGCTCATTTCTGTCCGTCTCCAGGTGATAAGAGATGCCAATGGCATCTTGTCTTCGTTAGGTTAATTTGGAGAGGCGCTGGGCTCTCAGGGAGCGCTAGCTTCTGATTAAATGAGAGACTCTGTGAACCCTTTAATTTTCACAGCTTTGTGCTGTGCAAACTTTTATTTGAACAGGTTTTGCTGGCATTCTTTGCAGCCTTGTCAATATTTCTTTTGTGACCAAAAGATAAGGCCTTCTCTCTCTCCACAATTGGAAGAGCACAGAGGCAAGTATTAAAAGGCTTTGTTTTCTTTCCAATTCAACAAACCCGCAGGCCTCATTTTCAGCTGCCTTTCTTCAGCTGTCTCACCATAAAAGGCAAATTTTTGTAGGCAGCCATTTACATCTGGTGTTGGGAGGGACAGAGGAGAGGACCGTGTTGTGTGTGCAGACACCATCTTGGTCCTTAGCTTCTGTCCTGGTTTCAGCTGGGATGTAGTTAACTGTCTTCCTAGTAGCTGGTACAGTGCTATGTTTTGAGTTCAGTATGTGAAGAATGTTGATAACACTGATGTTTTCAGTTGTTGCTCAGTAGTGTTTAGACTACAGTCAAGGATTTTTCAGCTTCTCATGCCCAGCCAGGGCACCTGACCCAAACTGGCCAACAGTGTATTCCATACCATGTGACGTCCCATCTAGTTTAGGAACTGGGAAGTGGGGGGGGGCAGGGTTTTTCGCCGCTTGGGGACTGGCTGGGTGTCGGTCGGCGGGTGGTGAGCGATTGCCCTGTGCATCATTTGTACATTTCAATCCTTTTATTACTACTGTTGTCATTTTATTAGTGTTATCATTATCATTATTAGTCTCTTCTTTTCTGTTCTATTAAATCGTTCTTATCTCAACCCAGGAGTTTTACTTCTTTTCCTGATTTTCTCCCCCATCCCACTGGATGGGGGGGGAGTGAGTGAGCGGCTGCGTGGTGCTTAGTTGCTGGCTGGGGTTAAACCACGACAGTCCTTTTGGCGCCCAACGTGGGGCACGAAGGGTTGAGATAACGACAAACCTGACCAGAGCTTGTTAAAACAAATTTGTCCTAAGCATTCATTATGTTGATTTATGCATTCTTAGAGTTGTTGCTCTGGTTTTTAAGGCTCTGTTATGTATCACCTCGCTTGCTGTATGTAGTTCCTCTTCTACTGCTTATCATCCGTGGGAGGTGGATCAAGGTTTTCGCTTTGATGTATGGTATAACTCTGGTTTATGGTATGATAAAGTCATCAGCTGTGGGATTAATCCGGTATTTGCACTTAGCATTGTCACCTTTATACTGCGGGAGCCATCTGTGGGAAACTATTAATAATTATACCATTTACCTTTCCTCCATGGAAAACCAGTCTGTGGGTGGGGTACCTTTCTTCCCCTCTCCTTTCTCCTTCGGTCCAGTTACAATGGTGTTTGAGAATTTTGAAAAATTTGAATACTCCTGGAATGTTGGGACTAGCACGGTCCTAGCCCTACTGCTAGGAATTAGCATACTTTTGAATGTGGTTCAGCTCTCGTTTAAGGTTAAACAGCTATTTAAGAAGATCACCCAGAGATGTGCCCCAAGGCTGGATAATTATGAGTGGCAGGGTGTGTGGGGTAGTATGGGCAAATACCTAGAAAAGTGGGCACCTCCGATGTTTTGGAAATTCACCCCTGAACAAGTGCAGGATCCAGAAGAACTAGTAAAATATTTGGAAAAGGTATGCTGTCACCCCGGCAGCTCCAGAGAGATACAAATCACTGCAACGTGCTGGGGCCTGGCCCATGCCTATCGAGCCCTGTTTGACACCACTCAGTACCCTCAAGGGGAAGAGAAAGTCTCTGGACCTAACAACAAAATGGTGAGCACCGCGGCCACCCAAACCTTGGCAACGGGCGCTGCGGCCCCTCCAGCCCCGGCAAGGAGCATTGCAGGCACCCAGACCTTGGCGACAGGCACCGTGACCCCTCCAGCCCCGGCGACGAGAACTCGGGCTACCCAAACCTCAACAACAGGCACTGCAGCCCCTCCAGCCCCGGCAATGAGTACAGCAGCCACCCAAACCTCAGCAATGGGCACTGCAGTCCCTCCAGCCCCAGCGACGAGCACTGCTGCTACCCAAACCTCGGTGACAGACACTGCGGTTATCCAAAACCCAGTGAGCGATACTGCAACTGAACCAGCGGACCAACCTGCACCAGCATCAGTTGCCCCCGTACAGAAAAAGAAATATACAAAAAAATCAGTTCGCTTAGCGAAGGATGAAGATGAACCAGGGTCATCACGGGAACCGGAGGAAGAGGCAGAACCAGAGGTAATAACCCGGTCCCTATCCTTGAGTGAGCTGCGGGATCTGCGAAAAGACTTTGGCCGCCGCATAGGTGAGCATATTATCACCTGGCTCCTCCGATGCTGGGACAATGGGGCTAATAGCTTGGAATTAGAAGGTAGGGAAGCCAAGCAGCTGGGATCGCTTGCCAGGGAAGGTGGCATTGACAAGGCAATTGGAAGAGGGACACAAGCCATCAGCCTCTGGAGGCGACTCCTGTCAAGTGTGAAGGAAAGGTACCCCTTTAAGGAAGATGTTATATGTCAATCAAGCAAGTGGACCACCATGGAAAAAGGTATTCAATATCTGAGGGAATTAGCTGTGCTAGAGACGATCCATCATGACCCGGACAACCCACAATTACCCAAAGATCCAGACGAAGTCCAATGCACACGACCCATGTGGCGGAAGTTTGTACGGAGCGCACCATCATCCTATGCCAACGCATTGGCAATAATGGCCTGGAAGGATGAAGAGGCACCGACAGTGGAGGAAGTGGCTCGCCAACTCCGTCAATACGAAGAAAATCTCTCTTCCTCCCTACAAGCCTGCATTGCAGCTGTGGAGAAGCTGTCCGAGGATGTCCAACAAATCAAAGAGGATATGTCCTACTCCACACGTGTAAGGACCAATGTCTCAGCTATTAGGAGTGAGCGCTCCTCTTCCCAAGAGAGAGAATATAGAAGGTACACACCGCGAGGTGCCCTGTGGTTTTACCTATGTGATCAGGGAGAGGACATGAGGAAATGGGACGGAAAACCTACCTCGGTCCTAAATGCACGGGTACGTGAACTGCGAGGAAAAACCACCACAAAAGGGGATTCTACCAGGAAAAATGCCGCTCCAGTTTCCAAACAGAGTAGAAGGGCTGATTTCATTTCTGATCCTCTTGAAGGGACTTCTGAGCCAATTTTACGAGAAGTGAATACTGAATACTCTAACCAGAATTAGAGGGGCCCTGCCTCCAGCCAGGTGGAGGAAAGGGATAACCGGGTCTATTGGACTGTGTGGATTCGATGGCCTGGCACGTCAGACCCACAGGAGTATAAGGCTCTAGTAGACACCGGCGCACAGTGCACCCTAATGCCATCAAGTTATAAAGGGACAGAATCCATTTGTATTTCTGGTGTGACAGGGGGATCCCAAGAATTAACTGTATTGGAAGCTGAAGTAAGCCTACCTGGAGCCTCTGGCAGAAAGCACCTGGGGAGACCCGGGGCCGACCCCTGGGGTTTTGGAGTCGAGGATATCGAGGATCCGAGGCTCGCTATACTCCAACTGAAAAAGAGATATTGGCAGCGTATGAAGGAGTTCGAGCTGCCTCAGAAGTGGTTGGTACTGAGACACAGCTCCTCTTAGCACCCCGACTACCAGTGCTGGGCTGGATGTTCAAAGGGAGGGTCTCCTCTACACATCACGCGACTGAGGCCACGTGGAGTAAGTGGATCGCACTGATCACACAACGGGCTCGCATAGGAAACCCCAGTCGCCCAGGAATTTTAGAAGTAATCACGGACTGGCCAGAAGGCAAACATTTTGGAATGTCACCAGAGGAGGAGGTGGCACGTGCTGAAGAAGCCCCGCTGTATAATAAACTGCCAGAAAATGAGAGGCAATATGCCCTGTTCACTGACGGATCCTGTCGCATTGTGGGAAAGCATCGAAGGTGGAAAGCTGCTGTATGGAGTCCTACACGACAAGTTGCAGAAACTGCTGAAGGAGAGGGTGAATCGAGTCAGTTTGCAGAGGTGAAAGCCATCCAGCTAGCGTTAGATATTGCTGAAAGAGAAAAGTGGCCAGTGCTCTATCTCTATACTGACTCATGGATGGTGGCAAATGCCCTGTGGGGGTGGTTACAGCAATGGAAGCAGAGCAACTGGCAGCGCAGAGGTAAACCCATTTGGGCTGCCACGCTGTGGCAAGATATTGCGTCCCGGCTAGAGAATCTGGTTGTAAAAGTACGTCATGTAGATGCTCACGTACCCAAGGGTCGGGCCACTGAAGAACATCAAAACAACGAACAGGTGGATCAGGCTGCCAAGATTGAAGTGTCTCAGGTGGACCTGGACTGGCAACATAAGGGTGAGCTATTTATGGCTCGATGGGCCCATGATACTTCAGGCCATCAGGGAAGAGATGCAACATATAGATGGGCTCGAGATCGAGGGGTGGACCTGACCATGGACACTATCGCGCAGGTTATCCATGAATGTGAAACATGTGCTGCAATTAAGCAAGCCAAGCGGTTAAAGCCCCTGTGGTATGGAGGGCGATGGCTGAAATATAAATTTGGGGAACCCTGGCAGATTGACTATATCACACTCCCACAAACTCGCCAAGGCAAGCGCTATGTGCTTACAATGGTGGAAGCAACCACCGGATGGCTGGAAACATATTCTGTACCCCATGCCACTGCCCGGAACACTATCCTGGGCCTTGAGAAGCAGGTCTTGTGGCGACACGGCACCCCAGAAAGAATTGAGTCAGACAATGGGACTCATTTCCGAAACAACCTCATAGACACCTGGGCCAAAGAGCACGGCATTGAGTGGGTGTATCATATCCCCTATCATGCACCAGCCTCTGGGAAAATTGAGCGATACAATGGACTGTTAAAGACTACATTGAGAGCAATGGGGGGCGGAACTTTCAAACATTGGGATACACATTTAGCAAAAGCCACCTGGTTAGTCAACACCAGAGGATCTGCCAATCGGAGTGGCCCTGCCCAATCAGAATTTTTACATACTGTAGAAGGGGATAAAGTCCCTGTAGTGCACATGAAGAACATGCTAGGGAAAACAGTCTGGGTTACTCCTGCCTCAGGCAAAGGTAAACCCATTCGTGGGATTGCTTTTGCTCAAGGGCCTGGGTGCACTTGGTGGGTGATGCGAAAAGATGGGGAAGTCCGATGTGTGCCTCAAGGGGATTTGATTTTAGGTGAAAATAGCCAGAATTAAACTGTATGATATTAGTTGCTATATAATCCTGCTACTGTATGTTATCATTACTATAATTGTTATATGCTATATCCATAGTACTATAGTAAGAATCACTTGGATCAAGCAAGAAAGAACTGTGATAAAACTGAGCAAAGCGCAGTAGAGGTGGATCCAGAACTGACTCCAGCATGCAACAATCTAACGGTGCACACCATCCTCCTGCTGCGTCAAATGTCATCTGCTCGTCACACCGCACTGAAGCCCAATTCTGCTCTACCGACTGAGAGGACTTTGCACCATCCCTCCTGCTCAGACAGACTGGTATGACAGATGGAGCCCAGAGTCAGAAACTAAATGAACTCAACAAACATTTTATGAACATAAAGAACTAAAGAACTGATATCTCTGTGTGTGTATACTTATATATATATATATATCATTGTTCATATGTCTCAAAGGGATGGAAAGGTGGTGATGATTGATCAGAATGTAACTAAAGGTATGGGAACTGAGCATGACGTCAATGGTATAGAATAAGGGGTGGATACTGTCCTGGTTTCAGCTGGGATGTAGTTAACTGTCTTCCTAGTAGCTGGTACAGTGCTATGTTTTGAGTTCAGTATGTGAAGAATGTTGATAACACTGATGTTTTCAGTTGTTGCTCAGTAGTGTTTAGACTACAGTCAAGGATTTTTCAGCTTCTCATGCCCAGCCAGGGCACCTGACCCAAACTGGCCAACAGTGTATTCCATACCATGTGACGTCCCATCTAGTTTAGGAACTGGGAAGTGGGGGGGGGCAGGGTTTTTCGCCGCTTGGGGACTGGCTGGGTGTCGGTCGGCGGGTGGTGAGCGATTGCCCTGTGCATCATTTGTACATTTCAATCCTTTTATTACTACTGTTGTCATTTTATTAGTGTTATCATTATCATTATTAGTCTCTTCTTTTCTGTTCTATTAAATCGTTCTTATCTCAACCCAGGAGTTTTACTTCTTTTCCTGATTTTCTCCCCCATCCCACTGGATGGGGGGGGAGTGAGTGAGCGGCTGCGTGGTGCTTAGTTGCTGGCTGGGGTTAAACCACGACAGCTTCACATGTCGGCTCTTCAGGGACATCTCCCCTCAAAAGCACTGCACAACTTGGAGCAGCACAAGGTGGCTGCAAGGAGAAAACAATCCTCCAATTGATTCCCACATGCTCCACCATCCCTCACCTTCAACATGAGCCGTCATCGTGAGGATGTGAAGAGGAAAAGCCAAGCCCAGGCTGAACAAAAACAATCCTTGGCAATATAAACCATTTTGGAACAACTTTGTACAACACTGCCAATGGAAACATGAACCTTTTATGAGCTTACTACTGTTTTTATCCACCATCAGGGCCTCCATTGCAGCCTCAGGTTTGAACAGTCTCTCTTGGAGTATTTAGGGGCAGGATGTTCTTCCCAGATGACCTTATTTCCAGCTAATCTCTTGCCTGTCAACTGTTTCAGCTGAGGTAAGTTTAGAAATGAGTTTGCTGCGGCAGAGATGAAGGACACCAGGAAAGGCTCTTCCCAAGTCAGCAGAACGGCTGTGTTTGAGTAATATCAGGGTCAAGCACTCAGTAATTCTGAATAAGTCATATGAAGCACCCGCTCATCACCAGCATTAACATTTTCTGCTTACACCTGACCTTTGACAGGTTTTCTTTTATCCCTACCTTTTCAATAATACCATTTTCCAAAAACTGTTAGACCCAAGATGATATGCCACTCATTGCAAATCAGCTAGCACACTGAAAGCACAGAGCCTGATCACAGGAGCTTAGAGCAGCCATGATGTTCATTTGAATGCTGTAATGAATTTGCCTCAACAAACAAAACCTGCTGGTTTTGTTTTCCAAGTTTTACCAATATTTGAAAAAAAAAAAAGAAAACCTATTTCAAACAAAAATTTCAGGACACCTTTGCAAAGTTTCAAAATTCATATTCATAACTGGGTTTACTCAGAACAGAAATTCAAACTTCAGGAGTTACACTCATCTAACTAGGGAACAGATCCTACCAGGGAACTCACACACCTCATAAAAATAGCTCAAGTTGCAAACTTTGAATATGAAATGCTCCCAGCAAATTGCTCTCCAAGAAGCTGCTGGTGGAGAATGATTTCCAGAAGTGATTCAGCAAACAGCTCAAGAAAATTATGATCTCTTCACGGACAATTCACAAATGGAAGATGCGGTTTGTTGAATGATATTCATTACAAATGATTCTTCCACCTATATTTATCCCTGTGAAAACAGTCAGGGCTCTCAGGTGGACCCTCTAACATTTACAACGCCTGTAATGCACAGTGTCTGGAGGCTAGGCAATTTTATGCAGAACTTCTGCACAAAGTAATAAGAAATTGTGCTAAATGTCTAAAGCAAGAAATGGTAGCAGATTTTCCTTTCTCCCCCTGTTTTTCCTTTTCACATCATGTAGCAATTAATGCACAAAGGGCAATAATAGGAACTTGGATAATATAATGTCAACCTGAAGGACTGCATTTTTCAAGCAGTGCCTTTTTGGAGGGCAGGGAGCTCTTGCCTCCGTATGACAATACTGACATAAACTGGACCATGGGGTCATTTCTGTGTGTCTTTGTCCACGTGATATGCATCTTTAACTGTTTCTACCAGAGGAGCACTTTAAGTTTATGCAGCATGTCTTGAACACCAAAGTAGGCACACAGAAAGCAACTTTGATTTCCAAGGACTGGATTCACTTCCAAAATAATACGTTGGGCCATGAGATCAGAGAGGTTTCTTCAGAGCCTCCCCTTCATGTGTCCTGCACTGGCCTCACAAAATGCTGATGGGACACCAGAGAAAGGAGAAGCAGGAAAATACAAGAGCTGCCATTTCCCTAGATGACACAGCATCACTCCCTGGTGCATGTTTCTGGTCAAAAGTCAAAGTAGTCTCATTTACAAAAGAAAATAAAGGATTAGTTGAAAGGATTAATAATAATAATTAATAATTAATAATAATAATGTTGTTATTATTGTTATTTACTGACTGTCCTATGATAACTTGGTTTGTTTATTGTTTCCCTCTTGTGGGAATGTTAGCACTGAAGGATGCTATTCTGGAAGTATATTTATATCAAAAGGAGGCAAACATTATTTGCCATGCCCCTGCCTTCTCTGGTTATTCCCTCACTGCCAAATCCCCTTGGGAAGCAAACAGAAGTTTCAGATATTACGGCAGCAAGGCTAGTTGAGGCTTCAGCGCTCAGCTGTGTTTGCTGACTGAGTCACGGCTTGGGTGCGATGGGGCTGTGGAGACCTCTCCCTGCTCCTGCCCAGACCTGCCTCCTTGGAACATGCGCTACGTGAGTTCCCGAGCTGTAAACAAGTGATGTTTGCCAGGTGCTAGCAACAGCGGTGCTGCTCAGTTGTTTGCTGTTATCTATTTGTTAATTTCCTGGGGCACGGAAGCCCATGCGTGCATGTGTTCATAAATTCTCCCCTCCCGGTTCACAACCTCTGAGGTGGCCCGAGCGCTCCTGTATTTACTGGAGAGAGGTTGGCAACTTCATGGAGTGATTCATCAAATCAGGAGGAAGACACCAAGACAACGAATGTCTTACGTTGAAGGGGGAACTAGAGCAGTCATTGATGCTACAAAGAGAACCTTGGCTGATAAAGCAACTGTTCAACCAGGTTTAACAAGGGCTGAGGTACTTCCATGCTGTCAAAAGCGAGATACCACCCCAGTTGCCCTAGCAGCTCGGATGTCCCTGACACAGAGGCTCTTTAGCACAAAGCCTGCAAATAACAGAAAGTCAACTATATTTTTTCCTGTTTATGTGGTGGGTTTTTTCTGTGGGTTTTTTTTTATATTTTTTTAAATTAAAATTCAGATGGTGTACCTAAAATATTTTGGGGTATTCTATAAAACTTTGTAAATAGTCCTAGACTCACCTTGCAGGCTGACACAAAGCACAGACAAATAAGAAAACTATTTTCTCTTTTCTTTCTGCATACTTGACACAGGAGTGGGGCTAAAATAGGGAGTAAGAGGCAATATGACCCAAAAATGTGTTTCAAAAGAGGTGGCAGAGGGCAGTTTTATCAGGCTGTTTGAGTGCCTGTCCCAATACATCACAATGAGTTGGTTAGAGGAAGTGAGCAGCTGAAAGCCACCAACAGTTGTCACTGAAGAAAATCACTGAAACCATCATGAGTTTGCACATCTAGAGGGCAACTCTGGGGCTGAGCAGAACTTGGCACTCCCCCAGAATCACAGCAATGCTGCTTGGAAGGGACTGTGGAGGTCTCTAACACAACCTTCCACTTGAACCAATGCTATTGCCAACATAAGATGACATCAGCCAGAAGACTGGCAGGAAAAGGCTAATCATGAAAAAAGAAATGATGGGGGAGGGAAGCCCTGGGAAGTAAAGAGTCAGAAAGAGAGAGAATTTGGGATGAAGGAAAGGACATGAGCAACCTGATCTAGTTGAAATGTCCCTGCTCATTGGAGGGAGGATGGACTAGATGACCTTTAAAGGTCCCTTCCAAACCAAATTATTCAATGACATGTACTGCATAGACTTGAAGGCTGTCCTCCATAGAAGGGCCTCATGTCTGCTTCTGGACTCTACAAGCACTAAGACATGTCATTCCACTATGCCCCAGATGGTGTCCTGTTTCCCTGAGTTTCATCTACCATGGTATATCAATCTGCTCCCTCATATCTTAAATTTTAGGTGTACTTTCCTTGGGCTCTGTATCAGTATAGCTCCTAGAAGCTGGTCTTGAACCCATGTTACCTGAGGCAACAGCACAAGTGAGGGCACTCAGACTGATTTGGAAGTAAATGAACTCATGCTTCCTCATTGCTTTCTCTACAGTCATGAGCTTCCCTCTCCCATGAACATTTGAAACTTGGCAGCTTGGTTTTGCTTTGCTTGTTATTGGGAGTGATTGCCCTGGCAGGGATCCTGAACCAGCACACCACATGCAGTGGGACATTCTCTGCATCTCGTTCAGAGCCTTAGGGAGCCAGGTTTCCACAAAAGAAATTGGGTTTGGAAATTCTTTACCCTCCAGTAGAGCAAATGCATGAATGTTTCTGTTCCTGACCTGATTTTCCATCATTTCCAGGGGGTATTGCAATTCTTTATTTCTCTTGATTAGTGGAGGAGAGACAGCTTTGCTTTGCTGTTTCTTTTCCAAGTTCACTGGCCAGCTGGTTCTGAATGTCCTGGGTGTTTCCCTGTCCCCTCCCCAGTAACCCTTTCAGGAAGTTTCCCAGTTACGATTTTGATTCATTTTAAATAGCTAGTTACTCCCAGCTGGTTTCTCTACCACTCCCTTCTGAGGTCAGCCCACCAGAAGTGAGAGGGGGTGGAAATCATTTCATTTGGCCCTCAGATGCTATTCCAAGAAAGAAGGAAGTTCACCAGTCACAGACGGTGACGCTTTGTGCTCACACACTGGATCCACTCGATCATAGCCTTTCCCTGACTCACCTAATGACCTCACCTTTCCTTTCCTCAAGAGATGTCCCTAAATCACTAGGAAGATGGCAAGGATGTGGCTGAGATAAACTTCATGCTCTGTGGCTGTCCCCATGTGTCTGTCAGTGAGATGTCTCTAATGCCATGTTCACAACAGTTCTGCAAGCAGATCGAGTTGAGGCATCCTCCCCATCCTCAGGGACAGATTTCCTGCCGTTCATCACCCTTCGTGTCTCCCACAACATCACAGCAGCTATGGGCCATTCTCAGCTATGCCCTAATGGACACAGCAAACTCTAGTTTATCTCCAGCTGTGCTCCAGAGCTTACCTGCAGCTATCACCTGTGTGAGAGTTCAGTTCAACCAGTTTGGATGCTGAGTGAGCATTGGCTCAGACCCACATACAGACCGATGTGGACTCAATACCCAGGAGGACTTCTGAGCCCAGCACACAAAATCCACCCAGGATGACGGGTGGGGAGAAGTCACTCTCTGTGGCTGCACTGCGTCTCCCCCAGATCAGGAGTAATTTCACCCTGGTTGTGCAATGTCTTCAAAAGACAAAGTGAGGCATGTTTCTGGGAGTTTTGCTTCTTTGGCAACTGGCAGCTGGCATTCAAGTTCCCTCCATGCGGCAAAGCTGTAACCAATCTTCTCAGACCTATCTCCCATGTAAATGCAAGCTGAGTAATAACTGTGTAGCAGGGATGGTTTTGTCAGTCATTCGCCTGTCCCTCGGAAGCATGACTACACTTGGTCAGCATGTATCACGAGCACATCATTCACCAGCAATTCCAGAATTCAGGAGTAAATTACTTTTTGAGTCATATCACCACTGATTGTTAAAAACATCTACCTCAGTGCATTTAATTCCAAAATAAATTCTTGATTTTCTTGGTCCATCTATCCTGAAAATGCAACCTGGTGTATCAGTGATGTGACATGTGGTATCAAGCTCTCCGGGTTCTTCTCTTTCTTTCTTGCTCCCTTAATGTATAACTTGCTCCTAGCAATTGATCTGAAAATACCAGCTAGTGTGAGGGAGCACACTGTCAATCCAACAAAGAAATAAAAGCTCTTCTATCAGGTATGTGTTTTTCACAAAATTTATGGTTATAAGAAACTGCTTTTTACAATCTGATCCTAAAGATCAGATTATTCAGGTCATGAACAAATAAGAATGAAAACTGACTACTGCATGCTTGAAAAAGCAGTTATTTATCTCTATTCGTTTCCACTTTATGGTGAAATCCATACCCACAGATTAAAATATTAAGTGATAGTTGGTGTTTTATCAATTAAAACTGATTTAACAGTTACCTACCACTCTTCCATTACAGGGCACACACAATGAGGTATAAAATGTTTGACCTTTTATTCATGCAATTACAGCTCTGCTGGGAACATGAAATCCCTGGGAAAGGACCTCTGGCATTCATCTGGTCCATCATCCTGCTCTGACACAGGATCAGCTTGACCTGCACCATTCCTGGAGGTCATTCTTAAGGACCCCCAACGGCAGACTCCCTGGCCTCCCCAGGCAATCTCGATTTAATTGAGAACTTCCTCAACCAAAGCATTAGCTGCTTGTTTCTGCTAAAGAGCTACAGCAGCTGAGGCAGCCTCATGCAGGTCCTCTGCCAGATGGGCATGTTCCCCTGTGGGTTATGTGGGTATCTTTTCAGCTGAAATCTCAGGAAATCTCACTAAGACTCTGACAGAAAAGGGTCTGACTTAAAAACTGTCTATAAAGGAGAGAGCTGTTTAGATGAATACAGAGCTATCCATCTCCTGTTCAGGAGGGTATTTAGACGTGACCCTTGAAATTCAGCTCTCCTGTGAGCTTGGTGTTAGATGAATGCTAAAGTACTTTGCTGAATTGAGCTCAAACATCCATGTTTGCCTTCCTTAACTAGCTGAAGCCACATTAGTTAAAGAATTTGGACAGCACAGGAAACCTTAAATCATCTGGCAATCAGAAACAGTAGAGTTAATCCCTGCGCTTGATTTCTGACATCTATATGAGGGTAAGTGCAAATGCGGCATTACCACAAGTGAGTCCTATGTCATCTCCGCACCAGTCCAAAAAGACGGGGCTTTAACATCAGGCTTATGGCTACCTTTTTCATTTCAGAGTTAGACCATACATTAAACCTCACTTTTCTGCCATGGGTCATTATTTTACAAGGAGGTCCATCACCAAACACAATATACAGTTTTAGGTAAAAAGAAAAATCATGGTAGGCTTCATTTTCAATGCCATTAAGCAGCCTCAGAAAACTTCCCAGAGCAGGAATGCTCTACTTAGATTCTGACAAAGGCGAGGGAAGCAAGATCCTGGGAGATGCAGCCACTTTGCAATGGTAATATAGTGTTACTAGATATCACACAATGATTTCAAGCTCTTAGCAAGATGGTCATGTAGCCTGGGTTAGGGTAAACTTGACTATTCTGGTTCTATCAGTATCTGCAATAGAGCTTCACAGAAGAATAACATATGGGAAATGTATGCAGTTTCAACAGTGACACCCAGTTGAATTTTATTTGTTGCAGGAGAAATCAACTCTCTTACTGCTACCTGGCTGAGCAGGAACCTGAAGGCAATCAGGTCTTCTTAGGGCTGCCTTCATGTTTGGTAGCTCCAAAGCTCTGGTGCTCAGAAACTAGGCATCTGCAAAAGCAAATACAATTAATTTCACATAAGTTTCAGATCATTTGCTGGTTTATGCAGTGTTCCAGCCAGCTAAATTTGTCTCAATAATTAATGCATTTACACCAGCAAGCAGCCTTCCTTATGAACCATCATTAACAATTGTCACTAGCCTTTTCACATATCCTTCAGTAACCAAATATAAATAAATCTTTGTCTTCAGAGACCATGCCGTTGTGGTCCAGGCCACACTAATTAATGAATGGTGTTTTCAATGAATTACTTCTCTCTTTCAATATTGATTTAGTATGATTGCTGACCAGGGAATGCCTTTAAACATTTAACTTCTTGCAGAGAACAACGTGACTGTTTGTAGGTTTTTTTAGAATGGTGTTCATATATTCTGTATAGCACTATGATGTGGAAAAACCAAGGTCAAGTCACTAGTCATGTCTGAGACAAAGAAAATTTCTCTTCTCCTGTGGAATATGTGCCATGTGCCATTGTTCATTTAAGTCCCAGAAGCTGCCAGCTAGTGCAGAGGTGGCAAATTAGCCTGAACAGAACTGCTCCTATAGAGCTGAATAAGCACGGACACCTCTATCATACATCCACTGTGATGGGTCAGGCACCAAGGGTCCCTTCATCCCAACCAGTACCATAAGAACCAAAGCTATGCCCCTGCTTTTCACCATTCTCCTGCCTTCTCAGTCAAATACCAGCCAAAATCACTCCATCACTGCAAAACAGTCCAGCCTGATGCAGAACAAATCGTGGTGGTTCACCAAAATGCCTTCCAGGCTGCTGTAGCTTGAGCAGTGGTTTGGCTGGGTTTCCTCCCACCCCTCAATCAGGAGCAAAGCAATTACACTCAAAATAGCTCAAAAAGAGAGCTACCAAAAGTGAGGATCTGCTTTTCACCAAGATGTAGTCACTGGCTGAAAATTCCTTAGATAAGTCTGGAGTGGTTGCCAGTAGTGACTGCTCTAATTAAAAGCAAAACGATTTTCATTACCACCGCTTTGCTTCACACAACAGCAATGTCCTGAAGCAGTCATCTTTTTAGCCTTATTGTCCATTGCTGTAAAAGAGGCCTCTACTCTGTAAAGGTTTTCTGCTCAGGCAATGCAAACAGATATCCTCTCTGTAATTTTAAAAGACAGCTGTAATTCCACATCAGCACACAGTGAACACTGATGTTCAGTGTGCACCAGGTCTCCTCTCTTTCTGTGTAACATTTTCCCACCTGTGGAGAAATGAGATTTCAGTTACCAGTTCTGAAACTCCAGCCTGGTTCAAAGTCAAGCCATACTCTTTTAGGTCTGTGCATCACGATCCCCTCTCCTGACCCAGGTGGGACAGACAGTCTGTAGGGAAATGCTGTTTGTGCCTTGTCTGTACATTTTGGGGTAAAGCTTCTGGAACCAGGTCTTAATAATTGCATGAAAGCTGGCACAGATTTTCACTCCCATCTTTGACAGCTTTGTCACTTCTGTAGCCCTAAAGGATTAAAGAAAAGAAAGGTTTTGTCTCTGAAGAAACTGAAAATGGCTGATCCCCCACAGAGAACAAATCTTGGGGAAAAAAGACTGGACTATCACTATTCTCAGCACAGAGGTTTCAAAGCAGAAAGCTGGCACTATGTGTGCATGGAGAAGAGGACACTCAGTGTGTGGGTGCCAGGGAATGCAGTATCTCACTTCCAGAGCAAAATCAGCTTATGTTCGAAGCATGACATGACCACATAGCTCACTGAGGGCTAGCTCCTTCGCCTGCCGTGGAGAAATTACCATGACTTTAAAGCTGACATGATGGCTTGTGCAGCAAAATGCTGCTCTTAAGCAGAGGGTGTAGCTAGTCAGCATCCTTTGGCTCAAGAACAAGCCGAAGCCCTTAGCCACACGCCACAGAGCACTGAACTTGTGCTGAGAGGTACTGGCCACCTTCACTAGTCTCTAGTTCACAGTGTTCATTTAGAACGCTCACGGTTTACTTTAAAATTGTTTAATCTGCACAGCTGCCATGAGGACCGGTTCTGCTTTCCCCTCCACCTCCAGCTGCACATTCCTGCCTCCTCCCCTGCACTCAGCAGATGGTGAGCTGGCTCACAGACCTGACCCATCTGAAAAGCAGCCACACTATTGTGTCGGTAGGGTTAGTTAGGTTGCACATGTTTGAAGGGGGGATGAGTGTGAAGGGACAGGGTGGGATTACCCTTTCAGCAGCTGTGCAGACTTAGATCAACTCCAAGCAGCCAGGAGGGATCTCACCCATGCTACGTCTCCAGAGTCTGCAGGGAGCATGCACAGGACCCCGGGAGCTTATGGGTAAGTGCACCTAATTGCACCAGACAAAGAGCTGTGCTCTGCAAGCACCAACTGCTCCAGCATTCAAGTTGGGGAAGATTCTTGCTCAAAGGTCCCAATTCAGCCTTGGTCATCAAATGCACTTTGAGTTACAAGGTACCAGAAACAATAAAATGAAAAGGATTGAGGCTTATATCCCTGCAGCCAGAAAATGCAATAGGTAAGATTTCAACTGTAAAGTTAGCTTAACCATTCTGTCAAAAGAAAATATTTTCCCCACTTGCTGTTTCCACTAATCTTTGTAGCAGCACCATACTGATTGCTCCATCAAATACAGTCCAGAAGAGCAGTCAGGTCAGTACAGCAGCCTAGGTGATGTTTTCCATCACTCCTTCCCTTTCTCACTTTGAGTGAATTCAAGCACACGGTCTCATGTTGCAGTCACAAGGGCTTATGCTTCTCACTTTGTCAGGGGAAGTCTATTCCCTTAACCAGGTTGCAGAAAGCTTGGTGTTGCTGCTCTCAGAGAGAGATCACAAGCTCACATGCTCTGATCAGGATTCAGGCCAGATGTTCACCGACCAGATCCTGCAGTTTCCTTTGGAGGTCCAAGATGAACAGAGGTGAAGGTTTGAGTCCTCATCAAATCAAAGGGTTAAATGTATCCCTGTGAAACAGCTAACCTCCCTTAAGGATGCAGAGTACAGTGCTTTAGCAGGATCTTTCAGATCTGCTAAGTGATTACACCCTCCTTTACTGGGAGTAAACTTATCAGCTGCATTTCGCATCTTTGCTCCCATTTGTTACTTAAGACACTGGACTCCTCATGCTACACCAACCGTATACAACAAATCATTTTAAAGGATGTTTTAATATCTGTTCCACAAATTTGCATAGGCACCCTCTCTGACTCTTTATTAAAACCAATAAACACATGCCTATAATGAAGAACTGCTGTAACAGCACTTGGCTTTTTGTCCGGGGTATCAATTCTCCCTTTGTGCACGGGAAAAGGGGGTATTTATTTAATTGTGCTTCCTCCTCCTGGGCTCCGCAGTTCGTGCTGTTCCCAGTCATGCTCCACAGAGTCCAGAGGATGTCAGCTTTGCTGCTAATACTCCAGGAGCTGAACCTTGTCAGGATCAGCCAAGGATTTCATCAGCACAAGGTCAATGCAGACACCTCCCTTCCTGTGGGAAACTCTGCTGTGAAGCGACTCCCTGGCCTGGTGCTCTGCAACGTGGAGAGCACTTTCTGGAAACTGTGGATGCCTTTTCAAGTCTGAGTAGGGCTATCAGAGATCAAATCACAGCCATTTGAGCATAACGCAGAGAGCATTGCACACCACTGAACCACCAGAAGTGCAAAGCTGTGCCTATGCACGTGCTCACTGGGCTGAGATCTGCAATATGCCTTGGCAGCGGCTGCGCGTGAGAGGATCCGAGCACAGGCGGGCAAAACGATTGAAGGAGAAGAATTACTCCTGGCAGTCCTCTTCGGGAGGTACATATGCACAGGAATTGGTATGCATGCACAAATGTGTCCGTATGCACATGTGCGCTGAACAGGCAGACAAGCACATAAAGATATAGCATTAACCCAGACAGCATCCTGTGCAATTACCGACCCGTTTTTCCATGCTATGCTGTGGTTTCTTTGGAAGTTGCTAGTGTTCAGCCCTGCAAGAAGACAGAAAGCCCTTTCAGCAGCGAGGCCCAAGCAGTGTGTTTTGCAGCTTGTTGTTTACATCCTGGGGTTCCTGCCTACCCCAAAATCCCGCCTGTCATAAGGCAGTAAGAGCAAGCCAGGATCTCAAAAGGAACAAAGTGGTTTGGGTCTCCAAGGTGTTATGTTAAACAAACAAACAAAAAAAACCCTTGCCTGTGAAAAATAACACTTTCTGACTCAACAGAGCTGTTTCCTAAGCTTAATTTTTGTTTTGTGTATACTGAGTTCCCGAGGCAGTAATACTATGTCAGGCACACGATGGGATCCTCCTTCTGAGTTTAATAGCAGCACATAAGGTTGTAGATGCCCCATCCCTAGAAACATTCAAGGTCAAGTTGGACAGGGCTCTGAGCAACCTGATCTAGTTGAAGATGTCCCTGCTTATTGCAGGGGGGTTGGACTAGATGACCTTCCAACCCAAACCATTCTGTGAATCTATGATTCTATAAGCCCAGAATCAGGACATATGTGCACACCCTCCACACAGCATCTGTTCGGTTTACAGTCTCTAGTACATGTTTACTCCTCCTGACTCTGCAGCGAGAGAACAAGAGCCATTCTGCTTAACTTGTGCCTCTTCAATAGCATTGTCATGATGGCAGGTTTCTTCATCAGTGGCATGAGAAAGAGAGAGCACAGCCCAGTCTTCCAAGCCCAGACTGATTTTGTGAGGCTGGCATTTCAGGGATGAAAAAAAAAAGATCAACCCAAAGTGCTTCATTTGGTGGCCAGTAAGATTTGTTTCAGGTATTATTCAACAGCAAACAGGACATCCAGGAACACAACTTTCACAGAGTGGCTTAAGAGGACAGAACCAGGCCTTTAATTAAATGGTCATGTTATTTAAAAGGATGCAAAGTATTGAAATCAGAATATATTCCTTCCTAAGAAAAATAATAGGAGCAAAACTAAAGGATAATGAAGCAGGAATTAGGAAAATGAAGCAACATGAAAGACACTAAAAGCAAAGTTGCAGATGGCTGTATTAGGGGATCCTCTCCTGAGCCTAAAAGGCCGTATCCCAGAAGAACGCGCTCAACAAAACAAGCCCTAACAAAGACAAATAGGGCAAGGAATTCACAAAGAAAGGATTTCTGGGAGATGGAGTTATCCTGGCTTCTATCCATCCCCTTCAAATAGGAGTCAATATACAGGCAATTGCTTAACTTAAATGGTCTGAGTCTGTTGAACTAGTTGCCACTGAATGGTTTTGAAGGTCACATCTTAATCTCTGATGTGTCTGAAAGAGAAGCTTTCATTTATATATTTGCTCAAATCACTTAGATTTGGGGTTGATGTAAGCTGCCGTTTCTAGCAATTTGCCAGGGTTTTTTATATGATATTTAAAAAAAACTACCAAAATGTTTAAAATGAGGTTGAAACAAATCTTTTTATTAATGTTTGGAGAAAAGAAACAACATTTCTACATTTCCTACGCTATGTTCATGCGCTGCACTAAAATTAACAGTTTAGAAATGTCAACCTGTGTAACCAAGAAGATGATAAAGTGAGGATAATATTTAGTTAATAATGACCCCATAATTGTTCCTAAGTAATGAGATGGTAAAATCTTTGTCACATGTGCATTAACAATAATAGCTGCATTACATATATGACACCGGTAACAGACTTGCTTTTCTGGGTGTTTCTTTTTCAAAGCCCCTTAGAAGAAGGTCCCAGACGTCCTGGTGTTCACAGGTCACACAGGAAAAAACCCACATCTCTCAAACGCATCACCACACTCTCTCTTTTGACTTTGTGACATGCTGGACTTGTGAGCATCTCAGGATTTTCTGAGTTTCCCCAGGTCTGACAGGCTGGCTCCCCTCCAAGCAGCTCCTACGGCTGTCAGAGCTGTCAGATCAGGCAAGGACTCTGTCAGGAAGCCCTGCCACTCAGGAATGAGTGACTTTCAGGCACTCATGGCATCATATCTGATGATAAACTATCTGACTTATCCTTACGTCTTTCTGTCCACACCTAACAGCTAATTTGCAGTAAAGACACCCCACGCATGCACTGACATGCAGGTGAGGTGGCTGATACTAGACCAGGATGGAAGCGTGCAATCAGAAAAACTCCAGTATGACCAAAAAGTCATACCACCTGCAAGTTACCAAGCAAGCCAATGATTTTTACATTCATCATTTTGAGGCATCTTGAGCTGCACTTAGATGTTTCTGATTTGGGGGCTGCTTGGATTGTATTTTTCCAACCTTAAATCCATACATGTTTATTAATATGAGGCAGTATCCAAGGTACACAGAGTTCTTCTTATTGCAGATAGAAAATACTGCAGCCCAGATTCATGCTGTCTAAATTCTACTTTCTGTGCTTAAAATTTTCCATTGCTAATTTGAAGCCTTTAGTTGTGCCCACCCATTATGAAATACAAGCCATAGGGACAAACGTTGAAGTATATGAATCTAGCTTCAGTTCTCACTTGGAAGACCACATCATAATAAAGGCACCCCTAAAAAGAGCTAAAGATGTAGGACAAATACCTTTGGACCACACCAGACCAATGCAGTAATAAAAACTTAAGCTGTAATTTTCCTCTGTGAAAAGATTGACTCTTGGATAGAGAACAAGCATAGGAATCACCAGCCTAAATGGTCTATGCAAAATGTATGATCAATCAAAAACGGAGAGAAGGAAGGGGGGATTACATGGGGTAATGGAAGGCTCACTACAGAAATTGCTTTTATTTCCACTGTGATACTCCGGAAGGTAGCTATAAAAACCACTTACTTCTCTTAAAGCAAGATGCAATTTGTACCTAGTGTGGTTGTCTTATCAGGGTGAGGTATCTGCAAACTATTGACTAGGGGACTCGGCAACTGTTACAGTGATTCAGAGGCATAGCATTTGCCATCCTTTATCATAGTCTCATGCGTCTGTATTTCTCCTTTAAAACAGAGTTATTAGAACTTTTAAATTAAAGGCGCTCAACTCTGCACAAATTTAGAGTCTGACTTCTGTTCTAATACACCCGTGCTAGGTAAGTCCCATGACAGATAGGTAGACAGATAGCTAGATAGACAGACAGATGTCAAAAGACAATGAATGAATGCATAATTAAGCAAGCAATGAACCTAATAGAAAAGCCTGGATATCTTACTCTGTATATACTTATACATGCACATTCAAAGTGTGTATGCACTTATGTGTATGTGAGTATATGCATGAAAACACACCCATTCTAAAATCAAATGCAGTTTAATATTGATTGCATCAAATCCTATCAAACACTTCCTCCCAAAACTGTATTAAATATAGCAGGTGGAGCTGTAAAGGTAGCAAAACACTATTTTTGGCTCTCTTCACAACTTCTTATGTTACTGAAATGTCTAACTTATGTGGAAGATCAGATGGGTTTGGAAATTTGTCCGAACCAGTTGCCAGCTCAGTATATCTCTAATACTTGGAATCCTCTAAATATAGGCCTTTTATTCTGGAAGAAACAAGTGCTGAGGATGTTATTCTGCTACTCGGAGCAGTGGTTTCATTTTCTCTTCTGAGACCCACAGTTCAAACTGAGGGGGAAACAAAGGAACTGCTGTTCTCCCTATTCAAATTAATTTATTTAATAAACAACTCAATAATTTCTTCTTTGTTACAGGGAATTTTTTTAGGGTCTTTATTTTGGAAAGATGGTTTCTCCAGAGGAATTGCCAGGGGCCCATCTAGTCCGGTATCCTGTCTCTGACAGCAGCTAATGCCACAGACAGTTATGGAATAACCTATTTATAAGGGAAGTTTCTTCGCCCTGAGGAGTTTGAGGTTGCCTGTGCCTGGAAGCATGCAAGTTTATAAAGCTTATTTTTATCCGTTCATATAAAACCACAGATGCTTTCACCAGCCCTATCCAGTTCTAATCCTTCCTGCTAGACTCTCTGACTCGGTGATGCCTAATGGCAGCCATTTCCCACAGGTTACTTGTGCGCGGCATCGCTGTGGGACTGAGTGGATAAATTTGCCATGTATTGCCTTTCAGTGTTACTGGAAGCTCCTGTCTGATGAGGAGGGGGAGCAGCAAAGCCTGATTTAAGTTCCCTGTGCCATTTGATAGCGAGTGGGGGTGCTTTTTGGAGTTTTTTCTCCTTTTTTACTTTTAGTATGTTGCCTTCCATTTCTCCCTCCCACACTTCTAATTTTTCACAGTCTCTTTTCAAAGACAGCTTGCTATGTCTTAGCATTTCTCTTATCCCCTCTATAGCTCTTCTTTTTCTCCAGTATCTTTTTTAGAAATGTAGGACTGGAAGGACTCAGGAGACTCTTCAAAATCCATCAACCTCCATCTTAAAACTAGTCTGCAGCTTTCCTCCTTTCACTGCTGCAGATGCTCACAGCTTTGATGGGTGAAAACCCCCAACTGATAATGTGGCGACCATTTGCTGTGGGCCAGCTTACACCTTTGTGTCCTTGTGATCATCCAAGAGGTTTTTCCACTCACCAGCTCTGCATGTGGCTGAAGTAGAGGGCACTTAGCATCCTTCACATGGTCTACTTGAACTGCAAAAAGAGATGCTTTTCTCCTCTCTTCCTGAAAGATGCCTGTGAAGTGGTGAAACACTCACAGGATTGTATCCTAAGGACTTTCTGTCCCATTCTTTAAATATCCTTGAGTTTTATTTGCTTTCCTAACAAACCCTGCCCAGTGTGCAGGGAATACCCCAGAGCCTCCCACAAGTCTCTTCCTGGGCAGTGACAGCTGACTACGCATCAAGCAAAGAGAGAAAATCTTCTGCACCAAAACATACCAGCTGTCTTCACACACAGATCTAACACCGAGAGGCAGGTCAGGATCGATATCTCAACTTGTATCAGTGGCATGAACACAGCACAGATGCTACCTTCACCTCCTTGGGATTGAAGCAACATGATGCTGCTGGTGCTGCTGGCCAGAACCCGCCTGTGGAGCTGTTTGTTCCTAAGAGCAAGAGGGCACCATGGATGAGTGTTTTCTAGCACATGCAGTGAGACTTCACCTCTTTTCCTCTTGACAGACTGGTTGTTTCAGAGCGGCTTCAGCTCACTGATACCCTGATTTCTAATGCTCCAGTGGCCCTCCTGCTAAGTCAGCCAGCAGGAAGGACAAAGGAGTGGACAGACCTCATGCTTCCTACAAGGGAGCTTAGAGATTTAGAGACCTTCATAAGGCAAAAGGCTGACAGGAGATACTGCCTCACAGTCTGAAGCAAGGATGGGAAAGCCAAAGTCTCCAGAGGGGACTCAGCAGAGCAAGCTACCTGCGCTGCTCCCTTGGTGTAATCCAGGTCCCACGGGACGTGCAGCCCCTCCCCCCCACCCCACCCCAGCATGGGCTGAAGGGAAAGGGAGGGATGGGTTTGCCACAGACAAAGCAGGAGAGGGAGCATCAGCATTGGCAGAAGGTGGCTACATGATGGCAGAGTGCCTGGCCGGAGCAAAACCCCGGCAGAAGTCACACAAAGGAGAGGTGAGAGAAGGGAGAAGGAGAGGTGAGAGAAGGGAGAAGGAGAACTGCCTACACGGATGCTCTGCTGGGGAGGGCAGGGGTGGAAATGGGCAGGACACCTCTGCCAGAGGGGACAGAAAGGGGACGCTTGCTCCAGCTCACTTCATGAGAACAGTGAAAGCAAGCCAGCCGCAGAGGTAGACTTCCATCTTGGTGCTGTGTTCTTTGCTCTTCATTAGCAGGAAGCTCCCATTTGTGAGATTAAAGCTTCAGGAAGACTTCAGGGTCCCAGCCTTGCTACTGGCTCTTCCAAAGGCCAGGCAGCAGTATCCAGAAAGCCTGAACACTTCAGTGAACAGCCTACCAGCTAGAGAAGACTAAAGGCCAACCATTAACAAATATCCCGATTAGCAAATGTGTGTGGCCGAAAACAGCTACATGATGCCTGCAGGGTGTAGGCAGTCCTACAACTGGGGATGGACTGGAAGGCAGCAACAATGTCAAAATCAAAGGAGGATTTGATGGATGTAGAGGCAAATTTTACACAAATGAGGGAAAGCACTGAGCTTTTTTTATCTGTGCTACTGGTAAAAGGGAAGATATTGAAGAACAGCAGGACAGAAATGAATGAAGCAAATAATTAGGCAAATTAAATATTTGTCTTCTTTGCACTCCCATATGCTGAGACAGTCAGCAGTAGAGGGTCCTGCTAAAGGCCAGCCTGTTCAGGGAAAGCAGTCAACTCCTCTCTGCACAGAGCCAGAAAAAAGCAGCCTGAAGCAGCTCCACCTGAACCAGCCCAAACAGATGTGCATCTAACCGGGGTTAAAATCCCAGGGCTGGAGAGTCCACCCTCTCCCCAGACAATCCATTTCAGCATTCAACACATTACTTCCAGGAGGTTTTTTCTAACATTTAGGCTATGTCTTTCCTTGCTATAATTTCAGGACGTTGCCTTTTCTCCCATCCACTGCAAACATAGGGAACAGATGACTCTGGCTGTCTTTGCAGCCACCTTTTACACATTTAGAGTCAGTTATTGCATCTGGACTTTTATCACTCTGCCTGTCCAAGGCTCCTGAAAGGACCCTGTTACCACAGAAGCAGACAGTCTCACATCTCTAGTGGTGTCATCCTATAAAAAAACACCCTTTTGAGCAAGGCCAGGCCACCATTCTCAGTCTATGGTCTAAATCCTGAAGAGGCTATATGACTTTCCCAACGTCAGATGACAACCCTTGGAGAGAAGCAAGCTGCATCTCCTGCACTCCCTCTTTTCCAAGCCCACCTGCTGGGCTCTCCCCCTCCTGTTCCAGGCAGCAGGGTGAGAACTGAGTGCTGCAGGCTCTGTTCCTCAAAATGACTCACTTTCTCAGTGTTTTCATAATGTGGAGAAGAAGGTGAGTCAGAAACTGTTCCTCAATAAATAAATCATGGGTTGTTCACAAGGGGTGAGCTACAAAAGGACAGTGAGTCTTTTCAGTGCTGTAGAAGCAGTTTGCGTTATACCTCCCGACCACTTCATGGCTGGAGCCTCTCCAACATCTGCCAGACTATTTAAGATAATCAGCCTCCTTTATCTCATGATTGGTGTTATAAGATTGTCTGGGGGCCTCATCCAAAAGGAAAGCCCCCAATTTATAAACACGTAATAACGAATGACCTCTCCCCAGCTCTCTCGAGAGGCAGCAGGTCCAAGAGGTGTGATTTTGCAGACAGGGAGTGAGGCCCAGGGAGATTTGGTGACCTGCCAAGAATCACACAGGAAAGCCATGTCAGCTTGAGGAATTAAACCACACTCCACTGAGCCCCAGCCTGACTGTGTGCCTGAGCCCGGCTCCTGACTATTACTGCAGCAATGGTTCGTGCTGAGCGTGCATAGCTCAAAAGCTGTCCGTGGATCTTTACCAGAAAGGGGATCGAGTTAAAATATTTGGAACTGGCTCTCCAGCACACTAAACTCCTGGTTACCTGAATTCAGGCATGTAGTTTTTAACCCTTCCATAGAAAAAAAGAGGACCTTCCAAAAGAAAAAAAGTTATTTTCAGAAACTGAAACTCTCCCACGGAAGTTCAGGGTGCTAGAAACCAGGGTGAGCATCTTCACTCATTACCTTGCTTTGTATTTTTATAATAGTCACAGGGTTTAAGATTAGACAGTCTGACTGCTCTGTGAGAGAGCCACCCCATGCACAGGACCAGCTGTGCAAAACACAAGTGGTAAGAGAGACCCCCCCCCTCCCTCCCTGCCTCCAAACAGACCAGCTCCGTAGGGCTTCTTTGTACTCCTCACAGCCCTGCAGGAGCTGAGGTATTGTCAGGGTGACTCAGTCTATTAGAAATGAATTAGTTGCTTTTCTAAATTCTTCAGGGAACCTTTCAAGGTAGAATATTTTGTAATGGAAGCCCTAAGTCACCACAGCCCTGGTCAGGATAACCATGCCCTTGAAAAAAGAAGAGGAAAACAAGTGTTTTGTCAAGGGGCACTATCTCACTGGTCAGGGAGAAGCCAGGTCTAAAACATCTCCAGTCTCACAGAACTCTGCCCATTTTTCCTGCTTGGCCATTTGCCTTCTGGGCTTTCCCAGTCTCCTCTTTGGTTGACGGGGCTGCAGGGCATGGGGCACCTGGAAGTCCCTAAACTCTGAAGCTCTGGGGCAGTCCAAGGAATTTAAGCTGTTTGTAGAGTGAGTTAGATGGGAACGTTTCTCTGTACAAACATGCAACTCAGCCTGTCCTGAAGAGCAGCTTGGGGGCACACAGCCATCCTTACCAGATGCTTGTTTCCATAGAAGGAGAATCCAGACCTGTGACCAAGACACACACCTGATCTAGAAGATTAGAAAACCAGGGCTGAAGGATGCTCTTAGCCCAGAATATAAATGGCTCTCAGAAGAAAAAAAACCTTCAAAACATGAAAATCTAAAGTTTTCTTGATTTTCACACTGACTAGTCCTTCATTTACCTTCTGCTTCCACTGTGTGGGAAATCATGAAATGTAACTTGGTAACACTTTTTACAGGTTTTTCCTTCCAAAATTTCAACTTCTAGTGAGCTGTGCTCATCAGCCCATTATTACCATATTGATAAGCAAAGCTTGATTAAACAGTATTAGTGACACACTACATGATCATATACCAGTGTCCCTAAATGAGAAGTTGAAAGGAAGAGCTTTGCAGGCATAAAGCTCCATTAGCAGTGACCAGGAAAGCAGATCTCAATTCAGTTTGGAAGGTGTTTGGTGCATTTTATGCAATCCCAAGTTATAGTATTTTGTGTACCTTCTTTATCAGCTCAGAGATTGGTAAACAACTGCTATTTGTTTGGGATAGAATATTGATGTCATTTCCCAGGTGACAAGTTTAATAGTCAATATATTTGATTCAAGAACTGACAGCTGCAGTTTAGAGATGGAAAGATTTGATTTAGTAAGAGATATATTCAGTGCAATAGGCAATTTGGTTAATGCAGGAAAAAATTTCCTTTGCAACTGGTCCCTTCCTTTGGCAAAAAGCGAATGAGCTTCAGCTGGTAGTGCCTATGTTTCAGTGCCCTGAACCAATTTCTCTCTGTGCTCCATTTCAGCATATGAGATATGCATTTCCCAGTTAATAAGCATCTCATACTGCTCACTTGACTTCTTTGGTGTGTCAAGTGTCTGCAGCATTTCTGAATCCAGAGCAGAGTCCTCCAGCATCTCACAAGTGAGTGGCAGAGTAACCAACTCACCCAATGCAGACACCGTGTAATCCATTCAGGAAAAGCACAGGACCAAGGTTGGAAAGGGAGGAGGGAGCTCTTAAATCCTACACATCTGAAAATAAGAAAGCAAAAGGGGAGGCAGGACTTTTTGGATATGAAAGGAATGACAAAGGAAAGGAAAATGGATGTTCAGGACAGATTTTCTTCCTCCTGAATGAAAAAACTCAGTATCATGCAAGGGAGGGGACAGAACTCTTTTAAGTTTGATCTCAAGTCATCTTAGGCCCTACATACGATATATGTGGGGCTTCAGAAAGGACTGCTTGGATTTATACCAGGGAGGGGGAAAAACCAACTTGCTAATTCCAGTAACCTTTGCTTAAGTAGGTACATTTGTTGTGGCTGCCTTTTGCTAAAGCCAAGTTAGTCATTTCTGGTGCACATACCTCCTCCCAAAATGCCTGAGACTTTAGACTACTATGGCTATGCCACCAATGTACACTTTACACCTTGTTTTTTGAAGGTCTAACCAATTTGTCAACTATTGTGTCTTCTTTCCTTACCCCGTGTGAGACATCTATCAGACACCTTTGAAGTCCACTTTTCCAAGTGAAATTATAAGCCTGACAGACTTGGTGTTTCTTCACAGTCTCTGGTCTCACATACCTGAGTACCAGTCTGGAGTAATTCCACCCATTTCAGTGTGCATGGACATCCACTGCCCTGGGCAGGGCCAAATCAGTAGCTGATGTAAATCAGATGAACTAAGCTGAAGTCAGTGGGCTGTGAACTTACACCAGCAGACCACACAGACTGCTATTTCCATGTCAGTGGAAAGGGAGTATAAAGACACACGGAGGAGCAGTGCAGAGCCCCTGGCTGCAGTGCAGGGCTGCCACGGGATGACCCACACGTCAGCCATGGTGGGGTGGTCAGACAAGGACCTATGACAGAGGGTGAGTAGTAGTCCCCACTCCAGCGTAGAGGAGATGATAGGAGGGTGAGCTCTCTTCCCTGAATGACTGCAAAAGGACAGAGAGCTGGTGGGTACCAAGTAATACAGGGAGGAAAATTTGTATTGCTTTTACTCACTTTCCCCAAAACAATCAGCAAGTGAGGAACTTCTGTTTCCTTTTTTCTACCTTCTTTCCAGTGGAAAATCAGTGGTTTCTGAAAAGGGTGGACATTTTAATTTTTCTTTACAAAATAAACACATACTTTTTTTTTTTTTTTAAAATCAAAAGCATTTGTTTTCCTAGTTGCCTTTCTTCTCAGCCCTCTTCCCCGCTCCTTCTCCTTCAGGAAATGACACCACATCTTCTGAGAAGCATAAAAAGGGAATGTTTATTTTTTAAGTGCAAGTATAGAAAAAGATGAGTATGTATTTATATCTTTTCCTTCTCTTCCTCTGGTAAGGAAATGCAACGTGACCTTAAACCACCCAGATACGACCGGTGGTGACAAGCTCTGCAGAGGAGAGCCCTGCAGTGAGCAATATCTGAAAGCAAGAGGCTCATGGGGTCCCACATGAGCTGACTCTCCACAGGGAAGATGGAGGAGAGAATGTCCGTCTCATGTGAAAGAAGAAAAGGGGTGGCAGGTCAGAACCAAGTCCTGCTGTGTCAGGTCCTAGAAAAGGTGACAACTTTGCAGCATGAGCAAAGGCTGCCTTTGGCTGACAAGTGCTGCGACTGCATGATTGTGGACTGATTCAGTGCCTTGTGTGTGCCCCAGCTCTCTGCCTCCATGTGTAATTTATGCAGGATGTAAAATCCAGCCTCTTGCCTTTAGCAGTGCCCTGGCTTACACACAGATGATCTGATTAACTTCAGTGAATCTGCAGAGGCTAAGGGGTTAACCTCTTCATTTGGAATTTGGTTCCACTGCTGATGCACTGGCAAGAATTGAGTCCACTGACACTTGGTCTCTCTCCAAATCATATTAGTCCTCCAGGCTCCACAGGGAGAAAGGAAAAAAAAAAAAAGAAGAAGAATGAAAAACCCCCACAACCTGGTCAGACAGTGCTTACAATCTAGTTAGAAGGGTTTAAAGTCTTACCACCCCCTCAGCTGTGAGGCAATACTTGGATTTACTTGATTGCGGAGGCTCATCTGCTGTGTCCTCATGATAGACCCCAGCCCTGCAATTAACTGTGCACCAGCTGACTGCTTTCCCTCCTGGAAACCTGTGACCCACCAGAACACGTTGGGGGCTTAGCAGCTCCTCTGTGACCCATCGAACACCGGATCAGGGGTCTCACTGGGGAGCCAGGCAGTTACAGCCCCAGACACACACAGGTCACTGAGCTATTCAGCAAGGGTTTCATTACTATGCTTTAAACGCAGTCCCCTTTAAAAACATAACCACACTTTTTAATTAAGCCTTTGGTGTCTCTTTTCAACATCAGATATCTTAGTGCCGCTGTCCTTTCTTTTTTAATCTAATTTGATTGGAAGTGTATTTGGCCATATCATATATATGACAAAAGGCATTTTTTTCTCATTGCTTCAAATTATTTTTCCAATCATGTTCTATATACTGTGCACAGGAGTGAATTATAAGGAGTTAGGCAACATACATGGTGTTAATTAGATAGGGGACGTAGAAGGTAATTTTTCCATGACTCCAGGGAAACCTTTATGTTATGCTTATAAAGCAAATGCAAACGGCCATGCAATACAAAGTGCTTCTTAAAAATCAAGTTACACACTGAAATAAAATACTAAGAGCAAAATTAGTTTCTCCAATTTAATTCAGTAAAACTTTAATAGCATCTGACTGCTCTCTGCAAAAGTCATTAAAAAAATTATAAGGAATTCACAAATGACTGATAATGTAAAAACACGAAGGCTCGGATTCTGTTTCTAACAAAGGTCCTGATGCAGCAAAGCACTAGAGCCCACACCTAATTCTGCACTGTGGGAATGTGCTCGCAGGCCAAAGTTAACAGCCAAAGTCGCACCTACTTCAGCAGGAGGCTGATCTGGCACGGGAGGACGTGGGAGCTTTGATCTAGAGGGAAAGGTTCAGGGAACATTCAAAATCTGAACTGAGCCTTATGCACACATCAGTAATTGCATGTGCTAGTCAGGTAAACACTTCTGAAAAATAGGGCAAGCTTGAGCAGGAGAAAGGCAGGCGCAGTGAATTAGGCGAGCCAGTGGGTCTCTTTAATCTCTGACACTGCGATAACCAGTGGAGGATGTTGGAAGTTTCACTGCATGCACAGAAAAACACAAATGGAAATTTTCCTAAATGTCATTCAATAAGTACAGACAATAGATTGTTCTTACAAGAACTGAACTGTTAGTAGCAGGAAGATCAGAGGAAACAGAGCTGCCACTCACGCCTTTGCTATGGTAGCTCAAAAGAGCACAGTGGTATGAAAGAAATACTTTCGGGAAAAGTGACTTTTCCAGTAGGCACTTGCAGAGTTATAACTCATCTGGTATATTTTTTTGTGTTAAGTGAAGGGCATAATGCACAACTGATCATATAGGGAACTTTTTTTTCCACTAAAGATTTTTCTACCATCTTTGTGATAATTAACACTCTTTCATTAAAATGCTGTGTCCCCCCTGGCCAGAATGAAACTGTACATGCCTTATATCCTACTCTTAATAATGTTTTTAAGGTAATGAATTTTACCAATTAATATTTCAGAGTGATTCATACCATTTCTACTATGCAGTAGCTGGGCAGAATCCTGCAGATAAAAATATTTTCTGAACAGATTCAAAATAATTGTTTTTTTAAATTGCTGATGGGGGTTCTGCCACTCAAGCAGTTAAGCCTGAAAATGTGCTTAAGAGATTAAACAAGGAAAACTGAGCTGGTCTGGTAGCTGGCCCCTTTCCATGTGTTGAAAAGTTGTCACTACTCCAAATGCAACGAGGTGACTTAGGATTTGCCTTGGTTCATCCTGCACACAAGACGTACAAGGTGCAGAAGTTCCCGTGTTCAACCAGGCTTTGCACAGCTTTCTCATACAGCCACCAAGGCACTGAGGGATTCAGCCAAGGAAAATGTGTGTGCCAGGGAGTGATATGGTACTTGGAATTGGAAAACTGCTGCTGGCAGATACAAACAGGCAGCATGCAGTTTCTGCAGTATTCTCAGCATGGTTTGCAGGAGGATAGCTGCAGCCCCGGCGGGGCCAAAGCCGTGTTTAGCCACTGTGCATCCAGCAGGAGGGGACCTTTCCTGTCCTTCCTACATGGGAAGTTTCCCAAATTGTTCAAAAATGTAATTTCTTAACACGATGGTACTTTCGGAAGGACTGTGCCCTGTGCTGAAGGCTGAAATGTAGGACTTAGGTTTACTACCTACTAATGTAGGTTTACTACGCAAATAAGTAGGTTTGGATCCACCACCAAACTGTAATGTAATGTAATGTATGCACATGTGTATATGTACACACACACACCCCTAGTTGTTCAGTATTGTGTATTTGTACAGTTGTATATATGTTTTTATAAGTTTGTTTATAAAAATAAACAGTGAGGAAGTCTTTGAAGTTTCTCTGTATGCAAAACAAAAAGCAGATGGAACATTTATCTTTTTTTTTTTAATATAAATACAGTTGAATCACAGCATATTTAACACTCTTGTCTTCTAAAAGGAAAGCCCAGTGCTCAGCTTCCCTATGTACTTATGGAGCCAAATTTTCAGGTAATTAGAGGTTTTGGCTGCTCCCATGTCAGGTGCCTAAAGACATGTCAAAGCTGTTTAATTTCCATACACTATATCTAATCTCTTATTCCCTCTACAGCATTTTTAGGCGCTGCAGTATTAAGACACCTGAAGTCACTAGTCAGTCTTTGGCATCTGGTTAAACGCCCTGATTTCACAAACCTGAAACTCTCAAGCAGCCAAGGGAATCTGCATAGCACTAGAGAGAAGCTGATCACTTACACTTCTTTCACTCTTACTCTCAAAATCCAGTCTGTTTTTTAGGCTGACATTTCCAAGGTTGTCTTCCAGAGCTCTCTGCCTCGTCTGTGGGGGATGTCTGCACTACCTTCTAATGGAAGTGTCAAGGGAGCAGGGAGCAAGCAAGTTAATTTGGTCTAAGCCATATCACAAGCCTATTCATCCAACTAAGCTGAGGGCATGTAGGTGAAAAGCTGTAGGTGAAAGCTGAGGGACCTGTAGGACAAGGAAGTCCACACGGGCAGGCCCTGACAGGTCAAGAAGAAAGGCAAGGAAGACATGGTCAAGAGGCCCCAGAGACTGAAAGCCAAACAATAATTAACTCACAGGCTCTCCTTGGGGGCTCACAACTTTATATTCAGAAGATTGTCCTACTTTCTGCTCTCAGATGATTTTTGCTTTGCAGCGCAACTTCATTACATGCCGTTCACCAAGGGGACTCCATCCCTCCCAGGTGCTGACTTCAGGAGGCAGCCATTCTCCTTGCTCTTACACAAGCTAGAGAGGTGACACTAAGTCCTTTTTTAGGTAACTTTGTTCGTTCAAAAACCAAAAAATCAAACATTTCTGAGGAAAACGCCAGCCTAGAAGAAATTATGTACCATGCAAAGGGGAAAGGGGAACAAGACAATTAGAGGAACAATCTAATGGTTATGCTAAGAGCAGAGGGTTTGCTCTTCTGAAATTAGGCCTTGAATTTTATTCTCCATTAATAATGCAAAATTTGACTGATAAATAAAACATGATTAGTGGTGTGGAACAGAGATAATAACACAAGAATAAACAGTAATAACTATGCCTTGTTCTTAAAAAGCTGGCATTTTTAATGCTTTGCAAAAGGAGGAATGCTACCTGTGATAAAGGTAATGTGCTGAGCTTTGTGAATAGTTGATTTTTTCTTCTGATCTTGCTGTATCCAATAGCATCCTCAAATTGTACATGGCACATGTTGTTCCCCTGAACACCAGACACAAAAAAAAAAAAGAAAATAGATCATAAAGATGACACTATAATAACAAAATATACATGCTTCAGTTCTTGAAACAATTCAGCACAAGCTGGTCTGTTATGCTGGATAAGTCTGAGGTTTTAGAAAAATACATGTGGTAACAAAAATATCAACTTTTATCTTATAAATATTGGATAATACTTGAAACAGATCACCTCTGCCTGGAGAGCAAATTTGTTCTAATAATACCATTCATCAAAGAAAGATCATATGACCTTTTGTCCCAAAGACCTGTGTACTGCACTGAATAAAATCCAAAACCCAGTAATTCTAGCACTGTTATTGATTATTTTAAATTAGGTCAGAGAGATTCAAAAAGCCTTATGAAATTCCATTTAAAAAGAAGACAATCCAGCACATGTTTCACTGCAAGTAATGGATTTTTTTACCATAAGTGAATGTTAGGGAAGATACTATGCTGTTCTCCTCAGTTCACATTGTTTTCCTGTCACATGGCATCCAAAACATTCTGGATACAAAGTGAGACTCGGGAGTACCTTGGAGCGATCAAAATCACAGGATATCTTGATTAGAAAATAAGTGAGTGCAAATTATTGGCTTGTATAGGCATAGCGCTACCCTGTTCTTTGTCTCCAGTCTTATCTTTGGCCCTGTCTCCTGGATGGACTTTGGATCCATGTTGTAGCCTTGTGTCCAGCTCTGGCTTTGGCCCTGGATCCATTTCCTCCTGACTGTACTCCTTGTGTGGACCCTGGATCTGGTTCACTTCTTGTCTGGTCTGGGAGTGTTGGTGGACCCATCAACCTCTGCCCACCATGTTCATACCCTGCAGGGCTGCACCCCATCACTGCCCAGGCTGGGGTCACCCTCATCTCCCAGCTTGTCATTCCTTAGGGAGCAGCTGTCTCTTGCTGCCCCTGGACAATGAGCTGTTTTGTCACTTCAGTGTAGCCACTTCCCTCCTTTCAGCATCTCTAGGAACATGTTATCAGAGTTATCCCTATCATTTCCACTACTCCCATCCTTCAGCCTACACTGGCTTCCATGACAGTTACATGCTTGAAGATCCTTTTAGTGTGCTGGGACCATACATTTCATGTTCCTGACAAGAATTTTGGCTCTAGAGTGAAAGAGGGAAAATCAGCAATCTCCCTTCAGAGAATTTGGGTATCTTTTTGAATCCCATGTGTAGTATTCTGCTGCTGAGTCTTGACAGAGAAATAACTCTTCAGAAAATTGAGGTTTGTGCCTTCTTCACATCCTCTAAAAAAGGAAACACTAAATTTGGAAGACAGTTAATTAAAAATCAAAGGGAAATTCCACTTGATTGGATGGAGCTGGCTGGCTGAGGGTATCCAAGGTAAAGTGTTCTTCACCAGAGCTAAGGCCTTTCCTATACATCAGCCCTTAAGTAGAGCAGTTCACAAATTCTGAGAACTCATAGTCCCTGGCTCAACAAGCCTTTGCACAGAGAGGGGACTGAAGCCTTCGGTGCCCAAAGATGATCAGCAATGACAGCCACTGAGCACCCAACATGCCAGGCTTCACTGGTACTTCTGTGGGAACAGCATCTCTTTCAAGTAGAGGTAAAAAAGCACAGGCAAAAAGCACCTGTTGAAGCCTTTCAGCAAAGCACAGCAGAAAGCAGATTTCCCAGCACCAACACATGCAAAGCTCACACAAGGAAGCTAGCAAGGTTAAGTACAATATTAGACTGCTGTAATAAAGCCAGAAAATGCTGCAGCTTCTTTTCTCTTGCTCTATTTGAGTGTTGGACAGAGGTGTTGCGGTCACCATAGTCTCTTAAGACACGGTGAACTGATTCAACAGAAACCAAAAAGAGCGAGCCCCCCAGGTATACTCTTCCCTCACCATGGTCACAGCCTTGCGCTAACTCCAGTGCCCGTCAGATCCCCTCATGAGCTTATTTTACTCACTAAAATGGAAGAACACTGTCAGAAAGAATGTCTAGTTCATGGAAGAGCTACATGAGCTCCCACACTGGCACTGGCAGTATTGCCTAGCTGGGAGAAACTGGGAGGAAGAGAAAGAGGGAGAGAAACATGTAGACCCACTCCTGTCACCACACCTTTTGTTGTTAGCTGTATGGCCCATGGCCATACACATCTGCTGGGCAGTGGGGCCAGCATATACTCAGCATATACTGCTGGAAAGGCTATGTCATGAAAGTGTTCATAAAGCCCCAGCAAAAGGTGAGTGCATAAACCGGGCTATCAGTGCACTTTCCCTGTCAAGTCTTGTCTGAGCCAAAATCCATAGAAATCCAAGATCTCCTCCAACTATTACCCCTGGCTGTATTGGAAAAGTTTATATCCTTCCTGAGTGCAGAAGAGGGGAGAGCGAGCTGAAATAGGTCCAGCTGAGGACACTTGGCTTCCAACATAAGGCCTCCATTGCTCGAGTGGAAAGCCTCTCTGAACCTCTTCTGCTTAGCTCTGTTTACCTTGCTGTCCTCTCCATAGGCCTTCCGCCCACACAGGGCAGAAGGAGAAAGAAAATGGGAGGGATTCTGCCAAAAACTGTGAAGTTGCAAAGCCCAGAGAAGTTCTCGGTTTGAAGAAAACACAGCATCTCTCAAAAGCAAACCGCAGCTTTGCAGTGTTTGCACGGACAACTTGGAAAAGTGTGAAGGGCAGCAAACCAGCAGAAGACATTAGATCTATTTGAACAAGTTTTAGATGCCAGTTTGAATCTGTTTTTAATTATAGACTCTGTGTTTTAGCTGCCATTTTCTCCCTCTTTCAGAGAGGCTGACAGTGTTTCGATAGCCAGTCTTCCATGAGCCTGCTGAGCCACCTAAGTGACACACCAAGATGAGATCAAAGGTCTGAGATTTGGGTACTCTCTGCACTGTGCCAAGTCCCGTGGCCTGCCTTTCCCTTCAGTTGCTCTACCCTATTTGTCTCCAGTTAGGCTCCCAGCTTGGAATTCCCTTCTTGCCTGTTCAAGCATTTATGTATGGGTCCCACAGCACTCAGATCTGCCAACGCAATTGCTGCTTTTACAGCCATCTTCTGTCTTGACAGTCACTGGCTTTCCCCTCAAAAAATCTTTATCTCTAGTTGAAAAGAAAAATCTGTCCATAAAAAGGCAAGCATCTCGGCTCAACTCCCATCTCTGCTGGATTTGAAGGGAAATTTGCCAATGACATGAACACCAGGAGATAATGCTCTTCCTTTATCTGTGCATTAATAGTCTTCTGCTGCCAATCTCCCCAGCAAGACAGTCTTGTCAGTTCCCACACAGATAGGCCCATCAGAGCTTTTCCATTGCCTTGGATGGACTTACTGTGTGCTAATATACATGTAATTTGAACATCTGTTTTGGTTTCACACAAAGACAATAGGATTTTGTTTGGTGGGGGGGGGGGGAACTGTTGGAAGCAAGCATCCTTGTACTAGATAGGGTGACCAAGGATCACCTCCACCCCAAGCTAAGGTGTGTAGCCTGTGGGCTGTATTGCAGAAGATAACTGTTGTGCCTCAGACCACATAACCAGACATGGGGCCAAGGAACCCAACTCCAACCTCCCGCACAGCTATCATTGCTCTGGGACAGGACAAACTCCCAGGGTGGCAGCTTGAGAAAAGGAAGCAAGGGGAACTGAGGACCAAAAGCATACAGAACACTTTGGCCATCCCTATATTTCTGTCATCCTTGCTCATGCTATACACAAGGAGGTGGTTACATGAAGCGTGAGATGAGGAACGTATTACTGTCTGCAGGGCCAAATCTGAAATCTTAGTCCAAGACAAATTTCAGGTAACACTCATTGGCTGAAAAGCTGTTTTCAAGACTTTTCTTCACTGTTAGTGCAAAGAACCAGTGATCCAATCTACAAATATATATATATTTGGAAAAAGTAAACAGGTGGATTACAGACCTCGGTTGCCTATTATTTCAGGCTTAAAAGACAAGCAAAATCTTCAGAAAATATACATGGTTATTTCAGAAATAACATTAGAATTAAGAAACACAGTAATTATTTACTGGTTTTACTACTGACTCTATATAACACTTCCAAAGCCATGGAAACAGCAATAACCTACCTTACTACTTTAATCATTTCAGTATGTAGTGATGTTAGAGTTTGGCAATCTATAAATACACACACATATATACAGGCACCAGGTGTGTTACACACCTGGATGTATATGTGTTATTTATCTCAAACCCCTTCAGGATATAAAAAAAAGAGGAGTGAATATCAGAGTCACTGCTTATGGAGGATTTCCACAGTGCCTTTGCCCCTGAGTAAGAGCAAAGTCCCAGGTTTGCAGTGCTTTGCCACTCAGGCAGAGGACCAGCACAATCTCACACTAACCGGGTTCCAAACTTCATTGCCAAACCCATTCTGATAGCTTAGGACCTTCCTTTTGATACAGCATCGGTCTGGTCTCAGGTAAATATGATTTGTCAAAGGAGTTATACCAGCACCAAACCCCCAGTCTGCATGTATACCCACACTTATGTGTGGCAGATAGAGGTGTTACCACTTACTACTAAAATGCTTTACACTACCTACACACAGTAAGACCCTGCTCTCAGCTGCTACAGATTTTGCTAAATGTTAACTAAAGGAGCTAAAATTTCCCATGTGGGTGTTCTCTTTCAGCTGAATTTTTCTATCCTCACCTCAGGGGGGAAGCAGGAAAAACTGTTTTTTCACTCATATTTAAAATTCCCAAGGAAATCCTTGCTTGGAAGCTTATGTTTGGGGGCAGGAACTTGGCAGTGGTGGCCGGAGGGCAGGAGTTTAACCAAGGACATGCTTCCCACACCCCCACCAGATTAAAAAAACCTTGCCCATATTTAGCCAAGTTTATGCTTGAAAGATAACTACTTCCAGAGGCTCACTCTTTGCCTTCAGAGTCTGCTGTCCTCGCATGGGCCAAACAGACCCCTGTAGCTGCAGCGTGGGTCTATACCTGAGCTGAAAGCAAGGACATTGACCCTCCCATTCTCTCAGCTGCATTTTTACAAGTAGATTAAACAGCACCAAGGCCTGTTGCACAGTCTATAGTGTTTAATTATTAGCATGCTCCCTGGCACAGTTTTGGCTTGTCCTAGGGAGTACTCTCAGAGACTGTGTCTGGGCAGGGTTCAGAGAGTAGCATTTGCCAAGGGCTGTTCCCAATAGGCAGAAAGGATAAAGCCATCCTGTTATGGGAGGAAGAGAGTTTAGCTGTATGGATGTGAGCCAGGCTATGCCACTTGCTCTTAGTGCCAGAGAATGGGCTCTGGCCCAGTTTAATTACAATGAAGACATATAATCAGTGACTCCTTCTCTGTCAGGCGCTGGCACCGAGGAAGGAGAAAAAATCAAGCAGTGGAGGGGGAAGAACTGAAGCCACTGGAGGAGAAGGGTTGGCAGCAGGAGAGGGTAATCTTTGAGTTTGAGTTTGGGGTAGGAAAAAATGGGAGTGGGAGCTGGTGCAAGGGAGAAGGTAGGAATGGACGGGAAGAGATGAAGAGGTCAGGAAGAAGGATTTGGATGTGGATGGGAATTGCATTACTTTAAGAAAGAGTTTAGTAAGCAGAACAAAATGAGGTTGCTATTCAAAAATGAAGGATGAGATGAGGGGGAAAAAAAAGATGAGGAATAGATGAGATGGTGGAAACTGGAAAAGGTTAGCTCAGGAGAATGGAGCAAAAAATCAATCAGGCCTTTGGGCAAGCAGAGGCTAAAAAGCCCTTTGAGAGAACAAAGAGAACTTCCATCGTCCAGCGTGCATGGCCCACCTGGTCCTAGGAAAGAGCTGAGGCTTTATCAGGAGTTTTCATGTGTTGCTTACATATTTTTGTATCTTTATCTTTGGCTTTCACCTGTGTCTCATCTCATTCTTACAGGAGCAATTTAACCTTCCCATCTCAGGAACCTCATGGTCAGACAGAAGAAATGTCAGAAACAGTTAAGGTAACCTACCCTATGTGTATCCCTGAGAGAAAACGTGGAGCAGCAATTTCCATCAATAACTCCCTGCAGAAATTTGGAAAGGCTCCACGTTCCCTTAAAGGTATCCTTGAAGAATCATTTTAATTAACCGTTTACCTGCTGTACATTGCCTGAGGCTTTCAGTAGCTAACATTGCAGTCATTTGAGCATCAGCTTGTCACTAGTCATATGAGCAGTCTAGGCAGGATGCACTTGCCATCTTTGATTTCTGTCAAGAGAAGTGCAAGCCACACTGGGGTAAAAATCCATACTGGGAACCATCTGACCCACCTGAAAACTGAGACACAAGGGGAGACCTCAGACTTCCCTCTCACTGCTACTGCAACATAAATATTTCTTTTTTTCTTTTTTCTTTTTTTTTTCCATTATAACTGAATATTTTACTGACCCTGCAGAAAAAAAGAAATCCTCTTACCATGATCACTAACGAACAAAAAAGCAGAAAGCTCCCACTGCTATTGTGCTTGGAATATAATAGTCAAGGTTAGCACATAATAGCTAAACAATATGCATTTGAAAGCCGTCAGGAGAATAGTGCTTTGTTCTAATGAAAAGGATTGAAATGTTTTCTGCTGTCTGCCTTGACACTTCATGTTACAGTACTTGGAATTACTTCAGTCAGGAAAGCTGTCACATCACTCATAAAGTGCCTATAGAGCAGCAACACCACAGCGGCAGCACCGAGCCAGTGCAGTGCACCCACAAAGAGGGAATCATTTTTATCTTCCTTCCTTGCCAGAACCACATCTACTTGGGGACCACCAGAGGAAAGTGGTTTTCTGGTAGGTTGGGTTGGGTTTTTTTTCTTTTTTGATTGCTCCGTTGGCACTGTACCAGCGTATCCTGTGGGCCAAGACACACCACTCAGCCATTTCAGCAGGAGAAGCTCCAGGGTGAGTGTTTGCTGAGTGGGTACTCATGCATAGCCCTGCCCATTTTGAGCCTGCCTGTATGGATTTTGCCAGTCCCATTATTTCAAGATATAAACCAAAGGATGGAAATTCTGTCCTGACCGTATCAGGCATGCAGAGGACAATCAATTCTAGCTACAGGCTATGCCTGTGTTATTATCAGGCAGGTGTCTTAAAATGGGGCTACATAAGGAACTTTCCTAACTGGGGCAAGCCCAGTTTTGTAGAGAGAGGAGGTGTATGATGAAGCTGGATGAGATGCTGTTGGGTTTTGGAAATACGTAAGCGTCGAGTCAGGAAGCAATTACCCTTTCAGGTGTAAACCAGTTCCAGAAGGACATTTTGGCTTGTGGAAACAGCTCTGAGCAAAAACCCGCTCGGTCTGGAGGGTAATTAATGAGATCAGTAATTAAAGGAGCACTGAAGTCATTCCTCCTGCCCTCCTCCCCCATCAGTAAAGGACAGCCACAGCTATTCTCATAAGATTAATTCATCCATAGTAATGGCATAAAATTGTGTAATGGAAAAGTATAAAAGCAAAGCTCTATGAACCAAAAAGTAAAAGAAAAAAAGAGAGTGATGACAAAAAAAACCCCCAGGTAACCAGTTCTTCTGGGGTAAGACTCAGTTTCAGCTTTGCTAGTGTTTCATTAATGCACAGGTAGAGCTGCAGCCTAACACTTAGCATCACCAAGGAACCTAAAGTGCATCCTTCTTATAACTAAAAACTTCCCAGTGCCTTGTGACATGAATAGCATTGGTAATCATGGTCCCTCTTCAGTCACCTGCCACCAGCACAGACAGCTGCTCCTGGTTCGTGGGCTGAAGATCAGACCCAGAACAGGCTCAGGCATAAAAGCAGGAGGGAGGCAGAACTTAGTGACCTAAGCTCAAAGTTGCAGTCCTCAAAATACCCTTCCCAATGCTGCTTCTCCTTGGATGTAACCAACATGGCCTTTGTCTCTTCTCAGGTAGCTGAAACAGTCACCCATGCACATCAGGAGTACTTGCAGGTGAAGTCCTTTGATCCCAATCAGGCAGGGCAGCTCTGGGCACAAAGAAGTGCTGCTCCAGATACTTGGACAGTTATTGAACCCAGACACTCTCAGGGTTAGGCAGCAGCTGATTCACATTACAGTTTTGGCCTGCAGGACCTAATTTTACCTTTGTCCTCCTTTACCCAAATCCTCATCTGGAATGAGCCTCAGCCTAAACACCTACTTCCCAGGAGCACCTCTCCTATTTTCATTTCTACCTGGGAACCATCCACTCTCTCTCCCTATCTAGCCTGGAACTAATCAGCCCCACATGACTTTGCTATGCAGTAGTAATTACCCTCAACCTCAAGGCAGGGTTTTCACGCCTGAACCAAATATAAGTCAACAGAAAAATCTTTGCATCTACCAACAACAGACATGTTCACTATTGGCTAGCGGGCAATTGCTCCAGGGAAATCCTGGTAGCCAAAAGAGAAACACAGTTACACAGTCATTAAATGTTTCCATTAAGTGGTTCCTTACCCTATTTCTTCTCAACTCTTTCATGTGCTTCTATCTGACCCACTGGATACCCCCTGACCATCTGAATGCTATTTCCAGTACCTCCCTGTGTTGACTTTAGGTGTTTTCCCACCAAACAACTCAGCACTAATATCCTGAAGAGTTGACAGGGAGGTCTGTCAGGGGGCAATTACTTAACTTCCTTCTCCTAAACGGAGCAGCCTTCAGGAACACGCAACCTGTGACAACAGGGTAAAAAAAATTAATCCAGGGTGTGCTCTTCTTCTAGCAACTCTTAGAAATGCAAAGAGTTAAGAACCAAGCTGTCCTTCGCTTGCCCAAGAAAATAAAACCTTAAACGTCAGCTCAAGGAAAGAATAAAATACTTTTTCTTTTTTGATGCAGAGTATAAAGCTGGTAATAACAAAAATGTGTTCCTGGTAATATTCTAAATGATCTTTCTTTAATTTAGAGGAATTAAGATGGCTAATTAAGGGGTAATATTCATAGTGCCAGAGTATGCCAGGCAAAAAATGTTTTTTGCGGGTAATTAAGAACTGAGTCTTTGTGATAACCACACCAGTGTATTGCAAGCATATGTTCCAATGCAATGATTATTATTCCTATTTTTAACTAGGTAAGATATGACAATGAAGGAAGGGACAATCTTTAAAAAATAATACAAAGTACATTGCTCTTCATCCTTCACCAGAAGAAAGCTTTTCCTGTGACAAATGCCAGCATATTCCAACTTCTTTTCATTCAAAACCAGAACAAGGAGTTAACTTGCAAAAGTTTCTGAGAACAGGAATTCTGGAACATTTAGACTCAGGAATCTCAAAATATTTTGCTATCAAAAATAACTATTAAATTAGCTACTAAAAACAGTAACAATATCAAATAACAATGAAAATTGTGAAAAAAGAAACATTTCTGACATGAGGAAAATAATATCAGAAAAGCAAACAAGTTTTTTTAATGCTGTCACTTTTTTTAATGTGTCAGAGTTCACAGGCAACAGCTGGATTTTGACGATGTTGCCATTTTCTTGACCACATAGTATTTCAGATGACACTGCTCACCAGGTCAGAGGCTCTGGGTTCAGTTCCCACCTCTGCTCTTCTGTGGACTGCTTATATCGACTCAGGTAAACCATTTAGCATCTCTAAACCTTGCTTTTGATCTCAGTAGTCAGGGTAATATTTATTTTCTCCTGTCCTTGCCTTGTTTGGTTAACTTGCGTGCTCTTTGAAGAAAGACCTGCCTTTTCTTCATTTAAATAGCACCTCCCAAGAGGGCAAAGAGGAATAGCTTCATCTTGTTGTATGTACATCGTACGTACAAATAATGAATGACATTCTCCAGAATGTGCTCGCAGTCACCTTCAGTTCTTTACTGATATGATCTTGCGCTGTGGAAGTAACTTCATCCTTTGTGAAGCTGCGCACCTCACTGCCCCAACCCAATCTTTTCCCTGCTTCAGTAAAGCAGTTTTGACAAATGGGATCTCACTAGCAAAACTAGCAGTAGCAAAATGAAAAATAATGAGGCTAGGAAGCAGCAAGAAGCACAGGAACTACAGTAAGAATGGAGGCACAGTGCTGCACACCAAGGGCAGAGGGAACTGATGGCCCTTTCGGGTATTATCCGTAAGCTGCCAGCATTGCTGAGTAGCCATTAAGCAAGATGAGCAAGGACCTACAGCTGGTCTGTAGCAATGGCCAGATGCACAGAGAGTGCTCCTGCTTTTAAGTATCCAGGACAGCAAATGCAAAAGTGAGAGACCACTTCATTGTACCTTCTTCCAGGCCAAATAAAATCAAATTAAATCCATAATAACACTCCTGTTGCCTTTGGATCGAGCATGTGGGAGGATGGTGCAGCTCTCACCAAGGCACCCAACAGCTGTAACCACTACAAGCTTCAAAAGAGTTGCACCTGAGTGGTTCAGTTTTCAACCTCAGCTCCTTACTTTAACAGAAAAATTAGTTGAACCTGGCTTCTTGGGGGCAGGGAAGCAGCAAGAAAGAAGAGGATCTCCACTGTGCCTCAGAGGCACAGCAGGGCAACAGAGAAAGTCATGAGCTGTCCTTCACTAGCTTGACCTCCAAAAAAATATCATCTTTTTGGAGAGAAAATGCTATAGCTCCAGCAGAAGTCATCACCATTTATCCCTGCAAAACATGAAAATCACTGTTTCAGCAGAGGGCCAAGTCTCAGGGGCAGGGTTGGATGGGGAAATACATATGGCAAAGCTAAGGCCAGTGGGATGCAGGATGAACCATGGGTTCCCATGAACCATGGGTTTGTCTGAAGATCCTGGGCCTTTCCTATATCTACCTTCACAGACCAAACTGTCCATCTCCCAGAATGGTCTCCTGAGACAGAGCAGGCTGAGATGGCATCCAAATCCACAGCATGTTGAAGGACTCACAGGTATCTCCCAGGGATCTCATCTGGTCAAGAACAAAAATAGCCATTGTGGCAGGAGCTTGCTTCACTGTGACTGACCAAAGAGGACTTTTCCATCTCAAGTGATGGCCAAAGTGATTTTCTGATTACAGCTTAAAGGAAGCAGAGACACTAAGTGCAGGTAAGCCTCCAGTATCCAGACCAGGGCTATACTTAAAAACTGAGCCAAATGCTATTCAAAATTGAGCTAACGATCTGAAGTCCTTCAAAAACTTTGTGACCTGTCCAGTTCCAGGAAAAAATATCCTGAAGTACTTGACACTGCAGGTAGCAGGCCTAGGCAATGGCTAAAACACTTATCCAAACCTTTCCAAGACTCGGAGAAGTTTACATCTGCTATTTGCCAAACGCTTGGCACCTGTTCTTATGGTTTAATGATCTGGATGCTGCCATAAACCATTCCACAAGATTTATGAAGCAACATAGCACTGTATATTTGCGAAAGCAAAGGGTAAGGAACTGGAGCCCTCCCACCCAAAATCACTGAGTACCCCATCTTTGACCCACACAACAACTCTCATTGCAAGAAGCTCCTTTCTCCCAGTTATCAGTGAACCAACCTTTTCACCAGACAGCTCAGTAGTTACTAAGAGACAACTCAAAAGAAAAGAGTAAGCTTGCTTGCCAATGGAAATTGGCCTCATCAGAAAAAAAATCTTACCACTTCATGAAGTACTGCCAGCAAATGTCATTAGGCTATTAGACTGCTAGAAGAACAAAGGAACTGCGACATGGGGTCAGTCAAAGGCCCATCCTGGCTGGTGCCCTGGTTTGGGCAGTGAGCAGGGGAGGAGGTAAGAAGGAGCCATGCAGAGGGTGAGCATCCCTGGGCATATGCTCCCAGTCTCGGCAGTGTTTGGTTCATTCCCAAGAGGGAAGTTGCATCCAGACCATCAGGTTTAATAATTGCCAGTGGGACAATCAAAAATAATTATAACTTTCAAGCGTAACAAATTGCCCAACAGTTGTGGAGTCCAACCCCCCGCTCCTTTTAACATTAAATTCATACACTTTAACAGAGGTGCTTTTGTGTTGGGTTTTGTTTAAGCTGGCGTGGCTTAATTTACCAGCCCCTCAATCAACAGCACTTGAAACTTGTCCCTCCCTCCTGACCCCCTTCACCCTTTCATAGACCACATCAGAGATTTTCTAACATGCCCTTCCTGAAAGTTGTCCATCAAACTAGTCCTGTTCCTTTTCTCCATTTAGCTCAACATTGCTTTCCTGTGGATATGTGCACACTAACTTCAAGAGCCTAGGGGAGAGCTCGAACGAATAACGTGGAGGCAAAGGAAGCCAAAAAAAGGGTTGTGCTGTGAGCTTTTTTTGATCATTCAAATGCTCATGAATTGTCAGAAAACTGGACAGGTAATACCTTTTCTAAACAGAGTCTTTAATTTGGAAAAAATACTAAAAGCTCAGCATTTCACGCCTCCACTGAGATATGCCTCTGGCTACCCTTTTATTTTTCATGCCGTGTTTTCTGAAACGTTACATTCAAGAGAATATATTGCCTTCAAATCATGTACACATGCATGTTTATTAAGTCATTACCATAGCCTTAAGTCCATAAAATCACTGTGGACTGCAATACCACATGTGCATCCAGCAATTAGATGAATAAATTAACCCTGAAAAATTTCTGCTTGGGGTGGAAGTGAACAAGCTGTACTGTGAAAGTTGAAATAACACTCCAGAATAGAGAAATCATTTTGTATTTGAAAGACTGCTACCTGGGTAGTGCACAGAAAAAATAAAAAAAAAAAAGAAAAAAAATCACCTAATCATGCTGATGATTACCAATAGCTTTAAATTTCTGAAGTAAAAGGAAGAAAAAAATAGTAGAAAACAAGGATCTGGCAGAGCACACAGTTCCAAAGTGCATTACTCCATCAGCGTCATTTTCTATGCGGCAGTGTTCTTTCAATTATTTCTTCCCCTCTCTTCCTCTCTGCAAAGAAAATTGGCAGAAAAAGTTGCCTGCAGGATCAGAGAGGGGTATTTTTATCAACCTACAACTAGATTAAAAATCCTTTATCTGAAATGCAGCAGAGGACTGGCCTAAATTAAATCCCATCTCCCTTTGCTTCTAGGCTGTGAAGGAGTATCACACGAAGGGCATTTTGCTTAATTTGTATTATTTTTTAATTTCTGTTGGGTTTAGTTTACACTTGCACAAGTTACCCATGCAAAAATGAACAAGAGAGGAGCAGAGAGCTACATAGTAAATGTCCAAAAGGGGATGTCAGATGAGGGATGTTAGCTGAAACTTTTGGTCAGTCCATCACCTGAGGGCACAGGAGTAGGGCAAGCTCAAAGGTCTGAAGGGCAACCTCTAGCCAGTGCATCATTAGCCCGGACATCAGCTTTCTACTCTTGCTGTAGTGCCCTCTTTATCTCCACAGAGACTATTCACATGGCAGAGCATTTGCAGAACCTGGGCTTGCTTGAATTTTTAATGGTATTAATAATCACTGTTTGCAGTGTTTCACTGCAGTGTGACTACCAGAGAACCGAAATTTCAGTAACTGGGTCACCAGAAATGCCCTCTGTCACCATGCCCTTCACATTGCTGACATAATCATCAGGTGTTAACTGCACCCACACACATGCAGTCACTTAATTATGCCCATTTGACGCAAGCCTCTTTTATCTGCACAGCCCTAAAGTCCAGGGATGTTGATGCTGCAACACAGATACAGTTGGATAAAAATGGGGAAGAGGACAGTAAACAAGGTTGGGAAACAGAGGCAGGAAAAAACAGGGCCTGAGAAGGCGGCATCACGGTCTAACTAGTTACTTTCCTGTGAGCAAACCACTTGGCTTAAACAGGAAGGGTTATAAACATTTGGGTCTCTTCCCTTTCAACTCTGTGACGGACACCACCACCAAAAATACGGTTGGGTGAAGAATCAGCAGACAACCTTTCCAGGATATTTTTGGGTAGTTGTTCCAGTTTTTGCACTGCTGCCTTCTCTGGCTCTGTGTCATGTCAGAGTGTACAGGAGCAAACAGCTATTAACTTGGCTCAGCAGTGATTGCTATGCACAGTGGCCTGGGCAGAGATTTTTCATTTCATTTTCATACATCATTTACAGCTTGGTGCAGCCATTCCAGAAAGTCAGCACCAATCTCCTTAAGTTAACATGGAACAAACAGGAAAGGAGATAGAATTCTTCTGTAGTTATTTAAAAGTCTTGTCATGTCTGGGCACATTTGGTGCTACTACTGATTTCATTTTCAATATACTTGACTGATATAACGAAGTCATTTCCTTGAGAATACACAGGGGAGGCCTGGACAGCATTAATGTAGAAAAAACAAACATAACCAATTTGCTTGTAACAAACCTATTTTCTGTATTGCCCTTTGCTTGTTGTTGGGTATTTTTTCCTCACATTTTGTATTAATATGATGGGCCAGATTCTGATTTGCAGCATTGCTGTAAACCCCCTAAGGAGCAAATGGAATTTCTCCAGATTTATAAGTATAACACAGATGAGGGTAAGGCCCTGAAGCTGGTCTCAAAATAGATTATACAGCTCCTCCTGTTTATTCCTCAATTGGGACTGCTAAAAAATATATGTGAAAAGTGCTCCAGAAGTGTCCAAGAGTCCTCCTGCACCCAAGTTCAGGCAATCATTATGTCTCTGTCCTTTAATCATTTGTCGTCTCTGGTTCAGTTACAGGCTCTATGAAGAGAAATATAATAATAACTCCTTTGCAGCCTCCAGTGGCTATAAGGAGGATTAATTAGTTAATGTTTGCACAGTACAGGGGCAGGCTCTGTGCTGATTTATGCTTGATGCATGTCAGCTGGGGTGGATTAAGGTGGGAGCCAACACATATTTGAGCCTCTTGCAAAGAACCCACCAGGTCTAATGCTACTAATTCGCCCTTTGTTTAATTTTTTTCTCTTTTTACAATGGCTTCACAGAGCTGACAAGGCTTCATACTATCTAGGGAGATCTGCAGCTGGGTGTGGGGACCAGCCTGGCACTGGTCTTTAGGGAACATCTGAGGCTGTAGAGATAAAGTCATGGTAAGCAACTCTCCAGAACAAGGAGTGGTGGCACAGAGCTCTGACTCCATGAACAAGGGGATAAGCAGACTTTGCTTTAAAACTAAGTGAGGCAGTGGAGAAACAGTTATTTAAGGAAGAAACTGTTTCCTTGGTTCTTCTAGATCTCTGCTTTGCACAGGTGCAACCAGGACATTTAGGTACTTTACTGACATTGGTGAAGAAGCGATGGTATATACCCTTAGATAAGGCAAAATAAGCAAAAATAAGTCTAATTTGGCTTTTCAGTTTGAAAAGTCTTCTAGGCAGTGTTTGCATTTCACAGCATAAGAGCATATGGCACTATTACTTGATCCTCTTACCAAGGGCAACATTGACTTTCCCCTAACCCAACAGTACACACTGTTGAATGGTTAAAACAATGTTCCAGTAAACAAAATGTTCAAAAGCCAGAATCTGTACTGTTATCCTTCTCTCCTTTGCCCTTTGAATCCGGGCCAGGAACATCTCATGTATCATATGAAAGGATTGCCATAGTGAGAGCATAGTGACAGTCGCACTGATACCAGCTGCAGCAGTGAGCACTGGTGTGCAGAGCAGATCTGCTGCTGAGCTTGATTTAGTGCCTGCCTATTCTGGGAATCATGAGAAAAGGCAAGAATACAGTACTATTCCCCCATGCAAACTTGGTCCCTGTGTAATTTTTCCAGGAGGTACATCCCATAGCTTCCCCACAATAGTCCAAGAATGATATTTGGATGAGCTTTCATGTGAAACAGGCCAGATTAATTCCTGTGACTGAACAGGGAGCCTTGATGCCTAATTCAGCCTTCTATGTTAGATGCCTGAAACCAGAGAGAGTAAATAGCCCTTGTCAAATAATCGTTCTGCTGAAATCAGCCTGACTTACAGTACCCAATAATACTTCTGGTTAACAAAGATAAAAGTGTCAGGTCCAAAAATCCTGGCAGATACTAAACTTCAGAATGTATAAAGCAATGACACATCAAAGAAAAGAGGGGAATAGAAGGAAAGAACCCTTTGTATTTAAGACTACCACAGCTTACATAGCACCTTTTGTCAGGACCAGCTCTCAGGATATCTGCTTATGTGAGAATCTTGCAGGGGAGAAGGGGAGGGAGGATTCTTTGCCTCATTGAAGTTAATAGCTAACTGAATTCAATGGAGCTAAATTCCTCTCTCCCTGTGTGCTTAGCGGAATACCACATTTGTTCAGTCCCTTGTACTTCATCCTACTGCCCTCTGCTACATGAAGTATTACTGCATGCCCAGATACAATTTTCTCATTTTGTTGCCTCAGTCATGGGCCCATAAAAACAGTTTTAATGGATAGAATTGTTAATTGTAGGAATAGGGAAATAGATCTGCCATCAATGTTAATATCCTTTGATAAGTAGCTGTCTAGAAATCACTTCAAAGCAACAGAGAGACATTGAAGTAATTTCCATCAAGAACAGTGCTTGATAGACACATGAGCAGGTAAATAAAACCCTAAGTTAGCAGGATGGCACATACATATTTATACATAAATGCATGCTGATGCAAAAGGGCTCTTTCAACCGATACAGAGAGATGCAAAACATTTTGGTGAGTCACTCTACTAACCAGGCTCAGCAGCCACTAAATGAGATGGGAACCGATAGGCTACATGAAGACAGGAAGCTCCTGGTGACTCTAGCACAGAAAAAAATTGAGGGAGTATTTCCTGAGACTGCAAGTACAAATGAAAAGACAAAATAGCTACGACAAAGAGTCAGAACAAGGGTGAGAAAGCCCCAGAATGGTAGTTTGAAATGCTGGAGAAGACATGAAGAATTCCAGTCCTAGCTTTGAGGAGACGCTGAAACAATCTGTCATAGACTGGCATACAGTGAAGGTGAAGAAGATTCAAAGGTTTTAAAAAAGAATGTGTTAATAAAAAAATAGGAAATCTGGGTGGTGAAGGAGTAGGAAGGAATTTAAAAGTATTTATTCAATGCATCTGTGAATTAAAGAAATTATTAACTTTTGATGAGCTTTAATTGAAGATGCTCCAAAAGCAGACTAATGTAGGCGCAATGATCAAAGATTTTAGGGACAAAAACTCTAAAAACAAATCCTCAGGAAGAAGGAAGTTTGGAAAATATCCAAAGGGGATTATCTCATGAAAGACATAGTAGGAACACTGCTTCTTTATATTCGTCTCTGTATTAAACATGTAGTAAACTGGTGTTTTTCAAAGCAACCACAAAAAATCGATCATCAGAATGATGTGCATATGACCAGTCTGGAAGTGTCCAAGTGGGAGTTCACCAGTATGATCTGTGCAGTTTTAAAAAAGGATCATTCATAGCAGCATTACAGTAGTGTCTAGGGGCCAAGCTATGATCTCTTTGTTCTAGGCTCTGAAAAAACAGTGCAGAGAGTTTGCCCGAGGAACTAATGACCTTAACAGACAAGACAAAAGGTTGGAAAAGGAAATAATCCAGGAAAGACAGACTACTCTCCCAACATGTGCCAAGATAGATCTATATCTTTGTATAAGCTAGGGCCAAAAGTGGAGTAGAGGATCCCAGTCCTTTGAACACACACTCATTGCTCAAGCAGTTCCAAAGTACATATGACAACTGCGCACTGCCGGTTACCTTCAGTTTGGGGGTCACAAGTCAAAACTTAGACCTCCTAGGAAGCTAAAGGATTGTAAAAACTTGTGCTTTTTACTGTAAGAAGGCTGAATGCAGCATATGTGAAAGATTAAAGGAACATCAGGCAGCTGTTAGAGGTTTGCAAGTTATGAACTCGGCTTGCTTTGGCAGCATCTTCTGCGAACAGAGAGGTAGATGGAACAGGATAAACGTTGGTAGCAAAGTCCAGTGGTCTCAGTGGACTCTCAGGATTTCTGCCACCTAAGAACACTGTAGCACAGCTATGCCATACATGAGGCCATTAACTTGGTCATATTTATTAGCCAATCACATTTTCTTAATTGTTTGACCTCACCTGCCTTTATCCCTTAGATTAATCCAAGCAGAATTCTGTGCTTCCCTGGCATTTCACTCTGTGACATGTTGCCTACCAGAGCATAAAGAAAGCACTGAGACCATTTCCAACCAAAAAGGTGCCTGGAAATTAAGGAGAAATGGCAAGCACATACCATGCAGAACTGAGCATTACCCAGGCCTGTACAAATATCCAAAGAGAGGACAATCAAATATAAATTGCTATTAATCTTCCTATGTTATCACTGCCCATGAACTGGGAACCATTTTGGAGGCATTATAATCTGCAGTATGCTGAAGGCCTTTGCTCATCACTGAACATGGCTTATAGAAGCAGCCCTACAGACTAGAATTCCATCTTGTCCCAAACAGTGGCCAAAGGCAGATGTCCAGGACAGAACATAAGAGAGAAAGCCTGCAGTGATATTTCCTACTATGTAGGCTTTCTGAGTCAGGGGTGCTGTCAGTAGTCTTCACTATATTTTTTCTTCCATCAATCTGCCTAGGGCTAGTTTGTTTATTTGTTTGTTCTGAACCCCATAAGTAGGTACAGCAACTTGTGGCAAGAAGTTTCACAGAACTACATACCATGTAAAGAAACTATTCCTTCCACCTCCTTTGAACCAATTATCTGCCAGTTTCTTCTCATACCCCTTATATGCCCTTATGTGGGGGAGGACAGTGAGCAATCCTTCCTTATTTACCATTTTTATGACATCCCATCCATCAGTATAGATACCTTCAATTATCTCATCTCCAGCTTGAAGACTGTTATTCCAGTCAGTTGTTCCTTGGACAGAAGCTCTTCCATATTACATTCTTGCTGCCCATCTCTGAACCTTTTCCATGTATGCTATATCCTTTATGAGATGGGATGTACCAGAAAAGCATACAGCATTAAAGAACTACAAAGTGACATAAAAATGCTCCCTGTTGTGTTCTCTGTTCCTCTCTAGATTTTTTAACATTTGATTTGCTGCTTTGTCAATATCACAGATGATGCACCATGTCATTAAGGAATGAAATTTGAGGGAAATAAATACAGTTTCGCAGAGACAGAAGCTACTACTGGCAGCATGGCCCAGACAGTCTTAGATGTAATTGCCAACAAATTAATTCACCAAAGAGTGCTGAACCACTGATGCTATTTTAGGCTTCGTTTTGGTAAATAGCAAGCACGTTACGGAAGAAGCGATCAAAGAAAATAACCTTTGACTGAGCGATCACAAGTTGATTCAGTTTAAATTAAATGGAAGAGTAAACAAAAATAGGTCTGTAATTAAGGTTCTACATTTCAAATAGGCAAAATCTGAGAAATTAAGGGAACTAATTAGTGAACTCATCTGGACTAAAGAACTGAAAGGCATGAATGTGGGAAAGGCCTGAGATTCCTTTCAGCCAAAAGTATAGAAACTAACTCCAGCATGTGTCCCAGGCCAGGGAAAAACAAAGCCTGTAAAAATTACTCTAAATGTAAATGAATGGGTAAACCACCTCAACAAAGGATAATGGCAATCAACCAAGGTCCAACAAAGAATGGAAAAAAGACAACTCAGCAAAGAGAACAGTACTTTAGAGGTCAAGAAGCTTGAGACTAAAATGAGAAATGCCAAAACTCAAGTGGAGTGAGACCTTGCAAAGGCTACAGAAGTAAATAGAAATAGGGTCTTCAGCCCTATGAATAAAATAAACAGCTGGGAAAGGAGTGGAGCAGATAAGCAAGAAGTTAAAGACTTGAAGGTTCCAGCCCCAAAATTAGACAGATACTTTACACTGATTTTTCAGCAAAGATAATAGTGATAAAGAATGGCTGGATGGCTGACAATAACAAAAGGATGGCAAGGACCACATCTGAGAGAAGCTAAGCTCAAAAAGCCTAATGCCTTCAAAAGCATCTCCATCTTCTTGGTGTTGCAGCTACCAATGTGAGACAGCACACCAAAACAGAGAGTTGGTAGGCGGGAGAGTCCATGGAAAGGGGAGAGAAAAGGAAAGGGAATGGGAGATGAGAGGAATGATGTGAGCTAAGACAGGAGGTTAAGATGAACTTGCATGTGAAGTGCTGTTGAATTGTCCCCAGGCACCTGCTCCAGGAACTCCAGAGGCAGTGAAGACCCCAGTGGGACAATGGGCATTTTTACCCCCAATAGTTGTGTTTTTCTCCTCCGAGAACAGACGGTCTGCTCCAAAAGCTATTTGCTCTTCACTCCTTGATATGGGAGAGCTGCAAATTTGAAAAATCTTTAAAATACTCTTGAGTGGCACCAGGAATGAGCTAATGAGAGTGTTCTCCTGTATAAATATTGGCTATAGGTTAGTCTCCAGAAAGGCTTGGAATAAATGGGATAACCTTTTTGTTTGGGAGACCTTAAAATATGAGTCGCCCCACGGGGAAAATTCAACAGAAAAGTCTTTGGGCAATTTCTGGCTGCTGAATGTTTATGCTAATACCACTCTAAATTAGAGAAAAATAAAGTAAATTTTGTTCTGCACAGGAAGGGCACATCAGGTGGGGAGTCTATTCTGCCAGAGCTACTAAGTGAGACAATAACTCACTTAAAAAATTATTTAGCTATCAGCTGGGAAACACATCACTCTCATTTGGCAGGGCATGCATGGCTTACAAGACATTAATCAGGTATCCACTGGAGAAGAAAATAGTGATACTTTTACAATAGACTGTAATTTCAAGGGTGGTTAATAAGTGAATAAATAAGACAGCTATCAATACAAGTAGATGCATTTTTTGTATCTGTAGAACTCCATTAAAAGAGCCACACAGCCCTTTCATCACATTGAATTCATGCTAAAATATCTTCCTGGCCCCAGCTGCACTCTGTAGCCTTCCACATTGCACCATACTCTTCAAATAGCCTCCCAATGAAGAGCTTCCTTGCCTTTCCTTGCTGTACTCAGGACCTGCATGTCCAACATCTGTCCTACCAAATGACCCTGTCATGGAGTCCAAGCCCTGCTCAGCATCTGCTCTGGAAGATCTGCTGAAATCAGCAGCAGCTGAAAGTCCAAAGTCCTTTGAAAATTCTGGTTGCAGAGCATCAGCCATAGGGTTGCCATATTTCTGTCCCAGGTTTTCAGGAAGAATTAGACATGCTATGCCTACATTTCACAGATGGTCTATGCTTGGAAACACATGGCATTTATTGTGCATATACAGACCATCTGTCCAGTGTACAGACCAAAGGCCTGTGGCTCCTGGAAATGCTGGACACACCACACGTGCTCTATAGTTTATCTGGGCACATGCAGAAAATGTATCTGAAATTTTTACTCTGCCTGAGCAGTCAGAGCCTCTGAAATCCCAGACAGAGGTAATGAACTGCTTAACTTAAAATTCTGTAGGGGTAGAAAATGTACGTCCACAGTATACAATAGCTCAATGCTCTTTCACAGGATAAGAAGGATCTTACCAACGCTGCCTGATCTGTTGTGAGCAGAACAACAGTTAAAGTATACCACTGGAAGGGAACCAGGACCTCTCCAGCCCTCAAGAAAGGGACTGAACCCTCTAATGAAACAGTCAGGAGAAGAGATCTCAGTCTCAACAGCCAGAAAGGCTGGGGCATTTGTGATAAACTGATTTCATGGGAACAACTTGGCAGCTCCAGAAAAGTGCCTTGAGATTTCAGGAACACACTCCTGTTCCTTCCCAGCCATACTAACTCCCATGCAAGACAACTGAGGTGGGTGTCACAGGTGTCCCAGGGTTGATCTTCTCTGCATAAAGGGGTATAGAAGACCTGACACAGTTTCCCCTATGCTCAAATTCCCTGGTCGCCTCTTGCGACAGCTCTCTCACAAACATGTTGCAAAGCGCGTGCTGGGTGAGGGATGTGTGGTCAGAGCATGGTGTCCACTGACCAGTCAGCCTCACAAAAGCTGTCAAAGCTCAGAAGAAGGCACAGCTTCTCTGGAGTCAGTGCAATCCAACCTTTTGGGAGGGTGGCAGATCCCTAAAAAAATTTCTAGCAGTGATGCTGTCACTTATACAGAAATCTAAGTCTTTTCTTCCTTTTTGCCTAGGTAATCTCAAATGCATGAGTACCACACCGAGCCAAAAGGCATTGCTGACCTACTGTGGAGGCAAAAAGTTGCACAGAATCTGCTGCAGCACTGAAGAGTTGCACACACCTCTCACGAGTTACATATACACATGCAAATTGCTGCTCCGGGTGGGAAGCAGGACACCCACATGTTATTATAATACGTCCCCTAATCGAAAGGAAGTTATATAGAGATGATCAGTATATTTGATACCTGGATATTTCAGGCAGTCCTGCCCTGAGGTTCTTCTCTGAATCATCTGATCACATATCACCTCAGCTGTAGCTCGGTGGGTGGAGAGGAAGAGTGATGATAGCATATGTCTTCTCCAAAGGTTACACCTGCCAGACGGAAAGGCCTCCTGAAGATGCAGTAGCAGCTAGAGGTTACTTAGCTGCTCACCACCTCTCACTTTCTTTTCTCCACATAAAGGGCAGCTGAGCAATTACTGAAGGAAAGGAACAAGCAGCCTACGCCTGCACACGTGAGGATCCTGTTACAGGAGCACAAATCCTGAGTCAATGGCATTCAAATGCAGCCTGAAAAAAACAGCTTTGACAAAGCTTGCTTTATTAGCACCGTTTAATCACAGAAAGGTGCTTTGGTGCTGACCAGACTGGGAATACCTGTGTGCTGCCACCATTAGCTAAACCACACCTCGGGCCTGCAGTCAGAGACACCCCCGTGATCCTGGTGTGCCCAGCAGGAGACAGCCACACGCGCCTTCGGGGGACACCCCGTCCCCCTCCTCAGACACCCTGCTCAGCGTGTCCCCTTTGGGGCCGAGAGGAGGTGGAAAGCAGCCCTGGACAGAGGCTGCTGGAGTGAGGAGTCTTGTTGCGAAGCGTAGGACAGGACAGCGCGGCAGCCATCTTGGGGGAAGGCACCGAGGGAAGGGCGTCATGCCCCGATGGCTGTGCTCACTCACCCCGGCAGAGCAAGGGGTCTCTGGACAGTTGGTGCAAGTCGGAAAAGCCACCAGATCTTGTGAAATCCTGAGGGAAAGAGGAGTCAGCTCAGCCCAACCAGGAGCCCTGCAGCGAGGCATCACGGTGCAGCCCGCGGTCTCAGCCAGCATCATCCCGAGGAGATGGAAAGGGAGGGTGGAGGCATGGCCTGCTCGCCAGCTGGGAGGGTGAGAAAAGCCACAAAGGTGAGACTGAGAGAGGGAAAATGACTCAGAGGCTCGAAGCCTCAGACAAATGGGAAGCATAAATAACAATGAACACCCAGATGCTCAGAGCTGGGCAGCCACAGGAGATAGCCAGATTAGAAAAGCCAAATAAATGTGTGTGGGAGTGGATATGAGATCAGAGAAGCAGGGTCAGGCAAGTTCAAAAACAAGCTCTGAAAGTCCTTAGCATACTATTGAACTTGACCGGGAGGAAAGGAAGCCTTTGAAAGTGGTGAAGGGACAGGGTGATATAATACCATAGCCTGCACGCAGAGAATAGCGTGGCTTTGGCATAATGAAAATCTCAGTGCACTATTCTTCCCTTGCTTAGCCTCGTTTAAATCGTGAATAATGACAGGGCAAACTACAACAGGTTAAAGCCAGTGGGAGGGAGAGAAGAATCACAACCCTTTTGTTTAGAGAAAGGCCCACAGGAAAAAAAAAAAGCAATAGCAGGAGATTTACAGCAGTCAAGAGGAAAATGATCGCGGATGGCATAAATAGGAGTTACACCAGCAGAGCTGCAACAGGGTAGGGTCTGGAGAAGGAAGCAGAGGAGACTGCAGGAGTGGAAAGGAGAAGGCTAAGCAAAAATTAGGGGCAAGCAAAATTCAGCGTAGTTTCAGTTAGAGGGACAGCTTTGCCATGTGCCCCAAATCACAAAACTTCCTTCTCTAACTAGAAATGTGAACCCAGGACCGGTTGTGCTAGCACACATGGATTCATACTAGTCTCTTCAGAGGACTTGGGAAGGGTGGCCAGTGCTTCCGCCACCTCCTTTTCTAGTGGCTGAACTACATTAAAAGGGCAGCTAAAAATATATGCAGAACCATTACTTGGCCATGAAATCGCTGTTCTGGTCACCATATGACAGCAATGCAGCTCTGGATGGCACAGGGCAGGCTGAGTAGGATAGGTGTGGGGACGCTATCGATGCCTTTGAAATGTTGTTCCCACATGAGAAAAGAATTATAAATTGGGAGTCCATGCTTTGGATGCAACTTGCTCCCAAGTCACCAGCTAGACACCCACCTTATTTTGCAACCACACTATTACCAGAGAGCTCCAAACACTTCGGTGCCCATGATAGTGTATGTTAAACCAGGCTATCAAGCAAAGAATCTCTCCAGAGATGTTGTCATTTTCGACTGAGTTTGCAGGGCAAGAGCTTACATGAGGTGCCTTTTAAGACAGCTAACAATTGCTTTGTTTGTCACAAGGAAAAGAAAAAATGAGTTTGGGACCCCATAAAAGAATAGTTTGGGGGTTGTAATTTTGTGTTTACAAACTTCTGATATAAAAGCAGAATTTCTAATGAAGAATGAATGTAAAAAATCCCTGGGGATTGCAAGTGAATCTCAATACTTTAAACTGGCCCTGGTACATAATCTTGCTGTATGTCATATAATGCATACATATACATCCTGCTACCAGCATCCTATCAAACTAAAATGACAAACACTGCCTAGCCATGCTGTTTCTGCAAGAAAGGCAGGCTTCTGTTTTTTTCTCATTTGGGAAAAAATGACATTGATATCAAGCAAGAGATTAGCGTGTGTTCCTGGATAGGAAGAATAGCAGTGGTGGAAAATATCCCCTATTCCCAAATGATAGGGATGAGTATATCTAATTAAAAAATAATCTTTTATTGTCTGCCAACTCAATCTAAGTTTCAATATACAAACCAGCAATTACAGGAAGTAGATAATCAGTTATGCATTTGAAAGACTTTCTGCTGAATTACGTGTCCTTTAATTACATGTACATTTTTAAAACAAATACTGGATTTCTTAGAAGTGAAGGAGAAGGAGTAGCCACCAGACTAGGAATGGATTTACTATATCCATGGCCAACAGAAACAATCTGGAGTAACAAAAGCTAATCATCCTATTTTAAATCATGTGTCACAAATACCTCTAAGAACTAACTTTCATTGCCCTAAGGCACCTTATGTATTCATGTTATCCTTCTAGTTTTTGAAGCATGAACATCACTGAATTTTAAGAACCAAAAACAAATGCTGAAACCTTTAAAGGTGTTGCTGGCACATGTGTGTGTATGTAACAGAGCTATTAATTGGATACATATTTTTCTGTCATATATACATGCCTAATACACAACATTTGTTGCAGAGATTTCTGTGCAGTGGTGTGTCTTTTTCAAAGTACATTAAAGATGCCAAACCTGCAGGTAGTAAAACACAGAGTGTGAATGTCAGGCTTAAAATATTCAAGGATGTAAACTGATGCAGGCATCCCTCTTACCATAAGCAAAGCTGAGGAGTGAATGTCACATTTGCAGAGCATGTTTCTGCCATCATCACCACTCCGGTTCTCATTAAAGCTCACTCCAGTGTCCATCACAAGGGACAGTGGACTATGCGCTGTCTCTCAGACACACCAGGCCTCCAGAGTATAAAGGGGCAAGGGGAAAAAGTGATGGGGGGCTTACAGATTGGACAATTTGCTGATTACCTGTTGCTGGTAGCTGTTGCTGATAGGTGTTGCTATTTCCGTCTTTCAAGATGCACTCCTAAGTATTGCTAGATCCTCCACGTCTTCTCCGTGCTGTCTGCTCTATCGCACAATTCCCTCCAGAAAAGCTTGTGGCCCTCTCCTATAAATTAGATCCTTTAACAGTGATAGGTATCGCTACCGCTTCCTCCAAACAGATTTTTGCTGCAGGCACTGGCTCTTCCTCCATGGTTGACACTGCATGGCACTGAGTAGCTATAAATCTAGCAGTAATATCTACAGGCTTAAACATCAGATTTGGTCTTCTATTTTTAGAATTCTGAGTGGGTTTTTTGGTTGTTGGGCTTTTTTAAGGCAAAATAACCCATACATGTGCAAACACTACCGGAATAATCCCTAGGCATGCAGCGGTGGCTCCCTCTAGTCCTAGGTCAGATGGAGTGTCCCTGCTTGCATCAGCTCACCAGCACACTCACAAAATGTGTTCCCTTTCTGCAGTGTTCAGCACTGAACATGTTTCTGGTCTCCAAGACAGGCTGTAAACTGCAGGGAGTAGGTCTCCTTCACTGGCCATCTTCTGGCAGCATCCTGGGACTAGAAAGGCAAAGGGGTGACAAGGAGGAGAATTGCTCTGGTATGGGATTTGTGGATGTGATGCTCCTACATCCACTGGTGCAGAAGGTGGGGGCAGAACACAGGCTTCAGGCCAGCAACATGCTAATGCTGATTCATGGCTCCAGAAGGAGGAGAGGAATCTGGCTGCTTCATCTCCAAGTTTTCCACCTTTGAGTAATCACACCGACTCAGATGTGAGTAGATGACAAAAAAATTCAAAAGCTGTTATTTCAAATTGCAGGGTAAGGAACTACCAACCTCCCTGGAAATGTCTTGCTTATAAGCAGATTTATGTTCATCCCAGACTGCTTGGAGGAAAAATTATCACCAGCATCCCACTGCAGTTGTGTCTATCCCACTCAAGTGTGAGATACCAGATTGGCACCAGCCCGCTTATCCTGCTTAATTGGATAAAATTATTGACTTCCTGCAGTTTAGTGTTTTATTGGGATTTTGTTTTGCAGAGGGACTTGGATTTGCCAGATTGTAGTTAGTAGTGCTGCTATGTTTTGTTTTGCCTGGACAGCTGCTAGGTGGCAATGTACTTACCACTTTTTGTACAGCTTTTTATGTGAAGTTGCAAAAATTCAAAGGACCTGTCTGCAAAGGGCTCTATTTTCAGCTGTTGCTGGTGCAACTTATTTACATGGGTTACTTGTTTAATAGGAAGGAGCATTAGTGTTTGACCTTTATTTACCATTCATTAAAACATTGTGCATTAAATTTATCACCCAGATGTATTTTAATATACATAAACATCATTCTCTGAGGCCAATATCTATCCTTTGATGGACACTCCTCTTCTTAACATTTCAGAAGATATTGACTATAACATCATTTCCCTTTGAAGTCAGCCTATATATCACATTTCAAGTATAGCTACAACAGTCATTTTAAGGTGCCAAACAGTACCTTAAACCTTACCTTGTCAGATTTTACTCCTCCAACTTCTAAAATCAGTCACTTTTACCTTCTTTTCATTTATTTTCTATTGGAAAGAGTTTCCCCAGAAGTGCCAGGACTCATTAATGAAAATCTGTCAAGTCCTCTCAAGCACTATCCTCTTTCTCCAGGGGTTCCCCCATTATCCCCAGTCATTGTGCAATATCCTAATACATGCAATTAGCCAGGCAGATCACAGATGGAAAAAGGACATTCCAGTTTAAAGAGGAATTTTTGGCGATGCAATACACAGCAGTGTGCAGGCAGACTCCATCTCTGCTTGGATCCAAGGGATGCTATATGGACAACACTAGCACATTTGGCCTGCACTGATGTATCATCTTGTCTCTCACTGAAGCTTATTAGTTGCAGCTCAGCACTATGTTCACGTGGCTTCAGTGACAAGGACTGTGGGCAGAACATGCTCATCCCTGCCTGGATGATGTCTTGCAGACACTCTAACAGATCCTCCATTATCTCCCTTTGGATTAGGAACAGGACTCTACACTGGCTCTGAAAAATCAAATTATTATTTTTTTACCTGGACAGCTACCACACATTTCATCATCTCCACTAGCAGGAAGAAATAATTACAGATGGGCAACATACCCTTTTGTCAGTATTCAGTTCAGGAAAGGACATTTAATTCTTGACCACGCAATTCTTCTCTCTGTCCCCCAGCTTCTCACAAGAAGCTGGGTACACTCCAAACAGATGCCCAAGCACGCACCATTGCATCAGCACTGCAAAAGGCTGCTGGGGTCTCTGGCACTATCCAGAGTTACCAGCACAGCCAGGTAGATGGGCCTGGAGGAAATGCAAAGACTGAAATTGGAAATGAGAAGGGAAAGAAACTAAATTTTCAGCACACCTAAAAGCAATCTAACAAACACACATTCCCTGAGCAATGACTAGTTAAAATGCAATTTACAAAACCACATTTCCTTTAATGCCATATAAATAAGTTACTTGGTCATATTCTATGGCCTCAGCTATACAAGAGGTCAGGCTAAAGAACATAATGGTCCCTACTGGCTGTGAAAATCCAGGAATATATGGTCATTGCAGTTTCAACATTTTCTGAAAAATTTATTCCAGTGTCTAATTTACATCTAGATAATGTGACTGATTATGAGTAAAAAATACCTTCAGTGAACAGAGTAAATCAATAGGGTAGTTGATGAAAAGGGATTTTCTCTGAGTAACAAGATATACCTCTCACAAAGGAAACAATAGCCTGGTCGGTTTTCCCCAGGGTTCCTAGATTAATAAATGTGTTTTCATTACAGTGATGATGATGGTGTATGGTAAAGTTGTATAAGAATCAGGACAAACAGCATGAAGGAAATACATTTTATCACACATCAGGAAGTGCCTTTTAGGATCAAACAGTTGTTTCTGGCCCACACTAGGGATGTGCTATAGTGAGGCACAAACTGCTGGTGTCTCTTTCCTGGAAGAAAGCAGGACCTACAAAAGCCACAGAAGGGTTTCCTCTCCACCCATTCTCATGTCCTGACAACCAGCCAGGACGATGGCACTGTCACCTTTGGGTGAGCCTCTGCTTGCCCACAGTCTCCATAGGGGCAAAACATTGATGAGAAAGAATATTTCCTCCCCTTCTGTCCCCCCTGATGGTCTCAGTCTAATCTGAATTCTCTGTGATATGATGCAGAATCACCTACAAGAGTCACACTGATTGTTTATAGCAGCTTTAACTTTCCAACCCATGCTAGGACTCTCATATAACAGATCAACATCTGGGGAAAGGATTGTCCTTTTTTCTCCAAACCCTTAATATAGCCCTAGCTGGAATGATGTATATTTGTATCATTCACGTCAGCTCCTTAAAACTCAAAATATTGCAAGTCTCAATTACAGTTCCCACCTGTTTCTATCATGGTTATTGTTCCTCTTAGTCCAATGTGCCCAGGTCCCTGTCCCTCATCTTTGGCCCGTACAGAAGTAAGCACAAGTTTGTTAGAACAGGACGGGAAGTTTGTCTGTCCAAGGTTATTAGTTCACCCTCCTCCCACCCTGCACTGACCCACCAAATCTGCTGCAATTGCGTGTTCAACCTGCACTTAGCTTTGGTTCAGTTTAAACTGCAAAGTCTTTGGGGCAGAAGCCACATGGCCTCATCTGAGAAGGATTTTAATCCTTCTGCCTGTAGATGTTAGCCAAGAAACTGACATGAAATCAAGAGGAAATAATTTATCCCACATACATCTACCCTAAGGCCCTATCACCATCATCCAAAGTATTGTTTTTAGAGATAGGCCACTGGCCTAATAGGACTGTGGTGACAAACCAGTCTTGCAATTCTGAGGTTTCTTAAAGCACACTCTCCATTTATGGTGGCTGCCAAATCATGAATAATTTACCACCTTATGTCAGAGTGGTTGGATCTGTGGACCATAATTGCAGATGATGTCAGCTCTGGGATTTGTCCCGAGAGGCTAAAAGCCACTGTAGAGCCATTGACTCTTGTGGCCTTTTTTTAGCTCCTAAAGCAACAAGTAATACAGAAGTATAGGTCTGAAAAATACAACCTATAATTAATATCCCACATGTAGTTAAAATTCTGTTTGGAGGTATGGAGAGCAGCTGATTAACAGTCTCATTGAAGTTTGATCTCAGCAGCAATTAAGATCAGCTGTAGCAAGTAAAGGATTTCACTTCTGGTGACAAACATACCTGGTCTGAGTGACAAAAAGCACAAGAATGGCAGGACTGTATGTCACTAAGACCAGTCACTGTCATTGAGAAACTTTTCATCCAAGCAGCTCCCCATTCCTAGTTTGGAAATCTGCCTGTGTTGTACAGAAACAGCGGAGTGCAGGGTCCCATCCAGGGCAAGGGGCACTACAGACCCCTGGCTCCCTTTTCTGCAGAGGACTCATTCCTAGAAAAGCTGGCAGCCAGAATATGCGTACAGTGCTTTGTAATATGCAAGAAGGAAGGAGACAGATTTCCTGTATCCCTTTTCCCTTCTCTTTCTGAGTTCTGGTGTCAGAGTGTAATGCTGATACCAGAGCTGAGGAGCAGAGAGAGGAGGAGGGACTGGAGAAAAAGGAGATAGACACTCAGGTACAACCGAACTCAACATGGAGATACCTGCAGGCTCTCTGATTGATGAAGGCTTACAGCTGTGAAAATGTTCCTCCTTGTATCTAACATGCAACTACCTTTATTTTGTCCTTTATTGGGTTTAATTCATTCTTTTACTCAATTGCTTGACTTTAAGTTGTACCTATATACAGCACAACAGTATGAAGCTCAGTTAAAGCCCTTGACTTACGCTTCTTTTGATTTTTTCAAGAGGAATTACAAGGATGTCACCACCCTGCAGGTTCTGACATGACAGATCTTCCCCAGAACTGCAACGTAGAACAACAGACTGATTCATGCCTGAGAGCGCTACACACTGAAATTTCCCAGCAGGCTGGGCTGGCTGGTCTCACCTCCCAAGCCTGACTAGGTTGCTACAGAGCAGCCTGTTGTGCGCTTATTTTTCAAGTAGCTCTCATGGAGCCAGGCACAGCCCATGTGGAGCCAGGCACAGCCCATGTGCGCCCATAAAACACAGGGCTGGTTTAACTCTACTCAGTACACGAGGCTCAGCCTGGAGCTGGCATTTGTCATTAACTTGCAACTTGTTTGCGATGGGTGAGGGTTTGGCTCACCACAGTTAACTGTGGATTTGCCTGTTGCCTCAAGCAGCTTATGGGGGAATCAGACAAAAAGGCTAACGTTACAGCCAGGAGAGAAGAAAGTTTTGGAAGAGCTGAATGTCCCACACCAGGTCTCTGGAAGAGACAGGACTGGGACCCAGGTCACCCCAGGGCTCTGGGACAGGGTGTCAGCTCAGCCAGGTTTTTTTTTATTCTAACACCACTTATCTTCCCTGTGAAACTACTCGGGCACAGATAGCTGGTTTCCATACAGCTTTACATTTACTAGTAATCAAATAGCAGACCCTGCTAATTACCTGACCCCATACAAAGGAAACTGCAGTTCAAAGGTTTCAGTTATGCTCTAGCTGCTACATTAATATTGCAGGGCTTTATTGCAATGCAAACCCAGGGGCTGGCACTCTGTCCCTGCACGTAGTTCCTATGTAACAGCTGTAAAGGGTTTGAAAACAGCCAAGAGAAATACTAGCATAGGAGAAGGAGGAAGACATTTCTTGCACAGCTTTGAGCCATTTTATTTTTCTTGACATGGAAGATGGGGAGTGGGTGTCAGGGTGTCCTGTGGTGCAGTTATTCTGGACTACTAGCAGTGCAGGGAAGGAAGCCCTTTAAGCTAGTGTTTCAAAGCATTTTGGAGTCATTTGAGCAAGAGGAACAGAGTAGATTGAAGTCTCAGAGAGAGCAAAGAGTTGGGGCTAAAGTTAATTGGTGCAAAAGAAATACAGCCATGAATGAAGCCCAAGGAGCAAGCCTCCTTTGGGAACCCTGGCCTTAGGCTCCTGACAGACCAGAGGAGCTGCAAGAAATAAGGGACAGAATTACCACGGAGAAGGCATCCCCTGAAGGAGATGAACCCGACTCACCTGACAGAACAATTCAGATAATACCCTGACCAAGGGAACTTCACAGAGACCTCGCTCTCACATAGGTTTGCAAGGGAACTGTCATTTGGGAAAGTTCTTTTCCCTGTCCTTCCCCATAGTAACTGGGATCACAAACCAGAGATCATTCCCATTACCACTATTCACTCACCAGTCACATGAGCGAACAGTGTGCCCTTGCAGACCAGAAAGCCAACCGTATCCTGGGCTGCATCAAAAGAAGCGTGGCCAGCAGGTTGAGGGAGGTGATTCTGCCCCTCTACTCTGCTCTGGTGAGACTCTGCTGGGAGGACTGCATTCAGCTCTGGAGTCCTCAGCACAGGAAAGACATGGAGCGGGTCCAGAGGTGGGCCAAAAAATGACCAGAGGGATGGAACACCTCTCCTATGAGGACAGGCTGAGAGAGTTAGGATTGTTCAGCCTGGAGAAGAGAAGGCTCTGGGGAGACCTTATTGTGGCCTTTCAATACTTAAAGGGGACTTATTAGAAAGACGGGGACAGACTTTTTAGTAGAGCCTGTTGCGATAGGACAAGGGGTAATGGTTTTAAACTAAAAGAGGGTAGATTTAGATTAGATATTAGGAAGAAATTTTTACGATGAGGATGGTGAAACACTGGAACAGGTTGCCCAGAGAGGTGGTAGATGCCCCATCCCTGGAAACATTCAAGGTCAGGTTGGATGCAGATCTGAACAGCTTGATCTAGTTGAAGGTATCCCTGCTTATTGCAGGGGTGTTGGACTAGATGACCTTTAAAGGTCTCTTCTAACCCAAACTATTCTATGATTCTATGATAAACAGAAAATACATATTCTGATCAGCTCCGATATGTTTAACTCCAAACCTATGCTGAACTCCAAAAGACATGTAAGACCAGTAATGCTATTTCCCCAATGTCCAAGACGTAAAGCATGATCACCTCCAAGAAGAGAGCATGATTAGTGAAAATCATAGAAAATGGGGTTGAAAGCAATTTCAAGAACCATTCATGTTGATGAGGACATCAATCTAAACCATTTTTAACAGATACTGCTTTATCCTGCTATGGGAAAACTTCAATGTGCCTCCACAGCTAACGCAGACAATCTCACCCAGTCCTTAACTACCTTTACATCAGGAAGTTTTTCCTAATGCCTTAATGAAATTTCCCTTTCCAAACTTTAAGCCCATTACTTCTTTTTCTGTCCATTATGGAGAACAGACTGCCTATTCTGCTCCGCAGCAGCTTGTTACACATCTGAAGATCACCAGACTATGCACCAGTCTGGTCTTCTCTGGACTAAACATCCCCAGCTTTTTTCAGATCCATATTTTCAGTTTTCTGAACTACATTCCTTCTGTTGACCTACATTTTTCATTGAGTGCAGTGTCCAAATGTGGACATGATATCCCAGCTGAGGCTTAAACAGGGCTACGTAATGCAGAAGGATGCCTTCACATGTCTCGACTGTTAGTTTTCAAGTAAATTTTTGTTTCGGCCCCTAACATTAGCCAAGATTATGACATTATATTATCATTAATTCTTCATCTTCATAAGATAAATCCCAGAGAAATTCCAGAATTTCAGCTGGTGTGACCTTAATCAATGAAACTGTACCTTGTCTTTCTAACAGAGTAGCACAAGAAGGTTAAAACCTCTTAATATTTGAGACTTGAGAGTCTGTTTATGTTCTACAGTTGGGGTATTTTCCTTTGACAGTAAGAAGAGCAAATTTACAGCTCGTCATACTGTGAGGAGCCTTGAAACCCTTTGGCGCTTTTAAACATCAAGATGTACTCTTAGAAGTGCAGTGGGTTTTTTTAACCACCTAAGTATATCCTCTTAATTATTAGTTTGACTGTTACATGCCTAAGAATGTAAAGGCTTAAATCCTCACGTCTAATTAAAGCTGCATATGGAGAGAGAGCCAGCGGATTAGGAGGGAGCAGTCTATCTTTGCAAAAACTAGCAAGTTGCCATTTTATCTGTTTTGAACCAAACAAAGTATCCTTTTAAAGATGAAGAAGAGGACAACAAGTGCGACATGTACCAGTCCTACCACTCAGTGGTGAAACTAATTGCAGAAGAAAACAAAACCAGACAAATAATACAGCACTACATTTGCAACCAAGAAAAGTAAGTGACAAACATTTACTGTGATCAAACTAATAACTCAAAGTGCACATTACAAATATTTCGTATTCATCTCTAATTCCGGAAGCCCTTCTTTCCCCCTGTTGTGCTTATATCCAAGGCCCCTGGCCCCCTGCCAGATATTTGCTGTTCTCTGAAAGGCTTCTGTATTCTAGAAGATAAATGCAAGCCCAGCATGGAAATCATTTAGCAGCCAAAGAACTGATGGATTTCCAGTTTCGATTCACTGTACTTCGGCACCATTGTAGCTTTAAGTACTGTCTGTCTTTTTAGTAATAGGTGTTGTGGTTTTTTAACACCACTGATGTTTGGTGGCAGTATCAATAGAAGGGAATACCAACAGAATTTTAAATACAATATTCAGAGATAGAAAGATTTTTTTTTTGGTACTTTGAAAATAAACACCACTTTCAGATCAAAGTTCCCAAACAAGGGCTTGGCTGAAAGATTAAAATAAATGAACCCTGACTAAATAAATTAAAATAAATTAGGTGTTGGGATTTTTTAAATGTCATCTGCAAAACTCAATACAGCACAGCATTGACTTCAAGCCTTGTAAGTTCAAGCATATTATATATCCAATATTTAGCTGAAGTAGTTCAGGAGGCAACATGCCCCTGTCCCTTCTCTGGCCATATGGATGGAAATCATCATGCTGGATTTCCGCTTAGTCCAGGACAACAGCACAATCAGGATCTGAAACTGTTCCTCAAAAAGCAGTAGAGGAAGAACTAAGATGGACAGCTTGCTTGCCTACTTTCTTGAGCTCTCAGCCACACGCTGGTTTCATTGTAGGATCTCTAGCCCATAGTCCATCTCCCTCTGTTCATCAACCACCTCCCTCAAGGGAAGATGCAACAAGCATCTGCTTTAAGGCATCTGGGCCACATCAAGTCACCCAGAGAAGGCATCCTTTCCAACAAAATACCAGCTGGTCCCACGGAGGCAAAAAACTTCCATCTTGATATTGACTGGTACAAGGAACTTGGGTACATGAATTTCTGCTGGGGAATCTGAGGGTTTGGGGAATGAAACTTCCTTTTTTCTTCAATGCAGCATAAGCTGGACTTCATCCTGATACACTGAGTCCAAAAAAAAAAGAAGAATATTGTCATGGTTTAACCCCAGCCGGCAGCTAAACACGACACAGCGGCTCACTCACTCCTCCCCACCCAGTGGGATGGGGGAGAGAATTGCGGGGAAAAAAAAGTAAAACTTGTTGGTTGAGATAAGAACAGTTTAATAGAACAGAAAGGAAGAAACTAATAATGATAATAATAACAATAATAAAATGACAACAATAATAAAAGGATTGGAATATACAAAACAAGTGGTGCACAATGCAATTGCTCACCACTCGCCAACCAATGCCCAGTTAGTTCCCGAGCAGTGATCCCCCCAGGCCAACTCCCCCCAGTTTATATACTGGGCATGACATCACATAGTATGGAATACCCCTTTGGCCAGTTTGTGTCAGCTGTCCTGTCTGTGTCCCCTCCCAACTTCTTGTGCCCCTCCAGCCTTCTTGCTGGCTGGGCATGAGAAGCCGAAAAATCCTTCAGTCAGTATAAACATTACTTAGCAACAACTGAAAACATCAGTGTGTTATCAACATTCTTCTCATACTGAACCCAAAACACTGTACCAGCTACTAGAAAGAAAATTAACTCTATCCCAGCTGAAACCAGGACATATATCTAATGTCCTTTTCCTCACTGGTCTCTACCGCAGTTTCCCCACACATACCTCTCAAACTCAGGGAATGAACTGAACTCTAGTCGCAAGCATCTGCCTATGTATGTATTTTGGGGCTTCTTCACCTTATTATTTGAGCCTCTATCCTCTACTGAGTGATAATGAACTCCCAGTCATTGACTGTATGCCAATGAGGACATCTTCACATCTCTCTGCAAATAGGCAACTGTGCAGCATCAGCATTACATGTCATTGTGATGCAGCTACGGTACTTCAGCCCTTTCCTGTACTTTGATCAGCAAAGATTAATTACCCTCGACTGAATTATTAGTGGTGATTAAACCTAACAGAAAATAAATGGGACTGCAATATTACTGGGTTATAATTTCACCAGTGTGGTCATTTGCGAGCAATTTCCTCATGCACTAATTTTTTCTTAATCATTATTTTCTAAGAGTTTTTTTATCATGTATTAATTAGGGGGAGACAGCTAGTACACAATACTATATTGTACATTACATGACATATGCAAATCATGCACAAAGCCCGCATAGAGCTGTATGTACAAAGCTCAAGCTGACTTGGGCAAAACTTTAATTGAAGTCAGTGAAGGTTTGCTGTGGTGGAGTGTGATCTTTGTACATGCAGCTGTACACGAGGTTTGCATATGATTTGCATATGTCATGTCATCTTGACCCAAGATTTGATCAATTGGTTTACAGGGTCAATTTCCATTAAAACTACAACTTACAGTGATTTCCTATGAATTCTGAATGTAATAAATATTAAATGAGGAACTTACTGCAATCACAATACAGATAGGCAGGAGCATTAGGTAGCTTTTCCTTGGAGAGATCATACATCCTACACTCACAACTCTCTCCCACGTTACTCTGTTCACATATTGCATGGGCAGAGGCTGCAGAGGCAGACTCATGAATGTGAGTAGGGTTATATGGCACCCTGGGCTGTCCTTTGAGAGTGCTGACAGCACTGCCAGCCTTACTTTCCTCCGAGGGTAGCTCAGCTCACAGAGCATCATGAAATACAAGCCCCTGCCTTTCTCTTTGGCTCTTCTATAGAACCAGGTATCCTTAGATATTTTGTTACAAGAAGAGCTCTGTACCACTTATTTCTCTAAGGCATCTAGGACTTACCGGCCATTGTCAGGGACAGCACTTTATCATTAATTATGATATCTTTTTTTCCCTCCAACACATCAATTCTCCAGCAGCAAAAAAACACCCCCCCTCACCGCCCATATCAGTCCAAGAAGAAAATAAATTTTTCACCCCAGGCTTTTCATTCCCCAGCCAGTAGTTCCTGGAAAGAGAAGAAATTGCTGGAACAAGTCTTCTTTCATATAATGACAGTCCACAATCTTGCAGTCTGTGCAAGTCTTGGTCTTGGCTTGAGCCATAAGTTCACGCACTAATTAGTCCAATCCCCCTCTTCACTCAGAGTTTTTCTTGTTCACAACAACTGGTTGCTCAAATGTTTTTGCTGCCTTATTCTCAAGCAATTCTGAAAGCAGGCTGTGAATACTGTGGTGAGCACCACGGTTTTAAACTACTCTAACGTAACTCAAGCCTGGAAGTGCCCGCTTCACCTCTCAGAATACCACTTAATGGTCTCCCGCAGACCGTGCCATTACCTGTGAGGCCTTGGAACTCCTGCAGCGGGGTTGGCTCCAGAGCCAGAAATAACCAGCAAAGATTTTTTCTCTGAGCAGAAAATTTCTGCTCTAAACCAGAAAACAACTTGCTTTTTATAAGAATGTAATAAGGTCAATAAGAGGCCTTCCAAGCCAATACTCTGTCTCCCGCAGTGACCAGTAGTAAACACGCAGAGAAGAGAGGGGCTTGGGGTTTTTGATTTTTAACTCTTCATTGGCAGGTAAGGTTATTTTCAATACCTGAACTAACACAAACATTTTCTTCACATTTCTGGCTCTGGCTGTATAACATGCAGTCAGTAGGAATTACTTGGTTTGTTCAACTTCCAGAGCCACAGAAAGAGCTCCACCTCTATGACTCCGTTAAGTCTTTTGCTTTTGCATCACTGAGATCCCTCAGCTCCTGAACTAGCTCTCCTTTCTGGATAGGCATCATGCACAATGTGCATCTAGTCACCCTGGGTCTTGTTGTAAGGTGCTAAACCCCACAGTCCAGCTGAAAATTTTGCTGTATAACTCTTCAATATTTGGGAAACCAGGCACAGGACTGGCTTTTCTTCAGTAAAATCTGCACAACAACCTTATAATTTCACAGTGCCACAAGAAAGATCATGTTTTGTAAAACTGCAGGGGATCACGAGTGCCAAAAGGAAACCCCTCCATTTGATGCTGTAGTGTGTAAATCAGCCCCGTATTTGTTTAAACGCTCAGATAAGCCATTTGCGACTCTGCCAGAGTGATAGATCTGAGATTATACATAAATATACACGTATGCACACGCGCGCGCACAGACAAGCGCACACTGCAGATCAAAAAGGCATCTGGCTGTCAAACATGAAAAAGAAAACAAAAGGTGTAATTGTCAGCTGTCTCCCTTGGACACCTGGAGCCATGGCTAATGCAATCATCTGAAAGGCACCTCTAAGCGTCTGCCATGGCTATGGCTTTCATGTCAGGCAGAAACTTCTTCCAAAGGCAGCTAAAAGCCCACCGAGTTTGATTTGATTTCTCTCCCCTCTTCTGAGCCCAGTGACAAAGAGATCTGGGCAGCGTGGCTTGGTTTCTCACTTTTGGGTTTTTTTCTTCTTCTGCAGCTCAGAGGATTTTCAAATTAGTTTGGCCACTGTTCCCCATTTGCCTTATGCATTAGGGGTGCGCATCTATAGTTGACAGAGATGTGATTTTGTACCGGAGCCTCTTTTTTTTCTTAGCAATCCTACTGAAATGAGAAAAATAAATAAAGCCAGTCTGTCTGCATCTCTGGCTTTCAGAAACAATCCTTGTCCTTGCTCCCTCCTCTACATCAGTCACCTCTCAGCAGATGGTGCTTTGCCTGTGCGGACTGGCATGTGCACAGCCCAAGGCCTGCCCTTCCCAGAGCAAGTCCCTCCGGATCCGGCTGCCCTTCCTCGGCAGCTCTCCGTGAGGAACAGCTGCCATCGCTGCACCTTGCTGGGTGTCAGAGAAGGAAGGCAAGCAGCTGTTTCAGAGACGCTGCCGGCGCCGATGGAGGAAGACGCCAGCAGGCAGTACTGAAGCTACAATGCACACTGTATACTGCTGCTGAGAGCTCGGACGTGCCTCTGCTAGTCTGTCCTGCTCTTCCCTTGAACTAGTCCTAGGCTCGGGAGCTCTCTGAGCCTGCTGATCCCTCCAGATTATGTTGCAAATCCCCCCGCTGCTCCGCAGGGCCAGCCAAGACAGAGCTGTATTATGCTGTGCCTAGTTTTTCTCCCTCTTGAATTGCTGGCATCTCCCCATCTGGAGCTGGCAGGAAAGGTGAAGAGCCTGTGGACGTGCAGCAGATCAGTAACAGCACATGATGGTAGCCACACCATCCCAGGGCTCACCCCTCTCAGGGGAGTGTGCCTGTGCCTCACAGTACACATGCAATTGCTACTCTCATACCACCCAAGGGCTGGCGAACTGGTCACCTCTCCCAGCCAAAGAGGGCTCACCAGCCAGAACACGATGTGGAAACACATGCATATTTCTCCTGTACTGGGTAGGGTTTTCGTCCAGGGGACTTTCCTCATCTTGTGAGAAAGCCTTAGAAACCTACATCCTCCAGACATGTTGCTGCAATGTCCTTTCACTGTTAAAACTAACCTTTCTTCTTTAGCCTCAGGTATTAAATCTAGTGCTAGTAAGGAGGCTTTGTGAAGACAATGCAAATCAGTTACTTCAGAAATGGGCTATATTCTAGCAAGGAAAACCAAATCAGGTTATTTATTTTCAGCATCGTTATCCTGAATTCAGAGTTCAGTATCCCAAACCATCTTTTTGGTATATTACATGCTCAACTTGATTATACTGGCATAGCTCCTTTGAACTGACAGAGCTATGCACAAGCACAGCAAATGGGGGTCTGGGTCTTAAAGAGAATATAATGGAGCAAAACCCTACCTGGCCCTTAAGTGTTTGGAAGGAGAAAGGAAGAACAGGTGTCAAGGGAAAACTCCAAGTGTTATCATTTCCCAGGCAGAGGAAGCAGAGCGATTTCTAGCAGATCTGGAAGCCCCAGTTGTTTTATTTTGCAGGGAGATCCCCATCCCATCTACAGTGCCAGAACACATGCTGGGAACTTTTTAACTGGAACTGGCACGTAGGCCTTGAAGAAGCTGCTAATTCCCACTACATGTAAGAAGCTACAGCCTCTCTGTGCCAGGGTCGTAAGAAAGAGAGAGACAACCTCATTCCCTAGAGGGTGTTATTATCTCCCCAATATTATTATTCCTCAAATTCCATAATATTCAAGATATTATTATTCCTCCAAAGCCTTGTCAGCATGAAGCTGCTTGTAATCCAATCCCCACCGTACGGCAGCCAAAGATAGAGCCACCCTGTGAGGTATTTGGCGTGTCTCTAGAGAGCAGAGGCCCCTGGCAGCTGCAGGATTCATCATGTCGAACACCTCACAAGGGGAGGCAGACAGGCCAGTGCTGGGGTATGGGCGTAGACTCCCTGTACTCTGGACAGACTCAAGCCCCAATATATCTGAAATGTCTGAGGTTTTAAGCCCCCTTTGCATCCCCCCATCACCACCCCAAAGGCACACCACTGCCTGGAACAAAGAGTCACAGCGGTGGAGACGCACGTGACTCCTCACATCAAAGCCCCAAGTCGCGGCGTTAAGCGGGCAGGGTTAAGCCTGCCTGTGCCGTGTGAATGGGAAAGCCCCGGACTCTGCCTATTCCAATCACTCTTAGCCTTTGATCACAAAGCTGATGCAGATTGTATAAAAAGGCAGCAATCCTTGCAGGCACTCTCCGCCCTCCCTGACTCCTGAGCCAGGCTGCCCTCCCCAGGGAAAGAAGAGAGAAGACTTGAGGGCAGATTCTCCTCTCTTGCACATCTAGAGTGATTGCACTGATGTCTGTGGAGTTATTTCAGGTTTGGACTTGTGTAAGAGAGATCAGCTTCTCATCAGAGGATTCTTGCCTGGGGCAACAATTAGTTTTGCTCTCCTAGTGCTTGCACTGGAAACCCCAGATCATTTGAACCATCTCTTAGCAAAGTCGAGCCAGGACAACACTGTTTGACAACATATCTTAAGCAGCATTTCAGCAGTAGAAAGTGAGACTGGGATGTGATGGGGAAAATCAAGACTATTTCTGAATTTGCTCCAAGTAAATGAGGAAAAAAAGTACAACCAAGGGCAGAGTGGCAAGGGAAGATTTGGGTGTTCATATCCCACCTAAACACAGTATCTGTCCTTCAGTGATTCACGACAAGAATAGAAATTGCTTTAATGCCAAAGCTACAAAGCCTCATATTTTAAAAAGCACCCTGTCTTAGAAATATTTCCTCTTGCTTACTCAAACTCAACCTATATTCATCTGCTAGTATCCCACTAGAAAAGAAAAAAACAGCATTTTTCTTCCACTTTATTTTCTTCAGATTCAGTCCAGTGGAAATTTAGCAGCCCAGATTTACTCAGGCATTTTGAAGTCAGGCTGTGGTTCCTGCTACCTGATCCCACTCGTCTGGCATCTGGCACAGTTCTGCTTTTGTTTCCTATGACTTAAGCATCAGGCTTTACTGATGTGTGGCCATATTTTGCTCAGCCCTGCGGGTCAAGTGAATTCCATGTCTGTATTGGTTCCCAAGGGGCCAAGAAGGCGGTCGGGTATAAGCTCTCACATAACCTCTTCTTCTGCAGCCAACTTTCCAAACGGCTCTTATTGCTCTTCATGTTCACTGAGGGGCTTTTATTTAACTTGGCAACTGCTGTCACTTTTCATGTCCATTTCCGCTCTCTCCTTTTGATGTGTAAATTATCCTTGGATATTGGCAAACAGGACAATTTGGGTATTGCTGAGGGCCCCTAGCCTGACTTCCCCCCACCTTCTACAATCATACAGGCCTCATTGACTATCTTTCCTCCACCCCCCACTTTTAATTTGTTCAAGTAGCCTGAACATACACAGTCAGTAATTTGACCACGTATAATCGGACACTGCAGCTTTCTGTATCCTGAGTCTTTGCCCTGGTTCCTTTCTGATTTAATGCATGTACAAATTGGTCATGGTGCCAGAGAGATCCTGATTCAGCAAAGTGTCTCAGCACATGCCTGTAAGGAAGAAGCAGAGCTCTGTGCTGAGGAGGGACCAGACTCCCCAGACTACACTGTGGAGCTAGGGGAAGGCTTAGGCACAACACCTTTCATGGCCCATGGGCTTTGCAGCAGCAGCACTCCAAGTTCAAACAGTCCATCCAGTGTTTGGAAGGAGCTAAGTTTAAGATGTGGATGAGTCTATAGCCCACTCACATGGATGGTGCCTAATTCGGCCAAACCACATGGGCAGGAGCTGGGCCCTCGCAGAGATACCAACCCCATGGCTTCCTCTGCACAAGAAAATGTGTTTGCAAGAAGGGTAATGGACAAGTCTGGTCTTGAAGTGGGCTCAGATCTATGCTTCCCTGAGAGAATGCAGCTGAGCTTCTGCTGCCTTGCTAGGGATTTTTCCCATTTCAGGTGCCATCAGGCTGTAACTCTTGTGACAGACACATTGTGTGTTACAGCATGTGAGCAAGAATATCCCATGACATGAGATCTCTGCTGTAAGTCTTGACAGCACAGGTCCTGCAAGCACTACCACATCCAAGTCTTCATCCCATATACGCTGTACAGCTACAAAAGCTAGATGTCTGTGATGGCCCAGCATAGCACCTTGCAGCATCCCGTTTCCATCCACTGCCTCGCCATGCTTCTGCTCTACTAGAAACTTTAGGACAAAGCCACAGAGAACCGTGCCTGGACCACCTGGACCTGGTGGACAAGGCGGACCCTAGTCCTCACCTCCCACCCCAAACACACTGAGGTAAAGTGCAGAGAAACTGGTCAAGGCAACAGTTACTGCAGGCTGATGGGAGTATGTTTTCATGTGGGCTATTCTATACCATACATAGGCGGAGGAGCCCAGGAGTCCACACCCAGGTTTTCCCAGCCAGAAAACTGTTTAGTTTGCCTCACCATAGGCACGAAGTAATGTGTACACAGTTTAAAATATAGGAGGGGCAGGACATGGGTGTGAAATAGGGAATACACCGATATGACTGTATAAATTCAGTGCCATAATGTGTCACCAATGTCCCTATGAACCTTCAGCAAAGTAACCTCTGCTCTCTGCGTTCCAGTTCATTATCCTTGAAGTGGGGATAGCACAGAAATGGTGTAAGAAGAACATCTTAACAGTGAGCCCCGGCCTGGAGATATGTTAAGTACTAGGCTTGTTCAATAAATGGCATACTACATGAAAGCCTAAATGAGGAACCTTTGAAGGGTTTCTCACAGAGAATAAAATTACCCTGCTCGGGGTAGTTGGTCAGCAGCTGGAAGCAAGGAGAGGATGCTGAGGGTGGTTAGCCATGGGAGAGAGGGACTTATTTCCTCTTTGCTCTGCTTGACTGGTTTTCAGGGAAGGGGAACGGCTGTCAGCTGGTTATAGTGGCACATGGTTTTTTCTATATTTGCATTTCAACTCAAGGGCATCAAGAGCAGCTGGAAAGCAGTTATTTTGTCCTGTTTAAATAAATAATGTGTGTGTGGCAGGTTGGCGTTTTCACTATATCCAGCCTCCGCTGCAATATCAGCCGTGGGAGATGCTTATGGCTTGGGGCTTGCAAAAATAAGAGGTTTCTGACTGATTCTCTGAAAGTTGACCAACAGATGCAAAGAAATGCCTTTCTGCATGGGCTGGTGTGGTTAGAAGCAAGCTTTGTGCTTTTCAGAGCGGGGATAAACTCAGCTATGGGTTGCTCCTGTTGTCAGGAGATGGCCCCCACCTCCTTTTATCCAGAGAAATGAGCCACCCTAAAGAGCTGGCTCAGGGACTTCAGTGTGCCATCCAATCCAGCAAAATACCTGTGGGTGTGGGAGATAGTAAGGTAGTTCCTTTAAATACAACATCCCAGAAAAGTGAGGGAACAAAGTGAGTGTAAGGTACTATCATTTTAATAGATTCACAGAAAACACACACGCTCAAGCCCTTTAGTTTTTCTAGGCTAAAGCAAGGGCACCAATCTTGTTTTCCTGGGACTGTTAACACCTGAAAAGCCAGGAGTTCATCTCAGTGACTTTGAAGCAGTAAAACCTTGAAGATATAATGTGGCTTAAACACATGGAAATTCCTCCAGGCCTTAATTAATTTAGTATTCTTCTACAGAAAGACTGTTGGTGTTGTAAATTATTCATAAGATATTATAGACTCACTGATCTCAAATTTCATACAAAATTACAGCAAAGCTTTCAAAACATGAAAAAAACCAGTTCTCAAATTAACCCCTTGCATAATGCATTTCTAAAATTACATCCATAGGGGGTATTTTTTTGGTTGTGGAGTTTGGTTGTGGGGTTTTTGGTTTTTTGTATGTTTCTATCATTATTGCTAATATATATAATTGCCTTTTGTTTAATGAGAGACTCTACTAATTTCATATGAAAAACAACAGCCACTATGAGCAAAACCCAGGAGCTCATTTTATGGAAAACTGAGACATATTCATCACTAGTGCTTTAGTTGTTTCACTCCAAGTTTAATAAACCAGGCCAGTGGACAGAACACGTTGAATAGCAGTTGCTGGTTGATCTGTCTCATACTCTCCATTTTATTCTGCCTACAGACTCCTCTTGATCAAAACACATCATGCCACAAAACAGATAAATAAACAGAGCATAATGATAGCATTTTCCAAACCAAAATGACACCCAGTTTGGCGCGCTCTTTCAGTAAATCCTTGCAAATATTCCTTCCCTGAAGCACTAAGAACATAAACAAAACATCGAATAATTTCTTTGAATTGTTGCAGAGGGTTTGAAAACCTGGCAAGTTAGCTCCATAACACACTGAAATATTCCAAGAGCTGCATTTATTTACTGCAAAACCTACTGAAATTTAGAAATTTTCTCAGGTAGAGGAGTATGCTGGGTAATGGGAGTTTCTATTAAGAATTTTCTCACAAAGAGCATAAATCTGGTTTTCTGAAAGAGATGGTTCATATGTATGCAGTGATAGTAAAAACAGTTTGAATTTATATTAATGCAGCCAAACAAACCACTTATTGTTAAAAGTATTCTGTGATTTTGTTTAGTTAATAAGATGTTAGAAAGTACTGTATGCAACCAATGCCACAATATTATTCAATAGAAAAATCAAGACGTTAACTACGTTCACTCTGGGCTAAGATTAGACAGATCATCATCAAACACTCAATAATCAGTTGTCTAACTACTCATTGTCACCTACCAAGTAGCTGGGATACAAAACACACAAACAGAATTGTAAATGCATCTCACCTTCCCCTCTGTGCCTTAGTCTAAGTCTAGTTCCTTATTGATATTGAGCAAAATATCCTTACTGGTTTGGCTTTAACATCCCCATTTCAGGCACACTCCTACAATAAGCCCACCTACCTCAGTGTCCCTTCATCACAGGGACTGCATCATTCAGTCTCCCCCATGTTTCTAACCCACACATTTCTAACCCTCTCCCCTTCCCACACTCCCAGACTTTCCCACAACCACTCTGGATTCACAACATTTCCAGGTCCCCCAGTGTCACAGCCCAGGTGTGACAACTAACCTGGAACTAGGTCCACACGAACTTGCTGACTGGTTGGGTGGCTGCTACCCTGTGGGAGGGATAACAGGCATCCCTGTCATTCCCTTGGAGGGATTTCTAATAAAGCCTTTCTCCTTGACTTAGCTGTTGATTTGCATAAAATGTGTAGGAATGTAATATCTGAGAGGTGGCTATCCTGTGTCAAAGGTAGCTGAAACCAGCCAATGGATTCAAAAGTTATTAAGAGACCGACTGACAGGCAGGCAGAATAAGATCATAAATCTCATTCCCTTAGGAAACCAGAATAAAAGGGATTTGAGTTTTTTTCTTTAATCCAGCAATGCTGAAAACAAGAAACATCTACAATTCAGGCATGGGGCCCCCACAGACATGAGGTTCCAGGGGAAAAACCAGCAATAAGTGAAGTTATCTTTTAGACTTTTTTACTTTACTGTACATTAAGTATTTTGCAATATTATTTTTAATATATGAAAATATTAATTTATTAGAAATATTATTTATTTAAATTTTTTTTTTTTAAACTAGGTCTAAATTTTGCCCTGATTCCATATGGTCAGAAGCTACACACTACAGAAATACACCAAATACCATGCAGCTAGCCAGAAGGTCATGAAAGACTGAGACACCAAACTGGATAAGTTCGATATAACTGAACGTTAAGACTCAGTTTTAATGTAGTCAGAGAAAGCTACTGAGTGCCTAAATACAAACGTGTATTTTCTTCTTCCATAAGAATTTTGCACAGATCTTTTCTGTCTGTAGGAAAGTGAGGATTAGTGATTGGAGATCAGCCTACAATCTGTCAGAGGCATACATAAATCTTACATATGAATTTCAAAAATGAGATAAATGGAATCTTTGTGTAATTTTTCTTGCCATAAAGAGTCCTAAGGAAAGAAAATAGTCATGCCAAATGTCTCCTGTGTGTGGTGCAGACTCTGCAAGCAGAGATTCTTTGAAATTTTTGGCTGAAACAAGGTCATCAGAAATGGTTTGCTGAGTTGAAAACTTTTGTTTTTAAAAAAACGTCTTGACAAATGTTGACCTAATCCACAAAAGACTCTTGAATGAACCCTGGACTTCTTACAGTTCTGCTGTCTTGGCTAGCAAGGTGTGCTAGTCCCAAAGCAGATGTACTTGGCAGATATCCTCCAAAATTTGAAGTAAGGGGCTTTTCACCCCTCAGCTGCTCATGAAATTAGCAATCCTGCCAGGTTTGAACCCAAATCAAATAAAAAAGTATTCAGCACACTGGAAATTCTTCTTTTTAAGCCAACTTCCCTGCACGTATTTGTCTTTGCAACCTAGAACTCCACAGAACACCTCTGGCTTTAAACTTCCTGGCCATATGCTAACCTGCCATTTTCTAGATGGAATTCTCTTAGAAAAAGGGGCAGCAAATCCTATTTAAGCCTAGCCCCTTGGAGGACAGGCCATCTCTCTCAGGCAGCCGTATAAAAAATTAAGTACTTGTCACAGGTCTGCTCCTCAATCCTCTGGACAGCAAAGCAGGCATGTGGTTCACAAAGGTGTTCAGCCCTTCTGAGATGCCCTGGGAATCTTGTTTGGCTGCCAGCTACCTCTCCAGACAAGCATGGGTTAGATGTAGGTCCTGTGTTATTGCTGCCAGCCCCTTACCGGACATCTTGGATACCCTCGCACATCTCAAATGGCCTCAAATTACATAATGCTTGAGGAACTGGATCCCACCTGGCAGGTCTATGTGATCTTGCGCACACAGATACACACTCACTTTGTCCACACGCAAACAACTGGACATGATCTAACTCTAATCCAAAAGCCACGTCATCACATTAGCACAACACTAAGTTTAAACTAATCAACCCAGACTCACAGTTCACATCTGTTTGCAAAAGACCATGTAAACATAACCCTTCCCAGAAAAGACATCCAACAGAGCCTTGAAATTCTCCAACAGAGTCTCTTGAAATTCTGGTTTCCAGACACAACAATAATTTCATCATTTCTCTCCCTACTTGCTGGCTCCACTGAGGCAAAAGTGCTTTATTTTACTAGCCCAAAGCATTCCTAGAACTGGTGGTCAGTGAAGTGATCCTTTATAACATCAGCCCTGTGGGCAGTACTCTCCCTCCTTTTGCTAGCCCTTAAATTCCCAGCTGCACTGACAGCAGAAAGGATGACAACTTGGTTCCAGCAGCTGGTCTGATTATTCTGGTGACTCCTTGCAGACGAGAAGAGAAGGTTCCGTGAAAAATGAGTGCAAGGCAATTTCTTCAACCTGACTCATTTGAGAGAGGTCAGGATTCCTGACCCAGTAGCTATTCCCTAGATTGCCAAGGACCACACCCTTGAAAGATCACAAAGTGTTCCAAGAAGCAGAGAAGGAAAGAAGGAGCAGGAGTATGTTACCGCAGTCAGTTCTATCCTTACTGTTGTTGTACACAAGCTTCTAAGTTTTTTTTCATCGGTGTACAGAAGATCATTGTTCTGTTGGACCAGCCTACTGTAATTTACCATAAGATGCACAGGCAGGACAATTCTTTGCTTATAAGAAAGACCTTGTAATATTGAAAGCTAGCAACAACATCTTACCAAGGGACTCACAGTTTCCTATGCCATGACATGCCACTCTCCTCTTCGTACATGAGTTGCACAACGCTCCCAGTGTGAGCTATCATAGGCTTGAGAGTTTCACGGAAGAAGCTAAAAGGTGCAGGGGGAAAAGTAAAAGTTTTTAGGGAGCCAGAGGGAAGAGGGGGAATGACAACAGAAGTAGCCATCCACCTGAGACACATACACACATATCTGGGAAACACCTGCATATCGCATGTGACAGGTTGCATCACTTAACAATGTTTTTCTTCTTAACTGCTCATTTCAAGCTCTTCCACAAAAGAAATCAATTACTAATGACATACAGCCCTACTTTTCTTCCTGAACCCATAATTGCTTCCAATTTTAAGCTAAAATTAGCCATTCATGCTATCCAAATGAGCATAGTTTAGTGCTGATGTACGTAAGCGATGCTTTAGATTGTTAGGCATAGCTGATCTTTGACAGCTTCTTCTTATAAATAACAGTTTCCTCTTTACACTGAGAACTTTTCAGAGGCGACAGATGTTTGAAAGATGGGACTGAATTAGTTGAATAGCCTGCAAAACCCACCAACCTGAGATTTGCAAATATGAAAGCTCAGAATTCTTACAAAGGCAGCTTGCAAGAAGCATAAATCACATCTGCGTAAATGCCTCTCTTTCAGACTACATCCTTTGCGCATCACATTGTCAGCATTTAACACATAATACATAATAAACAACTTTAATAATTTAAAGTGCTGACACAGATAGGCTGTGTTGCACAGAGGAAGACACCAGGAATCCATTAAATGAAGTAAAAAGTAATAGTAGTAATAATAATAATCATAGTAATAGTAATACCACAACTTTTTGTTTGTTCAACAAGTTAGAAAATGTACTGCAGGAAAGCAGAGCTGTGTCAGGCACAAACCTGTCCTCCATCAGGAGTTTGTGGTCCTGTGCTGAACAAGGGATACAGGGGGAGGCAAGCTCTGGTTACTTCATAACTTCAAAAAACATTTAAAGTTAAAAGTCATCCCTGTGGCAAAGCATGAAGTTGACGTTTCATTCTAATTTTTACATCTTTCGTACCTTGCTCCTTGTTGACGGAAGCGAGCATGTTCCAGCAGTACTTCAAATGACACGACTCATAGTTGTCAAGCAGATAATCTGTTCTCTCAGCAGGCAGAGCAGTGAGTATTCTATTGATAAGCATTTTGGGTTTATTTACATATAAACATATGCAAGTACATGTTTATGCATGAGGAGGCAAAACCAAAGAAACATGCTTGGCACTTGGGGAGGGGAAGATGAGTTTCATAGTGGTCCCTTTGTTTTGGGGGGAAGGAGAGGGATTCAAACCACAAACACAGCAGCTCCCACGTCTTCTCTGTTCCCTCCTGTTGTAGACAGGAGTGTGGTTGGGATCACAATCCTCTCCATCTGATGGTCCACCCAGTTGGTTTTCAGGTGTTAAGTCCCTCCAGAGTCCTTAGAATACCCAGTACACAGGTTATACTTCAGCAATGCTGAGGGAGAATTTCACCTGCAGACAACTTGCTCCTCAGAATCCTGTTTTCAACATGACTTATATTAGTAAATAAAGCAGACAGTTCCAATCACATTATTATTCCATAAACTTCAGTCTTTGATTAGCTATTCTGTGTGGAAAATTCATGCACCAGTCCCAAACTACATGCACTTTGTCTGTTCAAGCCACATTCTGCATTCTGTGCTTCTTAAAGAAAATGGCTTCAGATTAGTAAAAATTGCAATGACTGTTTTGTTATGCACTCTATCAGCAGCCCAGCATACGCTTTACAAAAGTGTCCCACAAGAAATAAGATAAATAGCACCATCCCACTGCTTCCTGAGGTAGAAGGCAGAAATAAATTACCCAGTTAAAACACAAAGTATACAGAATATATTACCAAAAAAAAGTATGCATTATTAGCTCTAAATTTATACAGCAATTAAGTTGTCCATCTCTTTGAAATCAGATATATTACCTTACTACTTTCAGGCTTGTGAATAGCATTTGTGAACATGAAAAGGCAAGGGGTACTAGGAAAGTTTTTGTTTTTCACATAGTCATTACAGGAGCAAGGTTTTAAAGGTAAAAACAGTCCACAGGCTTCACATGACTAGGGCAAGTCCAGCTGCACACCAGCATCAATCACCACCTATTTGCAAACATTCATCTTTTCCCAGTTCACAGTCCCTCAAGTTACAAAGCAAAAGAGCAAATGAATGCACTGAATAGGGTGACTGGAGAGAGGCTGCTGTAAGCAAACCGAAGGCGGACGCCTTTAATAACCACCTCTAATTCACTCCATCCTTCTTGTGTGACCTCAGCCGTGAGCCTGCACCTTCTCCATGCTGAAGCATCTCTTAATAAACCCCTCTTGTTCTGATGGCCTTTATGAATTTTGTTCATTTAGGCAGAAAAATACTTCTGTTTGTTCCTTTTTCCTGGCTCAGCTAACAGGCTATGTGTTTCTTCAAGCGGAAATTGTCCCTTCTTCTACAACTAGAAAGCACAAAGCACTACTGAGTCCTGCCACTAAGAAATAGTAATTCAATGCAAATAATGCAAAAGCAGTAATTACAGAAACTGATGATGCTTCTCTTGACCAACTCCCTCTGCATTACAGTGTGATAACTGCAATGAAAAAGTTGCAGAAGCAGGAAAGCAACCTTCCAGAACCAATAAGCCCAGTGGGATACTGGAAATAAAATAATATCAGCATCCACTTGGAAAAATAAGTCAACAACAGACATGCGAAAAACCAATCAATGAAAAATTTCCTCGCACATATGCTGGGATGCATCATGGTCCAGAAGATTTTGCTGGTTATATTCATTATGTCAGAGAACGACACACTAGGACATTCCTGGTGCAGTAAAGACTAATGTCAGATTTCAAGGACACATAAAAGGAATTCAAAGGTAGCCTATTTCTTTAACTTGGAGGTCCCCCAGCACCCTACCCTTTCTCAGAACATTCATTTCACAAATGAAATAAATCACAACTATCTGTTTCAGGTCATTCTATAATTTCTTCTCTTTCAGATATTTTGTAGTTGCTAGTCTACCTAGAGACTCAGATGGAAAGGCAGTACGTGATCATGCGATTAAAGATCGTATCAGTGTGCAGGTGCCCAGAATTCAAAGTCTTTACAGGCCACTATTTCTGTCACTGAACACGCAAGTTTTAGTATGATGTCCAGGAGTTTCACCTCCTGGTAGACTGAAGAGACCACCAAATCCTTGGGGCAGAATGCCAGAATTCACGTCCAAAGAACAGGTCCATTTAGCCTATTAATAAACACGTCAGTCAAACTCCCACTGCATGTGCAATCAGTGTCTGGCCATCTATTTGCAGGATCTGGGTTTACCTGCAGAACAAGATTTAGCACTTCAAGACTACTTAAATAATTACAAAAATCAAAGATGTCTTCCCAGGACAAAAAAAAAAGCAAGAAAAATTAACTCCTTACCCCCAGGCATCTGGGTCTCACTTATTTCCAGATTTCTGTAGACAGACATAAAAAGAAGTATTAAGATCTAGGGCACAAGGCTGCAGCTCCCATTCTGTGTAAGACTGTACTGTATATTTGTACTACAAATGGACATATGTATCAGAAAACAAAGAAACACAAATCAGCATGCTTGGTATCCCACAGTTTCATACTGGTGCCGATACACAGCCTTACCTAGTTTACATGGCAGAAAAAGAAACAGGGCAATACAGAAAGTTCACCTTATAAAACAGATCCTCCTCCTCATTTACAGATTAGCAAATTTTCTCCGCTTAGCCACTATGTTCACACTTTACATAATTAAGCTATTTCATTACAAGAAGGAGTGCTTTTCTTATGAGAAATAGAAACACAGGTGCTGTAAGTTATGAAAATTTTCTCAGAAATATTTTTAAATCCTGCTCAGGCACATTTCCAAAACTAAAACCAGTAATATTACTGATTGAAACAAAATGACAAGGTGGGAAGAGGAGTGAAAAATACAAACTGAGAACCAAGGACATCACAAAATGAATAATGTTTAATCCGTCTTAATGCTACCAGGAAAATTAAGTTTAAGCTGCACACTTAATTAGTCTGCTAATGCTGTTTGATGGGCCTCCTCGTAATGCCAAGACCACTGGGATCTTCTGTGTGTCCCTAAGAAACCTGAGATTTTTCATTATGTCTGCATCTATAGCAGAGATACGACTTAGTCATCCCTTCTCTTGGGCTTCAAGCCTATCAGTGTTTACACATAATTCATGTCCCTTTTGCTTATGCATTCACAGGAAGATGGCGCATGCTGTTCATAAAGAGTTTTCGTAGTTACAGCTGTGCATATGAAAATCTCACCTACTGCTGGGGCTAGTCAAGTACTTTTAGGCTCCAAATGGCTGAATGTGTTTGTCAGGTCTAGCAGTGCCTACTAGCAGAACTGCGTATTGCTGTAGTCTTAAAAATTATGTCTGGGCAAACAGCATCCTAGCGAGATGCACGAAACACAGCTCAGAGGGTTATCAGCCTTTATGTTAATAATAGGAGAAAATCATTCCCCTTACAGCATTGGATTAAAAGCACTAAAGAGTAGGTAGATATAAAGACCTCAAAGTTATTCTGTTTCATTGATTAGCTTAGAGAATTTGTTTGTTAGAGATTGGATAAGGTCAAGAAGTCCAAAGGCTCCTTAAGACTCTGTTTTGTTAATGGATTTTGAGAAGCATCACACACTTTAACCTTTTATCCCAGAGCTGGAGGCCAAAAGAAGCTCTCCAGCACTAATTATTGAGGGTCATATTTACTCCTAGCAACAGGATCCACTAACCAGCAGGTCAAATGCCATCCTTCTGACTTAAATGAACACACATTACCAGTCTGATCCTCTGGGCGCATTGGGCATTAGCTCCAGGGACATTAATTAGTCCTATAAGGAAACACGCGGGGATATTCAGCCAGACCTCGTTGCAGTACCATCTGTCTTTCAAATGCAAAACAGCAACTGATAGTAACAGGTTTATGTTCCATGTGCATGGTACTGCTTAGTCCGTGCACTGATTCTAGCCTGATCTCCAAGAAAATGTTTTAATACAGTATAACAAAACGTGACAGCCTATATTTCAAGCTGAATCAAGAAAAGCACTTGGGGATTACATACAGATTGAGCCAAGTTAGTCTGATTACTCCTTCCTGTTTTTTTGACTGAGAATGGTGACTTTTGAATTTCAGTTTGATGGCAATTTTTTTTCCAATAGAGGGATACGTAGTAATTGAGGAGAGACACCCAGTAAAAAGAATTCTCTTCCTTACATTATGCAAAGACACACTTATGCATGCATGCATGAAAGTTATACGTAAAAATAAATACATGTCTGTGACCAGGTTTATCAATACGGACGAGGTTATTTTTATCAACTGCCCTGTACATCATGAGTACCTCAATATACAATCTGCAACTACTTGCAGTTTCTACAGCACCTTTTGCTCTTTGACACATCACATAAATACTCTTTGCATCCAGCAACAGTAAATATTTCAGTACATGTGTTTTGATTTATAAGTTTAATTAGAAACTTTTATGCTTTATACTGAAATACCTTGAGAACACTTTGAGTTCTCTGAGCATAAACAACAAAATTAGCATTCTAAATGCATCTTCCCTGTATCTTCATGCAGTTGCCCATGATTTCTTGTGCAACCCTCGAAGAGAGTATTGTGAGGCACACAACAAAAAATTGGCATCACATCCACTGTTCTTACCTTCCAATTCAACTAGATATTTCAGCACGTGCCAAACACTACGCAAAAGAAGAACGTCTCTGAAGGCAATAGGAGAAGTGTGTAAGAACTGTGCTAGGGCAGGACCTTACCACAGCTCCTGTAGGTTTTCATCGATGGCACTGACATGAACCCCGCAAATGTAATGCATTAACATGCAAATAATGCATTGATATTAACAGTGCCAAGTAACAAGCACAGGTCTTGGCCCTGAGTGTTCAGCAAGCAAAATAACAGCATGTAGTACCGCTGGAACAATGCAAAACTGAGGTGGAAGCATTATCTTTATCTTACAGCTAAAGAAACCAAGGCACAAAGTTTGAGTGATCTTCATCAGTAACAAGACAGCCAGGGATACAATAAACATTCTCTTGAATGTTCGTCCCACTCTTACCCATTACACTACCATAGGGTCCATGGAAATAGTAGGGCCCAACTAAGTTTAAAGGCATAAAAAAGGAATAAGATGATTCTGTGTTTAAAACTCCGGAATTAGGGCTTAAAGCAGCAAAATTGAGAGCCTAGCTCTGCCACAGATGTACTAAAAGATACTCAGTGGTTCATTTAGTCCTATCATATTACCTGCTGTAAAACAAGATTAAATACATTTTCTTTCTTGCAAATACAAAGCACCTTTCTGTCTCTTCAGTGCGTTTTTCCATGTACATATTCAGTTTGGCAAAAAATGCTTTTTGCTGAAAAGCAGCTGATCAAAAATGGTCAGACAGCCCTAAACAGGGAAGGAACTTTCTCATTATCTGGGTTTATCAAAGCCTGAAAGGGTTTTGGCCTTTTCTGAGGGGTCTGCACAATACTGTAGCACAAACAAATTGTAATCCCGGTAGAGTATAGTATAATCTCATTCAGAGCATCAGTGGAATGGAATGGGCTCATTACCTTAAAAGACAAAATATTAATTTTAAATACAGTCCCCTGTTTAGACACAGTAATGAGTCAGAAATGGCAGTGGCCAGAAATTAAAGAGAAAGTATATCCCACAGATTATTTTGCACTCTGATCTGGATGGTCAAGTGTTTGCAGAAAAGGCTCTAGTTAGTCACAGGAATAAGGACAGTGCTCCAGAACTCCTCATACTACAGCAACAGGATTACCTCTTGCTTTATTTCACCAACCATCTCAGTAACAATTGCACCACTGAGTATTTCTGCCTTGAGAAGGGGTACCATCTCTTTTAACAACAAGGGCCCTTTAGGCATTCTTGAAGGACTGGAGACTTTGGAGGACCGGCAAGGTGGGGAGGATGGCAAAATGTAAAACTACTTGATAATCTTCCTACACTCACCTTGTAATCCCCCTGCCCCCTTTTAATGTAGAGAAACTTAGCATAAAAGAAACTTAGCACAAAGATTTCCTGAACAGGTCTGGCTCTGCCTCCTGTCATGCACTGACACAGCGGTTCTTCCCAGATCGATGCTGTAGCAGAAAAGAATCCCTTTGCCTGTGAAAAAGAACAAAGGGCACCGACTGTGGCAGCATGTCAGCAGCAAAGAGCACTGGGGAAGAGGAAAATCCAGATCTGAACTCTCCTCAAAAGCCAGGACTCTGAGTCTGGCATAATCCATGGTTTTACCAGATAACTTTGATAAGGTGGCTAATTATTGGCTGAGTAACCCCTTGCTATCCCTAAAATCAATTACCTCTCCTTCTGTATTGATTAAAACAACCCGTTGCTATTTTCTCACGATCCTGGTTGTCAGCAGCCCTGTTAGATGCTCTGTGAGCAGACTGTTCTCCTTTGGCTTTTGCAAGTGCAACTCATATGCAGAGGATCAGACAGTAGGAAGTGTTCTTTTAGTTTTCTTTCTCCTCCCCACATCCTCCACTCACTGAATTATTGACTGACACACCAAAGTGAAACTACCTTAACTTTGTACATTTAGCAAGTAAGTAATCTGAAAGCTATAATGTAGCATTTTCTCATATAAAAAGTGCACCACCCTGATGTGTTACACCCTGTATTTGTAAATCAATGAGTTAATTATTGAGCCAGTAATCCCTGCTTCATAATAGTAACTGGAGAGTGCCCATGGAAACAAAAGCATAGAGCAACTTTTTACTCCTCTAAAGTACTCCCCTGATACAACCTCTGGGGTCTTGTGTTTCGTTATTCTGTTTGCAAAGCTTTCACCGATCAACAGAATTGGGATATGTAGTGCTTGGACTACCAGCTCTGTATCTAAATTATAATGGACAGTTGCATCTTTACTGCCTGGATCAAATTCTAGTCTAAGAGCTGTGCCAAGTATTCTGACTTTCACAAACAATCTCCCCACTATCATCATTTAATATTTTATTGCCATCATGCCTGGGGCTCCCCTGCAACTGTTGTGGCCCCATAATGCCAATCTCTGTACAAGAATAACAGGAGTCCTAAAGAGCCTCCAATCAAAACAGACAGGACAGACTCAGGCTGCAAGAAAAGGAGGGTTATTCTGCCCAATTTTCTAAATAGGGAGTTTAAGGCAGAAAAAGATGTGATCAGCTTTGGCTCACAGTATTTCAATGTGATGCCTTATGTTTCTTTCTCAAGTCTCAGCTCCTAGATACTCCTGCCTTCAATAACAGCAGATGAGACACAGCTCTGAAGATCAAATGCCATCCTTGACCCACAGCTTGGGGGTAGCATGTGCAACAGGAGAACACTATGCTTGCTGTAACACACTTTAGGACTTATGAGGAGGGAGTGTACCACCTCCAAGAACACAGATTAGGAACATGAAGTGGTTTTGTCCCCGAGTTTCTTGAACCTTGCCTTTATCTTGCACTGGCTCCAAGAAGACTTTATTGGAGACCTGGTTAAACATCTTCTTCCAGAAGTTTTTGAGGTGAAAAACATTTTGACCTAAACAACTTCACACAGAACTTCTTTGTGAACACAGAAATTTAGGAGGTTTCAATGAAAAGTTAACAGCATAGAAATGGAACTTCTTTTCTGTACCAGTTCTCAGAAAAATATTGCCTCCCCTCCCAAAAAACACAAACAGCCCTAACCCTTTCTATGCTACATTTTGGCAGGTCAAGAAAAAAAGACCTTTCCAAAGATGAGGTCCAGGAATACATAAAAAGGCAGTAGTACTTGTGACACAAACATACTAACTGTTGCATGGGTTACCAAATGGCAGGCAATATTTTGGGAACATCCCACTCCTGCACACCCCTACCAGGTCTCAAAGCACTGCAACAAAGAAAGTGGGAGGGAGAGAGAGGCATAAGCAATAGAAATAACTTGCTTAAGGCTAACCAAGAAAAAACACTGTCAGAACCAGGAATAAGCTCTTTCCCAGTCTCTACCATATTAACCCTGACACCCACAGACACATGGACCTCCTGTAAGTCAGGCTCCGTGAGTAAAGCCAGTCCTACCCATGGCTCTGATGTTAGGAAGGATTTTGAAAGAAAAAAAGAAAAAAAAAAAAAAAGAAACAATTTTGAAGCATAATACTGCCACCACGGTCCATCCTTAAATCACTCTTAAATCAGTCTTAATCATCACAAACTCATAGAACTGTCCCTTCAAAGTGGTAAATGCCATAGAGCTGAAGCTGAGGGGCATGTTGATGCAAATAAAAGGCAGAGAAGCAGGCGTATGTCTGGATTGCTTTAATTTTGTGGTTTTATGTCAAATGCTGAATCGTACTCTAATGCTCTTGCATATTTAATTTCCCTTGTTCTTTTCAAACACTAGCAAATGTGACTGCTTGCACTGCCAAGACGCTGCAAATTAAAACAATATACAGAGTCAAAATACGATACTGAACTATTCCTAGAGCATAGCCCTGCTTATATGAGACACGCCAGCAAGCACGTTCCTCTCACAGTGCAGTCCCTTCTCATGGTACGTTATGAATTATTCCGACATGACAGTCTTACAACATAAAGTCCATTGAAATCACGGTACAGTCCAAACTTCCTATTCATTGCAATCGGCGTTTGTCTAGTAAAAATAATTAGACCTGCAGGGAAGTGTTCCAGACTCTTGCCAACACCAGTGAACAAAACCCTCAAAGCTTACCAGTTTTAGCTCAGAAGTTCACTGATGTTCTCCCAGTAGGATCGCTCTTCATCATGAAAACTGAATGTACCACTGATATTTTGTGTGATGAAGACCAAGGCCTAATGAAAGGCATTTAAATCTGTGCCAGCGAAGAGGAAATTCAGACTTCTGAAAAGCTGAGAGATGTCAGAGCAGCTGGAAATATTCAGTATGATTGTCCAGCTGAATACAACTGTTCTGGCAGACAGGAAGAAAAGTCAGGAAGAAAGCAGGGCTTGCTCTTACACACCATCCCATTGACTACCCTCTTAAGGACTTTCCCCTGCCAAAAAAAATAGGAGAGGAGACAGGAGGGAGAGATCAAGAACACCACATGAGACAAACCAGCCTAAAGCAAAGTCTCTGCATTAGCCATAGTCCAACACAAATGAAATACAGCAGTTTTGCTACAGCAGGACATATGGCTGGTGTCCTTCACAAATCTTTCTAACGATGGAACTGGATTATTCAGCTATCTTCTGCATAGGGAATATGAAGAACAGTGATACATGAGGAGAATGGTAATGCTTGGCCAATGGATCCATAGGGTAAATGCACATACTTAAGTCAGGAAGATGATACAGCCACTAGAGGTAGGAAAGAGTTCTGGCTTTGTGTCTGTGTGAGTACAGCTGACTTCAAACTGGATAAGAGGTGAAGATCAGTCAGGATGAAAAAACCAGTTTTACAAGAGGACACCAAAGAGGCTCAGCTTGTTTAGACTAGCAAAATAGCTGGTGAAAGGGGGAAGACTGCTCCCTACAAATCTATCCTGAGGATAAACACCAGAAGACAAAAGAATTATTTGAGTTAATGGCCAATGCTGGCACGAGAACAAATGAATATAAATTGGCCATGAATACATTTAGGTTGGAAATTAAAAGAGGGTTCCTAACTACTACAGCAATTAGGGTCTGAAATAGCCTGCCAATGGGAACAGCAGAGCAAAGTAAGTCCAACTGCTTTTAAGATGGAACTCAACACCTTCTTGAAGAGTATAGAGAGTGGTGACTGGGACTTGGAAACATAGCAGCTTTGTGGATGATAACACTTCTCAAGGCAGAGCACATTGGTCTATGCCTACTCATGGTTGTAACAGTAGGTACTTTACATCCAACCTGCCCACAGGCCCTGAGCTTATTCTTTTATTCTGCAGAAGAAGATAGCCAGCAGTGGCCTTGATCAATAAAGGCATTTACGGTACCAGAATCCCACCAACTACAGTAAGAAGTATGCACCCTGAATGCTTTTGGAAGTCTGGCATATGTACAAGGAAGGGGGATTTCACCCACTGCATCCATGTATTTCACTTAATACAGTAGCATTAAAAATCCAGTCATTACCATCCATCAAGGTCTCTGAGCTTCTCACTGGAGCATGCAAAACTGCCAAAGGCCAGAGAGAGACCAGAATGACTTTCCATATGGCACAGTATACTGCTTATCTGGCAGCTCCCAGTTTCTAATGCCAGAAAAACAACACGTTATAGATAGGTATCTCCATAATTGTGTAGTACCTCATTGAATACCAAGGGAAAAATCTTATCTGTCTAAGGTTGATGGTAGCTTTGCCACTGGCTGCAGCAAGACTGGGATTGAACTTGGCTGTCTCATGCTGGGTTGTACATCCCAGAAACAGAGAAGTGACAGGTGGTAATTTGATTAAGCATACTGGTATGAGCTGAACAGAAGCCAGCATAACCAGAACAGAATTAACAGGAGGGAGCAGCTGGTGGCTACTGATCCTGCTTGAAGAGTACTCTGTCAAGTCAAAGACCACTCCAGGACCAGGACAGACAATTAGTTATCCTCAGGCAAACATACCCAGGATTAGGCAATGGGCTGTAAATCCCTGAGTATCCAGCCACAAGGCAAAAGACTTGTGTGCAGGAATTAGTAGGAGAAGCTCATCACACAAGAGGTTAGAATACAAAATCAGGTGACTAACTGGCCCGTCTGTTCCATGAAACAAAACATTTGCCCACATGTTTTTTTAAAAAGTTTCTTTTCATTTTAAATGGCTTTAAAACTATATAGGTAACATATTTCCTAATTGAAAGCCATTTAAATCTCTCTCCTCCAGTCATATGCAGAACGATTACCACAGCAAATGCATCTGTAGATTTTGTTTTCTTATTGTTGGTGATTGAACAGATTTGTATTGTTTACTTGGAATTTAAAATGTTGGGTTTCGGTATACTATGGGAGACCACAGATTGCAGGTTAACCTGCCTTGTTTAAAATAAATTGAAGGTCTGAATCTCACCCAATGAATCCCTAATAATTAGTTAAGTGAGACAGATGGGTCAACCGAGCCATTCTTGCCAAGACAGTGGAGGGGTATCATTAGCTGTGGGACACTGAGAGGAGGAAACCACATAAAGCATGGAATGTATCATTTCAACCAACATCATGGAGAGAGAAACTTCTCTGTCTGAGGCTTTGAAGATCAGAAGGGCCCATCTAGTCAGGTCCACTATTAGTCTTCCTAGCTAGAGGGATGAAAGATCAAAAAAACACCAGCAAGGCTTGAACAGAGAGATCTGGGAAACCAGAAGCCTAAAATACAGTTTTCAGATATCCTTAGAGTGACTTTTCACAAGGTTACTCTTGACTGTTAAGCCAGATTCAAATGTCACTACCTGTCACCTACATATGAGGTGAGGTTGAGAAAGCCAAGATTGCCTAGCCTAGACAAGAATAGACTCAGGAGAATTTTATCAATGTGTAAAAATATCTGGCAGGGAAGAATAAAGATGACAGAGCCAGATAAATCTCACTGGTGTCCAGTAAAGGGGCAACAGACACAAAATTAAATATAAGAATCTCCACAAAAACATAAGAAAAAAATTAATTGCAAGGCTAGTCAAATACTGGAACTCGTTGCCCAGAGAAGTTGTGGAGTCTGCACTCTTGACGGTGTTCAAACCTGCCTGGACATGGCACTGAGAAAACTGCTCTAGTTGACCCTGCTTTTAGCAAGGGACTTGAATGACCATCTCCAGAGGTCCCTTCCAGCCTCAATGATCCTATGGTTCTCTTCCAGAAACCACTGCCCTCCATCCGTACAGTACAGTTATTGAGGGTTGATTTTGACCCACACTAGTTCATCTGTCTATTTTCCGCTGTTGTCATAAAAGACAATTATGACATGACTGAGGTGGTCTATAAAACTTGTGTGATAAAAGCAGGAGGCAGGAACAAGCAGCCAGCAATGAGGCTAGATAAACAAGGAAAACCTCTTAACACAGCTTTGTCAGTCAAGAGAGGGTCTTTTGGGAAGAAGACTCTTAGTGCTACATCTTTCAGGATGAGGTGCTGTAATTGTCTCGCTGCAATGTCAAAAGTACACAAAAAGGTTTGATATTCACTTCTACTTGATTTCAGCATGGAAACAACAGAATCTTGATGCCTCACATTATGAGGGCACTTCTGAGACTCTCATTAGGTAATTATCAGCCTCCAAGAGCAGTTAGAAACCTTGGACAAATCTGGTCCTTCATCTCTCCCTACTTCAGTTGTTTCCCTGTAGAATGGGTACCGTTGCATTGCCTGCCACAGCAGCTTTTAAAGATGAGCTTACCCCTTGTTATATGCACTAACCAGAATGGATGTAACATCAAGGAACTGCTAAGTGTAAATAGCCTTTTTTTTCTCCTTCCTTCTTCCTGAGAAAAAGAAGATCTGACTGACATCACTGGCTGATGACTCAGGAGAAGTTCATTCACAACTGCAGAAAGAACTTGCCAATGTTTCCTATTAAAAGGAACCCATGAGACCTGAATAATTAATAACCTACCAGTGAAAAATTGGCCCTAATTACCAAAGCAATCCGGAAAAAAAATGTTAATTGCTTGGCCTATGTTCCTCCCTCAATGGAACAACTATATTGACAAATCTCATATAGCAAGAGAAATCTGGTGGCCACAAGATACACTTGTTACAAATCGATCAATGGCAATTATGAAGTTTTCTTGCATTTCTGAAACTGCTTCAGGCTTCAATCTGTCTTAAGACAGTATTATACATTTTTATCAAGGTGGGGGTTCTCCCTTTTTTTGCTTCAGCTGGAGATGATTTGTGTTTTGCAGGGGACAAAATAAATATGATGAAAACTTTTAAATGGTTTTAACAAAGCAAGTCATTATCAAGAATTGGCAAAAGCATTCAGTTAAATTGCACTCATGGTTGAAATTAATTTTCTGAAGCAAATTCTGAAAGGGGTAGAAGCCAACAATCAATAATCTCTTAATGAGGTGCAAGAAAAACATGTGTAGACATGACAGGTTTTGATGGCTAATGAGCTTCAGAGGAAGAACACTGTTCAGAGGAAAACTCTGAAAGGCACAGAAAATTGATTAATTGCCAGCCCTAGATATTGCAGAAAAGCATTTAGAAATTCAGCAGCCCTCAGACCTCATATCATTTACACCTCTGATGCGACGTGTTAACTTTAGGAAACATTATAGCTGAAGGGTGTTGGTTTTTTCCCCCCTTTCTCTCCCTAGTCGCTAACTCACGATCAATCTGCTTGCTGTGATTCGTTGCCACAGAAACAAAGTTACCTGGTAAAACTTTCCCATATTGTTTACTGGAATGAATAACTGAATGCAAAAGACAGACCACAGGGGGTCCTGTTTCTCTTTTGTGTTAATAGCTGCTTTTCTGGATGTAAGACATAACTAGGCTAACACACACTTTGGTTTTCTGTCACTTCCACTCACAAGTGTCAGCAATACAACATAAAAGAGTTCTCATTTACCAAAAAAATGATCAAAAGATCATGACCTATTTTCCTTCAGTTAAACACTTTATTTTAAGATGCAGAACTAACCTCCATTCTATTTCCTGTCAGCAGCAGACACAGAGCTCATGTAAGTGGGAACACGGGATCCCAGCCTGGGAAAACTGATGCCTTCGCTTGGGTCTTTACTGCAAAGAGTGGTTTTGAGGAACCCCTGGTCCCTGAGGCCAGTAGGAAAGTCTGGAGCAAGGAAGACATCCTCTGTAGAGGATGATCAATTTATGGAACATTTAAACAAACTGGACAAAAAAGCCCATGGGACCTAATAGGATGCATCCATGAATGCTGGGGAGGTGGCCAATGTCACTACAAGGCCACTCTCAATAATCATGGGGAGATGGGAGGTTCCTGTGGACTGAATGAAAGCAAATGTCACTCCTATCTTCAAGAAGGGCAAGGAAGAGGATCCAGGGAACTACAGGCCCATCAGCCTCACCCTGATCCCTGGAAAGGTGATGGAGAAAAGCCTCCTGGAAACATTTCCAAGCACAGGAAGGACAAGTAGGTGACTGGGAGTAGTCAGCATGGATTTAAGAAGGGTAAATCATGCCTGACCAACCTGATAGCCTTTTACAATGAGATGACGGGCTTGGTGGATGAGGGAAGAGCAGTGGATGTTGTTTATTTTGACTTCATTAAGGCTTTTGACACTGTCTCCTGTAACATCTTCATAGACAAACTGAAGTACAGACTAGATAAATGGACTGTGAGGTGGACTGAAAACTGCCTGAGCTGCTGGTTTCAAAGTGTTGTGACCTCCTGCCCTCTACTACCACCACTGCAAATGGTTTTCACTTTCATATACAGCAGAGATTATGCCCCATGTGCCCCCTTCCATTCCAACAAAGCCATTAGTACAGCCAACATGAATTTTCCACACACAGGTGCTATTTAATTTTATGCTCAACATTTTACATATTCATGGAGTTTACATAAGGTTTTGCTCGGTATCTTCGTCCTTGTTTTTTAAAGTAGCTGGAGATACAGTCCACTGCCTCTGCTCTTGTTGTCCAATAGAGATTTCACAGAACAAAAACGGGGAAGACTGATAGGCAGTGGATGACTCAGGAATTACTTTGGAAGGTAGAGGAGTGCCACACACTAAACATCAACTGGAATCCAGAAGAGGTCCCTCAGCAGGGTAGCTCGGCTACAGCATCCACTACTCTCTTAAAGGGAGTGCTAAATTAGTGGGTAACACCCAGCAGGTTTCTGTCCAGCCATCAGAGGGGAAACAAGCCCTATGAATGAGCCAATCCTCCTGCCGAGTTTTGTTTTCCTAACCTGAGGTGTGACCACCTTAGCCAGGATCAGGAGACAAGGAAATGGCCTATTTTTTTTCCCATGTGTAGAGTATAATATATTTCTGTACAGAATGTACAAGAAGTATCTTTCTACAATAAATAAACATACCTCATCAAGGATCAAAACACCCTGAGGCTCCACTAATTATATGGGCAAAAGAAGGAAATAAGAATATAGATTAAAGAAAGAAGAAAGAAATGCCCAGAAGATAATTCATGAGTCTAAAGACTCAGCTGTAATCACCTGCAAACTCTGTCTGAATATTGACTGGACTGGGAGATCATAAGGGATCCCACTATCTTAGATGATGACTTTGTCTTACTTCCAGCTCCTCTTCTCATGAGCAGTTTGTGCCTCAGGGTCTTTAATAAGGGGACAGATTGCTATTTCTACAGACTTGTCCTCTCATATATAAGACAAATGCCAGAAGATAAATGTCTCCTCACCAACACCGTAAGACATAAGAAACAGCTGAGGAGAAAAATCATCCTGAGTTCTTGGCCACTCAAATACTGACCACTCATCTACAGTTGCTATATGACTAACAACAAGTTATAAGTGGGTTAGACTGATCTGAGACCCTCATTTGATCCCAGAGACAAACGGCAGTAACCAGCACATCTAGAAGTTGGTCCAGAGGTAAAATGGCACTTAAGGAGCATAGGCAAAAGCATAAAGCAGAGGCTTCAAGAATCCCATCTCCACTGACAAATGTGACACACTAATTACTTCCCTTCACTCCCTGAACTCGTTCTTTCTTCAATTGCTGCCCAGCAAGACAGTCATCTCTTCAGGGTAGGGATTCCTTCTTACTGCCAACATGATTAGGAGTTTGCTCTTGTTTAAAGCCTCTAGTTGTCATTTTTATTAAAAAAGAAAAATAGTTTAGGTTAAAAACTCCCAGAGTGCTGCAACTTAACCCTTGGTCACTCCAAGTCACAAGGTGCCACGTTTTTGCTACTAAAGTTAGCTTAACTTTGGAGACAGAAAGTTAGCACTTTGGGGCATTATTAGAATGGTCCAAGTCTTTATGTTGTTGAGCAGATTGACACTGTCTCATTTGCCCTACTGTGACTCACAAACCCGAAGTGTCCCAGCCTAACTTGCACTTGTAGAGCCCAATACCCCTGCAGCTGTATTTCTTGGCCAGAGAGACATAGATTGATGGCATCACATAACACATCAGAAGAGGACTTGAAAACTCACTGAACAAAACCAGATAGTCCCACATGCACAAGCAGGGACACAAGCAAAATGGGGGCAAATAAAAACCCAGTTAGGCAACAATGTAAAAAACAACTTGTGATTTTTTTTTTTTTTTTAAATTGTATGAAAGAATTCTTCAATTAAGAAAACATTTGAGAAGTAAAGTAAAGAACAGACCTGCACCAGGTCCTGGCCAGAACATGGAAGGTCCATGCTCTCTAGTTTTAGTCTGTAGCCTAGTGATAGGAGTGTTTGGCTGGAATGTGGGAAGTCAGGATTCAAATTCACCTTCTTTCCCAGAGGTTGAGCTTCTAGAGTCTCTTACCAAAGCTCAGTTACAGAAACACAGCAACACAGCTTGCAACTCATATCTCCTTCATCTAAATGTGCAGAGATGCAGAAGGGCCATCTGTCCATGGACCGGGTCAATCAATAAGAAAGAATAAAGACTCTTTGACCCAGCTGGAACCATGGAAACTTCACACACACTTGCTTGGTCTCTCAAGTAGGACCGTGACAGAAGAGAGGGGGCAAAGCTGGAATTCAGCCAAAGCCAGAAGCTCCTGCCTTGCATAAATATACTGCTAACCAGTTTATCAAGGAGTCTACATAAGAGGTTATAGTCCTACTAGTACCCCAACCACAAGTTTCAAGAATAACTGTCTATGACAATGTCATTGTAATTATTCCCATGCAAAACAGAAGAGCTCTAAGAGAAGGAGCCCAGTAACTCCTATCTTAGAAGAATCTCCAAACCTAGTGGTTCAAGTGGGAAATGAAGGTTCCCCATCCCCCGTGTAGAGGGATGATTTGAATTATCTCAAACCCAGGACCTAAGGCTGTTACCAAACAGGGGGTAGGGAGAGGAAAAAAAGAAGGGAATGGCACATCTGATGGCTACTTTGTGAGAACAGCAGCTGACCCTTCCCAGACTGCAAGAAAGAGTCGTGACAGTGAGCCCCAGCTAGGGACATGTCATTGAAATTTAGGTACCACAGCACTGAGTCCTTCTGCTTATCAAGGCTTCAGAGTTTGATTCAAGACTTACCAAGTCAATATAGAGTCACACTGATCTCAGTGAGCTAATTAAGTCTTGAGTACTCATAAGCTTTACTGTGACCTAATCCCCATTAGAGCTGTAATTGTACAGATTGATTTATCATTTGATACTGAAATTGGTTAGACTCTAAGCAATAAACTCTTTCTGACAAGGTTCTTTTTTTTAACAAAAAAATGTTGTTTCATAAAAATTAACATTTTTCAGGAACATACAATTCTACTGAAGCTTTTTCTGAAGAAGATCATTTCGATGGCATTTTGACTCTCAAGATATTTGTCAGAATGAAAGTTCAGCATTTTTTTCATACACTTAAAAACCACTGTGAAGTTAAAATAAAAATTAAGATAGTCTGATATACGTACCCACAAAGGACATTACTCGTGCTTCTCTAGTTTGTCACCCCTCCCCCCAAAAGTTACAACATCTTCTCAGAAACTCCAGCCCCTGGCAGCTCTACTCCCAAGAGCTGGTGTAACCCACTGCTGTGTCTGTGCTTCATGTTCTCTTCCCTGTCTGATCCCCAGAGGAGGAGAATCTGTTGAAGTTGCCAAAAAGAAGCTTTTGCCAGAAGTCCCACCTCCTCAAAAGTTGTTCCATAAGCAGTGGAACTGTTGAAACCTGTTTTCCTATGATTTGGTGCCTCGCAGCCAGATTCTCCTGTGTCTAACAAGGTGCTAGACCTTTCCTTTCAAGGTTTTCCTGTAGCTGGGGTGTTATTCTAGTCTCTACCCATGTGAATTCCTTCACGCCTAACAAGGGATGGAGTCGAACTACCTCCCCTCCCCACCCACTCTCAGAAAACCTGTCAAGATGTAAACTACCATCTCTCTGTCAAACTTGGCTAGAAGAGACCGGTAGATTTAGAAGTCATAAGGACAGTGCACTGGCAGATGCATGTGTATACACACACAAACATACCCCCCTGTGCTCATAAGCTTGGCTTCCTAAGGAAGTGCAACTAAAATTAACTACACTTGGGTTATGAACAGCTGTAGTTGCAATATGAGTTGTGTCTCCGCTCCCTGTCAGTATGCATTAGAGTACTTTTTCATTTCACTTTTCCATGGCCTGTCTCAAAAGAAGATCTGTTATTTCTCCTATGATCTTTTCCTAGCTTCCTTATATTTTTACCACTGTGTACTCACACTGTTTTCCTTGTCAGAACAGCCCCAAGAAGACTGCGATACAAGCTTAGACATTCTGCATGAAACTTCTTTGCAAAAAGTATTTTATAAGACATGGATTTTAATAATTGTTAGAACCGTACTTTTTTTTTTTAACCTGAAGCATAGCCCACTTTATATGCAACTCAGGCAGAAAGCTACAAAAGGTAATTTAGCTGTTAACTGGTACAGTCTATATATGCCAGAAAAAAATGCACTGTCACTACAAAACACTATATTTAGTAAGTATGTAGCATAAAGAGTTAACAGAGGTCTTTTTTTCCCCTTCATAGAAACTATTTCTGAGATTCAGTCTGGTGTATGCAAAGTAACACATGCTAAAGACTTCTGTGCAAGTACCTCTGGTCTTTAAAAAAAGGGAAAAAAATGTTTATATAGTAATATTTGAGATCTGCTATATGCTCTTGCATTGAAAGCCACACTCAAAGGTTTGTACCTGTTCTTTCTCCACTGTCTGCTTTTAACGGGCCACCATACCCTCCTCTCCAGCATTGTCTTATTTGTGCCTCTCTGACAGCATGAGCCTCACAGAAGTGCCTTGGTTTTGTCTTTCCTTACAGTAATAGTGCTTCTTCACAGAGTCTCCAGAAATCCATTATAAGCTACTTATTTTCAACACATTCTGTAACACAGAACCTTTGCTCACAAGACAGACTTCTGGAAAAATAATAATCCTGTATAATACATCTAAATCCCTCCTGATCAGTAGTATATTCCCAAATCATTTCCTTGATTCAGCCAAGTTTCCACTCAGAGGCATAAAATTTGGAGGGGGAAAGTTGAGCCGTCCAGGTGGCACAGACAGTATTTCACATCATTCCAGCAGCTCAGGAGCTCCTGCCTCTCCTCACTGTCTCAAGTTCAGGGGAGGGACACGAACAGAAGCAGAAGTGCAATGTTTGCCGAGCAACAGATCTCCTTACAGCAGACCAGAGCCCCAAATATTTAATGCATCACAAGGAAAGGCTCAAATACAGAGCACCAAGAAAGAAAATGGTGCAGTTAGCACCAAAGCGCACTGTTTTTGTTTATGTTTGCCAGAGCTTTCAACTGTTTATCAGAATGGCAACAGATGGCACAAGGCAAATGCATGCACTTTTTCACAGTTTCCTACAAAACGAACAGATGTCTTCATTACATGCTACATGACCGCGTTTAACAAAATGTGACAAGAAACAGAGGTAGAGAAAAATGGCATATCCCTTTCCTAACCTGAATTGCCTCTTGGCACAGATTTTAGTTGTGTCTGAGCACGGGACTGAATGCACAAGAGGGAATTGAGAGCATTTTTCACCTGTATCATATCCAGTAGGCATGGAAAACAGAAGCAGAGGCTTTGAGGTCGTTTCATCTCTAGGGAAATGTGGCACCTCTCTGGACCAGCCAAGATGGAGACAGGAGATGTTTTCCCCATCTCTTCTTAGGAGTGTTTTCAGGGGATGACCATGCTCACCTGGGTGAGCAGAGCCCCTCCAGTGGAGCCCGTATGATCCTAGACACCTTTTGGCTGTGCTAAAGAGGACATGTTAGCCACAGTCCACTGCTGCTGAAGCCACAGACAGCTTTGTATCAGCCAGGCTCTGCCAGAGCCTCAGCAAGAAGATTCAGCAAACCTAAATGGTCCCAACTGCTAGAGGTTTCTCTAGTGATGTGTGTACAGCCCCATCAACAAAATAGATCTGTTCTGAAAACAAGGCCCATGTTGGGTTAAATACTGCCTTTCTCTGCTCATCTGAGTGGCTGAGGAAACCCGTGTCTTGCCACATGAGGCAGGACAATATCATGGAGGCCTACTCCATACAGGAGACTGGGGTTTTCAACCTTCATTTTTGCTGACAACTGCTCCAGAAATCAGACAGGCTCACATCAAGTCCTTCCTTTTCTTTTCAAATCGACCAAAGAAGAAATGGAGAGAAGTATTCAGGTTTGGTGAGTAATGGGCATCTGACATCCGCTCACTTAGGTGTTTTGTAACTAGCCATTATTCTTAGCACAGAGTGGATTGGAGAAAGCTCAGAGCAAAATCACAGTTGATGTGAAAATTTTACAACAGGGAAATAGACATTCCTGTATTTTATTTTGTTTCTGCTGAAGGGAAAAAGGCTAGCCATTTCAGACAGCTCTCCCAGTTAGTCTGCAGCCATAACTTGCTTATGCATCTGCATTTCTGGACTGTAAGGGCAGGGACAGCAGAAAGGGCTGTAGCAAAGCACAGCCTTGGACACATTTCTTCCAGCTGGAAGCTTTGAATTGCTTCAGTACAGACCCAAACTCCAGCCTCTCAAACAAAACTTCAGACTCTTCATAATAAACCCAGAATCTGTCTCCAAGCCAGGCTGTCACGACGCAGTGGGAGGCCAAACCCATGGAAAACACAACAGACTTTGCAGGCACTTCTCTTTTGCCCGCAATGGACATGGTTATGATGGAAGAGAGACTTAATGGTGTCCCTCTTCCCAGAACTTCTCCAAATAGTCCAACACAGGGGAAACTTTCGTACTGTAACATGCTAGATCTGCTAGCCAGGGTTTTGTCAGGCACCAGCTGTGCCAGTGAGGCAAAGCCTCTTTCCAACAGTGTCCTGCTGGGTAAGCCTCAGAACTTGCTGTCTCTCTCTCTACAGACTTTAAGGACTGTATAACCCTTATGAAGGGCTTTATATAGTCAAGTGTAAGAGCATGTAAAATGTAGGCACACTCCTTTATTGGGAGGTGTTACCTGCCAGCACAAGTGACAGAGGCCCAGGATCTTCTCCAGCTTGTACCAGCTCACCTCAAAGGTCCTGAGCTATCTGCAGATTTGCCCATATAGACACATGCTGCTGGCCTGCAGCATTGCATAGCAGGCTTTGTAAATTCACGATCCAACATAAAACAGAGATGACTCTAGAGTTAAGTATGCTGCTAAAACTAGTGATCAGTTGCACGTTATTTATCCACACCTATTTGAATCAATGAGTTGTCGGTCAGGCTGATTAGCACAGCCCCACACACTGACACGATGGCATCCCTAAGCTGTACTGTGCTATTCTCACTCATTCACAGACAGGGTTAGTATCTGCACAGTGCTGTGTCCTGCCACAAAGACATACCCTAATGGCTTCTAAATGCCTTGAGTCCATAGAGCAGCCATCTGTTTATTGCTTCTCATTTTACTTTGTCAGAGGCAAAACTGACTGCAAGTCTCAATGGGAAAATAGTATCCCCCTCAGTCTCATGGAGAGTTTTATGCAATGCAGTCCTCTTCTACACACCCATGGCTGGCTCTCCCCTTTTGCAGTAGGGGCCCAGGACAATGGAGACCACCTTTGCTGCTGGTAAAATTCTCCCACATAAAATGAAATATCTAAAAAGCATCTAACATCAGGAACACCAGCCCATGTAAATCCTTTGGCTTTCAGATAACTTGTGCTCAGCCTAACAAAACTCAATTCTTAGCTGGTTAGGAAGATGCCAACCAGATTTCTACTTTGGAATACCGTTTCCAGGGGTCCTACACCGATGGAAGGCCATAGGAGCTTTCCCAAGGATTTTAGCAGACAGAATCAGGCTTTCTGGTAGCACCAAAAGCAGCAGCAAGAACAGAATGTCTCTGCAGGATGCCTACCATGCTCCAAGGAGAGAAGAAATGTCAGGATGCAGCAGAGCAGGAATTCCCCTAAGCAGCAAGAAAGAAAACATTTGTCGCGTTTTTAGGAGGAGCACTGTCGCCATTCTTTCAACCATTATATGACTTTAATGACTGGCTTCTCTCATTGTCTTAGCAGCTTGCAGAATTTTCCCCTCATCTCCACCTCCCATACTCGCTTTGAAGATTTCATCTGCAGCTGTTCATAGTGGTATTGTCCATCTGGAAAACACTGCCTGCTAAACCCAAAGTTTCTTGTGGAGCTACTACTCTCAGAAAACTGCTTCTCACAAGCTTTATGTTCCTCACCAGTTCTCTAGGCCTCTTCCTAGTGGCAACTGGCAGCCCTTCCACAAATAAGAGATCACATAGGGCCTCATTAGCAGTACAAGGCACTCCACAGCCGGGGCTCTTTGAATCAGCTGCTGTGACGTCCTTAGTATTTATGTCCTGAAAGAAAGTCTAAAATACAGGCAGTGATGACACAGAACACTTCCTGCATATGACACTAAAATCCAAGGCAATATTCTCACGTACTGCACACAAAGGCAGAAACATGAATCTATCCTATGGTCAAATGCATTTGTATGTGTTTGTGAGCACGTTTAATGCAACCCTCAAAACTGTTTTTAATGCACACACCACTGTGCAGAATGTTGGAAGTTCAGTTATTTCCACAACATTCAAAGATTAAAAGCTAAATATAATGGAGACCTCAGATGTCTAAATTAAGTGGCTAATTTCTGCATGTGTCTAAAACTGTGATTTGGGTGTCCTTTCCATCCAGCCCAGAAGTCATTGTGCACCTCCTTATCTTAGTCAAAGGTTTCATTGGAGTCTCTTTGTGTTGGCTTCTTCAAAGAGGGCCAAAAGTGGATACAGTCATTGCAATTCACATGTTTTTCAAGTAAAAGCCTACTAATTAAAATATTCACTCTAGAAGAGGACATCTAGGTTTGAGATGCTCTACAGCCTGAGAGTACATGTTCAATTCCTCACTTTACCCTAAATGAGTTTCCTTTTCACTACGCTAGTATCTTATCCTGGTGGAGCTATCTACATCTTACCTATTTTGCCAGAACTGACAAGAATAATAAACAGGACGAACATACAGCCAGCCAGCACAAAGAGCTGTTAAAAAGAGGCCCTCACATCCCTTGACATCATTCATACCATTTGCAGAGAGATCGTCTGATACTCAGATTATACCCCTGTATCACTAGAAGCTGGCTTTGTTGTTGTTTTAAAGCAAATTCATCTGTACAATTCCACACACTCTAATGGCTCCATTGAAGAAAATATATGTCATCTGGCTTTTGCTTCACCTGCTGGTAACAGCATTTTCCCCAATACACAGGAGGGTAAGGGTCTCTGACATTGGCATCTCATTGGTAGAAAAATCAGAAGGCTAAATAGTTTGAATTATCTGGACACATAACACACTCTTGGAGAGGAGACCACCATGAGTATCCTCAAGCAAAGTTTCTCCTCCAGAAATCCCACCCTAAACTCCAATTCTACTTCCCCCCAAAATACTATGTCCTATGAAATGTCATCAGCTATAGAGAAAGAGAAGAGAGCATTCACAATTTGCTACAGCTTTTACTCAAAGATCACTGCATAATGAAGAGAGAGACCAAATCAGACAGCAGGTCTTCCGTAGACTGAGCATTTGCTTACACACCAGAAAAGGAACTCATAAGACTATGTTTAACACCATCTGGGGAATCCTTCCATACAATATTACCATCAATAATAACAGAAGCCTAGCTACAGACTGTTGTACTCTGTGACAGCTAAATATATCAGACCTAATTAGGTAACACAGGCCAAAAAGCAAAAATCTGCAAACACAAGGGAATGTTACCACAAGAGCCAGGAAGATGAAAAAAACCCCTGCAAATTAAGTGTAGGGATGAACCTGGATTGAAATCACCAGTCTCATCACCATAACTGAAATTTAGGAAAGGTCAGCTCTAAATAAGGAGCCTGCTTTGAACCACACAGCTGGGGTCTCTCTGTGACTCAAACCAGAGCGCAGGCTCCAAACACGCAGAAGAGCTAGAAAGAATGCACTGGGGAATTTACCTCAGCTGGTATATATCAGCCTAGCTCCATTGACTTCAATTAGCATGATGTTAAATCTTCAGTGTTGACTTCAATGGGATTACAGTGATTTACATCAGCTGAGGAGCTAACATTTCACTTTTAGGCAGATACTTCTGTAGCATCTTCATTAGTGGAAATTCTATGAAAAGAAAAGGAGATATACTCTGCTCTTATGGCTCCTGCTACCTACTGTAATGGGTATATCGTAAACGCAAGAGATAGACTGGCAGCCAACTATAATTAGCTCCATTTTGCTGCAGTTCAATCTGTGGTTACAATTACCCTTTCTTTGCTATAAACATCCAGCTAAGAATCGCTGGAGCCACTCCTTCCACTTCCTGCCTCTCCCCCTTATTTAACAGCTCTAAATGCAGGTTTTCATAAAGGCACAAGATTCTTGCCCTTTCCTGTGCACGCACAGCTGGCAATTACTGCTAGCAGCCGGCCTTCCCACTTCCCAGCTCTCTCTTCCTGTCTGTTTTCCCTAAATCTGTAAACACAAGAATAACTATCATTTCACTGGATATTACACATGTATCCCAGGTTTGAATGCTCCAAGACACTTACATTCAGTACACTGTGAAACATGCAACAAGACATTGCGGTCCTCCCACAGGTTGCATTGCCAGATGTTGGAAAACAACATGCTGGTTCCTCCCGGATTCTAGCTGAGCCACTGCTTGTTAAACATTGAAAATATTATCTGAAATGCCCAAATATCGTCTTTTGAGGAATCCAAGGAAGGCATCCATAACTCCTACTTCTAGGTACCCAATCTGAGTGCCTTGCTTAGGCTGCTTTACAGTCAGTGGAGACTTCAGAGATGATATAAGAGCTAAACTAGGAGTTTACCTCTCCCCATAGAATATATAACCTGTCTAGGGTCATAAACTAGGTACCTTTATTAGAAGCCTAAAGAGGGTATGAATATTCTCAAAATACCTATATGTTCCATTTCCCCCCGAAGCCTTTTATTATCTGACAACATGAATCAGACAAAGAGAGGAAGTTTGCCTGGTCCAGGATTCTCTTAAAATGTTAAGACCTTGAGATTTATATAGCTGTTGAGCATCAGGTCCTGCTGCCCAGTACCAAAGCTGTGTTTTGGGTGGAATTATGTAAATGCCTGACTTCACATTTCCTGATCAAACTGCAGTGGTTTCAGACTGATCTGAAATGAAAGTGTTTGAATGTCTCAGTGAAATAGGTTATTTTAAAGATTTCTTTCAGCCTTAAACAAAGGATTTCTTTCCAATGTTGTTTTAAATTAAAGTTTTGCTACAATTTATCACAAGACACTGAGAATCACAATGTTCAAAGGTTTAACTTAAAAGTGAAACATTGTAACTTAAAAAGAGTTATCTTCTGATTCCTTTTTAATATGAAAGTGCAAAAGACCAAATCCAGTGCTGACTGAGAAACATTTCTAGTTTCCTCAAAATTTCATTTTTCAGTAAAAAATAGGATGTTTAACTGACAAACATCCTGGTCTAGTTTGGGTGTCGGTGAAAAGCACACACATACCCGTCCCAAAACATTGTCCTTAAGCTATGGACAAACATGGCAGGTTTCCTCCCAGCTCCTGGCCCTCTAAGGACTACTTTGAAGAAGAAAGTTCCTCTAGGACCCATACAGATGCCCTTCAGAAGAAGGGTTGGTTTAACACAAAGAATGCCAAAAATCCTATTCCATCACCATTTTGTAGCCTTTTTATATTCTTGACTGATCTAAGTACAGAACAGAAAGTCACACGTAAGCTGTAGAATAAAAAAACCTATTTTCCTGGGGCTGGCTGTGACTTGGCTACAGGAAAGATGAAATAATTTCTCCTTGCACACACACTTTACAAGCTAGGATGCCTCAGATTGTCCTGTTTCCTTGTTTCCTCTTCTATCTTCCTACCCTCAAGGGCCTAATACCCAGCCACTCTTTCTTGGCAAATAACAAGAATCATTCTCTCCATGGATACAAAGCTCTCCTTTCTGGTAATTAAACAATATTGTCAGCTTAATGGAATGTCAAGGATGGATTAAAACTCACTGTGGAAGGAAATAAAAGTGCACACACTATTTAAAAATTTTGAAACACATACCTTTATAAGAAAAGATTCATATTCCCTTGGATGAAGTTTATTCCTTCCTTGTGTATATTGTATAGCAGTTGCCACCTCACAATATTGGGGTTAAGACTCTCACTCCTCAATCTTTGGTCATCATCTCCTACAGAGTTATTAAGCCCAAGAAAATGCCTTTTTATGTTACAAATAACTTTTGTCCAGAGTGCTTCCTAAGTAGTTTATGGATGGATGAATTTACTATTCCTAGGAAAATGTCACTGAAACCTCAAAGATGCACTGCCCACTTCAGTTGTTACTGTTTCATTGTTACCATACATTTATGGATCTCCTCTGTAAACTTCCAGTTTTCAGGATTTTTCCTTCTCCCCTCCTCCCACAGACCTCCCAGATTTTTCCTCTGGTGTTGCATCATGCCACTTCCCAGCCACGGTTTGCAGAACACGTTCCAGCTCTGCTGTGTTTCTAAGCCTCAAACTAAAGGAAAGCAAAATTCAGTTTTAACCATACAACTGAATTCAGCTCTTCTGAAGGTGTTTAGGTTAAGTCAACGTAAAGTGGGACACTTTGGCCTTCTTGCCAAAGACAGCCAGCTGCAAATGTCATCAAATACCAACACTCAGTAGTTGCCTCAGAAAAGAAGAATATGGAATTATTGATAAAATTGTCAGAGACCAGGGAAGGAGGAGGCATGGATGATGGTCAGATAGTTGTCATTTTGTTAAAAATTCCATCACAGGAGAGGATGAGGAAAGTTCTGGGTAGCTGCTCTGAAGTGAGATACTGACCTACAGGAGCAGCTTAAAAATCATGCAAATTTTATAAGGTGATGCCCTTCTAGTTCCTCTTACTTGTCTTTTGAGTAGCTAAATACAATGACATTTCCAGGCTTTGAGAGAGAGAGAAATCAGACTCTCAGCTGGTCACATGACTCCAGGAAGTTGGGATTCAAGAAAAAATACTAGATACTGTGACAAATCATGAGGGTACTGACACACTGAAAGTGCAGCCACACACAGCTCTGAAAGAGTTGCACTACAATAGCAAAGAAGCAAAGAAGATGGTTATACTCTCCGTATTTTCTAACCTAAAAAGGAGTGGAGGAAGACCCAGAGCTTGACTTCTCCCCTTAAAAATGCCAGAGTATACTGACTTGTTCTTTAAGGTCTCCTCTTTTTCCCAATCTTATATCTCCCTTCTTTTGCCTCCTCCTTTCTTAATTTCTTTGTTTCTTCCTCTTTCTCAGTGGTCTCTCTTGAAATTCAAACATGATGCTTTCCCTGCACCCACCTTCTTCACTCCCGCTGCCCTGTCTCAGCCCACGGAGCCACAGATGGCTCCTGCTGTCATCACCAGACCTTTCCAACAACTGCGGCAAAGCCCGTGGCTCTACCCTTAGCCTCCCTCCCCCCATAATAAACCTCAATAAACTCCTGTGTTTACTTTGACAGAGAAATTAAGGATCCTCATCATTAGGTAGATTTTTTCCAAATATCAGCTTCATTTTTGCCACCCCATGGACAGTTTTAACTTTACATGGCAAGCCTGTAACGACACAAGAAATTAAGACAAAGTCCGTGTTTTAAGGTTATATATTGAACATTTACATAGGAGCTGGAGAACAGTAATCCAAGGAGTTGTATAAAAGCAATAACAACAATAAGATCTTGTTTACATCTCAGATACCTCTCCCTGCCAAACCAAATGTTCTAGAATTCTTGATCATAACCAATCCTTTAAAAAGTGTCCATTCAAAAAATCTTTTCTTTAATCTTTGCCTCTGTGTTTCCTATTCAACATTTTTAATGGCCATTTTTCTAATACCGCATTCACCTCAAGTGACATTAAGCTGATGTAACAGAACCATTTTAATCAGTAACAATCAATTTTATTACTATGAAAACCTTAGGGACAGAACATTAAATACATACCATGTAATTAGTTTTGATAAAACAAGCCTTCATCTTAGCAAATCAAATATAATGAAAAGGAAATTTAACAGCTATAAAAATCTATGGCATAAAGTAGGTGTGAATATGCATGCTGTACGTGCAACAGTATATAATCGTGTTTCATTTCATCCACACACATAATCCATGTGAGGGCAAAGATGAGTTCTGGAAAGTCTTTGGAAATGTAGGAATGCCCCAAATGTTCTTTTATGAAGAATAATCTACTTTATATGCTTACTTTATAAGCTACATTAGTAGCTGCATCTTAGAAGAGAATTCAGCTTGTGAGGAGTCTGCAAAATCACTTAATGAATGCACTTATTGATGCAATGAAACCAAAATAAAAAGCAGTACTGAGGAAAGCAGAGTAAATATCCACTACCTAGCTAGTGGTAAAAATAGACTTTCTATCTCTGTATTTATTCACAGTGTAATTAATATCTGACATGATTCTGCATCCTCTATGCCACCAAGGCTGGAAGTGTTTACAAACAACCATTAGTACTGTGTCAGAAAAGCAGGCTGGGCACATAACAGCCTCCCCCATAGGCACAGACCAATATTTCTCCAGCAACCAGGAATTCCCACTGAGGTCACTAGCAGCATGCAGGCACTTTATTCTGTTTCTTGGAAGGACCATGTCCTTGTGCAGATCATGATATTCCTCGAGCAGGAACATTTAACAGGACTGAGGGGATTTGGTGAGGAATTTTTCTTTTTCATTAGCCAGGGGTTGTTTTGTTTGAAATTATTTGGAAAATATAAATAAAGTTTCCACACTTAGTAATCATCCACTGGGGGCATATTTAAGTTGCAATTCATCAGCGTGGAGTTTTGCCACACAGAGCGTAACAGCAAGCTACAAAAACAGTCTCTGAGACACCATCTTCCCAGCCAGAAATCGGCAGTCTCCTGCTCCAGCCTTCTCCCCTTGATTTCTTGGCCAGGTGACCTCCTGGTCCTGGGGAAATTCTCAGTTCATTTTTCAGATAGCCATTAAGATTGCTTTGTACTATTCCACCCCAGGGGAACTGAAGAGCTGCCCCAAAATCCAGAACAATCGACAATATTTTTCTCTCAACAGAAAATTGGATTTTATACTAAGCTTAAAATCTCTTCAAGGAAAATAGATTACTTCAGAAAGTCTTCCAATTTTAAAAAAGTTTTCCCAGAGCAGATTTTGATTCAACGTTTTCATGGGGTTCTCCTCAAAAACAACAAAGCTTCAAAAAAAAAAAAGTCCTCACGATTTCCCGGGAAAAGTTCTTCACTAAATTATGTCTATAAAAATTAGAAGTATTTATTACCTTCCTCAAATTTTGCAAGAAGAAAACAAAGCATTTCCTGACTAGTTCTACTTAAGCATTTTCAGGCCATCACAAGGTCCTGGTTTGTCTCACTCTTCCCCACGTAAATCAGGAAACACATCATAGCCAAGAGGCTGTAATTACATCTGATCGAGCCCTTCACATTTTGTCAAAAATATCTTTGCATCAACAACCCATTGCACAAACCAAGGAACCTGATGCTATGGAAACCCCATGGCCCCAGAAATGGGGAAATCCACCTGAGTTTGGGGGGCTGCAGCCAGTGTGCAGTTCCAGATTTGGGAATGACTCACGACATTGGTTGTGTCAGGGTTAAGGAGATGGGGTTTCTTGAGGCCCCAGCTCTGGGGCATGCCATCAAGCACATCACTGAAGGGCTAAAGAGCCTTTATCTCCAAGTCATGGCCATGGGATGGGACTTGGGGCCTTCAGAGTCAGAGGTTTAAAATGGCCTCACCAGCTGCTGGCCCTGCAGGTTGCCCCAAAGCTGGTGGTCCTGGGACGCCAGAGCCCACAGCTATGGGCCAGACCAGCAGCCCAAGTGAACTGGTCTCTGATGGAGAGCTGGGACTGTGAAAGCCAGAGCAGCACTGGCTCCAGCCCAGCCACAAATCCGGAGACACGAGCAGCTGCTACCAGCGGCAGAACTGACAAGATCATCAATTTCTCTGAGAAGCTGCAGCATCTGGGGAGCATATTTCATTTCGGAAACATTGTGTATTGATATGTTTGAAACAGACTTTTCTTAGGTTTTCTGGTTCACATGAAGTAAAGAGGAAGGCTTGTTTTAGACTGAGAGAAAATGAAAAAAAAAAAAAACCCCAAAACCCACAGTTTTCTGCCACCTGGAAACCCTGGGGGTTTAGCTGTCTCTATTTGCAATAGTCTATGCCTGATGCAGGAAAAGAATTGGGCCGAGAATCCTGCAGGATCAACCTGCCCAATCCCTTCGCAGTACCTTATTATCCTTTCGGCTGGGGTTGCTCAGAGCCCCATGTAGGCTAGGTCAGCTCCATCAAGTAGGATATATAGGCACATATTCAGTCTTATATTTCTCTGAACTAATGGTGACTCATGCACAGGGACAAAATTTTCCCAAGTCATTGCAAGTCTCACAAGCCAAAGATAAGTGTTTGAAAGAAATATTTAACACTCGAAACTGAATCCTCAATTCAAGGTGACCTTGCAGTTTTTATTAATGCTTTGATCACCTCCATGTCTATGAAATGACATGATTCGATTACCATGTGTTACATCCTCACATTTACTCATACCTCAGAGGGCCTAATTTGTGCCTCTGATGTATTTCTGAAGTAATTTCTATGGAAAGATATTTTTTAAATTCCTTTAAGTGTATAAATTGTATTATTAATTCAACATACTACTTTTGCTCCATTGTTCTTTTTTTTTTTTTTTCTTCCTGCTGTTAGAATACGTGAGAGGAAATTTAAGCTGATGAGTCATTAGGAATGCATCACCTTTGTGTATCACTAAAAGAAATATTTTGTTTCCAATCTGGACCATGTAAAGATAGGTGCTTGAATTCCTGCAGTTCGATACTTCAGGATGAAAATCCTGGTTCTGTCAAAGTCAGTAGCAATATTCTTACTAATTTAAATGGGGTAGAATCAAACGTAAAGAGCAACAACAAGGCATCTCTGTTTGGCATATTGGTCCCTCCTGTTATCTGTGCAACACATGGAGTTTGTTGATATCTTAATATGAATAAAATATTCATTGACATGTTTTATGTGTGTCTGCATATGCACTGCAGCTGGATGAACAAGTCATCATTCCAAGATCTTAACCCTTTTGTCTGATTACAAATTACCAACCAAGGCAGTGATTTTCATCATTTTTATTCTATTTTTCTTAAACATCCAATGGATCAGTTTAGGAATGCAAGCTGTATTTTGTAACTTGCTCACAAATAGTCTGTTCAGGTCTGCCTTGATCCAAGAGAGAACTTAAACTTGTCCCCAGAAGGGGCTATGCAAGATTTAAAATATTTCCTTGCATAGTGACCTGTGCATGCTGGCTGGACACAGCAGCTCACTTATCCCAGCTTCACTAACAGACCTCACAGTTCCCTCACAGGCTCCAGGGATGGAAAGGCTGTACAGGGAAGAGCAGTAACCTGTCTCCATCAGTGGCCTACAGCAGATATATAGGGAAGAATTAAAAAACAAGGCATCGCAATGCTTCAGGAACATTCTTCTGATCACCAGCAGCCTGAGTCTCAGACTTTCAGAGGCAGAGGTGCTTCACTGGTGTTCAATAACTCTGCATGGATTTCTTTTCCATGAACTTGTCCAGTCTCCCTATAAACTCATATGAACTTCCAGCAACTAGAACATCCTGCAGTAAGAAGTTCCTCAGCTTCATTTCATGTTAGATGAAAAGACACTGACTTTTGTCACACCCACCACCCAAAGGCGATAAGAATAGATAAGGCCTAAAAAAGTTTTAGGAAACATTTCAGACTCTTGAATGGAAAAAGATAGTGGTTTTCTGCCAGAGCAATAGAAATAATACACTGTCAAAGGTGAGGGACAGTGCATGTTCCCAAACTTTGTCACCACCCATGGGTAGATCCATGCTCTCACTCTTCCTTTATGAACTCTCTACGTTACAAGTAAATTTCAGAAAGGCCATAGCATCATTTGTTGTACAAACACTCCCATGGATAATTATTACCATGTATTTGCTACAATTTCTGCTTTCTGCAAAAATTATGGAGAGATAAAACCTTACTTGCTCAGCTGTTCACAAATAAACCAATAAGCCAGGCTGCAATTGCATACAATAGAAAATCAATCATTGAAACTTCAGTTTTAGCTCTTTTGGAAGGACATACACAAATATATTTGTGCGTATTTGCCTAATTCTAATATACATTCACGTGCCTGTATACCTTTCCATGTCAAGATACAGTAATTAGATCTATGAAATACAAACAGCTAGGGTTTTATGCTGTTCTCCCTCCCTTCCTCCCCAACACTCCTACATTAGTAACTAGAAATAAACACTCAGGAACATGAGGAAATGGGGGAAGGGAAGGCTTTAAAAATGATCTGCTGATTTCTATATGGAGAGGCTGGTAGCTACCAAACCCTCTTAGGGAAAACTTACTAAGTGGCTCAGCGTGACAAGGTGACCTGACAGTCTACTTTTTAATTACCAGTACGTGATATGACATGTCACAGCACAACTGTGGTGACACTGTAATACACATCTGGCTCCAGCCAGCACCACCCTAAAAGAGCAGCTTTCACAATAGATGTTACCTCCCTCTGGAAACAGGAGTCAAAGGAACAATGTTTATGGCTTCATCCTGGGCAAAATAGCAAGTTGCAAAGGGAAAGGCTAATACATACGCAGCGACTTTATTATGTGGGCTTTGGCTGAGACTAAGTCATATGATGAGTCAAACACTTTTGATAACTGAAATGCTTGGGCTTTCAAATTAGCCATGTTTGGTTTTAAAAGATCTTCAAATAAAATTGGGTTGAATTGTCTTTTCCTGATCAGAATCCAGTGTCATTCATTTTGCCATAAAACAAGGACACACTGCAGGACTGGAGGGAACTGCTGTAAGCATGTCCAAAACCCAAGTGTGTGTGTGTGAGTGTCTGTGTGTATACTTGTAGACAAAGGAATTATTATTGGAAAACAGCTCTTACTTTTTAAACGAAATCTGGCTTCTGAACCCCTCCATCAGGAATCAATATGCAAATGCTGATACAGATGTTACCTAAAGTGCAAGCAAGATCAAAGCAGCGCTTGCAAAGCTCGACTCCATTTCTTGGCAAAGGTGCTGATGGTGGAGAGGGATTAAAAATAAGTAGGGCATAATAGCTCCAGCATGAAACTCCACTCCTTATGGATAATGCACCAACCCACACAGAAGATTGCTGAAATGCTGAAAACAGCTAGACTGGCAGGCCTGATAGGGAAATGGAGTCCATCACACTGGAACTTCAAACAGGGTCAGATAGCGCAGTGATCTGCATGCCAGGGGCAGGGAAGGTAAGAGGATAGCAGAAGATCAGATATCAGGGACTTTATACCCGGCCTGCTGCCAGCAGACGGGTCAGAGGCAGAAAAGGACACAGTGAAGGAGAAGAGAGAAGGCATTGTCCAACATTACTTGGGTTCTTTCAGTTCTCTGAAGGTTGTCATTCAAGCTACTTCAGTACCTGCAGAATGCAAAAAAAAAAAAAAAAGCACTACCAGTGTTTTAGTTATCTGGTCTGTTTAGCTTTAGTTAAGGCTTCTTTGCCTGACATTTAGTAAGTCTTGCTGGTGTGAATCACCAGTGCTTTTAATGACATAGACCTGATAATGATACACAAACTGTCTCAAAGAAGCAATACACCATCCACTTTCATCAGAAGATCATTTGCATCCCAACAGATTCCAGACTGTCATTCAAAAGATGGACACTGGAGATGTTCCCCCTAGTGAAAGTATCCTTCATAGGTCTTCTGGTACAGCCTCAGAGGTGTGAGAATGAGGCAGGTTTGCAGGAAGAGATGTCTTTTTGAAAAATAAAATTAAATAAGTAAATCTCACACAGACACAGATACAGCTGGAGAAGGCCCTGCAGCTCTTCTTCAGGTCTGAGACAGAAGCAAATACTTCAGGCTAAAGAGATTCTGAGAATAAATGTCCTAAGATTCACTTAACTGTGGGAATCACCTTGTGACCCACTCTCTGATAAATGTATGCCAGTACTCAAAGCTGCCTGAATGATGAGCTAGATTAAAAGGCCTAAGGTGAGAGAAATTTAGAGAGTATAAAAAAATAAGTCATATTAGGCAATTCTCCTTTCGTGTTGGAGGTCTCTTATGCCAAAGTGCTCCCAGTAGTTCTTACAGTGAGTAAGAGTTGGGCCCGTTGCCTTTTAAACAAGGTGTCAGGAAATAAATGTACGTTGCACCTTTTACATTTCTTCTCTCATTGTTCATATAATAATGAGCGGACCCTGTCACAGGACCCAGAGGATTACATTTCCCATCTGTTACAGACAGCACAGAGCAATAGTTTTACATTACCATGTAGGGTTCAGGAGCTGTGTTCAGAAAAGTCTATTAGGAATGTACACTGACAGGCGATTCCAATTAGGCAGCAGAGGAAAGCAGAAAAAAACCAGCTGGAAAAGAGACTGCATTAAAAGTTTGGCTCTGAGTCTTAATTTCCTGGAAAACTAGAATGCTTTGGGCTGGTTCTTCTCCAGGTGAAAATGCAGAGCTCTTTGCACAGTAAGGAGAGCATCAAGAGTGAGATTGAACATGTGGCCAGGCACTGTCTATTGTCCAACAGAAATGAGAATCAGCCTCTTGCGTGGTTTTGCACAGAAATGTCAACGAAATTTACTGACCGGTTTAATTCACCTAAACAGGAAGGTCAGGGGCTCTGCTCAGAGAAGGCTGAGTTTAGATCACACCTGGTAAACAGGAAGGGCAGGGACCAGAGTGACAAGCCCAGACTGGGTATGCTGGAAATTAGCAAGCAAAATAGCAACAGGATGGGTCTGTCACCACTTTGTAGACTACCTTATCCAACACTAGTCCCATGAGGACAGGTGACCTGAAAAGCATGAACTCTACCACACAGCCTATGACATTCATCTCCTCCTTTAGTCTCTGGCCCACCATGACACAGCTGACACTTTGTCCTGATCTTGAGAGGAAACTGGCTCAGGAATGGCCTCTGATATTAGCTCTCAGCTTCAGTTTTAATCACAACCACTGGCTAAAGATCAACACCCCCCCCCTTCCAATTCCCTTTTTCGTGCATCTTCTCCTTTTCACTTTTCATGTATTTTCTACCTTTTCTTTTATGTTCTGTTTAGCAAATAAAATAGAAAGCATCCACTTTAGATGGCCAATACTGGTCATTCTCCAAAGCTACTGTAAGCTTATGAGATGCATAAAGGCAACATCTCAAAAATTTAGTAATGGCAAAATTAACAGTCGCTCCACTACTGGCTGAAGCACCAGCTCGAGAGGAGGCCTGCAATTAGCTTTATAAGCCCTCAACCTCAAGAGCTCTCTCATGTGATGTCCAGCCTGGATCTGATTTGTGCTTGCCCAAAAGCAAAATGGACAGTAAGCAGGTACAGGCTTGACAAGTGATGTCAGACAGGCTTGACAAGTGATGTCAGACAGGCTTGCAGGTGAGGGTTGTTAGCAGTCTCCTTACAGGTTGCTTTTTTTTCCCCATCTCCTTTTGGCAGATTAGTCTGGAAGGAAGCAGGATCAGGCTCCCAGAGCATGAGATGTCCTAGTCCATCTCTACTAATATCCTCCTCCAAAACACCATTGTTACTTTCTTTAATGCCTCCAAAAGGGCCAGCAAACAACAAGGTGGGTCTTCTTAAATAATTCTCTGCAATCACCACAAGGAACAGGAACCACAGATACTGTTAGAAGATCATATTTTGATATTCTTTATATTTTATATTGCCAATATATTTGGGTTTGTCTTTTCCTGTGCCCTTAAGAAAAAGACTGAAGGTGGCTGTTTGAGCCAGAACCCAATGAGATGAAGTCTTTGCACTCAAAGCCTGTACTTCATGTAGGTGTTTAATATTGCACAAGCAGCAGAATTCACATTGACACCTCTGAGACTCTGGGTCCTTTCCATACTTTCAAATTAAGCACACCACATTCAGGTGCACCCCTCAGTGAACCATGGCTGAGATTGAAACCAGGGTTTGCCCACTAAACAGCTGGTACTGCCAACACTTTGTGTCCAAGCTCTAGCAGCTACAGCTCTAGGAGTTTCTCTCTGAAAGAGGGTCATTTGTCAGAGCACACGAAAACCCCAGGGCAACGAAAGCCTTGCCCCCAGGGCAATGCAGGACTGAGCAGCTCCAGATCTCAATCCCCCTCTTCGCTGCTCTGCAAACACAAGCCTTACCACTAGCACAACAAGGTCATGCAAGCACTGCATGTCTGCTGTGGCCCAGGGCACGCCAGCAGAGCAGTGTGCAAGTAGGACATCCTGCAGCACAGAAATGGCAATGAGAGCACCATGGCTTCTCTGTATCAGTCTGGAGCACACACCGACCTCCCAGCCCATTTTACAGACTGAGGAGAACACAGGGGGCTCAGAGGTTTGCTTGCACCCCTTTGTAAACCGTACCTTGAGCATCCCAGGGCTGGTGACAGGAGCAATGCATAATGTTAGCATTTACCCCCCTGCCATCGTGTGACGCAGCGAGTCTAAACATAGAAAAGAGAAGAGGTCACAGCCTTTACAGTGTCCTTCCTAAAGCTTCACTTGGTAGGCAATCAACAGCAGTGCTTTTGAAGAAAGTTACACAGTCAGAGAAGCTACAGCAAAGCAACCAAGGGAGGCAGCTGCTATTCCAGACATGAATGGTACAGATGAGCAGGCTCTGTGCTTCAGCCTCCTGCACCAGTCAGTGGAAGGCTCTTGGAAAGGAGGCTTGCAGGTCCCGTGGGTATAAAACTTTAAACCGCTACTCAGTCATGCACTCCATCTGCATGCAAACCTGTTCCAGGCTTCAAAGCAAGTGCTACACATGGTCTGACTACACAATCAAGCTTTGTACACAAAAGCCGAGTTAAAAATTAACCAGGCCGGAAAGAAGGAGAGAAAGGGGGTCACCTGGCCAAGCTGTGAGCATAGGATTAAAACGCTCGCAAGTAAATTTATTACATGTAATGTGGTCACATATGTTCACTAACTGGAGCAGTCCCCTGCCCTCTTAGCAAAGAATAACAGATGTCTCTGAAATCAAATCACCTAAATGCCCTCTATTTTTGGGGCATCACCTTTTTTCCCTTGCTGCCAGATTTGAAAGTCCAATTTGCCAGGATAATATCCCCTGCATGCATGGAGGCTTTCAAAGTTGAAGCATCCATCTCTTAGCAACCGGAGAGGCTTGAAGGATCTTTTTTTATTCTTTCCCCTGATAGCCACTGAGACATGTCAATTACTTACATCTCCCAAATAAAGATAAAGGACAAGACATCCCTTCCACTCCCTGCACCCCAACCACATAATGCAAAGAGAACTCCACGTAGGGGGTAACAAAACACCATTACCTGGCAAAGGAGGAACAGCCCAGGCAGACTGCTGTATCTTTCTGTCCAGTGGCATTGACTCCAGGGCAAGAGATACATATAGGTGCTTGGTCTTGTAGGAGAAGTGACAATGCCAGGAGGGAAGGGAGAAGCCATGTGCTGAGATCTGAGATACTCACTCCCTCTAACTGTGGTGGAGGTGGTCTGGGAAGTTAGACACAGAGGTCCTGGTTTATGGTAGATGTCCCTCAGGAGGCATAACTCAAGGCTGAGAGGGACAGCACTTCAGTAAGGGCATGATGTGGTCGTGTGACACATGAGCACTGGGGAGCGATGGGTGGGAGATCATGGGAGCAGAAACCTCTGTACAGCCAGCGTGAGGGAGCAGTGAGAAATGGCTGCTCCCCAACGTGGGAACAGCCTGGGAGGCAAGGGTGACCCTGGCCCAGGCAGTGCCCTCACCAACAGGGCACAGTCCCACAGAGTCTGAACACGGTGGGCAGAGATGGGTGCTGGTAAAAGAGTCCATCAATAGTCCAAGACCAGGCAGATGGTGCACCAGATCCAGGGGCCAACCAGGGTGTCTACTCAGGAACAAATGGAGACAGGGCCGTAAGCAGGGCTGGAAACAAGGCTACAACATGGGTCCAAAGTCCATCCAGAAGGTCAGGCCAAATACAGGCCTACAGACAATCTACAAGGTACATTCAGCATGTCCAGCCATGAGACCAGATACCTACAACATAGCACCAAGGCCCACCCAGAAAGCAGGTTCACCTACAGCGTAGCTCATGCAGAGACTGACGGCCCAGGCTTGAGCTTAAATGGAGTCCCTGACAGGGGTGTAGGTCCCAGGTGAGGCTGGTCAGAGCCATTAATTCCCTTAGGGCCCTGACAATGGGTTTGGAAGTAGTGGAATGGGGTATGGGCAATATTTGAAATTTCTTCCCCCATGCACATCTATGGCTCTGCTGGGTAACACTCTGCAGCATCATCCAGGCTGTATCGTCCCCTCTTCCACCCTTCACAGGCAGCTTGGGGCATCAGGAGAGCACCCACCTCACACAAACCACCAAGACTGGTGCAACAGACCATCTTCTGCACAGAGGTGCAGGACTTCAATCCCTAATGGAGCCCCAAAAGTGACCCCAGTTTGGCCAATAGTGAGCATCCTTACCATGGTGCCTTCATTTTGTACAGGTAAGCAACGTGGAAAGGTCCTCCCCTACTAGAGGTACAGCTCCTCAACCATCTCCCTATTCCTTTAAAGTTAAAAATCAGTGTAAACTCATAGAATAGCAAAAGGGATGTCTGACACTACAAAAACAGTTAAACCGGTCAGCATAATTTCAAGAGCATTGCAGAGATCCTCAGTGTAAACAGCAGGGATCTCCAATGTAAATAAGGGGAAGGTGGAACCTGAGGTGGCTGAGCCAAGCCTGGGATGAGGCAGGATTCAACACTCAATAACAGAAAATGGAGACATTTCCTCCTCCACCTCACCCTCAATTGTGCTTTTAAAAATCTCAGAATGGAGGGATCAAGGGGGTCACATTTCTGGCTGGATTCCCAGCTCTGATTCAAGTGCAGTACTGTCCGCTACACAGATTTTTAACAGAGCAAAATACACTTGAAATAATTTGTACTGTAATTAGAAACCTTGCCTGCAATTTTAATTGAAAAAAAAAATTCATCTCTAATAAACAGAATGTATTAAATCTTCACTGCTGTGCCAAGATGTTTATTATGCTGTATTTACAAGTTTCTGTTCAACCTTTGGAAGGTTTAACAGGAATGAAAATATATGATACAAAAATAAATCTATATGTACCTGTGCCCTTCTTTACACATACACAAGCACAGTAAAATGCAACTAACCTCAGAAACCAAACCTGAATTAACATCTTCTTGTAATAAAAAGATTGAAAAAACCAAGAAATATTCAGATACACAGGAAGGATAATACATTTTTAGAGATTTCTGTCTGAAAGCAACTGGACAGGCCAATCATTAGAATTTTCTATTTTAAGTTAGGAGACAGATAATTCAGTGGCACTGGTGGAAACAAAGAGTCTCCTTTGCAGCATTTACATCTCCCGTTAACTCAACATATAGATGAAGGACACATACTTGCTGATATAATATAGCCTGAGAACCTGGGTGTGAAAAGAGGTAAGGCCAGTACTCATAAGTGCTTTAAAAAACCAATGATGTCAAGTGATCTCGTCATCCATGCTCAGCAGCAGACAGGACACTGAGTAAGCACAATAGGATGGTAATGGCTCTGACCAGTGAGCAATTGTGCTGCTGGATTCTGAACAAGCTGCAAATGGACAGGGCAGTCCCAGCAGAAACCCTACAGAGAGCGACAGGTTCAGCCTAGTGTATCTTTCTGCTTTTAGCAGTACTGGTTATTCCTTCAAGGTCACCTCAGCCTCAAGGAGCAGTTAATGGAAGCAGCTGTCTCAGAAAGCTCTTCTCACATCTCCCAGTCCTTCTTTTATGGCTGGGAAGTGGCATATGGGATGGTCACCCCATACTCAAAAAATAGATCTCCACTTCTAAATTAGTGCAGCAGATGAGCAGTACCCTAGATGTCTCTGCAGGTCCTGCCCTCTGAATGTGAGCTGGGGCTGAGGAATCTGAAGAAAAGTTCTTGAGCTGCTTTTGCACAAGAAGTTCTTGTACTTTATCCCTTGCTCCAAAGCTTCATCTGAGCCCTGCAGCTGTACGCATGGGAAAGACCACTTCATGGACCTAAAGAAGGGCAGGATGAAAACTTGCCCATGCCTAAAGAATTGCTGTGAACTGGAATAGCTTTTATTTAGGCTTAGTAAACAGAACAGAATATGAGATGCAGTGAGAGCACACAAAGTAGGTCTGGTCTACTGCAATCTGTGCAAAAATAAGACACAAAAAACTGACCTTCCAGTCTTGTGTGTGTCCCATCAGAAATATAAAGGCAAAAGTCCCAGTCATCACCTACCTTTTTTAAAATTACTTTTGTTCCTGTTTACAATTATGCTACTGCAAGTTTATTATTGTTCACTCCAGCTGCTGGTAAGTTATCAGTTTTGGACTTGTAATTATTTGCAAAACTCAGAGAATATCAGCAGTGAAAAAGATGGCTGAGGTTATTTTTATTATTTCCTCAAAGGAACATAGCCTACCAAGACTATTTAGTTTGCATAAACCTTGTAATCTTTTCTAACAAATCACGTACAGAAATATTTCCCAGTGTCTGCTGAACATGGTGATAGCAAATACATGTAGGCACAGCATGTAATTTAGAGAATATTTTTGTTTTATTTATAACATGGAAGTGAACAGGACGGTCTGTTTGCAGTTGCCATGGAAATTGCTGGCATTAGCTCACTTCTTACCGAAGAGGAGGCAAAGAGCTTTTCACTTTCTGCTATTTAACCTCTTTTAATATTAAAATCCTATATACTGCAGTAGTACAAATCTCTCATCTTTGGAAGGTCAAGGGCATTCTAGAGCTATCATTGCTAAAAAGAAATTAGCTATTTTGAGTACTGTGCATATGCTTTGCAAACATGGTATTTCTTGAAACACACTGAGCTCATCTGCTTAGAAGCATTTTTTGCTTTTTTAATATTTAGGAGAAGTCTTTGGATTGTGAAAACAACAAAAACTGGCAAAAGGTGGGCTAAGGAAGTTAATGCAAAGCACCTCCACATAATTTTTACTAACTTGTCCCTACCACATTGTTGTTTTCTGATGTAATCCCAAGGGATGGGGAGTCTCACCAATGACAAACATCTGTATTATGCTGTCCACCCTCTCCACTCTTAAAGCTCAAACAACAAAAGCAGGACAAGGGGTAATGGCTTTAAACTGAAAGAAGGTAGATTTAGATTAGAAGTAAGGAAGAAATTCTTCACTGTGAGGGTGGTGAGACACTGGAACAGGTTGCCCAGAGAAGTTGTGGATACCCCGTCCCTGGGGCCAGGTTGGATGGGGCTTTGAGCAACCTGGTCTAGTGGAAGGTGTCCCTGCCCATGGCAGGGGGGTTGGAACTAGATGATCTTTAAGGTCCCTTCCAACTCAAACCATTCTATGATGAAAATCCCTCCTCCCTTGCAGAATTACTACCTTGAAGAGGGAGAAGCGACTCCATGAAGCCCTGTGGTATTTCACTTTTACCTTTGCAGCTAATGGCAGGTAAAAAGTTCCCAGTTAATATCAAGTTAGGTCACAACACAAAACCCCTCTTGGATATGACAGCAAAATTCAGTTTTAGTGAAGACTCATTCTACCTGTATCTGTACAATCACGAAGTAGCAATACTGAATCTAACATAGCCACTAGGTCAGTGCTGTCAAGGCTGGGTTTCCCCTGGAGCCAGTGAAGCACAGGAGAGAAGCATCCACCTTGTCTCAACCACTGGTATTTTACAGTTATCAAAGATTAAAAAGCCTGGAGGATCTACTTTTGCCTTTAAGTCTGACCACTGTTTGGGGAAAAAAAAAAATATTTAAACTAAAAAAAGTTTTTAAGAAAAGATTTGAAAGTTTCTGGTGATGGAAAATCCACCAGGCCCTTAGCAGACTGGAAGAGGGGTTAATCCCTCCATTTGGGGGACAGAGACTCATTTAGCCTGTCTATCTGGAGCAGGAAGGAAACAGGTCGGCCTGGGGGAGTTAGGGAGGATAATTTTTTTCGAAAACATGCATTTCCTCCTCTTCCTCAATATGCCCCAAATATCAAGGATGTAAAAATTTATAGTTCTAAAGAAAAAAAGAATCAAGCAAGAGCATAACAGCTTCCTTACCAAAACAGTCTCCTTTTTCCAACCAATCACAGAAGCTGAAAATATTTTTAAATACAGGAAAAAAGGAATATCTAAATGCTAAGAAGTAAAGAAGCCTTTCACCCACCTTGGTTTTTATTAGATCATGCACAATATCACATTTCAACTGTCCTCTGCACCTCTTTCTCCTGTAAAGGCCTCCTGCTACTCATTTTTCACTTGGCACTTTGTAGTTTCCTGCAGTCTCACAGTGTTTGTAGTAACACACCGTGGTGTATGGCATATGATGATTCCTGATGTGCACATGTCTGCTAAAGCAGGCTGTGTGCAAGCTTAGCTCTGTAGTGCAGGGTACAGAACTGCTGCATTTAGCCACAGAGCACCTCCTGCTTCCATCTCCGATGGCAGCAGTCTCCTGCATCCAATTTTGTGAAACACAGGAGTTATCAGTCAGCAGGGCAGAGTAGCAGGACCTTACAGACATAGATGAGACCAGTTCAGGTTTTTACTGTTAGGTGAGGAAGTTAAAAAGATATGGGAAAAAATAGGCTGGACTCATGCCGTCCTCTTTAGAGGTGAGCTGCAAATAATCTGTCAGTAACGCAGGTAATGTGAGGTTAGGTGCCAAGTGCCCTTCCTATCATCATTACATGGGGCAGTCAGCACCTACCCGTGCTTTCATCTCACTTCTCAAAGCACACACACACATGACTGTGGATAAAAAGTGCAGTTCATCTTTAACAGGGAACTCTTCAAGTCGATATATTGCTTAACTGGCAAATAACACAGCGCTTTGGACAGAGGTGAAATGTGGAGATCATCTCTCTATTACAAGAACCTGGCAGCAGCATTCAGCACCAGCTGGAAATTGTACAGGGTCTTATCAGGCCAGGCTGTCAGGAGGGAGTCGCAATAATCTAATCTTGATGTGAGAAATGCACGGGTAACCAATTCAAGGTCAGGACAGCTACAGACCATAGATATTTGTTAAAAGATAAGAGAGCCTCTGAAATAACTTCCAGGATCTTGATTTGCTGAGGTAGGCAAAATAAATTAAAAAAATTTAAAACCTGCTTTCCGGTGAGGAAAAGCGCAGGTAGCAGTGATGGACAAAGAGCGTTTCACCTCAGACAGAGCTGCCTTTCAGCACTGTTTCAGTCGGTGATCCATCTGCATCATTTGTAAGGAACAGTAATAGGCTGCCAATATTTTAATAAGAAGCTGCCACAGAATTCCCTCTCAGCTGTGATAAATCTGCAAGCTCCAGGGAAGGGTTGTTTGTGGAAGGAACAGGCAAGAAATTAGAAATCTATCCATTTTTCTTCCCTTTCCCACTGAAACGTGCACTTCAGCAAACCAGACCCAGTGAAGGAGATGCTGATACCGTGAGGTACAGCGCTCCACCCACTCCATGTGCTGGAAAGCCATGAGCTTCCTCCAGAAGCTATTTAGACTCATTAGCACACACTGTGCCTGTGCTAATGAGTCCTCTCTCTCAGCAGGGCTCAGGGGTTTTTGAACAGGAGGGAGCTGATGCCTGTCTGGCTCAGAGAGGGGCAGAGCTAACCTGCATCCCTGTGCCCAGCTGTGCTGCCAACCCCCAAAAGATCAAAACAGAAAATTATAGGGCCAGGGGCTGGGGAGGCCAAGGCTGTACGGGCAGGTAGAAGGAAAGGTAAGCAGGATGCCAATCAGAAAGGCAGAGTTCACATTTCAGGACACTAATCATTTACCGTTGCCAGCATACCCGGCATTATCATTGTTCATCTGTTTTTGTTCCCATATAGGAATCCCACGTCCCAGTCTACAAAAACACATACCCAAAAAACAGACTCTGCTCTGAGCTCACAGTATAGTTGTGCATCAGGCACTTAGGGCTGTGGTAGGGGGTCATCCCGGTAGCAGCACCCTAGATTAAAATTGTGATTTTTTTAGTTTGTTTAGCCCATGCAAAAAGCAAGATCCTTGGCTAACCAGTTGCTTTTGAAAACCAGTTTGTATAGTAGGCAAGACTTCCTTGGGTAGAGTTCAAAGTCACTATAATCTGTGCTAAGGAAGACATGGGCAGAGTGGAGAAAGTCGAAGGACCTATCTGAACCCAGATATCTGGAATAGAATATAAAAGCACTTCTTGGCAGCTGGCTAAATTAAGAGAGACAAGATGGGCCTCAAACAGACAATTTGATAGTACTTTGCTGCTGCTGCTGACTGCTCCCTTATTGTCCCTGGTTGCAATGTATTACCACTATCTGCTATTATTATTGAACTTCTGCAATCAGATGCATGCTAATATTTTATGTCTGAGGGACAATCAACTATTATAGTGACAGTGCACAACCCTACAAAATGCACTGCTGATCAAACTCACCATCTGACACACAGCAGTTAGCTAATGGCTTCTTTTTTTTCTTCTTTCTTTTCCCTTTTTTTAAAGGAATAATTGTTGGCATTTCAAGCTTTTTTTCTCAAATATTCAGTAAAAGTGCAGGTACGTGGGACAAGTTAGTGGTTTGCTGAGATTTTTTTGTGAACATGATCCAAGATCTTTTTTTAACCAAATCATCCTATTTTGTCTGCCTTTCAGCTGTTAATCTAATACAAGGAGTAAAGTGATTCCAGTTCTTTGAATTCTTTTACTTTGGTCAGAAAAATTTCTATAGAGGATGTTTTTCTTTCTAGCCATAGTAATGAAACACATTTGTTGGCTTCATGCCAGGAATTGTAAACAGGTATCTATCCATGTTTAATTTCACAGTAAATAAAGTCTTCCATACATTCTTACAGCTGAAATAGTCTAAAGTAGATTTATTTCAATCTCTAGTTCTTATGGCTTGGTAAATACTGATAGAAAAGTATGTTGAACTGCTACAAGGTAATCAGATCTCTGGTGGAAAAGCAAGAAGGGTCACTGAACACATATTCCTAAGGAAAAATGAAATAAAAAACTATCTAGAGAGAACTGAAAATGTATTAACTCCATCCCCTCTCCCCTACCCCCTTTGACACCCCAGGGGATTCAGAGTTGGTAGAGACTACCTTTCTTCAGGAAACGGTAGAAAAATCGAATTAGATGTATTTGCATGCTGCTGCTACCAAGTGGAAGAAGGGGAACTGGCAGAATATAGGAACAGAGCACGTTCCCTTTAGTGCCACCTCTTTTTTTGTGAAAACACAGAGAAAAGGCTGAGAGAAAAGGCCAGCACCATCTGATCCAAGGGCTACGGCCAGCATTGGGCAGCATCACTTTTTCTGATTCATATTCTACTGCTGCAGCTCTCCGTGTACTTCTAGCAGAGGTAATGATGCTTTATTAGGTTTCCAGAAAGTCCTGTTCCATTCTGTGGTGAGTTCTGTTCTGTAACTTCCATTTTTCCATTATTTCCCCCCTTCTATTTAGTTTGTAATTGCCATTTTCCCCTTCCAAAGCTCCTGCCAGTCAACCATCATATTGGTGATTTGGACTGAGCTAGCGCCAAGTTAAGCTTTAATGACAGATCAGGGCTCCTGCTGCTTTCGGCAGCCTGGAGACAGAGGAAGAAAGGGTCCTTTGCCACAGAGGGCTTGCAGTCCCAGCCCCTTCACTCTATAATGCTTTGTCTTCTGATTCTTAAAACCTTATTTAACAGCATCCAGCCAAGGTATCGCTAAGGGCTGTGTAGCCCTCCACTCACACACACTTCTCGGGAGACCTGCATTACAGGGGACACTTCCAAACCAATAACCGCGCGGCCTCAAAGTCTCTTCATTCAGTAGCTTTCTTCATCGCTTCTTCTCTGATGGTGTGTTCAGCCTCCCGGGGCTCATTGCCGCCGGCCGGCTTCTCCGGTGAAACAACCTCCTCTCTGAAGTCTCTCAGCGCTACCTTCGCTCTGCCGGGCCCCGCTTTATTAAAATAACGGCCTCCTTGTTCTCCTCGGCACCGCGTCCCGCCCAGGGCCTCACACGGGGAGCCCCTGCCTCAGGCTTGCTTCCTGCTGCCGCGCTGGCCAAATCCACCGCCATTAAAGAAATCCTCAGCTCCCCCGGACTGCCCCATCCGCTCCAGCGCTTTTGAGCGGGGATAGCACAATTCGGGGCTTTATCCACCTCCAGCCAAGAGCTGGATGCATAGGGCCTTTGTGCGCGGAGCTGAGCTTACTCACTAGGGTCCCACAAGGTAAACAGGGCCGCCGCAGCCGTGTGCTGGAAGGGGAGAAAAACACCCCACAGAAATCGGCTGTGAGGCATCGGCCATGAAGGCCCCCTGCGTTTCGTCACACATATGGGCACGACAATTTAAACACCCAGATAAGAAAGGATAGAAAGTCTCTTTCCAACAACGTAATGATATGCTGTTGGATATCGTCATATTGACAGGAAGCTTATCAGTCCTGAGATAGGACAGAAGAGATGGCGACCAAAGGTGACAGGGTCTAACGGCTTCTGAGGCTGCAAGCCCGTGAAGAAGACTCCAGGAGCTGTGTATCATTTTTCAATCACTAACATTAAACCGCAGTGACCACAAAGATAAGTGCCCACACAGGATCCAAATTAAATAGGGTCAGGAAGGGCACCATGAATACAGAGATGTAATCAATAAGCTATGCTATCAACAGAGCTGGGACAAGACTGGGTGTTTTTTTATGAAAATGGTTACTTCAAAATTAAAAGGAGGTAGGCTTTCATTTCCCCCAGTTTTCAGGATTTTTCTGATGACACACTGGAAGGACTAATTTTCCCTTCATATCATTATCTCCTTCTGAATGAACTGGGGTTTTTTTCCATTGTCCTTCCATTGGTCCTCATCATATCAAGGCAAGCAGATGGTGAAAACTTCCAAACACAATAGTATTTCTGAAGGAAAATTTTCAGCACTCAGTTTCACCACTCCCTATCCACAGAATCAGTTGTGGTTCTTGTAGAGTACAATCCAAAGGAGGCTATTAATTTGTGAAAGGCTATAATTACCAGTAACAGCCAGCTATACCGACAGCACACTTTTGGGAAGGGACAGATTGCCCAACATTATAAAGCTGGGGAAGAAAGCACAGAAAAATGCTTTCCACAGGAAAAGACAGCTAAGTCTTATATTGGAATCTATATTATGAGAATTTATATAAATTACTCCTTATAGTGAAACTAATACAGTTAGAAGTAAATTTTGCCGATGCTTGTATTGAAAGCTGTATATTCAGAAGTGATGGAGGGGCAAAAAAAACCCCAGGGTTGTTCCATATTTTGAAAATAATGAACTGAGTTCTATAATAAAATCAGGAGAAGACTTCCAAAGACTTCAGTATGTCTCAGAGCAAAACTTTTGTAGCTAACTAACAGTATCTGAATAAGTTGACTTTCCTGGTAGAACTTCAGGTTGACCAAGATCAAGGACTTACTGTCAGAGAATATTAAACCCAGCAGAGCAGCCCAACAGCTTACTAGAGCAAAAAAACATACTGGCAGAAAACAGAATCTTTCAACAGACACAGAATTAATGGATCCCCAGAAGCCTGCAAGCATCTAGTAGAGCAGGGAAAATCACCTGGTCCAGCTCAGCTAGCTCTGACCTAAAAAGTTCCAGATAAAAATGAGCATTAACTAGGAAGACAAGGCAAAAGTGGAAAAGTGTAGTTCCACTCAGAACTAGTCATGACTGAGTATTTCACTGCTACTAGGAATTCAAACTTTTCACAGTTTTTATTCAGAGTATGAACAAAAACTGGAAATCTCAGTTTCCTGTAGGAAGAAGATTTTAATTCTTTTTTTCTGAAACATTTCCAAATTTTTCTCCAAACAAGCTGCAGAAGTTCGTAGCCCTGACTCCAAGAAATGCTCCAAGCAGCCACAAAATTGAGGGAGAACCAAATTGTCCCGTGGTATCAAGACAGCTCCCAGCATGAAACTGGAGACTCTTTGTTCCAGCTCAACCTCCAGGTCTCCAGCCACTGGCCCCCAGGCAGCTCTGCACACTGGTACTGTTGCTATTAACCTTAGGGCTCTGGAGAAACCTCCCACTAGGCTACATGTGAAGTCCCTGCCCAAGACAACATCATCTATGTTTCAATCAACTCCAAAGAAATATCAAGTGGGCAATAGGCTTATCAGGACAACAAAAGTTTCCCTAAACGCTACACTTCTCAAAAATGAGAAAAATGCCCCAAAAGTCATGAAAATTATACCACTCCAGCACATCCCCCTGCCTAAAATCTTAGAAAGCTTGATTACAGTACCTGAATGTTCCGTCAAAACCCTATTTTCCTTACCTACAAGCAGTTATTCAAACACAAGGGATTCAACACAAGGATTCAAATGCATGAACTTTACTGCTGAAGAGCTAAGTGTGAGCGGTCCTGGCCAAAGGTCTAGGCTTAGAGCCAGTACACATGATGATGAACAAAAGCACAGCAACAGTCTTCTATTACCAGCCAAGAGAGGAGCAACTGCAGATGCTGCACTAAAGCAAGCTAGTGCTCCCCACAGCTGTTTACAGAAGAAAGCACTCACAGAACAACCACAGCTCACATGAAAGAACTTAAATAAGCTTCAGCTGAAAAGGATGACGGTCCAAAACTAGCTGCCCTTGGTTCGTCACAGCTCTAAACTGGTGGGTCTTAATTTTCTATTACAGGGTGCAGATGATCCCCTAGAAATGTCAGTGGAGAGAAGGGACCAGCGAGAAGCACTGTCTTTCCAGTGCCCTGCCCCCCAACCTTTGTAGTCCATGCCTTGCCCCAAACATTAAGTTCGTGCCTCTTTCATGAGATGTGGGCAAGCTGTCTCCAAGTATTTCATGCCTCACTGCTGACTATAGGGAGACATATACATCCACATCACAGTTGCCAAAGCATTGGGTTGCTCTTCTTATTAATCCAAAAAGTGAACTTCCAGCTTTTCCAGGTCTTTGTACTAACATGCTCCCCCCACTTCTAGGGGCTGCACTATTACGTGGTGGTCGTTGTTGGTCAGTGCTGTCTTTAGCAGCAGAGGCTGGAAGACACACGCCAGCTCTGATCCAGGAGCCAGCTAGCCAGAACCCGCACCAGAACCACCAAACTACCTTCAACTCATTGAAGATGAACCTTTATCAAGGTATCTTCAGGCAAGCCTGGCCACTTACAGTTAAAAAAGAGGCCCTGAAGCAGATGAAGGAAAAGCATGCAAGCCCTTTCCAGCACTGCTTGTAATTACTGATGTAACAGGCTGCTTTCTTTCAAAGACAGTAATAGCAAATTCCCTCCCACCTCTCTAACTAAAAATTAATGTTAGAAATGAGATGGTGTGTTTTAAAAGAAATCTATTTTGATTTTAGAATCCCACACTTATCTTTACACACAGTGTCAGGATGCCTTAAAGTGTTAAATAATTCCCTGCCATCCTCTTCCTTGCAGAAATGTCATTCCTCTATTCTTCCCTCCTCCTCCTTTGACATTAATAATTATAATTGACATTATTGTGCTGGCCTAGAACTCAGACTGTCTTGTGCTAGGTCTTAGCTTTGCCACAGATTTTTTGTATGACCTTGGAAAAGTCATTTCATATCCATGCATCAGTTTCCACGTGGCCAGATGTAAGAAATTTTATTTCGTATAATCCTTCCCCTCTTTGGCACGGAGGATGCGTAGTGCTTAACAGAATGGGGCCCCAGTCTAGGTTATCACCAGTAGCCATTCCTGCTAAATAAACCCTGCTATGCTACCGTGCATCTTTCCCACAAGCACTGCCAAAAAGACAACACAAAAACCAATGAGCCATAACTTGAGCCTTCTGGAGGGAGAGACAAGGATGATTTTAGGACTCAGCTTCAAAGGGTAAATGTTTCCATTATAAAAGAGCTCCACATTCAGTAATAGAAGATCTAATCATAAGACCCTCCAACAGATCACAGCTACAATCAGTCAAAAAACAGCACCTAAAGTAGTAAAATAGCCAAATGCTGCTGAACATCAGTGGGAACTCAGTGCCCAATTCCCTTCCTGCTGCTTTGAAAGGCTGGGATGGAAGAACAGCTGATAACTTTTGGAGCTTCCATTATCCCTGCTCCCCATTGCGCCTCTTTCTGTATACTGGGCCCTTGTCAGTGATACCCGTTTAAGAGCACTCTCCTCAGCAGAGGCCAATAGCTGCACCTAAAATAAATTGCTCTACTAATCAGCACAAGCTGAAGTTAAAGGGCTGAGTGGCTCTGTGAATATCAAGAGTGGCATTCCATCTGTGGGATGCCATATGTGGCTTAGGCTCAACCAAAGAGCCTATGTTTAATTAATGTGGCTGTAATTTGCTCAGATCTTAATATATCATGGACCATTCCACTTAATCACAACACACAATTTGGCATATCTGAGCCATCCCACATGATATTCTATGGGCTGAGGGCTGAGCTGATACAGAGTTTGAACTACCTCTTACCCTCGATAAAAGTTTGGGTCATTGCAGAGGTCAGTGCTGTGTAAAGCAGCATGGGAAACTTCAGATTGCTGTTGCCTGTCCTGTACCTGACCTGTAAATAAACACAGGATTGAAGTGTCTAGCTTTGCCAGTGCCTTCACACTGAAAAAAAGCAGAGGTCTCTCACTTGAAACACGAGAGCAAATCCTGAAAGTGAGGAAATGCTGCCAAAGGCCAGGAGCAGAGAGAAGTTGGGGGTAAACTCTTTCCTTCTGGATTCTGGATTAGCAGCTGCAAGGTGGGACTGGTGTTTGCAGCAGGGAAGAGGGGACCTCAGCTTGAGGGAGGTGGATGTGGCTGAACAGAGGATGCTGAGATGCTCAAAAGAGGCCTGAGATATGGGATACAGCTGGGAGGAAGGAGAGGGGTATTCTTTCACAGTTCCCTTCTTCCTTTTTCATCAAGCATCTTTCCTGTTGGGCTTGTGTATATATCATTACACATATATTAAAAAAAAATTTAAAAAAAAATAGGCAGTTACAGACTACCCCCTGCATCAGGTCAGAAATCATCATAGCTTATTAGCCAAGACACATGATTAATGTCACCGAGGAACTGGAAGGAAAAAATAGAACTGAGCTGTTTCCTGAGCTGTTAGCATTCCTCAACCTAATCTTTATTAATAAGGTCCCACTTTAAAAATAACATCATTGGCCCCCTTTAACCCTCACCCCATATCCCCATTCCTTCCCCAGACCCAGAATCCCACCATTCATTTCCTCCTGTTCTCCCTTCAGCCACACATTATTCATTGCCAAAGTTTAGTGATTAGTTAAGTGAATATGTGCAGGCACTACATTGAGTGTATTGGATTTGTGTGGCAAGGTTTGGGTAGCAATGGGGACTACAGGGGTGGCTTCTGTGAGAAGCTGCTAGAAGCTTCCCCTATATCCGACAGAGCCAATGTCAGCTGGCTCCAACACGGACCCACTGCTGGCCAAGGCTGAGCCCATCAGCAACTGCAGTAGTGCTTCTGGGAGAATGTATTTAAAGGGGGGGGGGGGGGGGGGAACTGTGCAAGAGCAACAGCAGCCAGAGAGAGGAGTGAGAACATGTAAGAGAAACAACCCTGCAGACCCCTAGGTCAGTGAAGAAGGAGGGGGAGGAGGTGCCCCAGGCACCGGAGCAGAAATTCCCCCGCAGCCCATGGGGAAGACCATGGTGAGGCAGGCTGTCCCCCTGCAGCCCACGGAGGTCCACGGTGGAGCAGATATCCACCTGCAGCCCAGGGAGGAACCCATGCCAGAGCAGGGAGATGCCCAAAGGAGGCTGTGACCCCATGGGAAGCCTGCACTGGAGCAGGCTCCTGGCAGGACCTGTGGCCCCGTGGAGGGAGGAGCCCACGCTGGAGCAGGTTTTCTGGCAGGACTTGTGACCCCATGGGGTACCCATGCTGGAGCAGTCTGTGCCTGAAGGACTGCAGCCCATGGAAGGGACACACGCTGGAGCAGTTCGTGAACAACTGCAGCCTGTGGGAAGGACTCACGTTGGAGAATTTCATGGCATGGAGGACTGTCTCCTGCAGGAGGGACCCCACGCTGGAGCAGGGGAAGAGTGAGGAGTCTTCCCCCTGAGGAGGAAGGAGTGGCAGAGACAATGTGTGATGAACTAACTGTAACCCCCATTCCCTGTCCTCCTGTGCTGCTGGGGAGGGAGGACATAAGAGAAAATCAGGAGTGAAGTTGAGCCCAGGAAGAAGGGAGGGCTGGGTTTGAGATTTGGGGTTATTTCTCATTATCCTACTCTGATCTGATTGGTAATAAATTAAACTAATTTCCCCAAGTCAAGTCTGTTTTGCCCATGATGATAATTGGTGAATGATCTCTCCCTGTTCCTATCTCAACCTACAGGCCTTTTGTTTTATTTTCTGTCCCCTGTCCAGCTGAGGAGAGGAGTGATAGAGCAGCTTTGGTGGGCACCTGGCATCCAGCCAGGGTCAACCCACCACACTGAGGTCTGAGCAACTCAAAGCTAAGGGTTAGCTGTTGCAGTCGTCCATCCGTTACTTAGTTGGTGCTCAGGGCTGAAAAAGAAGAAATAAACAAGCTGCTCTCATTTGAAAAAAGATCCTCCCCAAAAGAACATATATACAAAGGCTTCCAAAGTAGTGGGTTTTCTCCACATACATAGCCAAATTATTTGTCAGCAACCGCTTAAACCATGGGGAGCACATGTGTGCATGTGTGTATGTGCACACACAGGGGAGAGGAACGACCACCTAAGGACAAGAAGAGCCAGAGCCCAGGTGTTTCCCAATTAACACCTGGGGTGCGAGGGCTGCTAAGCAGAAGGGGGCAAGAAAATACAAGAGCTCCGAGCCTTTTTTTGCATTTGTGTTATAACACAAGCGTGAATTGCAGCAAGTGATTGCATTTCATCCTCTTCAAAAATAATGAAAAGGTGTCAGTTCATATAAACACTGGATGTTTGGTTTCCTTAATGAAGCTTAATGAAAGCTGAGGAAGTGCAGCAGAAAGGTGTAGGGGATGCTCAGTTCAGAACAGACTGCTGGGTCCTTTATTTCACAGCACGAAATCCGTGATGCAAACATCAGAAATTACTGGTCAGCAATTAACCAATTTCTGACACAGAGAAGGCTCTCTGACTCATGGAGCAGTTTCCATTTCAGGGTAACCCAGTCCTTCCTTCCCCAAGGAAAACCCCCAAATGCCCTAGTTGGCATACACCCTTCTCAAACACATGTCAAGGGTCTGCTGAAATGCAAACGACCTGCAAATCCACATGTGTTACGCCTTCTTTGCTGCCATGTCAGAAGCCCAGAACAGCCAAGGCTGACTGTAAAGGAGAAATAAAGAAGATGCCATTTCCCTCCAGAGGCTGCATCCAAAGCAGAGATGGTGACTGAACTCAGCTTTCCAGAGGACACTGAGACCTGACCGACTGAGACATCTTCCCTCAGTTTTTCCTTTAAAACAAACTCAGGAAAAATCCCACCCCATCTCAAATTGCCAGGACACCATTGCAGTGAGTATGCTCAACAGCGGCATGCAAGACTCAGCTGAAGACTGCTTTCAAAGACCTTAACATCTTCATGTGATATAAAGACCACTCTTCATCTGGCTGAGAAGAACTACAACCTGACCCAGTGGAGGGGGGCTAGGGATATACAAATTCTGCCAGAAAATAATCACTGATTAGTCCTTTGCTGCTGCTGTTTGTTACAAAAATAACAGACCTAACAGCGACATGGGAGATCTGCCATCATTTGAAGTCTAAACTCTTCCCCAAAGTGCTATTTCTGAGGTGATTTCTCAAACGGTGGTGTCTGTACCACTGGTGGGAAGTGAACCAGCACAGAAGAGGCAGAGTATCACCAAAAGCTGTGCCATCTGCTGACTGTGGCATCCTCAGTGTCACAGACCCATCAGCTCTGTGTAGCAAAAGGCTGAGCACAATGCAGGCTTGTAGATAGCTCTGGAGGGCAGAGAGTCTCAGAAATATACTTCTAACACTGCCTTCCTCAGCCAACATTAAATCAGTCCCTCTGGCATCTCTAGCATGTACCCATGGATCACCCTGAAATACCAGCACAAGTGTTTCCCAGCAGTAGTAAATCCATCAGTTCTGCCCATATCATGCCCGAGCTTCAGCCATTTCAGCTTGCTATGGCTGTTGTATTTGACACTTTCACAGTGCCCTTTTTCACCACTCTTCCTGGGATTTGGAGATGTTTCCCATTACTCTGAATATGTGTCTTTCTAAATGACAATACCACCCAGGTATGGGAACAGCTTTCGTAACACTGCTGTTATTTGCAGCTATTGCTTCCTATTTCAGACACTCAACACATCATTCTCACAAAGTGCTGGCCATGTGCATGGCTCTACACTACACTGAGTGTAACAGGGAGCTTTATCTCCTTTGCTTTATCTAGCACTTTATACAGATGCAAGTTGCCACTGACTTTCAGTGTCTTAACATTCCTGTTTTCCGCAGGCGACAGCTTGTGCTGCACCAGTGGTGCTTCACCAAACTGCAACCAGGCCAGAGACTCATCCTGTAGCCCTGCTTAGCAGATAATTTACAGGACTGACATTGGTTCCCTTCAGTCCACTGAATTACAGATAATTGGAATTAGTGGCAATATGCACTCCCTGCAAACTGCTTAAATTTATGCCACAAAACTATGGATCACTGTCAGAGCTAATACATCTACTGAAAATAGATGTGACAGGTCTTGTCTCAGGCTTTGGTGATCTCCTTCTAGTAGGACAGTAGGACAGTGCTGTCAATCCACAGCATGTTCAGCTTAGTGTGTCACTTTTTGTGGTACATCACTTTGAACATCCCTTTTATTTCTAGGTCTCCTTTCCTATAGTGTTCTGGATTTCTGTGTGCTTTACGTATTTCAGTTTAGGCTTGATAACTTCCTTTGCTTGTCAAATGCTAATTTCCACCGCTTAATCCTTTTTGGGTTCTTTTTGCCCCATGTTCCAGTCATAAATACAGTGAGGATCTCAAAGACCTAATCCTTCCACTAAACCAGTTCAGTCCTAGATCAGTACCAGATCTGCCATAAACTCCAGTTCTCTCTGATTTCTGCATAGTGCTTCATCTTTGCCCTCCTCAGTTACGGAAAAAAACTAGTGGAAACATCAACTGCTTGAGAAAAAAGCTATTATCAAAATCAGGTCACCTTCTGCCACGTTCCTATCTGCTGGCACTTGCACCTTGCGGATACAGAGTAAAATGTTGGGGGCTTTTTTCCCCCAAATAGCCTGCATAAAAATGTTTAGCTCTAGCAGGACTTTTACTTGGTTTGATTTTTCACTCAGCATGATTTCTTGTTCCCTGGGTGTTTTGGTTTTTTTCACTTCTGGACCCACACATTGTTCAGAACTCATTCAGAGCCAGGGCATTTGAGAGCAGTTTGATTCGAAACATTTCATCTCAAAGATGCAGTTCCCTGTGACTCTGACCCTTTGGGGCATCAACATATGCTATAGAGGGGCAGCAGTTTAGGCACAAATGACTGGAAAATACTTGCCAGGGCAGAACAGTAAACATGTACGAACATCAACGTTAGGAGGCGGAATGGAAAAATACCAGTGTTTAACAACAGAATTGTAATCTTATAACGAAACAATCAGCAGAACAAACAGCATCTCTCCCAGCACACAGAGAGGAAGCGGTGGGGAGGGAGAGCCTTGGGGTGCCAGAGATAAGAAAAATCACATCTGTTGTACTCTCTTGATGGGGCTGGCCACCAGCCCTTAACGATCCCTAGCAAAGCTGCGTTCATGTCACTAAACCAGTGTCCATGCTTTACCAGCTGGAGCAATGGGCACCAAAGTTCAAACCGAGCCAATTTTCCCCTGAAAAATCATCACTAAATTGTCCATGTCTAGTTGTTAAAAGAATTTCAGCCTAAACAGATGGACTTTAAAAATTTAACAAATGGTCAATATAACACAAAAGGGCCACTAGCGTTTCTGTTCCCTGACACAAAGCCCTATGCATGAATTTTGCTATAAAGGGAGGGGAGGTTTTGCCCCCTCCCTCAGGCTCACCGCTTGCTGTGAACCAAAGGTGGATGGTGGGAAAGGGGAGTTGCATGGTACAAGTCAAAGGGGGCCCAGCTAATGACAGATGTCTGCAGTGACCGTGTTACACGCTGCCTGAAAGGAGAGCATCTCAGATAGAGAGGGACCACAGGACAAGATGGCAAAGCCAGCAAACCTGCCAATGTTGCATTGTGCATGGGAATGAAAAGGAGACCAGAGCTTTGAGAAAAGGTTAAAAAAGCATCAGACCAAGGACTGAGTTGCAAGGGATGCAGAGAGGGAAAGCAGAGTGGTAAAGGCAAACCAGGAACTGAGAAGATGTCTAATTTGTAGCAGCCAGACAGCACCACTCCCACCCCTTTAGCAGCTGGAGCATCGGGCAGCTGAACTCTAATGGAGTCAATTTGCTGCTGGAAATAATGACTAAATTACTCCCATTTGCCCAGTGAAGAGGCTGAAGTCTAAGTAGATGAACATCGAGAGGTAACAAACTGTTAGGAGCAGGCTGATGTATTGTGAGGTTTTTCCTTGCCTACAAAAGGGAGCTGACAACCCCCAGCACCCTTCAGCGTCGCCAGACTTCTCTTACTGCAGAGCCCTTCCACCGAGTTAAACAAGTTTCTAGCTCGGTTCCTGCCAAGCCCCAAGGAAAGACAGCCTGGCCAAAATGTCAGCTGACAAATGAAGGGGTTTATTTGAGGAATAAGCAAGGGACAAGCCTTTCAGCAGCAGCACTTTCGACCCTGCTCTGCCCACCACCCACAGAGGCGGCGGAGAGGATCAGTCACTAAAGACAAGTGGGAAAGGGCTGGTTATTTCTGCACAGGCAATAGCGGTCAAGCTCTTTGCTCTCATGCCATGGGGGAAGTTGATGCTGCAGGGGTACGGAAGCTCCTGGGGAATTTCTAGACCAAGGGCGCAACGCTCCTGTAAGAATCTGTGTGGCTAAAGGTATCTCTAGGACAGCATTGCTGGAAGGTCTGAACAACAAGTAAGGAGCAACATGTTTACTGAGAGACTCCAACAAAATCCTGGTCCAGATGGATACAGCTTGGCCATTTCACCTGGCTGCCTCTGTCCATTGTGGGGTGAAGGCAGTATCCCAAAATGGAAACCAATGAAGAGCACGGACAAATTCCCAACTGCTCTAAAAAATGCAGGAGTTTTGCCAACAGGCAGATCCAGAAAACTACTTAGGCACTGAAGCCCTCCGTGTTTCTCCCATCCCTCACTGTAGGAGCTGCAGGCTGTGCCAGCAGGTGGGAGACATCTCCCTGCTAAGCACTTCGGTGCTCCTTTGGGGCTGACCCTCCTCTGGCCCCACAGGCTGTTCGCACTAAGTGTTGAACGGCAGCATTGAGGCCAGGCTCCTCGTATTTAGATGCTATGAAACCTGGCTTTTAGGAGCTCTGTCTTCTTTGGATCTTTTCCTAAGAGCCATCAAGATGTTTATCTCCCCATCCTATCTAGGCAATTACTCAATTACTGTTCCCAGGATAAAACCAAGAGTAAGGCCTTGACTATGCAAGCCTCATGTGTGACAAGCCCTGGGGAGCCCTGTCAAAGGGGAAAGGAGACTGAAGCAGATGGTAGCCCCCCCTTCAGTACCAGCTGATGATTCATATGCTGCCTGTCACTCACTGGGAAAGATATTGCAACACTCCATCAGCATCACCCAGCCCTGATCCACACAGACATCCCTCAGCCAGGCAAACTTCAGAGTTAAAAGCAGCAGCAGTAGCAAGGTAGGAAGCCAAAATATTCCACAGTGAGCCCGCACCACCTGAGGATGGCTGTGAATATACTTCTCTGGTCATGCAGCAGTTCAAGAGCAGGTCCCAGTCCCGGAATCCACTCACCTCCCTTGTTCCTGTCACCTCTACCACTCCATCTTCCCAGTGCAGCCGTCTGAGCGAAGGATCCTTACAACCCTCCATTAGTGCTAACTTTGGCGTTTTGTCATTTCGGGAGCATGTGTTCATTTTATTACTTAAAGGAGCTTAGCAGTTCTAGGCCTTCCTAGTACTTTGGTAGGTTTGAAGTATTTGAAAAGGAGTCAAAGGAGGATTCCAGCAATGCCCCGCTCCTGAAGATGATGAGGAGCAAATCCTCACACCTTGCAATAGGCAGGCATGAGCCAGTCTAGGCTGTACACACGTAAATGGCACTTGTACAGATTGCATTTACCATTTAGCCTATCAGATAGTAGGACCGGCTCCAAATAAACAAAGCTTCACCTTGAGAAGGGAGGGGCTCTATCAGCCTATTACATGCTCTTAATAAAGTTGCATTTTCAAAGCACACTTCAGCTGCCAGCTGAAACACTCCCTCCCCGCTCCAAGCCTCCCGGACACCCACCACAAGCCAGGACCAGGGCGCCAGCATGAGGGTATGATCTCATCTGCAGTACTGCCCGGCGGGTTCAGCGGAGATGCCCAGAGCGCTTGGACTGCAGCGTCATCGCTGGCTCAGACTTTCAGCCCCAGGACGGAGGGACATGGCTCGCTCAGTCTGCTGGCCGCCCGGTAAGCAGGCTCGGAGGGGTCTTGTCAGCCCCAGCATTCAGATCTCTTGCCGTCATCTTTCTGGCATGGGCCTGTTGTGTGAGTCATGCATTTAAGTAGATTAGGAATACAGATAAGGTGCTCTGCACATTAGCCATGACAGAGATGCAGGTAGTGGATGAGCAGAGCTGTTTCAGTCATCTTCCTAACTGGAATGATCTTTCGCTCTTCATTACCCAGCTTACTGCATCGCAGCATTAGCATGCATGTCCCGATGACTCTCAGGGTGAGTCACCAAATGTAACATATTACAGTGCAACCGAAGCTTTAATAAACAGGGCTCTTGGTTTTTTAACTTGATCTCTATTTCCATAATAAAAGCTTGCTGTTATTATCTGTGCATGTACTTGTCAAATCAGAATATTCACAGGGATATTCTCAATTCCCAATCACTCAATAACTTATAAGGAATGCAGAGCAGACACGAAAGCCAGGACACCTGGGTCCTGTGTCTTGGAGCACAAATAGAGCAACACAAATCCAAATGTACTGCATATCTGCTCTGGGAAGGTTTCGCAGCCCGGTTCAGACTTACCCCTGCTGAGGTTAAAACCTCATAGCACTGGGCAGCTCTGTGCCTACGCAGCACCAGGGTCTGTTGTACTTGCCACCTATTTTGCCAGCAAGGGTAACTAGCAGTCCCCAAGCTCATCCATCAGGTCAGACCCACATACCAAAACAGGACCAACAGCATCTTCTCAAAGAGAAAAAAACTCCAGTTAAGCCCTGTGGGAAAGGGCTCTAGTAGACACCTACCTGTTTTTCCCAAGGGATGTGCCACCCAAGCAGTGACCACGGTGTCCTGGACCTCGCACCATGCTGCTGATCTAGGTGTTACACCATTGCTTCTACCTGGAGTCAAGTGTTACAGCCCTAAAGTAGTAAATTTCTGCAGTCTCCTCATGCCTCCAACTGTTCATTCAGTATGGCCTGGCTCACCTTGGCTTGGAGACAGACAAAAATTGATACTTGACCTATCTTTTGGTGGCGCGCCTGACATATCTCTCCTCAACACTTCTATCGTATTTGTTTACCTCCAATGAACTAATGTTTTCAAGATTTTCTAATCAATATTAGACAGGACATCGAGAAGGTACTGAGCAAGATTATTCGAAAATAATCTAAATGAATCAATGAAGACAGTTAGACTACCAAGAAAGTTATTACTGTCATCATATCGGAAAGACAGTGGGGGATGCTGGGTCAGGCTGATGTTTTGCGAGTTTGCTCTGTGACTATGCAACAAAAGTCCTTGGGGCTGGGCTGCAGTGACACCTTCATAAACTCATAATGATGACAATCATGGAATAGATATGGTAGACAGTGGAAGCCCAGAAGAAAACATTCACAGCTAGAGCTGGTTTGAAAATTGGTTTCAGGAAGTGCTGGAATAATGGGGAGGTGAAGGAACTGGAGGGGTTGATGCTGGGATCCGTACTGGAAGCCCAGAGAGGGAGCAGAAGTAGGGAAGAGGAGAAATGGGGACAGGAGGACATGGACAATCCAGGGTGAAACCTAGACTGTCCAGAGAGGACCAGGAGGAGGACAGGTTCCAAAGGGTTTCTCGACCTGGTCCCTCAAATTAGAAAATTAGGTTAATTGCCTCCTGGCAACAAGCTGTGACAGGAGGCATCTGGGCTGCAGCTGTGCCCTTAGAGACTTGGCAGCCTGGCCCTGCCCCTGCTTTAGCCATAGGAGAGGTGCAGGGTGTCCTTCAGGGGACAGCACGGTGTCACGGGGATGGTGGGGTCCTGACACTGCCACTATGCTGGAAACCTCCAGGGTTCCTGCAGGTCCCACAGCAGCACCAGGGCAGAGGGTTTCTGCACTGCTAGAGGGTGTAAGAGTGTGTGTCCTTTCAAAGGGAGTGGGGTGCATTGAAAACCTTTTGCAAGCTTTGAGAGCTAAAGGCTTTGCTTGTGCATCCTTTTTAAGGAGAGGTCTTTCAACAGGGTGAAGGGAAACACCCCAAGGACAGAAGGAGCTGAAGACTGGCAAAGGCCTGCTCTAACCCATGAAGCTGAAATGTGGAGATCCCCAGATAAGGCTCAAAGCATGCTCTGATGTCCCAGCACCAGGCGTGCTGCAGCGAGCGGCACCACACGGGGTCTGTGCTGCTGCTGGCTGCCAAGCAGGCTGTCATGCAAAATTTCAGTGCCAGGTCTCTCCATGCCCCCTTCTTCTAGCCTCTCCCCCCAGCCCCAATCTTTCTGCCATAATCCCACATATAGCCTGACTTTGAAACTATGCCTTTGAACTGGTTTGGGTTTTTTTTTTTTCCCCTCCACAGTCAAAATTGCAGCAGCTTGACCTCAAGAGGGTAAATCTCTCAAAGAAGTGCAGAGGCTTTGCTCTGCACAGTGCTGCTAAAAACCAGCGTGACTCACCCAGCAGCATCCCCTGATGCATTGCACAGGAGGACACATCCCTTAGACATCTCGCTCTGGGGTGTCACAGCCGTTTCCTTCTCTCTCCTTCCAGCAAGCAGAGAGGCAAGGTCTCTCCCTGACTCAGTAAGGACTTGGTTAAATTATATTTTCTGCCCAAGGGGATTTTTCTGCCTCGAGTTGAAAATGACCATAGCCACCCAGTTAGAGGCAGGACCCTTGGTGATCTGACTCAAAGCTCCCTCCCTCTGCACTGAATGTACTCTTCCCCCTTGCAAAAGGCAGGCAGCAAGCAAATCACAGTCTGTTCAGATGCTGAAAGCCTATGTTACAGCATATAATCCTTTGAGACATCCTAAATCTTGGGAGCTAAGGCTACATGATGGGGTGAGAGTTTCAGGCTCAGGCTTCATTCTCCAGCAAATCTCCAAACAAGTTTTGATAAGTACAGGCTTGGGAAGCGATTAAGGAATGGACTGCCCCTTACAGGTACAGGCAGGGAGAGGTTGGGTAGATCAGGTCCTGAGCTCAGAGGAGACAAAGGAACAGCCTTTAGGCTGCCTGTAGGGGACAGCCCTTGGGGCTAACATTCCCAGAACAATACGGGGATTTAAATTCAAAGAGAAATAGCTGATTGCCTCTGAGGGTCTTTTTCAGACCAAAGCAACATCCTTGGAGTGCTGGCAATCAAGGGACCAGGATGTGGGAGCAAACGATGGCACTGGTTTGTTGGACAGTGCAGGTTAAACCTCTGAGAGTAGGGGTTAATTGTGGAAAAAGCTGTTGCTTCTTAGGAGAGAAAGGGAGTGGAGGACCTAGTTTTTCCTTCGGCAAGACATATATAAAAGAATGATGAATAGACCTTGACTAACTCCCTTGCCTTGGTCAAGGTCCTGCCCTGACCAGGCTGACCCACAAGAAATGGCAGTATCTGCTGTGCCAATGGGAAGGTCTTTCACCTTTTTTGGATCCAGCTTGGGCATCTCTGCAGGACACAGTGACGCACTGACAAGATATTCCCAGAGAGTCTTTTTATGTCCCTACTAATTACCTATATTTTTAATTGCAGAAAGGGAATTTTGAAAGCCACACAAAGAGAAAAAATCTAAAAGCAGATTAGTTAGGTGAAATAAAAATACCCTGAAATATACATTCAGGTAGCAATAAAAAGATTTTTTTATCGTTGCTTAGAGGCATACAATAAAAGTGTATTTTCAGTGCTTGGCTGCCACAAATAACTGTACTACAATTAGATGTGTGTATTATAAAATTGTGTGGGCGTGGTAATTATCACCCTTTGCAGCAGAATATATTTATACAGATCCTAAATTACAGCACAAAGAAACATCATTTGAGAAGGCTTAAAAAAAAAACAACAGGTTGGGGAGGAAGATTAAACTTTCCATTTTATTTTTGAGAAGAATTCTATGAAAAAGTAGGATGCATCACATCACATGTTGTGTTGGTCTTGAAATGTGTAACCATGTAGTCAGACTAGGGGCTGGGAGATGCAGCCTGCATACATCTCTATTCATCATAGCAGTGTATAAGTGTGTGTGTGTGTATATGCATGCACACGCGCCAGGCTGGACCATTAGAGAGCTATTTTTAGAGCCTCACACCCCTTAAAGTCCTCCTTCTAGTAAGCTATGCCTCATGTAGCAATCCAGACCTCACTTTGGATATACAGTTGTGCAAAGCAACTTATACATGCATAACTAAGATGAGAATCAGGCCTGCTCTGTGCAGTGTCGTCTCACCTTTTGGTAGGACTGCATCTGCAAATACTTCTTCAGTACATGGAAAAATCATGGGTACAGCTGTGGAGAGCAGCTGGATCCAATATCCACAAGCTATTGTCTCCAAGGATCTTCCTTGCTTCCTAGTCTTTTCAGCTCTAACCTTTCATTTGGTTTCCAAATGCAAAAAGTCCTTGATCCTATAATCTACTCACTGTATAGCCTGAGAATTAATTGGCCTCTTATGCTGTAGTTCATACAGTAGCCTTAGATGAATCCATCACATCTTCCAGCTTTGCTTCTACTGTGATTTTTGGAAGATTCTCTTTATCCTAAGAAGTGCTTTCTACTACATGTGGATCCATCATGTTTATCTCTTATGTAAGACTGCTTAAGCACTTGCTTGCAACCTCTTAGCATCTGCCTAAAGGCACTACAGCTTTTTGCAGTGAGATGGAGCTTGACTGGGAGCTTTTTATTATTTTGAATCCAATATTCCTGGCTTGCATATTATATTCGCAGAAGCCTTGTGAAGCTTGATAAAAATTCTGTCACATATATTCTATTTTGATAGGGCTATTTTCATTGTGTTTCCAACTCTATTATTTAAAAATTGTCTAGCTTGGTCTCCCAAATGCCGTTTTCAGGCAATGTCTTCTCCTAATTTGATGAGCATCTACTATTTCTCTCTCAGTTTTTATACAGCTGTTAAAATTTTCTAAGAGGTCAACTTAGAGGGCAGAACATGTTCACTATAACTAGTGTATTCTGGGTTTTCTTACCTGTGTAAATGAAATTAATATATTATCCTTCAGCAACATTGTATTGACTCTCCATCTGTTGAAGGCTGTGGTCTTATTTGGTCACAGTATTGTTTGTATGAATATGGGGCCAGAGGTTAGTAAGGTGATGAGTTGATGACAATAGTACTGTCCGAGTGCCTCATTTCCTCCCTTGCACAACGGTGTTTTCAAAGGACTGCCAAAGCCAGCCTGATGAAACATAGTTGTCTGCAAATTCAGCACAAAGCAAGACACACCATTGGTCTTTGTGCTGATACCACACAGCAAGATGATGCCTTTGATGGAAGTTTTTTTAGGGCATCCGTGAACTAATTCACAAAGTTACTATCCTCTGCTGCTTCAAGTGCTTTCTCAACCACACTTTTATATGATACCTACAGCAATGCACCTTATTAAAAAGATCAAGCTGTCATGACCAGCACATACCTGTGACAGATCCACCATTAGCAGAAGTCAATGCTGCACCATTGCCTCTCTTCTGGAGTCCCGGAGGAGGCTTATATAGCATGCAGGAGTGCTTGTGCTTTCAACCTTTCTCAGGTTACTGGCCCTGTGTGACACAGGGCAGACCTGGCTGACGAGGTTTCAGGTCAGGTCTGTGGGCTGTGGGTACCATCTAGAACATTAAATCAATGTTCCCAGCAGCACTTCTGATAAGCAACCTGTCAAGGCAGCTTTTCCAGCTTACATAGGGAAGATTTTCCTACTTACCCTCAACAAACACCAGGTTTCTTACAGTGACACTGATAGGGCTGGTAGAGGCCAGGTCAACACTGTCCACGTGACTCTGGTCAGATCGAGCAAGTATATGGACTTTTTTTTTAAAATATGTATTGGAAGAATTGGAAGAACCTCTGTGAAAAGAGGATGAATGATGAAGACACAAGGAAAGAAAAGAAACTGAACAGTATCATCAGCCCATTCAATTTGCACAGGAGCAGTTACAACAATAAAGTCTTGGACTATGAACTGATGCCATAGTGAAACATCACCTCCAAATCTATCAGAAAAGTTGCACATGTTGATCAGACTTGAAGGCTTTAGAATGAACAAACAGCTGAATATCCCAACAACAAAAAACCTAGCATCTTTGGACACCAGGGAAGAGACCCCTACAATCAGGTTTCTGAGTTTGCTCACCAGCCATGCCATATTCTTTTACACAGTAATGCAACAGAGAACCAATAGACTGGCAGAAATAAATAAACAAAATTTCAAGTGGAAACTGTTAGCAGTTACCACCCTACCATTCATTAAAATTTTACTGTGAATGTCTTTTGCTTTCCCCTAAAAACTTTAAAGAAAAAGAATATTTTGGCCAAAAATAGGTGCTGTAAGTACTCATAGGAACTGTAGTTCCTTTCTTGTCTACAATGTCAGATCCTCAAATGCACTATATCTCCCATAAAGCATCAAAGCTCTGGGAGATGGTGAGAGGCTTGAAGTGCTGTTGAAAAGGAGGGGGCACATCTGATGAGCACAAAACCATGGGGCACAAGGAACACCTAAAACTCAAGCAAAGAACAACCACCCTGGTTTGGTTCTTTGACCAAACAGTTTAACGAAACCCACAATTTTCTACATAAAGGTTTTTGAAAATGCTTATTAAAAACTTAAGAATTCCTGTTACCAACTGTTTCAAGAATACTTTTTGCTGAGACACTCATATAACCAACTTCCAAAGAAAGATGCCCAGTAGCCTTAAGAGAAGTTGCCCATACTGATCCTGTTTCTGGGTAGTCCACAGCATTTCACAGTGAAGTATTGGACAGAAACAAGAGGCACAGCTATTGTATGAGTTCTTGTCACTCACAGCACTTCCGAGGGAATAATCTAAATAGCTTTTAGGGCTGCAGCCTCACAGTACAAGCAGTGCAGCAGCTACGCGGACCCTGCCACACTCCACCATGGATCACCTCTCTCAGTAGTGCCCACACAATGAGGGCCCTGCAGTGGTCAAGGAATGATCATCCTTACAAACTGCCAAGAAAGAGGAGGATAGGGAGGATTTTTAACTGCGACCAGTTCACAGATCCAGTGTACCACCCAGCCATGGTGTGGGACTGGGTGCAGGGGATGGGAGGGAGCTGGGCGCTTTCTAAGCAGGAGCTGGCTCTAAGAAGCTACTTGGGGAACCCTGTGCAAGCACCACCTTGGTGTAAGGTGCTACAAAAGCCAACGCAGCATGAAGCGTCCTGAGGAGTTACATGTCATAACATTAAATTGAACATAACAGTTCAACAATGAACTCCTGATTAGCTGAATTCTGAGAGCCTAAACCAGCGCCCAGTGTGCCAAATCCCAGGTGCTGCCCATTGATCTCATATAGGGATGTCGAAACCCTCGCTGGGGTCAGCACAGTCGTATAAACAGCAGACAGCTCAGCTGCTGAAATGGTTGTTGTGCTCTCCCTGACCACAAGTCCCTCCCTTGGACAGAAAAATTTCTTTTAAACCCAAAGACTTTCTTTTCCCAAGCTCTGTGATTGCTGGGTCCCTGTGCTTCCACATGCCCACAGGCTACTCCCTTCTAGACACCTTCAGCCTTGCCAATTTGCAGCCTATTCCATACAGTCCCCACAGGCACATCACTGCTTTTTCAAGGATTTAAGCTCAGAAGCTCATCCAGTTAGCCCCATTGGCTACTGCAAACCAAAGAGACACACCAGTACTGGCCAGGTTTAGCCTACAACTATTTTTTGAGATAGCTTCTTTCTGACATAGACCACAAGTATCAGAGCATCCATCCCAGCCCTAGAAAGGGCCCACAGGTGGAGCAGCACAGCACATAGCACTCTGGTTATAGGATCATTTGGGAATCATAGAATCATTTAGGTTGGAAAAGACCTTTCAGATCATCAAGTCCGACCATTATGAAGTTGGGTACATGCCGCAACGCTTGCACCTTCCCAGAGCCCTCCTGAGACACTAGTCCTCAGTCCCCTGCTCCACATCCAGTCTAGTGGCAGTGCAGTTTGGTCCCTATCTCCAGGTTCCCTGAGTATCTACAGTTAGTTCAGGGCCAGGGAAGCTGTTTTCCTTTGTGATGTGACACTGAGATCCATAAGAAGATATTCTTCTGGAATATATTTACCCTTTTCACCCAGCCAGAAAAAAAGTCTAAAGTATTAGTAATATGTTCTACAAATAACTGTGTAAAAAAAATAAATTTGAAAATGTGTAGAAGTTATCTCAGAAGTTTTCTCTTTTCTGCTTGTACATGAGATTTTGATGAAAGATGGATTTTAAAAAGAAGCATCTTCTTTCCTTGAAATTTTCCATTTTTAACTGAAAAAGAACAACCACTTCAGAAGAGAACAAGAGTATTCAGCCAAAACCCTTGAGATTTTTTGCTGACGATTTCAACAGACTCCTTTTGGGGGTCCATTGTTTCTATGTTGATGAAAAATCTGTGCAAGAATGTTTTCCCCAGTCAGTTTTGAAAATGAAAATTAGAAGTTCCTGCTTCTTTTATTGCATTTTTCTCCTATGAGCCCTTCTCACCCAGGTTTACTATTTTTATATTGTGTCCCAGCTGCTAACTAAGCCTTGGCTTAGTGCTCTTACTGCAATGATGAGGCATTTCCATTTCTGATTTCTAGCATATGTTGCACTTAATATAGCACTGCCCTTGTGCACCAGTTACCCCGGAAAAATGGCTGTGCCAGCAATATAACAGTGGTATAGTCCCTCGAGAACGACCATGGCATGAAACCCTGTGCCAATATGCAGATGTCACATGGTTAATAGAACAATAATAGGTCCTTGAACTACATAGAGAGGTTTTTTTTTTTTTTTAATGTGTACAGAAAGATGTTTGATACTGTGATGCAAGCTTCTTTTTTAGCTTTCTCTTAAATGAACTTGGAAAAAAATATCTGCAAAAGAGCCAAGAGATAATGATGAAAACCTGAACAATTAATTCTGGGGATGAAGCATCCACAGACGGAGCTGATTATTTTTTCTCTCTTAGGTCTGTAGCCTGGACTAGCTGATTGCAAAGACCAGGCTTTTGTGCATGATTTATGGGACTTATCCTTTTCAAAGAGGAGGAGACACTATACTGCAAGAGCTGATTTTTGCAAGGTGTTTTAGGACTTCTGCTTTGGGCAACCAGAGCAGAACATCTGAAAACAGAAAATAAACAATGGATTTGAAACCACTATAGGACATAATTAGTAATAATTATTTGCTGAGCAATGATACTGTGCACAATGCCATGAGCAGTGTCACAGGATATTTTATAATGGCTGCATCCTACAAGATGCTGAGCTTCCTTTGCTGCTTCTGGAGTTAACAGGAGACGACCATTGCCAGCACTTTGCCACACCAGCCCCACCAGTGACCTGACTGGGTTCTGAACAAGTCAGGCCTGATGACTGGGACCCATTTATTGCTTTATTCTAGGAAAGATTTAGCTGATCAAACAGCTTCAGGGCCACAAGATGAAGACAGTTTTCAGCTACATGTTGGAGCAGCTCATCTCTTGCCCTGGGACACAGCCCAGACACAGCCTTTGTGAAGGTGCGAACTGGAATACTTCCAGGCTTCTGGGTCGTTTGGCTAAATCTGCACACTGGATCTGGCAAGCAAAATCCACCTTAAACCCCAGCTTTTGGCTGACGTAGGAGTTTTTGAAAACTAGTGTTATCTCCCATCCATGCAGTGCAGCAGAATTGAGACATGCAAACACGGGGGTGGGAGCACTTGCAGAAAGGGCAGCTTTCCCTGCTGCAGGAGTAATTGTACTTCCAGCTAAATCAGAAGCCAAAAAGAAATTATACCCAGGAGATAAACAGTGCATTACATAAGACTTCATATAAAGTAAATTGTCATCAGATTTATTGCAGTTAGAAAAAGGCTGTTCTGTCAGTTGACTTAGAGTACGTACTTTGTTTTAAGAGGCTAGTGAGAAAAAAGGAAATGGTATATTTGGGGTTCCTTGTCCTAGGGCTTTCTGTACAGGGACCTCTCAAGCTTTTGGAGCTGAAATGTTTTAAAATGTGAAAAAAAAAAAGGTATAAGATATAAATCTGAAGCAGGAGGTTTTGATCAATTTTGCTTGTATGTGTAGTATTAGAACTAAGCAAAAAAATAAGAATTAATATTGCACAGTAAATTCTGATCATTCATTGTTTGTTTTTCTCTCCAAGCTGGAGAAAAAGCTAAAATATCAAAGTCCTTCTCAGAATTTAAGTTCAAAGATTATTTAAACCATGAAAGATCTTATTTTAACATGTCGTTAGAAATAGCTTGCTTCAAGGCTATTTGCCAGTAACTGCATCATCTCATGGTCCTTGGTGCCTACTGCAAGTGGGTGTTTGTGAGTGTATAGCTCTTATCCTTTTGGTGGGTTGGGCTTCATACCCGGTATATATATCTCCTGTGATGCTTCTAATAGGAACTACTTCCATAATGCATCACAGAGCCCAATCAAAGCAGAAGTAACAGTCAAGGAGCCAAGTCTGTGCAGTGGGCAGCACCTTCAAGACATGGACAGACTCAGTTTAACAATGAACTGATTCGAAATAAGATGCTTCAATTTTGTTCAACAAGCTAAATGTTTTTATACAGATCAAAAAAATATTGGTTTAGAATTTCTTTCACCTTGTGGATTTATTTTTTTTAAATAAATAAAGGTTTCCTTACACTAAATGCCAATTTTGTAGACACTATGCACAGTTTCTTACTAGGTCTTATGGACAGGAATATTGCATTTAATAAAAAGATCATTTTTCAAAAAAAAAAATTCTCACTGTAAAAACTGATCATCTCAATTCTTTGTCCTTTAAGCTGATACTTTCCCGTAAGTCACACAAAAATCTCAACAGACAGGAAAGACAATGAATCTTGATTGGAAAGACAAGGAGGCCAGTCAGTACACTCAGATCACAATTAGCACCAGCTGTAACCCGAGTGAACTCCCCAATTTAATGGTTCACAGGAGAACACATACATACAGTAAAAGCTACCAACCAAATCAATTCACACTCCTTCCCCCAGACTCCCCTCCTCCCCCAGGTCCTTCAGACAAAAGTCTATTTCCCTCCTTAGCTGTTAAAAGTATTTTTAGAGCTCTTCAAATACAGAAAGCAGAAAAGGAAGAGAAAAACAATAGAATTTGACACAAAAGCACCCTTCTCATTAGGGCTTTTTAAATAGCATTAGAGCTCATTGAATTTCATGCACTAATAACATTCCTACTCAATCCAAGGCAAACCAGTCAAATCTAAATCTATCAAATTTTACAAGCAAAGGAATATTGCCAAGTTCTAATATTTCTCCTGCATTCATTGTCAGAATGGGGTAGGGAGTCTCTTCCAAACTCCAGATTTCCTTTCTTCAAATCCCTTTTAAAGCTACTACTCCATGGTGATAAAAAAAAAAAGGAGAGTTAAAAAGGAAGTTAAATCTCAAGAGCAACATCTATACACGATTCTCAGATACACAGCATTTGGGGAGTGAAGCAGTAATGAAGCTGGCTTTAGCACTGCTATCAGCCGGGATTTGAGATTAAAAAGTAGCTAAATTCCTACTAGACAAAGCCCTCAGGCAGATGAAGCTGACTGTGACAGTAATAAAGCCCCCAAAGACACAGAGGCACGTCTGAATCCTTGGCCGTTGAATCGTTCGGCCATTCAACACCAAGTTGCATCTTCAACTTTGAAAGAGCAGCCAGCGAGCCTGGTCCACTGATATCACCGAGACCAGTCACAGGCTTGAAACTGAGCATAGGATGTTGGTCCCTCTTGCGCTGCAGGGCCCAGGACACCGCTGGATTGGGCCCCTCCTGCATAAGCAGTTAGGGCTAGTGACAGACACCTCGCTGTCCCAGCCATCCCCAAATAGCCTTGCCGCTTGCAAAGCCTCAGTAGGAGCTGTGCGAGGTGCTGTGGCTGCGTGAACAGCTGCCTGGCGTGCTTGTAGTACATTTTCATTGAATGGTTGGTGAATATAAGTGATAAGGAGGAATAAAGCATGTAGTTAGAGCTCATTTTGTATGGTACGGTATGTCTTGGGGGTTTTATGGGTTTAATATATTCGCTGCTCATGCTGGATCTTAGCACAGACCTCCAGATGAGAATATCTACTACTTGCGATGCAGGTTGCACTACAACTCATTTATAATGAATATAACAACTTGTGAAGTGGATTTAGAAGTCATTGAGTTATAGATTATTTGGGTAAACGGGGCACAAGCACTGCAGCAAGAAACCCATTTAAATATTAAGGAGAGCTATAAACCGAGAAGAGAACGGATGGCAGGGTAATATCATGTCAGAACATGCCCTCCAGAGAGGGACTGCTACTGCGTATTGATCAGAAAGAGCTCCAGAAATCATTCTGAAAACCCATAAAGCTCAGTTGTAAATGTGGCCAGAAAGGTGAGCTTGCAAAGGCCAATGGAGAGACAGGATACAGGTGTTGGACCGAACCCTGCCAGCCTTATCTCAAGAGTACTCCCACAGCAAGTTTTTCTCCCCTGGTCTGCAGCATCCCCACCAACACAGTGTTAATCCAGGGAGTAGGAGTGGAAGAGTCATGACCTTGGACAGAAAAGCCATTTCTTGGAGGATTTTCACCCTCTGTGTATCAATTCTATTAATGTCCACAGGCACCTTCCTTGTGTCTAAAGAAGCACATTTCTGCACAGGTAAGAAGATGCCTTGCAGGTATCTGTTATTTTGCATCACACCCAAGGGTTCAACTGGCATGGAATAAGGACCACAGGATTAACCCCCTGCTGGAAATACCATGTCCAAGGGAAATCCTGGGCTATAAACGGCCAACTGGACCTAGCACAGGGGTTTTATTCCTGCTACAGCCATTTGGGATGCTGTTCCTGAAGTTAAGGGGGAAGCCTTCTTGATTTTAATCTAACACTGGTGGCAGAAGAGCAGTGATGAGATTGCCCAACACTGCATGGTGCTCAGAGCTTTCAGAGACATACTGAGCACCCTCTGAGGCTGCTGAAAATGTAAAGCTTGTGACTGCTCCAAAGCCACCCAGCAAAGCAGAGTCTGATATGCACACCCAGAAAATCACGAAGGGCTTCATGCACAGTGAAGTAACCTGAACACAACCACTGCCAGTGGTCACCACTGCTTGCTGCAGCACCCACCAAATCAGAGGTAGCCCTCCAAGGAAGGACTGCAGAAGCACGCTCTGGCAGATGCCTGGATGGCAGCAAAAATACTCCGAAGCCTGTACAGAACAGCCAGGGAAGGAAGAATGAATGACTGCCCAGGACAGAAATACCAGTGGTTCTTTCAAACAATGACATAAGCAGCAAAAGGGCTTTTCAAACAAGCCTGGCGCACAAAACCTGCTTAGTTCAGAGGCATTAGTTCAGTTCATTAGTTCAGTTTCACTGAAGTTGCAAAGCCTCTCTTGAACCCAGCGCTGTCCCTCCCTGTTGCGTTATACGCACAGGCACAGCGAGATGAGGTTGCGTGATTCAGCAGGAAGCTGCTTTAAGAATTCAGCAAGAGAGGTAAGCACCAGCCAATTCAAGCACATGCAGTGCCTGAAAAACAAGAGGTTCCTGTTTGGCATGCAAGGGCCCTTTAAAACACAAAAGCGCTGTTACAGTCACTTATTTCGAGTTTGTCCTCTTCCTTCCCCCCACCCTTGTTGAGAGAACTCTCTCCCATTTTTTGCAGCATCAGGGAAAATGCTCCACATCTGGCTGATGGGCCAGAAGCACCTGACACCACCTACATGAGGCGAGCGGTTGCTTTTGTCATGAAAATTGACGCTGCTTTGGAGGATGAAGCGCTCTACCCAGCTTAAAAAATGCTGAGGAGCAAAATTCAGGGTGAAGTGCAGGAAACTGTGAAGGTGTGAACTGTTGTTGAATGAGCACAAAGAGAAACATGCTCCCAGTGAGATGCAGACTGGGGAGAACGGATAGCTCTGTCTCAGTGCTACACCTAGTCTTAATGCAATTTATAGCACGACATTACAACCAGTAATAATAATCTAATGGGAGGGCATAGCTGGCACTTCTGAAACTCTTGGATGTGAAGGTCACTCATTTTATCATCGAGACAATCTTTTAAAAGCACCATTGGTGTGAAGCATTAATGGGAGGTGATCAAGGCTTTTAATCTAAAGCCTTTTATCGACAGCAGGCTTCAGCGGCACGTTGTGCACCTGAAGACTGGGATGCCCCACTGAGCAAACACGGCACGGTACCAGCCCCTAAATCAAATTACCTAGACATCCAAGGAAGGAGGCTTCGCGCTACATTACTCCTTGCAGGCTGCCATCTGCGGCGGTGGCCGGTCAAGCGGTGCAAAGGCAAATTCCTATGCACATAACTCCATCCAGAGCGTCTGCCACTCCGTCACCTGGATTGTGGCACGGTGGAGGCACCGTGCCAAAGGGGGTGGCTTTTATTAGGGTCAGACCTCACCTGTAGCAATTAGTGGCAAAGCCTAATAACAGGATTAATTAGGATAGTGCCAGAAGAGACTAATTGTCTACTGCGAGGCTGACTCTTTAACCCATTTCTTGGCTGAAAGCTTCTTAGTGCCTTGTGTGAGAGCTCAGTGAGCCAAATGCAGGCATAGACCTAGAAGGAAGGTGAGAAGGAAAAGCATAGTAAGGGGCTGCAAAGAGAGAGAGGGAAAAGCCTTCCATTCATAGAGCTTCTCTATAAAGTACATGGACAGGGTCCCACTGAACCTTGCTGATTAAAGCCACACTAACACCAACGGATGACAAAGTCCCTTCTCTGCTAATATTTAATGAGTTCCAGAGGTCACATTTTCTAAGGGATAGGTGAGTAATTTATATTTGAATCTTCACTGAAGAACAACAAAACAGCACAGTTATTTTTCCCTCAGCTGTGACACTAATTCCTTTCAGGCCAGAATTAGAAACATGCTAAATACAATAAATCTAATGGCTTACATTCTGTATTTTATCTCTTACAGCCACTTCAATGGAGGAGACACATTACTGCCTTAATTAAAAAAAAAAAAAAAAAAAGCATTGCTTTCTGTAGGGCTTTTTTGCATGTATAGAAGTGGAGATGTATATACACAAACCGAATTTTTATCACTCTTCCACTTCATAAAAATCTAGGGATCAGAAATCACATTGCGCTTAAGGAATGTGAACTACTGGATATTCCTTTTCTCCAAGATAATGAGATCTTCAGTTAGAGTTAAGTCCTGAAAATCTGGTCCTTAGCATTTTGCTGTTGCCCTGGGGTTATGAATTAGAGGTGCCCTATTCCACAGTACATCCATTTCAGTCCTGCCTGGGGCTGCATGGGAAAAAAGCACTCCAGTTCCATAAAGAACTGTGAAGGTTTTCAGAAACATTCTTCATCCCAAACTGTGGCAAGAGGCCAGCACTTCAAACATTTTTGGTTACACTGAAATCCCCCAGGACCGCATTTTGGAAACATCAAAGCACAACATGCTCCCCAGCATTCTCCAGCTGCTAGCCTGGCACACAGCAATGAAACCATAGCTGCTTCAGATTAAAACTGGCATGGTTTCTCTCACACCTATTCCTTGCAATAAGTTTAAAATCCATTGTTGCTGCTGCTTCAAAGGCCTGCACCTCTGAAAAGCACATCACAATCCGCAAGTGTGAATCAAGGTCTTCTGAACTGTGGTGCGACCAGCCAGCACCTTGTTGGGTACCTGGGGTGCTTAAACACCCATCTGGGATTCATGGCTCAGCAGGCTGATAAGAAGCCAGACAGGTGAGCTGGCAAGAAACTATCAGGAGTTCCTTGGAGAAGTCTAGCATTGAGAAAGACCTCCAAGAAAGTCCAGGCCCTTGAGGAAGTACAAGTAGTCACCAACAGCTCGCTATCATCCTCGTTTCGCCCACACCAATTGACCGTGGTAAATCCACCAAAGGGAATTGCGTGCTATCCAGTTTCCTGGCATTGTGCCACTGCAAAGAGCTCAGGTCACACTAATTGCTGCTTAATGTTCACTATCTACAGCTTTTAGCAGCAGGATTTATCTTACCAGGTGCATCCAGCTTCCCTGGAGAAAGAACCTGTGCCAGTGCCAATCAGGTGTGACATGGAGGAAGATCTAAGCCAGGACAAGGCGGACAAGGGAAGGAAGACAAGGAGAAAACAAGTGGAGAGTAATAGGAACTGATAAGAGCTAGATGTGAAAGGGAAAAATCTGGAATAGTCATGAGATGATTCTTCCAACTGGCTGGGAGGTGCAATTCCCTCCTGAGGAGCATATGATAAAGTAACTGTGTGTAAGGGCAGCCCTCGCCCTGGCTTCCACCATGCAGGATCAGTTGTTAGAAGAAACTCTCTTTCAGGATTAGCAGAGGTAACTTGCCAGCTTCCCTGTGCAAGCCTGACACCAGGACCTGATTCCCTGGCTCACAGCAAGGCTGTTGAATAAATACAGACTACTCGGCCCATCACCTGAGCAATGAGGCTTCCCAGCAGGCTGAGCAATTGCTTTTCATCCTGACATGCTGAGCCGATCACTAGCCATCCCTCACCACAAAAGTTTTGTTTACACTGCATATTTGGGATGGGATGCTGGATAATCACATGTTCTCCCTCCCTTTTATTCCCTCTTTCACTTATCCATGTCAATATTTTATTGAGTTAAAGTAGTTACTCTGTTCCATCTTAGCCTTTTCCCCCCTACCACTGGCATGATTTAACTAAAATGAATTATTTGTTTATTCCAGTAAAGTTTTTCCCACTCTGGAGCCAGGCAAGAAGGAGAAATAAGCTTAATTTAGAAAGATTTGAAATTCCTGAAATAGATGACAGCTGAGAGAAGACTGGCATGTTAAATCATTCCACTTCATAAACACCCTGCTCTCATTTAGGCTTGACAGATGTAAATGCCAGCCAGGTACTACCTACCAGTAATGCTGCCTTTCCTTTATTTATGCAAATACATAATACAAAATCTTTTTTATGTACATTAGCCATCTGCAGAAGAGTGGATCTATGGCTGTTTTTTCCCCCCAGTTTTTCATTTATGTCATGTGCAGTGGTGGGAGGACAGGCTTGACACCTTCTTCAGGTTAAATAACTAAGAGATTATCAAACGCTTTGCCTTAACCTTGCAAATCATGTCACAAGTTCTGCCAGTGTCCTGTCCTGAATAACATACTTTTCTTATGCAATCACCAAGAAAAAATACCTACTAGGCCTGCAGTAACTGTGGTGATGAGATAGCAGGATAGGGCCAATCTATAAGAAAGTCAGTCTTTGCAAATGTACACTGTATAAAAATGCCTACCAGACAAAATAACAAACTGAAACACATTACCCATTTAGAAACCAGGCAAAAAAAACATTCAGCACCAGACTGAAATTCAAACTGAACAGGAGGTTTCAAGCCAATTGCCAGGTCTACCAAGAAGCAACACCTTCTGCTCTGCGTAATAGACTCCCGGTTATATTGGCAGGCACTGAGAGATCTGTTTTGGGCATGGTGCTAAGGTCACAACGCGAGTTTACTGAAGGTCACTCTGAACACAATATACTCCAGAGACTTTGGTTATCTCAGCTGAAGATTGCAGGGGTGGAAGGGTGGGATGGCGATATGCTTCAAATAAAAAGATCCCCATATTTTGTGGTTTTCACTAAAGCAAGGAGATTTTCCATCAGGAGCATTCCCAGCTGCAGTCTCAGACCCAGCAGCTGTCCCTTGCTTACAAGGTGATTCGTGCAAACAAGCAGCTCCCAAACCATGGTATCTTCTTGCTCAGTGTGTGAGTGCCAAGCAAATACTCAGTCAAAACTGGTTGTTTTAGAGGTGGGAAGTTAGATTATTGCAGTGCTCACTGTTTTGCAGACGATGCCTTGCTGTGGGAGGGGGGAAATGGAAGCCTCTTCTCATTCTTGTACGGTCCAAGTGAACGAACAGTCAAAAATGCAGGGCCCCGGGATTCAACAGCGAAAAAACAGGCAGCACTTTCTGTCTGATACAAGTGGTTCCTGCCACTACGACTGTACACACACCAAAGGAGGACATCTCGGACATCCACCCTGGGAGCCCAAGGGCTTCAGTTGGGATCAGAGCCCTTCTGTCATGGGCACCGTGCAGCTGCATGTACACATAACATACATAAAACCAGCCCATGTCCCAAGCAACCTGCAGCGTTTAAGATGCTACGATTAAGTGAAGCAAGAGGGGAAAAGGGGGGAAAGGCAAAGACAGGGGCCAGTATCTTTAGGTTTCCTCCACGAATGAGACCGCTCCATCCAGTCATGCCCACACCAAAACATTTGTCTCCCACCTCTTTCCCTTCTTCAGCCCCACATGCTGGATGAAACCAGTTAGCCTATCTAAGGCTGACACAGAGACCCTTTTCTCATCGTATCACATCACTCAAGGTGCTTGGGAAAGAGAAAACAGATCCCCAGGTCTGCAACCAAATTTCATTCCGATTATCCCTGTACAACCTCCTCTGGAAAACATTTCAGACTTGGCATAGGTTAATGCTTCCTAGAAAAAACCCAAGGACTTTAGGATGTGTCCCAGGGATGACAGAAGCCTGTGGCATCTACAAATGGGCAGATCCAGTTCTCTACCTTAAGCCCCATCTGCGGTTGTGCAGCTTTAGTAGGATTGTTCACAGCTCTTTCTTCTCAAGGCATACACTGATATCAAGAGCTGAGCTCACCTCTTGTTAATTATGTCATTCACTGGAGGAATGTCCCAATGTTTCAGACACTTCCCAAAAAAATTTAGGAAGAAAACAGCACATTCGCTCTCTCCAATTTCTTATTAATTCCAATCGGTGACATGCTCTTCTGAGGTCACTCAGCTCTGCTGCTGCATGGGTAAGAGAGGCTCTAGTAAAGGGACAAAAAGATGCTCGACATATCCTGAGAACTGCAGGCAGTTTCCACATTGCCAAGCACAGCTGAAAACCTTGGGGGCAGCAATTAGGAGGACCACAGGTTTATGCCTGCAGCAAGCTGTGGCAGTTCCACCCCAGGAGTCTCAGAGATGCCAAGACTGAGCCAATATAAAATCTGCCCAAGGGAAATGTATCTCAGAGCAGCATCTCCAGTGCTATGAGCTCCACAGGAGCAAGTAGGACAGCAACCAAGTCCAAAATCCCCTGCACGACCCCTCCAAATGCTCTGATGGGACTGCCAGGCAGTGCCATGGCCAGGACCTGAGGAAGTGGAATCTCTGGTGAGCTGCTGAGAGTCTTTTACCTGTATGGCCCCTTGTAAGACCTCATGGTATTCATCTCTGCCCAGGAGGTGTTTGTATACTGGTAAGGTCAAGACTTGGGCTAGCAGGAGCATACAGCATCTAGCAAAATTACAACTGCAGAAGAGCAAATGTTAGTGTGCTAGACACTTTACGTATACATATTTAATACAAAATTCTGAATATATAGGTTGTAAAAATTATGTAGTACCTTAAATACATAGAATACCAAATTCTGCACTAGAGTGCCCCTTAGATTGCTGTACTGTATCAGCTCCACTGTGTTTCGGACATACTCAGATGCAAGCTCAGGCAGGGATGTTTCCCTCCTACTCAGCAGTGTAGCCTATCCTCTGGGAAGAGTTCAGAGAGAGGTATTCCTCACTGCAGGGAAAACAGCAGCACATTTTAAACCTGCCTCTAAATAACCCTGACAGTCTCTCCAAAAAAAGGATTTGGTTTCCTTTGGCAGCAACTTCTGCTTCACACCCAGATGCTTTCAGTGCCCATCCCAGCAGGCTCAGCCCAGCCCAAAATCTGTCAAGGTCTCTGACAGAAGCAAAGCCCAAAGAACAGCCCTTCACTTCTCCTCAAGATGCACAGAAAAATCCTTTCCTCTCCATGATGCAAATTCCAGCTCTCTCCACACCTTTCACACGCCCTCCTCTCCGCTACCATCTCTGAGCTTAGCTGCCACCAAATTTGACTGATGAAAGATGACAGCTCTATTATATTAATTCCCCCCAGAAAATGGAAAAAAGTCTCACATGCTTTTCATATCAAACACATAACACATTTCAGAGTTTCTCTGCATGCTCTGGCTTCTCTTCTGCAGGAAACGTGGCTGTTGAGCGGAGTGCTCCCCAGACTGGAGGATGCTCCTGTCAAACAAATGGCAGATTTTCACTTATTCCTTTTTTTCATATTATGCACGCATGCTAGATTAAGTATGCTTGTGCTATCTTTGGCTGATCCAGTATGATGGCTGATCCAGTATGATAGCTGCCTGCAGCGGCTCCAATCTAATGGACCCAAGCCCTGTCTGCATGGCCTGAAAGGTGTGTTTGTAGAAGACAGCCCTTAGGCTATAGTGCTCCAGTACTTGAACTCACACCAGACAGCCTGTCTTACCAGAAAATTAACAAAAGCAAAAGCCCCAAATTTTCCCAAAGTAGGAAACTTTTCTCTCCAAACTGTCACAAATTAAAATGCTTCCTGTAATTGCATCTTCGTTTTAATGACAGCCTGCTTCCATCCTCACAGTCCTCTGCCCATTGCACCATTACGGATGCTTTTTACAGCTTAAACACCATCTTGATATCAGCTAATTGCACCAATCAGTGCAAAGTTTCTCCACATGACAGTAATTCCCAACAAACAGTGTCATTTGATCTCATGTGTCTCAAGTCTTTTCCTTTAGTTCCCTTTTACAAAGCTTGTGCTATGGTTTTTCCCAATACTGCACCCTGCATGTTGGCAAAACTCCCTCTTCACCACAAGATTAACCACAAGAAAAGGATCTGGACCAAAGAACCCATCTCGCCTGATAAAAAGGTTATTTATTGACAACCTTCACAATTTAGTCAAGCTGGAGTGCACTGAGGGAGACAGTTGTTTCTAGTGTCTTTAGGAGTTGTTGGTTTCCCCACACTACATTTGCTTCCTGAGCAAGGCAGCTCATACACCCTCTGACAAGGGCTGGGTCTTTCTTGGAGGGCACCCTCAAGCCCACAGCCATCTTTTCAGCATTTTCCCCAAGTTTCCAACCAGGCCCTCCGTCTCCAGAACAAGCTCAGCCCTGGCAGAAGCAAAGAAAATGTCCCCAGGACACCCAACCCATGTCAGGAAGCTGGCCTAGACAGCCAGCTTTGTAATAAGCACGAATCAGTCAGAAAAGCTGAAAACACTTGACTGTTTTCTCCAGCCGTGTACAAAGGAAGGAGCAAAGTTCCCAGACTCCGGTCGCAGCCCGAGGACTCGGGAGCACAGCGGGGCCCAGCTGAGTCCCAGCGAACAGAAGGCAGCAGGATACGGAAACTTCCCTTGGCAGCCAGACGTGCCTTTTACAAAAGCAGGGGAACTAAACACGTTTTGCCACTCCTCAGTTTCGGGCCAGCTCCCAAAGTCTCTTTGTGCCGCGCCAGGCGGAGGAAGCCGACCACCCGGAGGAACAAAGGGCTGGGGGACAGCCCCGGCTTCGGGCTGCTGCCGCTCCCCTCGGCAGCGGGACTCTTCCCTGAAAATCCCTCCTGAGCCTTTTCCTTTAAGACTTTGTCCAAAATCCTCCATAGTTTGGGGACTGCGCACCATTCAGTGACCTTGGAGCCACCCCTTCCTTTACATTACTCTACTGACCACAGCGGTAGGGAACAGCTTTACAGCAGTTCCTGGGAAACTACAAGGAAAAGCAACAGGCAGCTGGACATGCATCACCTCCTTAACACAGTTTTCTGGTACAGTCCAGCCAGTGCTGCTAGATGTAGGAGTCGGACTCTGGCAGAAGAGAATTATTTTAAACTCTAACAATGAAAGATTGTTCTTCTCATTACAAAGGGAAAAAGAGAGAGAGAGAAGGACAGTCTCTTCTACAGTAGTTTCTCAGGCATGAGAGAGGATATAAGCTGGTTTTGCAGGAGCAAAAGGGGAATTGGGGGCACCCCTTTACTCTTTTACAATACTTTGCTAGGAAGGAGAGGAGATGCACATTTTAAAAGTGATTCAAGTGGATGCACATTTATTCGGCATTTCTCCTTGGGGTGTTGCAGCCAAAAGTCCCACAGAGGGGTGTCTCCCCCTCCCAGCAGGGCCCTTGCACCCAGATGGGCTGGTCTGGGGAGCTTCATGGACCCCCAAGCACACAGGAAAGTAGGGCTTGCCAAAATGACAGTCTCTCTCTCCATGTCAGATCACATCTCCCGCCTCACCTTCCCAGCACAGCAACATCTCCCCAGCCTACCAAAGCAGTCCTCCGAGTGCATCAATGAGACCAAAAACCTAGAAAGGGCAAGGGGAAATCATGGAGATGTTTTTACAGCAAGGAGAGTCTCCCAAGTAAATTCACATAGCCAAAATGGCCAGCAAAAGGATAGCCTTCAACTGCCACGCGTGCCTGCTTGACCTCAGAGGAGTAAGAAAATCTCAAAGCTTTTGGATGACAAATTGGAACATAACTGGAACATCTGCATCTGTCAAAGTCAGGCACGGGAGATGGCGTGGGCAAGCAGAGACAGTGTCCTCCAGGCACTTGGGGACAGCCGCTTTCTGCTGTGGCTCCAGCACCGTTGTACCAAACAACTTGTGATAAGTCAATCCTATTTCCAGCCTCCTCCAACCCTGCTCACCGTAGCAGGGCTGTGCGTGTACACTGTCTTGCTGGAAGCTGGGCCTGACCTCAGCTGGGGCTGCCTATAAGGACAGGTGCTCACGTGAATTTACTGGTTCAGGAAATTCCTCTGCCAGTGCATCTAGTAAGGAGGAAGGTACCACACCATCACGTCATCCAACCCCATCACACAGCCCACCTCCCAAAGCCAAATCAGAAACTATGAAAATAAGCTTCTTGACTGCCAGAAAAGTAGGAGGCTAATAAACACACCCACTATGGCCTGTGCAACTTGCATTTAGGAGGTTATTTCCCTGCCGTTGAGGAAATGTGGTTCTGCTGGGGACGGGGATTTTGCACCTTGTTTACCCTCCTGTGTCCCAGGCCATGGAGCCACACTAGATGGTGCTAACAGAGGGGTGAGACTTTGCAGTCCTCTCTTTTTAACCTTCCTGGGAAACCTGGATCTGATATATTCAGTGTATCCTCTCTGTTTTCTATGTTAGCTTCATGGCATTAGTCTGTATCAGGAGCAGCGGTTCAGCCGCTGACTTGGACAACGAAGTGGGGAAGGCCAGAACTGTGGTTTCTTCCACAGCTGAGAGATCCCACGTGCCAGAGGAATTTCCCTCTCTTGCTCTATTAGTAGCAGTAGAAGTGAGTGATGGGGGCAAAGCTGTTATCATATTACAGTCTGAAGTGTCTGTGCTCGTGCTCCCCGCTTTCCTACCGGATGAAAAGCAAAACCACCTCTCCCTCACACCCCACCACACCGAGACTGGCAGCTCCGCTGTAGAGGTGGTCAAGGAGAGACGGTGCAGCACGGTTTCGGTTTCTTGCCAAGGGAGTGCAGGGACAATCCAGCGTGGTGAAAAATCATCAGAAGGGTTACACTTTGAACTCCCCCTGCTCCGTTTCTATCAACTCATTCCTCATCCAGCTGCTATGAAAAAAAAACTCCTGGAGTGCTCAGAGGTTATGTACTATGGTTTGGCTGTTTGCCAATTCAGTAAGATTTTTTTTTTTTTTTTAAGATTAAGGCCTTAAAAATCCTGTTAGAACTGGGTCCTACGACACAAACCTCCATTGCTATGGCTTAGCTGCCAAAACATTGCATCAGCCATCACAACAGCCTGGCACCAACTAAAGAAATACTGCATCTTCTCCTTGTGCTCAGCTCAGATCACAGATGTCAAAGTCATCGATGGCTGGAGCTGCTTGGAGATTTCGGGATGAGACCAAAGTTTTGTCAAAACATTCAAGTCCCCTGGAACAGGAATTGTTTTATTCAAAGCCTCTCAAGTCTGATAAATATTAGCCCAGCGCAAGGCAGAGGTTTCCAGTGGGTCAGCAACGAGAGCTGGGACCGGTCTGAAGGCAGGTGATGAATGCAGGCAAGACCGCAGGGCCCCAAACAACTGTATAATGTCATTGCAATGTTGGCCACCATCCTGATAACAAAGCTGCTTTCACCGAGCAGCTGCATGGTCTAGGGACATCCACTTTGCCAGAAAACTGGAAATATTTTACTTACGCTCATAGTGAGATCAAAAGCAGACATACAGAAACCAAAATTTCTGGCCAGACTGCCTGGTTTCCAGACAACTGTCTTCATGATCTCAGATCCAGCTTTCTACCTCCAGCCTCCTTGCACTCCCCACATCCTCACTCGGGCATCTCACCTTCCTGAGGATTTATTTTCCTTTGGCTTCCATGATACTCTTCTGTCCTGTTTCTACTCAAACCTCCCTCACATTCTCTCTGAAGATCTTCCTCACCTCCCTTGTCTCCTGATAAGAGGACCCTGATGGGTTCTGCTCTTGATGCTGCCTTATCCCACTGCCTCCAAGACCATTCCCATCCCAGACACAAGTTCAGCCATCCCTTCCAAGTGAGTGGTTCCTGGTTCAATCCTGACTCCAGACCTGCTCAAACAAAGCCCTGCACCGTGCCTCAACTGTGAGCCTAGACCAAGTCCCTGAGACAGACTTTAGCTTCCCTCCTCTTTCCATGCCAGAGCCCAGCAAGATCGCCCTTCCAGGGGTCATTTCCAGCTATAGCCTTCCCCAGAATGAGCACCTCCAAGCTAAACCTTTGAGGTTCAGTCCAAATACCACCACTCAGACATGGCCTTTTCTGTCGTTCTGCACAGCCAAAAGCCTTGCCAAATTCTCACCTTCCCGGTTACTGCAGCATCATCTCTTCTGCCACTCACAGTCAGAATCCTCGCCCCTTCAGAGCTGTTCTGAATGATGCTGCAGAGACTCAAGCTCACAGTTTGCTCCTATATGTCCCCCAAAACTCCCCCCAGAACACTGACTCCAACCCAGGCCACTTCCTTTTCTTTTCCATCCACTCTCCCCACCACCCACTATCTCTGAGCCCAGAGGCCACCTCCAAGATCTCAGCCTGTGATACAATTTTCCACAGCCACGCTTTCAGACAGGCACCCTGATGCTTTCCACATCTTGCTCTGCAAGCTGAGCTGATCCTTCAGATTCCCCTTTGCAGCAACACCTCCAAAAACCTGGATCCTTCATAAGCTTCTGCTAAGGTGCCACCACAGCCTACTCTGCTGGCTGGCATCACAGCACTGCTTCCTTGTGCTGCCTCGTCTGTCTGTACCCGCCTGCTGTTGCTAATCCTATATTTAGACTGCAAACTCTGTAGGGCAGGGCCTGGGCTTTGCTCTTTGTTAGTACAGCACCTGGCACCACCAAGTCCTGACTGTGTTAAGAAAAACAACTGATAATACTAATAGCATAATACATCTATCCAGACTAGTGGACTTAATTCAGTTTTTTAAAAAGCTTTAATGCACCTTGTATTTTATCAGTTAGCTCCATTCACTCCCCGAAGCACTTCAGCCTGCACATACCACTGTTCCCTATTGCTCTTCTCCCAGTGCAGCTTCCCCGAGTCCATCTTGGTACCACAGCAGAAACTGGGGTCATACCCACCTGCACTGCTCTCGAAACACCGACAGGCCATCAAAGATCCTGTATCCCATTAGCACTTCCCAAGTATCCAAGACAGTTTCTACATAGGAATCCAGCCAGCTGCCTTGTCCTGCTTGAGAAAGGTATTATTGTCCTACAGCTAAAGTGACATTTTATGGGTTTTGATGGTGTGCCACGCATGGGGTTTTATGAGCCACTTTACCACGCTTGCAGCATCGCCATGCCTGAGCGGGAAGTCATTCGGCAGTAGGTTGTGTCCAAAACAGTCCTACTATTGTTTATGATACCCAGTGCGTTAGTACCATAATGTCAGGCATGTTTCAATGGACACAGAATTGAACAGAGACCAAGCTCTAAACTGATCTTGTTTAGCGCTGGCACTAGATCTGATTTCCATTTTGCCAAGCTGTTCGAGGCCATGGTTGGCCAGTGGCTGTCTCTCATTTGGGGCCCAGGAAGACCAGAGGTAGCTGCTCATTCTGTTTTATGTGGTCATCCCAGCTGGTTCCTGCTCCGTATACTCATCATCAGACATTGCCAGTTTGGTCTCTGTAGGACCCACAGCGGTAGGAGCTGGTCTGGAGGATCAGTGGGGTGGGCGTCAGGGCTACGCTGTGCAGTAGAGCACAGCACCATACCGAGATCCCTGACCCTCATGGGAAAAAACTAGCAAGCACAGCAGCACAGAGCTGCACCAGGCAGAACATTTCCCCTGCTGACTGTGTCCTGGCTCTCAGCATGACCCAGCTATCCTTCTTCCAGGACCAGGCTAGTGTCGCTGTGCAGCCCTATGCTGAACTGCCATGCCAGCCTGCTCAGAAGCAGCTGGATGAGCTCCGTTCATCTGATGCAGACATGCCCCTGGCCAGCTACAGCTGTGATCCTGCCTGGAAGGGCTTTAAATGGCATCAACCAGACAAACAGAGCTGAATTTGGGATGCCTCTGCCTCCTTCCTCCCCCCTGACCCCCCAATGCCCTTCTTCCCTCCCTCTGTCAGTCCCAGAGCCTGTTCCTCTCCCTCTGCCTGCGATGGGTAGTTCACCATGTAGCACACCCTTACCCACTCCTGAGCTCTCCTCTGTGTCCCAGCCTGATGTCTCCAAGATGTCTGACTATACTGTAGACCACTTATTCTCTTGCAAGTCTTTCCCTTGGTATCCTTGCCAAGGACAGAGACTGTTTCAGCTCCAGATGCGTTTGTACACTGCTGGAACATCATCTTCGGCTGCAGCATTTCTAGGTTTGTCAATACCAAACTAATCCAGGTTTAGACCTGGATCCTTTCGCGCCATCATTCTTCACAAGGCACATGAAACATGATGGCCACAATCAGCCGGGAGAGACATAAAGTGGAGAAACCATAGTTATGTTTGAGCAGGACAGGGACTGCTGGAACTGCCAGGCTGGGTACATACCTTGGTCACATCCTGACCTTGTGTTGGAATGAAACCTATTTATCCAACTTCCTACAACACCCATGGTTCCACAGGAAAAACATCCAGGCATGGAAAATTGATTTACAAGTCCAAACCCCAAGTTTGTATTTCCTATGCAGGGTAGTTTGCCCTAGCCCAACAGATTAAGGAAAAAGAGTTAAGAGAGTGCCAAGACGAGCAGCCAGCTACAATAAATGCCACAGGCCAGAGACTGCTGTGCTTAGATGGGCATGTCTGCATCTGGTCATCAAATGCTCTATGAAGAAATGGCAAAAGGGAGCAGCCCAGCTTGTGCTGGGAACCTCACATCACACAAATTAGGTACAACTCAGGACAGAATGGAGATGGGGCTGTCAATAACCACACAGCAGAGGGCAAAGCCCACAAGAATGGCAACAGGAGCAAGGCTTGGACCAAGAAAAACCCTCAGCTGCTGCTGTCTAGATGTCAGGGAGTCAAAGGAGGAACACTGGGAGACAACCTCACCCAACAGAGGCATTCAGACACCCGGAGCAGATCTCCTGCCAATAGCGATTACGCAAAGATGGCACAACCCTGGTTCAAAGCCCGGCACACCTGAAGGGTAAGGGCACCGGCTAGACCATAACAGAATGATAGTAAAAGCTGTGCCTTTACGGTGGCCAGCACACAGGCAAACACTGGCTCCAGCAAATCAACAAACACTTGCACCAAAAACAAATAAATAAATATTAATAAAAGACACAGTAGTCTGCCTGTAACTGGGAGAGAGGTATCCAAATTGCAGAAGGGAAAAAACTCGTGAAAAGCATCAGAAGTAAACCAGGGCAGTACAAATGCCATCTCCAGGTACGTTTTGGAAAGAATTCTGCTAATAAGGAACCCATGTCATTGTACAGGATAGTGTTTGTCTTATTATCCCCCAGCACCTAATGCACAGAACAGCAAAGGGCCTCCTGTATAAGCACAAAGTCTGCCCAGATCATTTTTAGCTCATAAAGTTGTTGCTGCTTCTGAGCCGGTACTTCAAAGCAGCCAGGACAAACAAAGTTCACTCAGATGTACGTGAAGAGAAGGTAAACTGCCTAGCAAGCCAAAAAATAAAGTGCAGGGAAAAGAAAATAATTCATGAGTTTTCTTGTAAAAGAAACTTGCATGTATGGAGGAAACAATCTAGTGTTGAGCTGAAAGGCAGCACCAGAGAAATGAAAGACTCCTCTAACTGCGTCATCCAAAGAGAAACTGGACTGCGGAAAACAGATAAATCACTTCAGAGAAATGAGCTGGGGTGCAAATGAACAGATGGTGTCACTGAAACGAGATTGGCATTTGAGTGTAAAAGAAAAAGGCCCTGCAGCCCTCGGTTTTCCAGCCAAGAGGAGAGCATGCAGCCAGCTCACAAGCAGAGATGACCATGGCCACACTCTGGGCCACTAACAGCAGGGCCTGCGTACATGCGTCACACACGCGTATTTCCATATCTGAGGAAAACACACTGCTATGCTTGGCGGAACCCAAAATCTGACAATGACAAGTTGGTGGGTGTGCAAAGACAGGACCCAGAGCATCGCTTGGGTTTCACAGTAAACAGTAAATGCACAAAGGAAACATTGCACAAAAGTCTCCAGAGCCTCCAGCTGCTGCTCAGAAACTATCCACAGCTGGCAACGCAGTTTCTCCACCAGAAAGGACTGAGCTGACCCTTTTTAAAATATTATCGACGTGCATCAACAGTTGTTCCGCTACCGTGAGGCCTTCTGCAAAGACGTTAAGGCTGGACAAAGCATGCAAGGTAGAGCTCTAACCTCCCACCTGCACACCAAGACTCCATCCAAACCTCTGTGCTTCTGCCACATCCCGATAACATCTCTCCTTTATCAGGTTTTGCCTCCATTTCTCCTTTTTGCTGGAAGGGGGAGGTAGTCCAGCCTGTCTCCACTACTCCAAAGTTGACTTTCAGAAATACAATCACTCGGTCTTGAATCTCCTCAATGTATTATGTCAATTCATCTCCACTGCTGTAAACCATGTGAATAGACCTAGGTGTGCAGGAGGATAGACAAATACAGAAGGAACAATTCTCAGGCTATGAAAGGAAAAGGGTTGGAAAGCTCCCAAAAAAGGTCTCACACGGGTCAATACAGGAGGCTCGGCTCCATACTGCTGTGGGAGGAAGCGGCTTCATGTTACTTACTAGTAGGTGAGGTGTGTGAAAGTACAATAAACCGCTTCAGCTGTGGGACACTTTAGGTTACACTTGGACATTTCATGTCGCACCTAAATTAGTACGTCAGAAGTGACATTCGCGATGGCAGTAATGGCACTGAGCTGTTGCAACAAAAGCACAGGGGTTTTATTACACAGGGTTTTGTTACACGCTCGCTTACAGAGAGGCCCCTTTACACCTGTCTGGCACTGGAGAATGGCCTTACAGTGGGCACAAACAACATCACATTCATCTTCGTGCCCTTCACACTGGCAGAGGTCTGCAAAGGGGCCCTGTAGCATAAACAAGAACTCGGTCCAACCTATTGTCTTAAGGGACTATATGGCCTGCATCATCACAGTAAATACTTTCTTCCACAAGAAACTAGGTTCAGAGAACAGTTTCACAAGAAAAGCAAATTTAATATGTATAAGCTGTAAGATGCTATGTCAGTTTTCTCATAGGGTCATCACAAAAATTTCCATCCCGTTATGCAGCTTTGCTTTATCAGTATTTTTTTAACATTGCTAATGAATCCATACAGCACCTTCCAGAAGCACAGCTGGATTTTCAGCTTAGGTGCATTGGCATAGCTGCCCTCTTCTTTTCCAGCTGAATTTGTTTTTCTCCAAAGCCAGGAAAAAAAAAAAAAACCAACAAAAAAACCCCATGCACTGGCCTTCCCTGAGCCTAGGGCATCTCAGATCTAGGTTACTGCTGAAAAATTAGTCCTACTTATTCAGAGTCGATTTCTGCTTTCCCAGAAACTTCATTGGGGGCCCAATCTTCCACCACCAACCCCAAAATGCCCTTCCTTCCAGGCAGCACGGTCTGTTCATGGGTAACAAATACTGCCGCAGGCAGAGAAAATGTTTTAAGGAAAGCCCCACCTCCCGTCACGCACCCATGCACCCCCAGCAATCCCGCTGCCAGATTCTGCCTTCAGATACGTGAGGATACCAGGAACAGGACGGGGTGCTGAGCGTCTGGCTCACAGACAGTGCCCTAAATGCTGCAGGTTTGCACGAACGCTTGACAGTGTGTGGTCGGGAATTAGGTTAGCATTGATTTGGGCGAGCTGGCGGGAGCATCCTTTGCTTTACCCGTAGACAGGCCAGTCACATGAGGAACAGCTGGAGCGCACACAGAGCCTTCTTTAATTAAAGTGCTACTCACCATTTTTCTGGCAGGGCTCCCAGAAAAGCAATAAAATGGCAGCAGAGAAAACAAATGCTACATAACACACTTCCACTCTCCTTTATGTTCCCAAGTCCCCCTTCTCCCTCAGGCATAATCTTCTTACTTTCTTTTTTTTCTTTTTTAATTTTTTTTATTTCTGTTAATAATCATTCTTCATTTGTGACAGGCTAGGAAAGGAAAAGGTCAAGAGGGAAGAAAAAAGGGTCAGGAGAATTGAAGCAGCCGTTCACTGCCATTCATGATTAAGCATGTGGAACAATGTACCTGCTTATTAGGACATCTCCCACTCCGAGAAAACATCTGCAGAGCACGCACACCTTTTTAGGAGACGCGTGTGCTGTGAACACACGCCGGCACCTCGCGGGAACGTTAACAGCATTCACGTGTCAGTCGTTATGGAAACATTTTCTTTTCCCCTCCTTTCTCCCTTGGATCTACTGCTTAAACAAGCTCGGGATTGTCAACACACCAATAGATGCTGTCATTTCCCAAATTAGCCAAAGTTCACTGGGTTTTGCTTTGTGTTTCTCCAACCTCTGCCTCCCATCGGAGGAGCCCGAGGAGGCAGGAGAAGGGCCCTGTCCTGCGGCACACGGCCCATTTCACAGACTGATCAGTTCCCAGCAAGAAACCTGCCTGATGCTAATAATAACCACGATGCTATTTTTGTTGTTGCTGTTGTATTATTAGGCTCTTTTCAGCACAGGGCATGGAAGGAAAGACACGGGGGGACACAGAACAAAAATATGAAACCAAAGACAGGTACACTTTGCTCCAATTATAGAGGAAATGCGTAATCATCTTCTGAACGGGAGCAAGGTTATTAGGGACACACGTGCTGAAACACAAAGGGCGTTTCACTCCGGGAAAGCACCTTGGAGTTGAGAGAAACCGGGAGCTAATTCAGTACACGCAGTATAACTGGAGCTCGGTGGGCCAACCCTCTCCGAATGCGAGGAAGAAAGCTGGACCTAAATGAGAAACCAGTGCCGGACCCTCAAACCTGAAGCCCACAACGGAGTTGATCTGAAATAGAGAACGTCAGAAATCTGGATCTGAATTTTTCAGCTTGAGCCCATCTCTGTGTCTGAGATTTACAGTTTGATATGTTTATATTGAAACAAGATGGCTATAAATACAGTATATTTCTCTCCCAGTAGAGTCTAAGGAGAGGAATGTTTAAAAGCACTCAGCAGGGGACTAGCACAACTCCCAGTGAATTTAATTATAAACTCTCCCTGCTTTTACTCCAAGTAGTTTAGGCTGGGAGTAGTTAGACTGCTTTTGAAAATCCCGCTTTATTTGTGTATAGCTACAAATCATCTATATTTATATAGCTGGATGTGCATCATAAGAACATACACAAGAACACATTTTTATTAGCACGGATCAGGAATTTTCCATGCAGGACTTTTTTAATTTGGGGGATGAGGAAGAGAATACAAAATGAATTCAGTGCATGGGCTAAAAAATAGTAACTTTGACAAAACAATTTGATATTGTGAATATTCAAGCAAATTATTTCACTTTAGCTCAGTTGGACCTGAACCATCACCTCTCCGAACTGCTGGCAAGCCCCCAGGTGCTGTGGATGGAGGGATGGACCTGTTCTCCACAGGCTGGGCTCCCTGGCCAGACCACATGTCCCATCATGCGTAAGTCTCATTACTGCTTTAAAAGCAGCTTGGTATCATTCTAAATAAAAGCAACACTGCTATTAACTTATTGGGCAACACTGGCCTACTTAGGAGTTTTATCAGATCTGTCTGATGATCCGTGGCAGGGACAAGAACCTGTTGCAAAATTTTATCTGTGGCCATGTAATCCTACATGATTATTTTTCCCATCATCTGAGCAGAATTATTTTGTCTCATAAGCATTTCTGGCCTTTCGCTCTGTACAGAATGAACCAATTTTTAAAATGAAAAAAGGTTGAAGGCACAAAAGCTATTGTGGCTATACAGAGCCCTTAATTATAACATTTTACCTTTGGAGAAAACTATTTTTCATTAACTGAACAGGTAATAGTATATGATGGTGATTAAGTTTAATGGAGCTGAGACCAAGGTGGGGACGATAAAGTTACAACTGAGAATCTACTTTAAGTGCAAAACCAGCTTCTGTTTGGAGAGGCTTTTGATGGAAAACTGCACTGCTTCTAACTAAATGAGGCTTAAATAGGTGTAATTTTGTATGTATTAAAATTAAGATTCCTTTAGGTATAAACCATGCAAGTTTCCATGCAATTACCACTCTTGAGAAGCAGCAGAGAGCATAAACCATAAAGAAAACGGCACTTTTTAATTTTATAAATGAGACCGAACACATGCCTTTCCAATGGGAGAAGGAAATAGAGCCATCAAAGAGCTAGCTTTAGCCAAAATAACTGAGAAGCTTCAAAACTGTTCACTCCAGTGAATATTGTCTGTTCCAGCCTAAGGGAAATGTTTTTCTTCCTCATCTTGGCTTTCCTGACTTGGGCTGTATCACATCTCCTCGCTGGGTCTGTCTCTCCAGCCTCTCCGCCTGCCTCCTGCGGACCCTCCAGCCCCTCTGCCTTCGCTGTAGCCATGGGGCTATGTATTAGCACGGCCTTTTTGCAGCTTTCACCTGCCTCTGCTCCCTGAATTTAACCCAGAGGTTTCTCCTGGGGAGCAAGGGAGAGATCTTGCAAATGGGAATTTCTCCACCGCACACTAATTTGGAGTCAGCCCCCACAAGCTCTGCAGTGACCTGCCCCCATCTTCTCAAGCACCATGAAACACAGAAAAGGCTATAACTTCTTCATTAACAATTGTCAGCAGACAGAGCAGAATAATAGAGTAAAAAGGTGGGAAGATAATAAACAGACACCATCTCACAAGGATGTCTTGACGAGACAAATATCAGACGCCAAACAAAATGCATCCCCTCTTAAGTGGCATTTCTATATTTAACACCATCTAAAATGTGATAATTTACACTGTCACAACATGTCTCTTAGAAACATTCCCATTTTATTTGCAGTCAGCTAAAGTCTGGAACTCAAATTCTGACCTCCTTTCTAGTAGGAAAAAAAAAGAAAGAAAAAAGGGAAGAAAAAAAAAAAAGGAACGCTAACATCTGGCAGAGCTGGGTATTTATTAGACTTTATAAAACTCCACGCTTCTGTTATACATAAGACAGGCACAAAAGGGGCCCCCAAAGTGTTATTTCCCCACCAGTGTGAAACAAGTGGCTTATTCAGTAAGTTTTCAAAGAACAGAGGCAAATGGATTATCTCAAGGAGAAGTTAAACACAGAGAAATGCACTGTAGCTTACTGTTGGGTTTAGCTGCCTGGTGGATGTGGAGGGAGGGGGGGGTTGGAAATCTATAAAATCTATCATCTTGGTGTCCAGCTGAGACTTTACACTTCTCAGGGAAATCTGAGCTGTGAACCACCAACAGCTGCTTTTCTGCCAACTTGTGAAATCACCCACGGAAGGAAAGTGTTTTCTTAAGAAATTCTTAAAACGCAGCAAGGAAGAGCCCACTAAATCCTCCGGCTCCTGATGCCGGCTCAAGACGACAAGTTTTTTCCAGCCTAGCTGTGACTGTCGGGTGCGATGAGGTGCAATTTGTGACTAACATAGCTGGGCTGGCAAGAGCTCCAGTCTAGGGAGAATTACGTGGGCTTTTGCTTGTTTTCCTTCAACATCACCAAAATACAGGTTACCCACTGAAATCCCGGTCATCCCCAGGTGTGCTCAACCAGTTCCCCACTCCCAGCTTTCTGAATGTGGACCTGGGCTTAGCCCTGACACAAGGGCAGGTCCAAGGTAGGACCCAGTGTCCCCTTCACTTCCCAACCTGGACTGGTTCTCCTGGGATCTGCTTCAATCACTGTGCCCAACACCTAGATGACACACAAAAATAGTGTTTTCTTCGCGTCGGTTCATGGGGTAAAAAAAAAAAGCACCAAAGTTACGTAGCAAAGTTCAGCCAGTGAGAGCCAGGAACTGAGAATGACCTGTAACAACAGGGATAATATTTCTACCTAATTTAAAAGCAGAAAAACTGCTCTAAAGTTGGATTCGTAAGTTGTTACCATTGCTCCTGATGACAAGACACACTTCTGCTCATGCTGCCATCAGTAAGGCCCCTTCACAGAGATGAAGGAGGAGAGGTTTGCACTCCCACACCTGGATGCAACCCTTGATCTCATACTCTGCTGCTGTTGCAATGGGGCAGGGGCAGCAAAAACTCATGTGTGTGGTGGTAAATTGCAGGGTTCAGGCACACTCTTTGGAAAATAGCAGGTGCTTTTAGGGCAATAAGTTTTGAGTCTGAGATGTTCCTGGCCTCTTTGGGATGAAGGATACGAGGGAAGGACGAGGATGAAGGATACAAGCGAAGGATACAAGGGCACTGGTAGGTAGCCCCATGGGTTGAGCAACATAGTACTTGGTCCTAGGTCTGGGTTTAGGGCACAGAGGTAAGGGGTTGGTTCCAGACTAAGGCAGAGCTGCTGGACAGTGGGGGACAAAGTCCAGGCTGACATCTGGCTCTGACCATGACACAAGTTCCCTACACACTCAGGACACCCCAGGGAGCTAAAGCTGAGGCCTTTCCTGGTGGCACCCAGCAGCCCCATGCACCGACTGAGCTAATTAATTTTCCTTCCCCACATCAAAGGAATTACAGCTGCCATTTGCCAAAAAAGCAGGTCCTTAACACAGACATATCATCAGCCAGTGACACTGGTTTGCAGATGAGCGGCATTTCTGCTTGGCACAGTGGTGCAGCAGGCTGGAGGAGGCAGACCTTACATGGGCAAGAGCAATTTCTTTTAAAGCATACAGCTTTAAAAGAAGCTGCTAAAAGATCCTGTTTCAGCCAACCTGAAACAGTTTGGGTTGCACTCATTGAGTACTCTTAAATGTATAAATAGTTTCAGGGCATTTGGCACCTTTCACAGATTGAGAGACACAGCTGATGTCTCTTCTGTTGCAGCATCTCAGGCATTCATCTCAGTTCAGATCCCATCCCTCTTGAATTCAAGGTCTTTTTCCTCCAAAAATAGCCTACCCATCCAAGCATAGGGCATATCCAGGGGTGGGCACAGCGGAGTATTCCCACATACTGGGATCTGTGCTTCCCTCCTGGGCTTGGCCTCACCAGACTGAGAGCAGAGCTGGTCTGCCTCTTCTCCCCTCTGTCCATTCATGTTTCACACAAGCAGCAGGAGAGCTGGCTGGCTGCCCATGCCCAAGGCACCCTCCTGGAAGGTTGATGACTGAGGCACAAGTCCTCATCCCAGATTATGGTCTCATAACCAAGGAGAGGGTCATGGCAGGTATCGGTACCTGTTCTGTGGGTCCAACCTTTCACTCCTACTTATGAGACACATTTTCAGTCAAATAAAGCATTCATTTAACCCTGAAACGTCTTTTTTCTTTCACTTTGCAAATCCCAAACTGGTCAATTTGGGGCCAATCTAAGTAACTGCAATAATTGCTTTAAGGTTGAGCTCTTCACTCAACCTAAAGCAATTTATTCATTCAGCCTATCCCCTTCAGCCCAGAGTCCAGGTTTTATACCACCCAGCAGGGGTGACACCCAGCCCAAGGTGTCTGTACACTGTCCTACTGCCCCTGAGGACGGTACCCCTGGCAGGCACAGAGCAGCCTTGCTCTGTGTCAGGTCCTCTCAAAGCATCCAAAGAAAAAGACCAAAACAGCATCCTCAGCCCTTGCCTTATTCTGTCTGCAGCAGAGATGTGCCAGTCACCTAATGGCATCAAATTAACAAATGAACAGGTCTGGTAGACCAATTAGCAGAGAGTGCAAGCCATTTTCAAACAGGCTGCAATTGTCAGCTAATGACCTCGGAAGAAGCAGGGGTTTTTTTTTTTCTCCCTCAGAAAAGTCCATATTAAAACAGTTGATAGCAGCCGAGTGTCACTTACTGGGCTTTTATGTCATGGAAGTGCACTGGGGAACAAAAAAAATTAAAAAAAAAAAAAAAAGAAAAGAGGGCAAAATTGGGAGGCCGAGTCAGTGTAATTCAAACAGCACCTCACTGCTTTACCAGTCATTTAAGAGCACCGCACCTTCGCTCAGCAGACATACAGGCTTCTCTCTGGTGGGAGCATTATCTTCTCAGCTCCGAGTAATGCACCACACACATGCTGTAGTGACCATGGGATGAGCTGTGAGCTCCCCCACAGCTCCTTATGAGCCCAGGTCATCTCAAGCTGCATTGGGCTCTTTCCAGACTTAACAAGTGCTTTCATTAGTAAAAGACAGCTGCCTTCTTACGCTGCTCAAGGAACAGCCCAGGACTGAGAGTCTGACCAAGAGCCTCTCCCTGCTGCCCCTCCTATTTTTAAAACAAAACCAAAACGCTGTGTGAGCCACAAGCAATTGTCCACCCTCGCCCAGGAGTGAACAACCTGCATGTGCCAAGGAGTAGCTACATGTCAATGTCTCCCAGGGAACCATGATGCTGAACATAAAGTGGGACAAGATAGACATTTGCACTCCAGAGCATCTCCTTTGGGACCATGGCTCCCTGTAGTTGGGGTGTGTGTCGTGTTATCTCACTCCTCCAGGTGACCCCTTCCCAGGAGCTGCAATCAGTCCTGGACCAGTGAGAGAATTAACAGCCAGTATCACACAAGCCCTCTGGGCCGAAGATGCAAGGCCAGGTCCTCACCCAGAGGAAGCTGGCATGGCTCTGTTGAAGCCAGCAAAGTCCCAGTGATTTGCACCATGGAAGAGACATGACATCACTGGGAAGGAAAATCTTGAGTCCTCAGAGCATGCAGTTTTTGAGCCACGTTCCCATCCCTCCAATGTGGCACAGCAAAGTCCTGAAGGATGGCAAGCAACTTAGAGCAGGTTTCTGGTTTTTTTGGCATTCCCCACCTCCTTCCTCAGACAACTGGATTTCATGATTCCCAGAGAGGTTCCACAGGAGAATTTAGAGAAGGAACAAAGTGGTCCAAGAGAGCAGAACTGCTGCTCGTTAGTTTTCTTGTGTGCCCTGGATTTTGGTTTATCCCTTTGCGAAAGTCCACATCCCTTTCCACACCGGCAATGCTTCAGGTGCTCCCCTATCTACCACCCAGCTCTGCCCACACCTGGGAAGGTCATGTTGGAGTCTCCAGTGGTGGCCCCCCCAGGGCTTCCTCCTGCTGCCAGTTTCACAAAACTCCCAAGAACTGAGTATCTTTGAGATCTCTGTCCCTCTGTCAACTGTAGTTGGAATCAACTGAGGGGCTCGCCCTTGTTAAAGGTCAAGAGGAAGATGGAGAGACTGCGGGTGGATAGCTCCTGCAATTGTATATGCCTCGTTCTTTTAGGAAAGCAGGTTAAATATGGGGTGGAAGGGATTAAATTATCTGAAAATGCTTCAGAACAGCTTTTCTAAGAAATACACTGCATAAACGCAACTCCTCACAGGAAAGGACAAGATGAAAAAATTTTAATAGTAATTTGCCTAGGAGGAACAAGTTATGAGTTACTTCTGTCTTGGATGCTCCTGAGTAAGGAATCAGACCAAAATGAACCTGACAAAGCCTTTGTAATGTCTCCTTACTATGAGGTAGTAATATCATCATCTGTCCTACAGCATCAGGGTCACAGATAATTGTGTAAATCAATAGAGTAGACAAGCATCTTTCATCTGAATCAGCTATTCTGTATGCTGTTTATTTGGTAGTACAGTGACTCAGAAACCTCCATTCTAATTCTGTGATTGGTCTGAGACCTTAGCAAGCTCCCCTGCCTCAGTTTCCCCACTACGAAATGAGGATATTAGCCTCAACCCAACTTTGGAAAGGGCTTCAAAACAGACACTGATATTAAAAGGTTGCTGTGAACTACATCAAATCTCCTGCTGTCACATAGCCTTCAGTGTTAGCACTTCGTTGACTTGCTATTGCAATAAAAAAAATAACACTTCAGTACAGCTCCACATACAGGTGTAGACAAGCGGTCCTTTAGGCACCCTAGGCACTACCAGAAGCAAGAAGGGATCAAAATAAAGAGCAAAAATGGACTTCTATTCACCCTTTAACAGTGCTGTCTTGCAGTTGCAGGCACAGAGGTGCCTGATGCCCTGGGCTGGGCATTACTCCCGCCCCGCTCCCTCACTGAGGGTGGTGGGATGGCTCTGGGATGCTCTGCTCCCCTTCTTTTATGGAGCAGTTGTCAGGGTAGTCATGAAATTTCCACAAGTATGACACAGGCACTGCCAGTCCTTGCTCATAGCCAAGGAATCAACAACGTAACTCCACAAATGCTGTCCCAGCCTTGTTTTCTGTGATCTGTTTTATGCCAAGCATTTTCATACAAGCTCTAACCCCCATTGCATCTGGGAAGCTAAAGGGCAGAATCATTCATCTAAATAAGAAGTGTAAGCCAAGAAGATTCAGTAAGAGAGAAGACATTTTCTGCTGAGATAGGAAGTGAGATGATGAGCTGATAAGCAGGAGAGATTTTATGTGTCTACAAATACATTGTGTTTTATGGTCTTATACCATAAGTATGAGTTAATAAACAAGATGTACTTATATGGCTATCTATCACATCCAGCTGGCGATAAGTACATTGTAGCGACATAGCTAGACATCCCATATATCCAGATATAAATGCTTTGCTGCTTTTGGCAATACACTTATGTCCAGAAACAGTATAGTGTATTTACTTGGTATTTATTTGGTATACACTGTGTGTGTGTGTGATAATGATTACATTTCATTCACTTTTCTCTTGAACACCTGTGTTTGTATGCATGTGTTTGTACCCCATTACAGACTTATTCAAACATGCCCTTCTCCAGCTGCCTAAAAGCTCACCTGCATGTTTCTCCAAATATGTTGGGTTCAGAGCACTGCCAGACCAGATTGGTGCACAGCGTGAGGGATCATCACACCATAGAAATGAATACCCTGATTTTAGGCCATCACTTTGAAATCGTACTTAACATGAGCCACGTTAAGCTGAAGCCTAACACAACAAAAAAAATATTCCAAAGTGGACCATAACATTTCAAAGGTTCATAAAGACATCCATTGCAGAAAGGAAAGAAAAGGGCATTTCATGTGGTTGTTGCAAGGTCAAAACCAACAGAAAACTTCCTCCACCGTGGTGAGTCAACAGTCTGGAGACACTTACCTCACCAGGGGCTTAGCTCATAGGATGCCCTTTCTGCAATCTCAGTTTGCATACACAGGAAAAAAATATCAGGATTGGTGCAGGCCGTTGCTTCTCCTCCTTAAATTCAAAGATCCCTTTAGTCATTGCAATAAGGATGCACTGACCCCCCTCCAACAGGAGACAATTCCACCGATTTTCCCCTCTGGGCTAGGGAGAGCTCTCCTCTCTGAAAATGCAAATATGCAATTGGGTGGCCAGGTGCAGTCATCTCCTGTGCTTGAAAGCCATTAACAAATCATTCAACTACTAAAGGATAAGCTAATCTTTTCTACCTGGGCAGGTGCTATGCAGCCCTCAGCATGAAGCCTTTCTGCCTACTTTGTCACATGGACATGCAAATTATAGGCTCAACTCTGTCTCCAGGCATGCACTTATGTTAATACAAGGTGCTCACAAAGGCCTCTTGGTTAAGACCGGACCCAACTGCAGTCACTTTAGAATGCAAAAGACCTTTGGGGAGACTGACACCCCCACACACACTCCTATCTGGGAGAAATACTGTGACATTCCCCTGCTCTGCTGGAGATGAATCACTTGAAGACCACCAAGAAAGGTGCTGCGGATGGGAACACCTGCAGGAGGGTGTCACCCTATATTTTCTTTGGGTATCTATCATAAACAGCATTTGTCGTTCATTTACAGTGAAACAATTGTTTTAAGATTTTTAGAAGTTAAAGTGTACTTGGAGTGGTCTGAAACATGCAAATTATAATGTTTCCATTCCTCCCCTCAAATGAAGGGGGTCAATTTGCAAAAAATGTGCTCATTTTCAACTTCACTTCCTAGAAATCTCAAAACTTCTGGCACATCCCCCTTAGCTCTAATTCTGAAATGAGAGTTTTGTTTTAGATTTGAGTAATATAACAGTAAGTTTTGCTTTGTTTTGTTTTAAGAGCATTAGCTATGGGTTAAAATGACAAAAATATCCCTTAAGCAACAGCCTTCAAATTTCTTTTTTGCAAAGAAGTATACCTAAATCACCCCGTTTCTGATAATGGAACGTTATAAGTGATGGAGGGAAGCTGTGTAAACTTGGGTACGTACATGAAAGCAGTGAGTTGCCCAAGGACACCACTGCAAAAGCCCTTCTTTTATACTGCCTTTGGCAGGAGGAGAAAATGTTTAAACACATTAACCAATTTAAATAGGCAAAAGGAAGGGAGGTTATTTCCTTTAGAATCTACAATGCACTGTAAATCAAAGAAACTTTCTGGAAAACGTAGTAGATATGCAATAACAGATAAAAGACAAACCCAAAGAAACTCAATTAATTGCTACAGAAAACAACAAAAAATATATGTTCAAACTCTGGTCTGTTAGATCCCTGTTCCCTCGGTGCAGGATTTTCCTTCAAAAAGAGAAAAGAAAGAGACATGTAGATCTGGTTTTTGTCTGCCTCAGTTCATTCAATGTGTGCCCAAAAGATAACCAAGAGAGTTTGGTCTATGCTGTCATCCATCTTTAATATCTCAACTAGCCAAAGGGTTGCTGAAGATGTTAGGGAAAAGAGCAGCCCTATTAGCGCACCTTTGATCTTTCATATGTGAGCTATATGAATAAAACACTGCACATTAAAATTGGCTTGGTCTTTGAGTTCACTATGATAAAGAGGCAACACTGAAGCACAGAGATGACTGAAAAGGAAAGCGGGTGCTGGGTCGGAGGATGCAGAGCTCGACTGGTGACATTTGAAAGCCATTTTATTAACCAGACCCCAGCTGAGGTTCACAGACCAATTTCACTGCGGTGGTGGAGGTACACATACCCGCTCGTGCTGTCCACCCAACCAGTTAGCAGGAGTCCTGCATGGGCTGTAGGGCTCATCTGCCAGTTTACAGTCCATGATATCCTTTAAAATTGCTGGTTATCTTTGTTAATGCTTTTAAGTATTAAAGAAAACCCTGAGAAATATGGTTGCTCAGGGACTAGCACCCTTTTCAGCCAGCCCTGCCCCAGGAAGGGTCACACTGGGCAGAGGAGCAGTGTGGATAACTGTGGGAAGAACCTGGTTTGTCTCCCTCAGCCCACCCTGCCAGGTAGCATGTGTCACAGCTTAGTTTTGCCTGTCTTCACCTGCTTTTATCTACGATGTGGGACAAGGATCTGTGATTTAAATGTCTGAGACCATCACTTCAAATCGCATGTATCCCTGCTGAGAGCCCGAGACAGATGCCAAGGATGCTGTTTGGTAGTCCGCAACATCAAGGCTGACTCAGATTACAAGAGAAACTCATCCTCTGATGGAAGTTGGTTTGTGAAGCATAAGACCCTGGGAAATCATTTGGTATATATATTTTTTTGTCGGCATGTTTCATCACATAGCCACTTGACATTTCTTCCACAATGGCACTCCTCACCAACGCTGGGCAGCAAAGGAGAGCATTTACTGCCTTCTCTGTCTGCAAGGTTAGAGAGGTGCATAAAGGCTGGGAAGAGAGGAGAAATCCAATTGGTTTAGCTGGGAATCACAGTGTGATCTCCCCACTTCACTCTCCCACCACTTCCGAAGTGCTCAGCATGGCTTGGTCCCCAGAGGTCTGCTGGTGATGGGGGCTGAACCCTCCTGGGTGCCACAGGACGTGCAGGTGCTGGTGCAAGAGGTGAGGTGCTCCAGCAAATCAAGTACACTGAAGGCAGGTGCTCAGCCTCCTTCCAGACCTTTGCTCTTAATATCTCTTCAGCCCTCCATTCACTCACCTGGCAGCAATGGGCACAAGAAAACCCCAAGAGAGCTTAAAGTGAGCACAATAGGTCACACCCGGGGCTGTGCATCGAACAATAAGAAGTAAAGTGTCTCCAATAGCTGCTCAGTAAGTGAGCGCCATTCCTTCACTGCATTAACTGAGACAGGCTTTAGTGGAAAAAATAGATTGTGGCAGGGTAAGTGAGATGAGATCATGGTGAATTAGGGTTGCATGAGCAACCCTGAGCCTCGCCTTCCCTAACACTGAGACCTGAACAACGTTCTGTGAGCAGCAGTGGGATTTCTGGGGAAGCAGCATGTAACAGCCCACACTGAACAGGACAGTAATCACAGTGATGTGGATAAGACAACTGAAAATACTCCAGGTTTTCAGAGTTTTTTTGAAACCTCCCTGTTTTCCTCAAAAACGGACAGAAAGGCTATAGGACCTTCATAGCACCACGTTTCCACAGATGCTACACAATTCCTCCCCACAAATATTGCGTTACAACAGGTCACCTAGTCCTACAACAAGGAAGATAACAGCTAAGCCATGGGGCAAACTGGACACCTCTGCTTCTTGGACCAAAAATGCTACATTCACTATGATCTCATAGCTTCCTCATCTGCTTCATTTTCCTATTCTTGTCTCTGACCATGGTCTTCCAAAAAAGTAAAGGTTTCTGGTCATAGGTGAAGGTTAGTTGGAAGTGTCATGTCCTGTCTTCATGCCCCCTGGGAACAGAATAAAGAGAATAGATCAAGACTGTAGCATGATGGGTTCAGCCCTGACAGTATGAAACCTTTACTAATGCTCAGGACAACAAAGCTCTAATGACAGCTCTTGAAGAGATGGTCCTGATTTCTCAGGATAGACAAAGACATCTGCCAGGAACAAGTCAGGCTGAGGTGACTCTGCCAAGGACTAAGAGAGTGGACAGATGAGCTCCTGCAGGTCCTTCTAGCTTTTGCTCCTGTGATTTGTGGCCACCATTAAGGCCTTGGGGTCGGGGAGGAATCACAGAAGTGGGAACATGGGTAGCTTTAACCTAGCTGAAAACATAACAATAAGATTATAAGAACAGCCTTATTGGGTTATACCATGAGTCTCTCTCACCTGATGTCCTGTCTCCAAAATCAGTCAGCCAAGAGCAGACACCTAGAGAAGAGTAGGAAGATGGGGCAAGTGTACGTTAATTCCCCCTCAGAAAGCTCTCCTAGCCCCCAAAATTTGCAATTTGAAAACATCCTGAGCCAAAACCAGTGTCTTTGATGTTAATAAATTCCAATTGACTCTCTTCCAAGTGTTTCTCTATCCCTTTTGGAAATGCCTAGTGATGAGTTCCAGTGAAGCTGAGCCATGTCACAAACCACCTCCTGTGGTTTACTTTGAACCTGTACCTGTCTAGTGAGGTCCCATAGTTTTTCCTACATAATTACAGAGAAAAAAGTGGCTGAATGATGAATTATTCCTTATTCATCTGCTCCTGATGTTGTGAGCACTCTGTCCCATCCTTGGAGGACAGCTGATGGCCTCTGTCTTCCAGACCCTCACCCAAGCTGAAGACCCCTCTCTAGCCAGGGGCATGTCACAAGGAAGTCACGTCCCCTCATCACTGCAGTGTTTCTAGATCTGTGTATCTTTTTTGAGTTGGGTCCTGTCATAGCTGCACACATTGATACCATTGCAGAATGATGCTGCCAGTTTTTATTCTCTTCCCTATCGGCAATAACATGGCAGGCTAGGCCAGGAAACAGTGCGGGTCCACCAAAATATGCAGCCAAATTGCCAGCTAGATTTAGAACTTCTGCCACTGCATCTTTACTGTTTGCATTTCCAGCTGTAGCTAGATTGAATGGTCATAGCAAGAGCATGGGAGTGCTCTGTGTGTGTTTACAGCTTCTAATACAATGGGGGTCTAACCCTGGGATGAGCATACCACAATCCAGTCCACAACCTTTCCCAAGCGCACACAGCTCATTCAGCCAGTGGGATTAAGACACACAGATGTCTGTTGTCAACAGGACCTTTTGACTCCGAGTTTCAGCTCTGAACAGTTATCCAGGAATAGCAGGGTCAGTTGGTCCTCACCTTTAGCTTGTCTCAAGAGTGAGGTTTCAAATCAACTCAGGTTTACTCTCTCTGGAGACACCAGAGGGTCTTCCTCTACCACAATGCACCTGAAAAAAGAAATTAGTGAAATGACTGAGACAAACCTAAATACAATGTTCTTCTCCAAAAGTTTAATTTTTTTCATAGCTGTCCAAAAGTCTAGTTCTGCAAGTCCAAATTGTCTGACCACTTATCCTTGCTTTCCAGGCTGTTAGAGCAATGCTTCTGCTAAGTGGAGTTTTACTTTGTTAACAGTATCTCTTTTTTTTTTTCCAGACCACTGCTTTTCTTCTTCTTGGGGACATTTGCCATCTGTTTTATAATTTCACCATTATCTGATGGTAGGACTCAATGACCTTTCTAGACTTTAATTAAAGTTTCTTTCTTTTTAAATCATCTTCATCAAATTCATGTTTCCAAGCCACCTCTCTTGTGAATATTTTATCATTCTGACTGCAAGAAGATACATGACAGAAATATATTAATTACTTTTTATTTTATCAAACCGATGAATTAATCTGTGATTGGGTACGAAAAGGGTAGAAAATGTCTGCTGAAGTCTATATAGATGTCCTGTTAGTCATTTTATGAGTCACTTTACAATTTTTACACTATTTGGGTTTTCAACCGCAAATGCAAGCTTTAGCAGCTCAAACCCAACACGTAACCACCCAGTTAAGCCTAGTTAAGCATTTACAGCATTTGGACTTCGCTATATCGTGCACAGAGCGGTGGGATCGCTTTCCTCTGCAGCACGTGCTTAAGATGCTAGAAAGGAGGTAACGAGGTCATTATCTCTCCCAGATGGACGGACCAGGCTGGGAGCAATGGGGACGTGAACTCTAGGGAGGTCACCTCCGAGCGTGGCTGTGGAGCAGGCTCGGGCTGGGGGGATCTCCCAGGCAGGGACATGCTCCCCCAGAGCCAGCCGGGGCGTCCCTGGTGCTCGCAGTGGCCCTGTTGGCCGATGCCATGCCACTGAGCTCTTCTGCATGGAGGAGAAATACTTGGTGACAGGCTCCTTTCTCTACTGTGGATTTCTTTGATGGCTGTGGGCGAGACAGTCAGGCTGAGCTTTAACATCTCTGCTGCACTCCTCATCCATAAAACAGAGGGAGAAGAGGGGAACACGCTTCTCTGTGTCCCAGGGAGCTGAGGACAAACACATCAAGCTCTGCCGTGCTGTCAGATGCTGTGTCTGTGCAGGGACACGCAAAAATCGCAAGCTTAGAAAGTCAGCCTCTGCTTTTGAGTAATCAGCAGGACAGGAGTGATTACGTCTCCCCCTTTGCTGGCTTCAGAAACAGACTCTTTCCTCCAGGCTGGGGAGGAAGGGAGGAATCACCGTTGCTCTGTTTTCTCCACTGAAGGCAACAGAGCGCCAGCGATGAACTGCAAGTGCAGACTGGGCTGCATCTGTTCACCCGCAATTGCTGTCAGGACTGCTGCGATGGCGCATCCCAGAGCACAGGCCTGTGAGTGCAAATCTCTACAAGGGCTGAAAGATGTTATTCAAATTAGGAACCACATTTCTCATTTAACCATCTGTGGTACAATGACCTCTTTCTTGTGCTTCCAGAATAGTATTACACGTAAATATCACAAAAGACTGTGCATTTAATATCTTTGTAATATGATGTAAGAGGTTTTACGAGCGTATGTCCGGAATGGAATCAGAGAAACAAGTAGCCTAATGTTCAGACTGTTATTTAAAGCATAAAAAAGAATTACTCAACAAACCCCTAGGGAAAGCAAGGAGCAGGTAAGATGAGTCTATCCCTCTCTGGTCTCTGAGTATCATGTGGCCTCATGCACCCCCAACTCTGCAAGCAATGAAGGAAGGGCTCTGAAGGAGGACACAGGCAACTCTGGGGCTTTTTAGCTTCAGATGGCATAGCATTTGTTCTGTGCCTTCAACTCCTCCAGGTAAACCCCTTACGCAAGGAAACTCCAGCTTGACTTAACAGGGGGTGATTCCAGATTCACCTAATGGAAAGAGAAACAGAAACTGGAAGATTAAGCCCTGGGTATTAAAAATGGTGTCCTGGAACATCATAGCAACTGTCCAGCTCCCTAACACACAACAAGGCGGCCATTCAAAGACCACTCAATGTGCTAACAGAGCAAATGCACAACTGGACATGAAAATTGTCATAACAGGGTTCAGGAAAGGAAGAAGTGACTTTCATTGTTCAGCCTGATCAGGGAAACTGGCATGGAGTACAGCAGGGAAGAGCATACCTGAACCCCAAGGAGTTTGTAAAAGCCACTACTCATTTCTAACAAGCAAAGGACTACGCACTATGGCTATACCCGTAGAAGACCAATGCTTCGGTTGTCCTAAGCCCCACCACTGCACTTCTTTGCCCCAGGGTGAGCTATGATCGGGCAATCTGCCTCTCTGTTCAGATGCCTGGTACAGCTGTGCAGAGGAGACCTCCATTGTGCATGAAATACGCATAAATTGACACTTGAGTGGGGAGCTTTGGCACAGAAGGAGGGCCCTGGCTTTATGAGAGGGAAAGAGCACAGAGCATGTGCTGCCTCTCCTCAAAGGCAGTGAGCCCATCAGGGTGGGTGAGAGCAGCAGCAGTGCAGTGAGTACCCGGGTTATGGATGGTGGGAGGATACACGGAGGCTTTCTGTGCCATCTGGAAGCCAGACTGACACTAACCCCCAGTACAACAACCCTCAGAGACACTGCGTGTCTTGAAAAATGTAGAAACGAAACTTACGTTTAAATTGAGGGATCAAAGAGACACCTTTTCCATTAAAGCAGGACAGGAAGCAAGGATACCTCTGCTTGGTTCCTCGGTTTACTATAAACTATCTGTGCTAATTGCTGAAGTGTTTTGTGCCTCAGTTTCCCCATCTTTGTGATGGGGAGGATGCTGCTCCACCCCTGAGAAGCATTGGAGGAGTACACAGACCCTCTTTAGGGACACAATATTTTCTTAACACATCTGGCACTCTTAACTGGACGGTGCTGTGCCTGTCCATCTGTCCATCCATCCCTCCATCTGCAGGAAGCATTGCATGCAGTCTGCTCGGGGAGCTTGTCCCTGCCCCCCTGCTTTTGCAGGCTCTCCATAAACTCTGCAGCACAGTTGTGCCTCTGTTTCCCCATTGCCCTGCCTGTACTGCAGAGCAAAGCAATGCACAGTCCTCGGAACCCTTGGGGACTATTAGCTGCTCTGAAAACAAACCTTTTCCCTCCCACGCTGGAGTCTGTTTCGCATACCAGCACCTCAGGGAAATAACTCAGCTCCATTGCCTGCCGTTCACCTCCCCGACCAACGATGATTTCCTCCCACCAAGCAACTCTCCGCTGATTTTATGACACAGTCCAAACAAGCACATTGCGCTTGGGTTTTTTTCCCCCTCCAGTTGGAGAAGGAGGAGTAATTGCATTTGTCACCTCTGATCATACACCCACAACCCACTGAAAGTGAGCCATTATTCTCATTTACAAACAGGTAGGTAATCTCTTCTCACATGCCCTTAAAAATCATTGTGCTATCAGAGCAGACTGTGCAGGTTAGCCGATACCGGGAGATTGTCTTCAGCAAAGCAGTAAAAGCCTTAAGTGCACTAGATTGGTTTTTGATTGACTTTTGGAGGAATAGTATATCAGAAGAATCCCAATAAGCTGTCCCTGTGGTATTTTAAGTGGATATAATGGTCAGAACTGACAGACAGTAATGAGCCTTGTAGACAGGGGCAACTGTATGTTATTTAATTTCCACTAAAGAAGATATCTCAGCAAGGAAGCTCAGGTTTAAGACAACATACAAATAGTCAACAGCCAGATTTTGTTTCTATCAATGCTGAAGCACAGGGTGGTCCAGTTCCTTCTACAGCTTAAAATTTGGGGGCATACATCTAAAATGTCACCAGTCAAGGAATACAAATAAAAAATTACTTCCTCTTTGGAAAGACTGAGCGAGAACATCTCTCATACACCCCACTTCCTAGCATCTAATGGCTTTCACACAAATCATTTCAAGCTAAAAATGTGAAATTGCTGATTAGTACCTGGGGAATTTCGGCTTGGATGTGGGAGAATGAATCCCCTTTGCATCAAATGTCAGACAGCAAGACACGGACACCCTGCAGCCAGAGGTACTGTGGGAGTTATTTTCTTTGAAGTTGTGAGACTTGAAGGAGAGTTTCTTAGAGAACGTGGATTAATTACCCTGTAAGGCGCTCCGCACTGGGTCTCAAGAGGGTCTCCTTGGCTTTGCACTCTCCCCTGATTCAGACGGACGAGAAGAAAAATTAAAAATATCCCTTTAATGAAAATTCCTGATGATCCATGAAACGTTTGCTAAAATAAACAGGGCCGGTTGGCTGCTTTCATCCACTCTACCAAAGATGTAAACAGGCTCTTTTCTGACTCGTGACGTTGCTGTTTTCTCATGGTTTCTTCCTGATGGACAACCAGAGAACGGATTTTGGCTCTCCCTTGCTGGGTCAAACAGGGCTGCAGGCAGAGCAGGCAGCTGCCAGGCCAGCAGGGAGGAATCACCTCATCCATACCCTGCCGAAACCTCTCCCGGGAGAGAAGCCGGCGCCAGCCCGGGCTGCCTTCACTGCCCCACCGCCTGGCCCACCGCAGGCGGCCGGGTGTGCTGCTGCTCCCACCGATGCTGGACTGATCCGCGGCAATGTTTTAATTGGGAGCCGGCCCAGCAAACCCACCTCTCCTGGGCTCCCTCCCAGCACCTCACCCACTGTCTGGCAGAAGCCGTTCGCCGTCCGGCCCCTTTCCTCTTGACGGGGGGTTGAGGTGGCGGGTAAAAACATTATAGTGCCTTTTTGCCCCCGTTTTCATATAGTTGGAAGTAGTTCTAATGGATTTATGACCCTCCCTGCAGGGGTATAATGTCCTTCAGTTTCTACAGAGCTTGCGAGAAACCTGTAGCTCCAAAAATTGGACCTATTTTTAGTATTGTTCCCTATTTTTCCAATTTTCATCTTGGTTGTCTCAACGGTCCCCCCGTTGGCCTCTGCTGCTGCCTATCCGCTTACCTGCCTGTCTTCTCTTGCTGCATTTTAGTTACATGCAGCCAAAGACATTAAGTCCCTAAAAGATTTGGATAAAATGAGCCTAGGGCCTGAAGGTATGCCTTTATGGTGAAAGAATGTTTGCTACGACTCAGCTCCTTACTTATTGTTAAAGGCAGTGGTTGGTGGCACGCAGTACACGTGCACCAGCCCATCAAGCAGCAGGCATCGCACCCAGTAAATCTGCTTTAAGTCTGCTGCTATTTGCCACCCTGTCCTGGTTTCAGCTGGGATGTAGTTAGCTGTCTTCCTAGTAGCTGGTACAGTGCTATGTTTTGAGTTCCGTATGCGAAGAATGTTGATAACACTGATGTTTTCAGTTGTTGCTCAGTAGTGTTTAGACTATAGTCAAGGATTTTTCAGCTTCTCATGCCCAGCCAGGGCACCTGACCCAAACTGGCCAACAGTGTATTCCATACCATGGGACGTCCCATCTAGTTTAGGAACTGGGAAGTGGGGGGGGGGATTCGCCGCTCGGGGACTGGCTGGGTGTCGGTCGGCGGGTGGTGAGCAATTGCCCTGCGCATCATTTGTACATTTCAATCCTTTTATTACTACTGTTGTCATTTTATTAGTGTTATCATTATCATTATTAGTTTTTTCTTTTCTGTTCTATTAAACCATTCTTATCTCAACCCAGGAGTTTTACTTCTTTTCCCGATTTTCTCCCCCATCTCACTGGATGGGGGGGGAAGTGAGTGAGCAGCTGCGTGGTGCTTAGTTGCTGGCTGGGGTTAAACCACGACACACCCGGATGGGGAGCGGACAGGGTAGGAAGCACAGCAGATAAGAGGCTAAGGCAAAATGTATAGGAAGGTAGAAGGCAGTAATTCTGCTTGTTTAATGAGAGATTCAGGCTCTGCGGCTCAGTCTGCTTTCAAGAAAAAAGGACTTAGTCACTGCTCAATCCGTCTACTGCCAAAGCAGAGGGACCAATATTGGGCGATGCTGCTTGTGTGCTTCAAGATGTGTATCCAAAGGGGTCCCAGCTAAAATTTATGGAGCCCTGTGCAAATGACAGCATGTGAGTACCCTGACAGCCCACGCCTGGAGCCGCACACATGCACAGGCTCTTCCACGGCGATCCTCAGCCCACGTGGCAGGAGCGGATGGATGCTTTTATATGTCCCCAAGGGAAGGGAAAATGTCATATCAAGGAACTCCAGTGGAGTTCAGAGCACCCCTCAACACGGGACTGTAAAATTCCTTTTTAGGGTACTGTGTTTTCAGCACACCGGCAAGAAGAAACGAGGCTGTAGCCGAGGCTGGCCACCGCCACGGTGCATGGCTGCTTCTGCAAGGGCTGAAAGATACAGCTGCTGAGGGGCTGATGGCCACATCCCTGTGTTTCGGCTGAAGTCTTACAGGCAGGAAGGGACCACAGGGTACCCCCTCGTGCCGCGTTTCTCAAAGCCCTGCTTTTGGTTCACATCCAAGTACTATGCCTGAGGGCACTGGCAGTGAATTAAAGGGTTAAAGGCTGCCTAAAAAGTGTGTTTGTAATCCCACAAAACCATCACAATCTATTCTTTTTCTTTCTTTAAGTGTTTTGCTTCACTACTTTGAATTTTTTCAGCTTTTGCAGCATTCTGTGCTCTCCAGAGATGGTCCGAGACATGCTGCCTGTGCACGGGGGGGCTGCACTGGACACCAGTGACCTGCCACCCATCGCACCCCTGTCCTCCAACCCACACGAAAACCCAAATCACATTCACTGAACTTGGTCCCAGAGGTGGTAAAGAGGCTTTTTCACTTCCCTTGTTGTAGCAGGGGGCTGTGACAGCTGGGAGACCCGACTCAGTCTCCACGATTTAAATGGGTTTCACTGGGGTTAGATGTGAGCTGGACAGCCAGCACAGACAGCTCTGAAGCTCACTTTGACTATATGTAGAAGATTTAAATAACAAAAGACACTTACATAAAGCCCCTTGTTGTCCTGCCTCCTAATTATAATCCCAATATACTAATACCTGCCACAGCATTCAGAAACAAAAATTCACACAGGAACAGTAATTCAACACACTAAGCTTAGTATGAAAATCTCCTTTCTAAGCCCATCTCCTCATGCCTCCCCTTCCCCTCCCAGTGTGATGAGAGCTCCTCCCTTCCCAGAGGCGTTGCAGAAAAACTCGTGGTTTGTAACTTCATTTTTACCAAGATCTCCATCCCTCGGCACTGGCTCAATGGGCCTTATCCTCAGAGGAGAGTTCAGGAAAATTAACCCATCCAAGACACAGCTAAACACAGGCTTTGACTTGCTTCTCCTGTTGGGAGAGAAATGACAGGGGAGATGTGATAAGGGTCTATAAACTCAGGAGTAATACGGAGAGGGTGAGCAGGGAATGACGTCTCATTGCCTTCCACAGCACAAGAACAAGGTGGCATCAAACTAGTGGATGGCGGGTTAAAAACAAACAAAAAAGAGGGGTTTATCCAAACAAACAAAAAAGAGGGTTTTATCCAAAAAAACCTCTGGAATCTCCTTGCAGCTTTGCCCCAGGGACGCTGAGGGTTTACCCAGCTTCGAGGGAAGAATGAACACATCCACAGAAAACAAATCTTCTGGGGATGGTTAAGCACGCAGACACCACATCAGGCTTGGGAAGTCCCTGAGCCGAACATCAGTATGGGCTGGGGGCTGTTGAGGGGAACGATGATCTCACGTTTGCTCTGCTCTTACCCTCTTCCCTGCCTGGCCAGGATCCGGGCGCACCGTCAGCCTGCGGGGTCCCCAGGCTGTTCCCCCACGCTCAGCCAAATCAAGCGACCCCGTGGATGGAACGTGGAGAAGCCACTCCACTGCCAAGCACAGCTGGGGACACCTGCAACACGGCACTGACCGACTCCATTAAAAGTATTCACACCTAAGCAGCCTAAGCAAGCTATCATCTCACCAATTCAATCAGATAAACCCACTGCTGCCAGGCTGCGCTGAGGCTGCACCCTGGCTTCGCCCAGACCCTGAGCGGTGCAGACGTGTCCCACGACGCCGTCTCTGGTTGTCTTCATTTTCAGCTGCGGATTCAAAGAAAAAAAATAGCATCAAGTGCTTAGGTAGTGGTTTTCATTTTCCACCACTTTCTAATCAGCGACTAATTAATTCTCAATGCCCCTGTGAGGTAAATGTATCTGTTTCATGCATTAATACATATATATATATATTATGTTTGATCTTTCCTTAACAAGTCCCCATAGCCCAGGAAATCCACACTGAAAACAGAGCAAGGTGGAGGGGGGGGGAAACAGCACCGGCTTTGAAATCCAAAAGATCTTCATTTGTATGTCAGATTGAAAGTAAGAAGAAAATAGTTATTTGGCACGTCTGTTCCCACTGAGGGATTTGTTTGCCTCAATTTGTATTTAATAAGTGTACCACCAAAAAGTATTTAATGCATAATGTATAATATAACTAGCACTACACTAAATAATAACCTGTGACTTTAAACATTAATGACTGTTTGTGACTATTTCTTTTGAATTTCAAACTACACAGAAAATATTTGTCAGCAGTAAAAATAATCTTGCAATAAATAAATAAAATATTGGTGCAATAAACCCAAGTCATGATGTGCCTATTTAAATGCATATATACCCCTATTTAATGGAGAACAGTGAACACTGGTTTTGTATAATAATCTACTAATGTGCTCACTACAATATAGTAATATTCAACATCTTTTCACTTCAGCTGCAGAAGAATTACCAGTTCAGTGCAACACTTGTAGCTGAAGGATATGTTTACACCTTCTCACTTTTTTAACTTCTTACGTTTTATGCAAAGATGAAAGAAATCCTTTCACCTATAGACAGACAGGAGATTTCACACCAAAGAATATTTAGATGAGATAAATCAGATTATTGCCATTTTATTTAATTATAGTTTTTACATTTCTGAAAATTGTGCAATAGGATCATTCGCTTTACCCAAGGAGGCAACAGCTTCCATAGGGATCTCTTAGACAGCAATGAACTGACCTCTGGAAAGCACATAAGCATTTTCAAGGGCATGCTTAGGTCCAGTTTAAGTAAGTTTAAGTACACGCTTAAGGCTGGAAACATATTTAAGTGCTGTCCTACCTAGGGCTGAGCTGAATCAATTTCATAACTGTTTTCTGACCCAGGGCTTAAGCTCTTTTATCTTTATTTTTTTTATTTTAAGTTGGATCTGATATCACACTCAGCTAGCAAAATAAAATGCCCTGCTACAGCTTGGATGCCATGTAACAGACTTTTCACTATGATGGTTGTGTAGATCAGAGCCTAAAAGTTTGTCCCTCCTAAAATTTTTTAGTCCTTCTGTGGCTCAGAAAACTCCCAGTCTCTGGGAAGCTGCCCTGAGTTGTCACTGGAGACCATCCTGAAGGACCCACTGTGCTTCAAGCCAAAGTCACGCTTGACAACACAAATGTCAGTTCACCCAGAGTGTTCACATGGGGCATGGTGCCAGAGGCAAGACTTGGCATTGGATTGGGTGCTCTGTGTAGGAAAACCAGCCAGAAAGATTAAGGTGAAACAAGAATTTACTAAAAAATGAAGTTTTCAAGATGGTCAGATTTTATTAGCTTGGACTGAACTTCTTGGGTATGTTCCAAAAAAAAAAAAAAAAAAAAATAGGGGAGTGGAATTCTTGGAAAATCAGGCATGAAATATATGGCTTTGTTTCAAACTTCATAATGAAAAAATAACAAAGTTAAGTATCCGAGCAGTTAGACTTTATGTTCCTGGTAAAACAAAACATTTTGCTTAATATTTCACCTTTCAAAAATACTTTCAAAAAATCTAGTTTGAATTGATTTAACTTGAGCTTCCTTTTCAGTGTGGTCAATGAACAAAACAAGAAATCCAGCATTTGCACGGTTCCCTTGTGTCCAAATGGACGTTCTATTTTGTTATGACTCAACAAAGATCTTTCATTCCTCTGATACCTGCTGAAAGGGAGCACCGGTACCTCCTGCCTTGCCCAGCTCCTCTCAGGATATGGAAGCTGGGCACAGGTGAGTGTCCCAAATATCTTAAAAAGCCTTAGAAATTCTGTTTCCAAAGAAAAGCTACTAAGTGTGGAACAAATGCAGCTGATGCAGAGATATTTTCTTGAGTTTGCTGAGAGCCTGGAACAAAGGTCTCCAGGTTACCTCGCTCGGCTGATCAAGAGATGGCTGGCAGGGCAGCCGCACTGCTCTACAGATCTTCAAGGCAACATCGGAAAAAATAACTAGATTTATAATCTGACAATCTACCTAAATAGCAATAGGTCAAGGACATATTCATTTTGATCCACAGAGGCCTTTACAAGCCACTCAAATTACAAACGTTATGAAAGTGCTGAGTTAACTTCTATGTTGGTAAATGCAATTTTAATCCACGGCACAGGCATTCTTGCAGCACGCAGTTGTCGGGGTGGGGTCGTAGTCAGGAAAAGATGGTTTCTGAGGCATCCAGTTCTGCGCCACTGCTTTATTACTTGAGAACCACTCATAGCTCTCAAGTATGGGCCACATGCTGCTCTCTGTTATACTGGATTAAATCTGTAACCCATGGGGTGCTAAATCTGGATTTACACTTGCTTTGAAAATGCAGAGTCTGGCCTTTGCCCCTGTAAAGTGTCAGAAGGCACAAACACTTGAGACAGTCATCGCAGCATCTCCGGACCTCGCTGAATGCAGCATCCTCCACGACCCAACCCTCGTTTGTGAGCACCCGACCAGTTTTCCAGCCAGTCTATCAGAAAAAAAATAATGACAGAAGAGCAGGAGTATTCCCAAAACGTAAACTACACAGTGTTTAATATGCTGCTCTATTATTTTAATGAGGTCGCTTCAAAGAGGTACAGCGGACACTCTGTGCTTTTACAGAGAGCCGTGCAACCTCCATCACCTGAACTTCAATTATCCAATTTCCCTGGTACCTGGAAAGGCAATGCATGTTAATTACATCGAAAGTTATTTTAGTAACTCAATCATTCAAATTTTGCCAAGCTTCTCATAAATTCAGAGAAGCTAAGGTTATGCTATAGACATGGGTGTGTTCATATGTCAGCTTTATGTATCTAAAAAATTAAAGACTTGACAGCAATTTAGAAAATGAGTTGCTGGGGTTTTTTAAACACCAAGCAGATCAAAGGTTTGATGCAATTTGGGGATATGTTGTAATTGTTAACTATTTTAGAAGGGATCTCCCAGCCAGACATTCAGCTTGAGCAATTATTTGCAAATGTGTGGGATCGCTCTGTATCTTCCAGCCTCAGAACTAGCAGAGAAATATGCATGTGATTTACTGCGGCAGGGAAAAAAAAAACTCATTTGGAGTTGGGCTAATCTCAGAGCAAGACAGCTGAGGCAGGAAAAGCCATTTAAGTAATGTAGTGTTTAAAAGGCCTGGACTGACCTTCATTTCTGTCTATCTGCTTTCTTGCAGTGCTGCCTCTGAAGTGCTGTACAACATAAATAGCATCTGCCCTGGGATTTTTAGCCTGAGCTTAGCAGAAATGGCTCTGGTGGCTGTGATGCACCCTTTCGCAGTGATTAGTCACTGAAGTTTTTCAGTTCTTCTGTCATTTGGGGCATATGTTACACTTCTATTTATCCAGACATGACTGGGGAGGCAGCTGATTAGGAGTGACTGAGGGCACTCTTGCTCAGCAAACCTGTGCACCAGATAAAAATAGAAAGCAGAAAGCACACAAAATGGGAGGACGAGAACTGGCCCAGCAGAGAAGGCAGCTTTAGGACACAAAGTTTTCCTTCAGCCTCCAAGTATGTTGGAGTTAAACCTGTCACCAGAGTCAAGTGATCAGACTGGCAGGGACTGCAAGGACTTTCTTGCCCCCTCTGTAGCGTGGGAGCACAGGCAGCTTCCCCTGGGCAAGAAATCATTATTGCAGGGACTTAGGCATTGCCCATCTTCTCAGCTTCCTCTGCACCTTTCCTGCTGCGTTTGGTCTTCTTTTCAAAAAAAGAAAACAAAAAGTCTTGGGTGTTACAGGATGCCAAGAAGCATCTGTAACCTATGGAAGGACATTTCATGACTTCTCCTCAGCATGCCACCTCTTGCTCATGACCGCAGAAGCTCACCTCCAGAGCCACGGTGGTCTCCGGCATCCCACGTGCCTTGGCATGATTTGGTGGTGCCCAAGAGCCAGCCCCAGCCCCGCGAAACCTCATCCATCAAGCACGAAGCGCACCCAGCTGGCTGGCGTGCCCTGCACCCAGGCTGGCAGCCATCCTCGGCGCCCAAGCGGCCACTGCTCTGTGCTCGCCTGGGACCATGCGTCCCCATGCAGCCCAGCACGGGGGGCTCTCCCCCACCCCACAGCACTGGCTCACGTCCCACAGGAGCACCAGAGGCTCTTGAGGTCTGCAGATTTTGGCTCAGGCAGAGAGCCTGGAGAAAGACGGCAATGCACAAGCATGATGGGCACAGTCCCAGGCGGACACGGCGCGGGCCATGTGCTGCTCTTCCACCCCAGGAGAAATGAAGAGGCATGGCAGAGCTGCGCCTCGGTAGGTCTTTGAACCACCCCGCAAGCGGACAAGCCTTTTAGGTGGAAGAAATACCAACGTGGTTTCATACCACTCCCCGCACAGCAGAAAGGGCCCTTCTGAATTCCCTGCTGGGCACCAAGGAGGGGGCAGCAGCAATGGCAAGGACTGCGTATCATCTGCTGTGCATTTGTACCACAGAGCTGTTGCCCGATTCAGGAGGAGGCTAGAAGCAGGACTGCAGCTAACTTTTATGCACAGCTCAACCTGCAGCTGCTGCAGTTTTAATAATGCTTCTCTTCAGTTCATCGCCTCCCACCTGATTGCGTTTGCGGTATCGTCCATTCTCTGGCCTCTGAATTATGTGGCCACTGACTGGAGCTGGGGAACAGCAGCGGTCATGGTCGCTCTCCCCTCGTGCCGCACAAAACGGTCCTGCAGCAAGGCAGGTGGAGGGGGTCCACGCCGATGCTGGAGCGATGGAGTGATGCGGGGAGGGATGTACAGCTGCCTGGGGGATGGCCACGCGGAGGACGGGGGCTTGGAGCAGACATGGGAGCAAGGATGAGTTTGCAGAAGCACAAAGGGAGGCTGATAAAACATCAAACCCTAACTGAAAGCAGAGCATAAAACACACCAAATGCCAGGCATGTGAATGTTCTTATTGGCTTTAACAATATTATTCACTCGTTGAGAAACAAGCACACACTTCTGCACTTTGCAGCTCTTGAGGCAGGCAGACAAGTGCGGTACCTTCTTGCACAGGACAGAAAAACCAGAAGAGCAGCTCTTATTCCAGCAAACGTTTTGGGACAAATATTTTGGGACATTTCCAAGGTCTGTCTGACCTTTTGGGGACCTTACAAAGCTTCTCAGAGCACTGGCAAAGGCAGACTTTTTATTAAAGGCCTTTTAAAAGCCCAGCAATTCTTAACAGATCCAGCAAGCTGCCAGCACCTGATGGAGCAGACTCAACAGTCCTGACCGGACAGTGAAATCATTCAGAAACATTTAGCCTTAGGCGCTCACTTGTAACAGCAATCTGGGCACAAAACAATTTGAGCATTTCTTCTCACCACATCTCCGATGTTATACAGGAGAAAAAACAAACCACCAAACCATGAGACATCTTCCTAGTGCAAATCTAACCTGTCGGGCTCCTAATCCAAAGCTCTGGAGGGCAAGAGACATCATTTCTCCACAGGGTTACCTGGCACACCAGGAGGTGGGATCCTCCCACAGCTCCCATCCTGGAAAGCCTGGGATCCCTGTTAGCTATTTGCAAGTTTGCGCTTGAGGTTTCTCTTATAGTTCCTGCCTGGACGTAACACAGTGTTCCTAGATACTCCACACAAGACCATAGGCACCTCATGTGATACCACACACCAGAAATGCTGCCTAACTCCTGGGTTTACCATCTCAGTTGCGTGGACAGATGAAGGATGGGCAGGGAGAGCAGCAGCATCCTCAGGCTGCAGACAGAAGCGCAGCACCCCAGACAAGGTGTGCTTTGGGCCTCCTGCGCCTGCTCTGCCGAGGAAGCAGCTCTGCTACAGCTGAGGGGGTGAAGATTCAGGACCCCCCAGTTTTGGTGGCAAATCCGGTTTCCAAAGTTCCTCTTTCCCAGCTGACACTACAGCCCCACAGCTGCAAATGGGACCACTGAAATGATCTCAGATTTGGTTTGGTTTTAACATGTGGTTAAAAGGGCATGTGTCAAAGAAGGGTATTTTTAACCTGGATCATTTCAGGGATTCAGTATTCAGGGACTCGGAAAAACCCTCATCCATTGCTGGGGCAGAGAAGGGCACGGTGATCTGTCCCTGACATGTCCGTGTTTCTGTCACATCTAGATGTGACCCAGCAGTGCCGCTGAGCCCCCAGGGACCCTGGTTAGACCATCAGTCCCACAGTGGCACCAGGTAAGCAGGATGGGTTTGCAGACATAGTAGACACACCAAGGAGTGTGCAAACACTTTGAATTTCTCTAAAAACAAGAAAGTGTGGTGCTCTGGTAGGAACAGAGGCCTGGCTCCCTCCTTCTGCCAAGGTGGAAGTTCACATCCCTCTCTAAAAAGACCTGGAGCAACGCATGCCTCATCCAAAGTCAACTGTCATGAATGGGAGCCTGATATTGACTGCCAAGGCCAAAACTTCCAGTCTTTAAATAAACAGAATATGAAATGAATACAGACAGAAAGTGCTCACCATTTCCAGCACATTTCCAAGGAGTGGTGTTCGCTCCCCAAGACTGAGGAGAAATCCCAAGAAGACAGCAGGAAGACGTTAATAAAGTTTTTCCATGAGATTTTTATCTGGTGTCAAGTGTCAGTCAATTTGCCCATCTGGGATATTAATAATGCAAATAGTGCTAAAGGTTGCTTTGCTCACAATAAGCCACAGGAACTTATAGAGTTCATTAGACTCACATATTTCCTCTCCTCCCATTTAAATAAAGAGAGGGGACGCCATGCCGTTTCTTTTCACACAAAACTGTTGGGCTTTGGCAAGGTTTTTACATTATTTAATTAGCCCACTCAAATTTCACTGAATTGGGAATATTCTAGTGACAATAATGTCCCTCTCCTGCTGAGTATCAGAAGGTGGAAAATAAAAAGCTCTGTCATGCAAATGCAGCCTCAGCAAAATGCCTAAGGTGGTCGGAAAATATCATTTAGTCAAATTATTTTTCCTGCATTTGCTTGTGAATTCGGGGAAATGAAAATGAAACAGTTTTTTCCCCTTCCTAAAAGCTGCTGTTACCTCACCCCGTGAAAAAAACCACTCCACGGTTTAGCCTTACCCACTGTTGGTGCAGTATCCCACAAACCCCTGCAAACACGTCTTGCAATCACCAAAAAGAAAAACAACGAAACCAACACAATCCAAAATATGATAAGCAGCCAAAAGCCTGATTCAGAGCCTAATGTAAAATATCCTTCTACCGTTCATCGAAGTTAGCAAGCAGACTTATTACTCACTGATTGATATATTATCCTCCCCTGCCAACGCATCTGGGCACATCGCAAAGTGGAAAACAGTACATTAATCTCTGTCAGAGGGAAATCAATGGGAATCAGGCACCTAATTCCCTTAGCTGCTTTGGGAAGTCCCGCCCTTTCTCCGCTTAGCATAAATCAAATTTAAAAGAAAATCTTTCTCTGTCTGTGAACATACTGTATCTGCCCAGCCACGATCTCTTCCCTCTGAAATTCGTCCCTCAGCAGCTGGTCCTGGGGTCCAAGGATGCTGTGCCACCATGGTGCTTCCCAAGGTCCATGGATGATGCTGCAAGAGGCTGTTACCGACTTGCGTGCTGAGTGAGAATCAACTCCCCTGTACCCAACCATCCCCAAGCAGGTGGGTACAGGGGAAAGTAAAATGAAGGTGATGGCTCAAAATAAGTACGGAAACGAGAATCAAACATTAATTTTGCAGTCGGGAACCTGCTGGCTGAGTTATTCTGCTCCTCAAAGCCTTGTAGCTTCTGCCTGTGGTAGGAACATTTGTCAAAATCACATTTGTTATTTAGTTGGTACCAGTTCAGCAATTTAGATACATATCTATGAGCAATCACTTTCTCGTTCCTGGCTTGCAACGTTCTGGGTAGGTTTTTTCATAGGAAAAGCTGATTAATTACAGGAATCTGAGGGTAACATCAGAAGGGCTGAGCAAGACAGACACCTGGTGGATTTGCCCGCTGAACATTACGGAGCTGGGTCCACAGTGTTGCAAAACTTTTTCCCTGCCAACAAGCTTCTGAAGTTCACTCCCAAATCCATGCCTAGTGGGTTTCCTCTACGTTTTTCTGAGCAGCCACAGAGGGAAGAGTTACACATAGGACAAGGCTTCTTGTGGTGTCTGAAGAAGAGCTGGTGCTGCCTTCAGACAAAGAGGGAACAGATGACTGCCTACCCCCCCCTTTTCCACACCTCTGTGGCAGTTAGTGCTCTAGAAAGGATCTCAAACCAAATGACTCTGGGTCCAAGCAGGCCTTACACCTACCTCAGCCGTGCCTACAGAAGCCCTGCTAGCCTTGCTCCTGCTGAGATCCCTCCACCAGCGAAGATGTGAGTTGCTTCCAGCCCTGCCGTTCTTGCTGCCTGGACAAAGAAGACATCAGGCTCCAGCATCCACCACCGAGCAGCACAACCACCAGGTGCTAAAAGCAAATGCATTTTCTTTTTTTGTTCCTCTGGTGGTGGGGTTTTTTTTTTTAAATCTTCAAGAGATATTCATTCATGTTAAATTGTATAGAAATAATTTTCCTTTCACAGCACCGCCAAAGTCCCTTTCTGTCACAAAGTCCCACCTCTATAAAGCTGTTGGCTTCATGCCTATTAATTTTCTCCTTCAGAAATCAGCAGGAGGACAGGCAGAAACTATCCCCACAGAGACAAGAGCACAACCAGGAGCGAGGAGCACCGTAAGGCCCCAGCCGCACCCCTGAAAACACCAAGTGCATCAATACAGAACGGCGCTTTCTTATTTTACACTCTGAAATTGCTGCTGGACCAAAGGACCACTTTCCAGCTGAGAACAAAAGGCAGGAGAGGAGCAGGGGCAGGTGATTGCGTTGGAGGTAAAGGAAGCAGAGCAGCTCTCTCCAATGCAGCAAGGAAACCTCTTTGTTCAGAGCTTATGCAATTGAAAATGCAGACTCAGATGGACCCGAAGAGTTCACAGATCCATGTCAGACTAGTTGAAGCAAAAGGGAGCCCAAAGGATTGTCTGATGGGGGGAAGTTTGATAACGATATATTTTTTTTAATTAACTTTCCTTTTTGAAGCAGTGTTTCAAAAGTTTACATACAACCCCTTACTACAAATGTTAGAGCAAATGTACCTTAAATGTAACTTATATTTAAGTGGGTGGGGGGAATAAATATTACAAAATACAGTTTATCTGAAGTGAAATAAGATATCTGGATTTAGATCAAGCAAAATGTTTAGAACTGTATTTTTTTTTCCCTTCAGTGTTTCAGCTCAGCTGGCAAATCCAAACATCCATCATCACCCTGCTTATTCTTCCATCCTGTCTGAGCTCACAGATAATGCATCTCCACACGGGGCTCAGAGGCGGTGGCTTCCCATAAAGCCCACCTTCCAAACTGCACAAGTAAATCAGCCTCAACAAGCCCTACAAGAGCTGCCAAGGAGCAGAAAAAACACACACATGAAAATGAACTAGATCAAATCAGAGGCTGTGCATTCATTTGACAGGTTCTGTCCTCTGTAGTTAAAATAAACCTACTGTACTAGAGATGTTTTCATTGTAGTGCACAAACATCAAGTGCTAAGAGCATTTCAGTTTATTGCAAAGAGTCTGTTTCCCAGCAGCTGCTCTGAATCCAATCTCATTTTTCTCTGATCTTGCTATTTTTGCATCTATCAGAGACTTTAGTCTCCTGCTACTTCTACAGCATCTTAAAACCCAACTCTGACAGGCTTCGCGAAGCAGGGCAGCCCTGAGAAACACCTGGCAGAGCAGGCCCTCCTCTCGCAAGCTGCTTTCCAGCAAAGCAGTTTGTTCACACTGTTGCTGAGATAATGAAGGTTTGCAGGCACATAAAAAAAAGTACATCATCTCCCTGAAAGCAGGAACCACCAGGGTTTGCTCACATGCCTGCTCCGGCATGGTTCAGCCAAGCCGGGGCAGGTGAAACAGAAAACAAGGTTTCCAGCTTTGCCTGTCCTGCTCCTCCCCACGGCACAGGGTCAGCACCCCTCCAGTGCTCAAAAACTGGTGAGGCATCAGCGGCACCCCCGCTATACTGCTGTCTAGGGCTTGGGCAACGAGGAACAGGGTGCTCTTGTCCGCTTCTGTTGAAAACTGCACCAAAAAAACCTCCTTGAGCTTTGTGGGTCACAGGGTGGGAACCTGGACCTACAGCCCCAGGGAGTCTCCCAGCCCTGTTGCATTTTGCTCCTCCTACAAGAAGGTGTTTATTTTGCATCAGGGATGGAGAAGGTGTTTATTTTGCATCGTGTACGTGGCAGCACTGCCCAGCAGCCCTGCCAGCACCTTGCCTTGCCGTGCTCTCACATGTGCTGCAAACCACCCCGCAGCAGAGCAGTGTCCTGCGGGGACCCCAGTTCACTCACGGCCCTGGAGCCGTAGCTCATTCATATGGTGGAGCTGATCACCCGCCCATCCTCACAGCCCGCCCTGTGTGTGCAATTAATAAATAAAAGGGGGAAACGTGAAACCTGCCGCCGTTTTGCTTCCTTTAGCTTCTGTGCTGGCCCAGCCTGAGGCCAGCTCATCCCGCTTGCTGGCAGCACAGCATCACAGCAAAGTAAGGATAAAATGTCTCCCCTGGCCATCTGAGTCTCTGCTGGCTGATTTCCTGGCTGGTGAAGGGATGAGCTCCATCAGGATAATAGTGCTGCCTGCATAATCCTACAGCAACAGTTAACATTCACACTTAACTCTTTTGCAAACACGAACTGAGCCAGCACAGAGGGAAGATGCTACCCCAGTGCATCAAGACTGGAGATGGGAGGGCTCATCCCCAAGAACCTGCAGACGTCAGCTCCTGGGAAAGGCAGATAAGCCCATTTCAGATGGAGGCCCTTAATGCAAGTTGGGAAACTCCTGTTTCATTCATTGTAGCAAACCCCCTTCGCCCTCATCCCTCGCAGAGCCTGCAGCAGCACGGGGGGGGGGAGACTGCTGGCCGGGATGTAGCTGCTGGCAGGGTTTGAACCAAAGCTAGGGACACATCTGCAAAACCTGATGGTGGCTTGGCAAACAGAATTAACTAAATGTTATCACCTTCCCTGGCCTCAGAGTGGCTTTTGCAGCACATTAGCACTCCTGACTTTTATCCTCGCTCAGCCACAGCATCTCACCTTGCCTTTGTTTGCCAGCTCTGCTGACATGGCATCCCAGCACGTACCGGGCTGGAAATGCCGTCATAGCTGGGGAAGCAAGGGAGAGTTTTTACTTAAAAAAGAAATAAATGCAAAATTGGTCAAGTTCTTTTTAAGGGGACTTTTGCCCAGTCCCCGTCAGTGGGTCCATTCACCAAGCGATTGGTGTGAGGCTGCGATATGATGTGTGCTAGGAAGTGGTAGGTGGGAAAAGCGCTGGCAGGGGAAAAGCCAGGAGCTATAAAGGTGCAAGGGAAAAAACTGAGGTGAGATTTCAGCTGTTAACACATAACTTCATCTGTGCAAGCAGCACTTGGCACCCACTGTGCGAGGGGAGGGAGACATGCTCACTGCATTCACAGGTCACCTCACCAGCCCTCGCCCCTCCATCAGGCAGACAACCGAGGTAAAGCTCACGTATAACCTGCGGGAGGGTTGCTGCAAGGGATCTGTGTGCCAGAAACCTTCAGCTCCCAGAAGGTTGGAGCCATCTCAGGTCCCACTCGCCTGGTGTGCCGGGTCCTGTGGAGTCTGGATGCTGCTGCATGCAAGGGCAGCTGACTGAGAAACCTGCACCCACCACAGATTGGAAACTAGATTTTATTCAATTAAATGCCAAGAGTGATCACGCAAATCAGCACAATCCCATCCCTCTTCCCATGACATCTTTCTGTTCAGTTTAATTGACTTTTCTATTGGCCTAACATCTCTCGGTTTCTAACCAGGAGAGGTTTTGCATCACCAGTGCTTGAACCTATTCAAGACACTGCCAGGAGCTGGCCCCAGGCAGCCCCAGAGGTGGGATGGGGAGGAGGATGCTGCCCATCAGGGGTGCAGGGCAGGGCTCGGGATCATTCATAAGCACATTCATTTTATGCTGCTGCCAGAAGCAATCAGCAGCAGGACAGTCAGCGATGTTGGCGTGGACCTGGTTGGTCATTACATTTCAGACTCATCCTCTGGGATGAAGGGAGCAGCCTTTATCTCCCTCTCCCGAACAAACAGAACATAAAACCAGGAGAGACTCCCCAGAATACCAACAAACCTTCCAGTTTTCAGCCTAGATTACTTCATGGTTAATTTATTCTTATTTATTCTTATGCAACCTTGTTTTCTTTGCTTTTTCCTTTCCCTGGTGCTTGCCCCTTTGAAGTATTTATAGTTTGAACTCAGATCCCCTCTTTGCCTTTGCTGGGTGAGACAAGCCACACTCTTCTGAGTCTTTCCTAAGATAAATGCTCTGTTTTCCTACCAATCTGCTTGTATTTCCATCCACTTTATAGGAGTGGCCAGGACATGAGCTCTAGTAGCCACACGCACCAGGCCAGGGACAGCCTCACACAACCAACTCCTTCCCTTTAAGGCCATACCTCATGGTGACCGCTCTCTTGCTCAACGTCCCATGGGCCAGACTTCCCTTCTGTAAATGGGCCCCAAGCTTTGACAGTGAGGACAAGGATGTGATTTCTGTTGTGCGAGGTGGCACTGTCCCGGCAGTCCAGCTCCCTGCAGCCCAGCCCTTGACTGGAAGCACCTAAACCGGCATCAAAGCCGAGGAATGGAAGATGCAGAAGATCCAGTGATGTGAACGGGAGCACCCAGCTCTCCTTTCTGCCAGCTGCAACGCCTCTATCCGTTGGGTGGGAATCGGTGGTGGTTGTCACAAAACGTCCTTTTGCTGTTCTGCAAGATTTGGTCCCTCCTGGTGAGAAGCACCGGGGGTTTGCAGAAAGCTCCCGGACCCGTCACTTTTCGGCAGCTGCTCTGCTCGCACCCCACCAGCACGCAGCTCTGCGGTTCTGCCCCTGCACATTTTGTCTTCTCCTCTCCATCAGTAGCCCTTACAGGAATTTCATGGCAATGAAGCTATGCAGTGATCAGCAGTGTTTGCCTGGCAAACAGTGAGCAGCAGAAATGGTCTAAATACTTTCAGGCCTCTGGCAGTTCACAGAGCAATACCCCAGGCAAAGAAAAAGATATCTTGATTAGAATAATTATAATTGTCTTTTCCTTCGTTCTTTCTACAGAAATTCCAGGCTAAATTATCATCTAATTTCAGAGAGCTCCATGACCAAGATTATCTATGAGTCATTTGTAATTATGTGCCAGATTGTATTAAAGCATGAAAATACAAAGGTTTCTCATCAAATACTAAGGCGGGGGGGAGAGAGAATCAAATTACATTGGACCAAGATAACTGTTCCAGACACTTTCTGATTCATGGCATCCAGCAAATGCAAAGGAAAAAAAAAGAAAATTCTCATTTTAATAATTGTAGAATTGTGAAAACTGACAAATTACAGGAAATTCCAGTTTAAGGCTGACATACCATCCTCCTCCAGTGCTGCTCTGGAAAATAGTGAAAGGAGCTTTAAGAGTCTCCCATTCTGGCTCTGCACTAATTCCCATGGGAATTTCTACCGCAGCTTCACCCTGGGCCTGAGTTTAGAGAGTGGATAAAAACTGCCCATTTAGAAACGCAGCCCATATCTATCCAAACAAGTTTAGCTGGGAGCAGCGAACGTGCCGGCTGCCTTTCTGCACACCTTCATACCCAGCAGTAGGCAATGTCCCCGGACTTTTGCATCCCTTCCCAGCTGCCTCCCCAGCTCTGCACTGGTAAATTGGGGCTCTTCTCCCATGGCAGCACATCCATGGCCCCAGGTTTGCAGCACCAGTGATGGGCCCCAGGGTCAATCCTGGCATGCTGCATATTGTATTTTAAATAACCAGAAGGAAGCAAAAGCAAAAATGTTCCCTATGTGGAGGTGTGGGGAGGGGAAGAGGGAGGACAGGGGATGTTGGTTGCTGGGGCAAAGTACGGGGCTGCATGTCAAGGGAGACCCAGATGACAGTCTTGACAAGGCTCTAACATGTGTTCGCTTCACTTCATAAACAAATGCACACATGAATTTTAAATGAAATATTAACACACTGTACAACTTGGATGGGGCTGCTTGTCTTTCCTGAGAGAATAGAGTCCCTTTTGCCCCCTACAAAAATGAACATTATTGAGCAGTCATAAACAACAGGGAAATGTCTCAAACCCCAACAGCCGTGTAAAAAACAAAGCACAAGATGATGATAGCTCCCACGTGACGCAAAGGTCTGAGATGCGCTCCCCCGCAGATTTCCAGGGGGGGCTGGCAGGGCAGGCAGGATGCTGCCCTTGGTTAACTTGGATGCTGCCCATCCATCCACGGCCGGGGGTCCCCCAGGTACACCCACGTGCCACGTCCCGGAGCAGCTCACACCTACCTCCGCTTTCCACAGGCACAGACACACGGCAGCTCAAACTCACCGTCACATGTGCAGCCCTTCCAAAAAGCTGTCTGGGGAGGAATTGAACTCTTTTTGTTTGGTTTCCTTGGCTTTGCTGATGGCCTCTCCCAAGCCTGCAGTGAGAGCTCGGCCCTGACCCGCAGGGTCCCTCCATTACTCCTGGCCCAAGGCACTGGGAAGGTGCCACATGGATTTATGCCCCAGTGCCCTGCTCACAAGCTTGCCCAGCTCTTGAAAGAGAACAGCAATAGGGCTACACAGGTGCCTTAATTCATGCTTGGTGAAGGTAAAATGTCAATAGCAGCTCTTGTTTAGTCGGAGACTACACAGAAGGCACCACCATCAAAAGTGTTTGTAAAAGCTAGGGAGAAATTAAATATAAAAATATTCACATCTAACATCCCTAGGGTGGCATAGGAACTCTTTCCCTTATTCCTGGCCATGTGGCTATCCCACACCTTAAGCCGCCCTAGCCAGCCGACCCCACAACTCACTTCGCTGGCGAGAAGGAGCACCCTCCACATGCACCCATAGCCCACCTTTAAAGCCTTTCAGGGAACGTGACAAATTTTATCTTTTGCCCAGAAACTCAGCTCATTCCTGCTGCCAGAAGATGACCTTCCGTTTTGCTCAACTAAATTAAGCAGAGCTTGCCCTCTGTGGGATGCAAGTGTCTCCTAGAGCCTCATGTATCTCCCAGCCCCTTAATGACTCCCTGTCCCAGGGAAGAGCACAAATTCCCCTTTCCCTTCCCCAGCTCACTGGGGTACCTGAAAACAATGAGATCGTTTAGGTGAAACTTCCTTTATACACAATCTTCTCCATGCAGCATTTCTCCAACAGATGTGGTTGGCACAAACGTCTACATGGACACACACACGTTGCTCCTGAGTCCAGGCATGAGGGCAACCGGCCCTGGCCCCAATGAGTTCCTGCCTTCCCACCTCCACCCTCCGAGCCCCCATCCTCAGTGAAGCATCAGGAGCCTCCACTGCTGGGGATACCCCACGATGGACGTCAGCACTGCGAAGCAGAGGCAGCTTTCAGGGACAGCTTCAGATTTCCATGGCTTGTACATGGGGTGACAGATCCAGCACAGCTCCTCACCCCACAAATCCCTGCCCAGGCAGTGGCAGCAAGAGTTTCATCTCCAGCTCCATATGACACTGTAACCCATGTGCTCTTTTGAGAAGTGACTCGATCCAAAACATACTTTAATTTTAGAGGGTGGAGAAAGTTCCCAGTCACTGGACTCTGGATCAAAAGAGCTCCAGAGGCAGTTAGAGCAGTTGCTTCTGGAGGGATCAGAGCACCCTGAGATTGTTTCTGATGAGTCCAAGCCACAGCACACAGACACGGGTACTGCAGCAGCGGGCCAGGGACAGGAGGAGATTTGTAGCAGTCAGGATGCGGCTTAATTTGGTTCACATGAACTTCAGATTTCATTGGTGGAGCCCAAATTAAACATGCACATGTACCAGGACATGACACAACTTTAGTAATAAAACTGCAGTTGTGGGAAATGCCAAAGAAAGAAGCCAGCAGCAGCAGCAATTAATGTGCGGGGCAAATAGGCCAGCTGCAATTTATTCTGCATGTGCTTCAGACATTTTAAATTGTCTTCATTCCTCACAAAGTTTTTGTGATGCCTGTCACACGAGCATGTTTTAAATGCCAAATTTAGCTGCAATGTGCATTGCTTAGCAGCCTCACAAACGCTCCCCCTGCCTATTCTGAAGTAGCAAATAAACAAATTATTAATGTAAGACATTTATGGTGCAACATTTTACAATGCCTAGTCAGCCTAGCTATATATTAAAATCTCTTTTGTTTTGGCTTTTGGCACATGATGGCTGGTTAATAGCAGAAGGGAGGCACTCAAGCCTCTTGCTCTTTAGAATTAGGACTTTACATGAAGGCTGAGACAGATGGGAATGGGATTTCCTCACCTCACTCCTGGTGCCTACAAGGCAGACAGTCTGTCCCAACAACTCACCAGCAGCGCCTTCATATTCAGTGGAAAGAAGCAGGCAGCTCAGGGAGTCACCAAGCAAAGATGATGGCTTTAAATGAAGCAAAACATTCCTAGAGAGTCTAGAGCTCTACAGAGTGGATGTCCACATATATTTACGCGGACATGACTGGCACTGCTACACCATAGAGGATGGAGTGGTGAATTTGGGAGTCAGTGGGATAAATAGGCCACAGCAAAGGTGCATAGTCAAAACAGAGCAAGAAGATAAGCGAGTCTCTGTACACTTTTGCATGACCATGGAGAGGCATGTCTGTTTGCTCCCAGAACAACCTGGCATGGAAACTTGCCCAACTGCAATGGCCTTTCTTCACCTACCTGAAATGGCAGAGACCCGTCTCGCCCTTTTGTTCCCTTGGCCACCACACAAGTCAACGCTGTAATTTGAGAGGAGTTTGGTACTGCAACCTCTACAATTACCAGCCTGGCAGAGCCGACAGGAGTGGGCTGACTTTCATTCTGCAAAAGTCACAATACTGAGGATGGCAATTTGCTACTTATCAGCCTCGTGACCGCGAGAAGGGCACGTGTCAGGGCTGAAGAGATGTTCTCATCATGCAGTGCATCTGCCGCTGAGGCCACAGATGCTTCTCGTCTGTCCCTGGCAAACGGAGGAATTGTTTTTCTCTTGGCAAGCACCCTTTCTTTCAGGACAGGCCTCAATAGAAATACCTGCTGTTGGACAGGGAAAACAGCAGAAGGTGGCAAGGGTCTTTACTACCACAGAGTAGCCCAGGAGCTAATGGAGATGACTGTAGGGATGGTGACAAAATGGCAAAGGATGGTCCCAATTTGTTACTTAATATTAGCATTGCAAAGGAGGGGAGAAGAGGAAGAGCTGGTACTTCCCTTGATACAGGGAAGGCACCTTTGCTGTTGGGATCCTGAAGGGCAGTTCACCCCGACCTCCTTCCTGAGCAGCGGGGCATGGAAACACCATTAGAGGAAGGAAACTTCTTCATGTCAAGTCTTTGGTGCTCACAGGGCTTTTCAGAGCAACTGTTAGGGTCCTCGGGGCTCACAAGTAGAACAATTCTCCTCTGCTGAGCGTTAATGTCCCAGCAAACTTTCTCATTTGGCCTTCTGTACATTGGTGAGGGCTTTTCTAACAAGTCCATCACTATAGCTCCTAGATACATTACACCATGTCACTTCTTGTTGGTGTGTAGTTGATCCTACACACTCTATCTGGACAGAAAGGGGAAGGCTTTCCTTAGTGACCTGTGTAGCGCATATAGCTGCAAGGCTTGTTCTGAAGCTGAAAAATGGCTTTTGAGATTAGATCAGCTACATCTAGAAAAACTAGAAGGACAAAGGTCTCCAACAGTGCAAAAAGCTGACACTGAAGCTTGGGCAGGTGTAAGAGGGTCAGTAGTCCAGAGGAGGAACAAAAGGTTGGACAGACTAAGAAGGTAGCCAGGCAATTACTCATTTAGTAGGCATTTTATATTGCTTTTGTAAAGCATGATTCATCTTCTAATATGTGCAGGGACAGTCAATCCTCTGGCTGTGCAAATGAATCACCACACGCTCCCCACTCCCTGCTCCTGTGAGGCCAAGACTCTGCACAGCCAAAACAAACCCTTGGAGGAAGCAGGTCTGAAAGTCAGCAATCGTTCACATTAAAAAAAAACACAAACAGGAACTCGCATATTCAAAGGCATATAAACCCTCCTTGTCATGGATTGGGTGTTCCAGATGTGAGTATATTCATTATGAGACGGCTCGCACCTCCAAAGATTGTGGCATTGGTTGCTCAAGAGAGAAATACAGACCTGGAAGAACCATCGAGGCCTTGAAAGGTTTTTTTTTTTGCAACCATGTTCCTACTTGTTTTCAGCACAAGCATCTTATACCTCAGGAAATTTAGCAAGGGTGGAAGAAGAAAGCCAAGATTCACAAGGCTGTTCCACATGAACAGGGTCTCAAGGCTCTCCCATCTCCTTTTTCATATCCCCACATGCTGCTGATGCTGATATCCAGAAAGAGAATTCCAGAAGGAGTTGGCACACTGCTGCCCTGCCTGCAAGGGGGATGTCTATAAACTGCCCAGAAAATTTCTTGACCGCAGCAATGGAATGAGGCAAGTATACGAGAAATGTAATATTTCTCCTGAACTGCATCAAGTTAATGACATTTCCCTCTCCCTTTGCACCTCTGTATATCACAGCGAGACTGTGGAACTCAACGATGTTACACTGATGTAAAACCACTCTCGGGAGGGAACCAGTCGGCATAAATCATCCCCTTCTATTTCCTAGCACATAATCTGGTGCCAAGCTCCGCCAAAAACAAGGAGAAAACATTCCCGAGATTTTTCCAAAGGCAATACTCTGTGTAAGCACAACTTTAAATGTCTGCCATTAAAGTTTTCTTCATCTCATTAAAATGACTTGCAAAACCATCTGCTAGCTAATAAAGACTTTTTAAAGCTTTAATATTGTATTTTATAATGAAATATACTAAGAGGAAAACAGGACATGTATTTAGAAAAGACAGAACGGCAACAATCTGCTGTTCTTTCACAGAAAGCCAATGATGTTCACTCCCATGACTAATTAAAGAGACTGAAGACTTCAGCCCTTTGAACATTTTTTGTACAAATACCATAATTCCTAAATGCATCCACATTTTTATTCAGACTGCTCCCAGACACTGCAGCATTGCTGATATCACACTGTTTTCAAGTTAAAAAAAGCAGATTTCACTTTCGTGTCTGACTCCATTCCATTTTGTTAGCTTTTTACACCTCAAATATGTATTACAGATTGCAGGGATTCCAGTGTGTAATTTTTGCTTCCCCTAGAGACATATTCCATTTTTTGCTGGTAGATGGGGTGACCGTGAGGTAGGACTTCCACCCGGCTATAGGGGTGACTCTCTGGCACTGGACAGAGTCTCGCCGAGCACCAATGGCTGCACCAGCCGAGGATGCAGCCCAAGGTTTTGATGAGCTGCCATCCAGAAGCAAAGCCCACTCCTCTCCCTAAAGCTCTCCTCCGGTGTTGGTTGGGAAGTAGCTGTCAATCCCGCCTTTCAGTTAAACCAGACTATCTATCTGTGCCATGCTCCCAGCTCAGGCCTTTCTCACATGTTGCACCCTCAGACACAAGGACTCTTTTCTTCTTTTTTGGGATTCCTGGATGCTGCTGTGGCTGGGACGTTGCTGCTTTCTGCACTGATCTCACAGTATTTGCAACGGTGCCTACACAGAGCGACCGAGAGCAGCACTTCTAGGAACTATTTCACAACATCCTTCTCTTCCAAAAATACCAGTGATTGGTATGTTACAGAGAAGGGCAGACAACACAGGTGCTAAGGGTCTAGGCGTAAAGAGGACTTAGCAGCCCCATACCAATTTGCCAAAAGCCCTTGGTGGTTCTAGATGCCCTCAGCTCCCACGTTCATTTCCTTAAGCTACCCACAACAAATAGAGCAAGAAACAAGAAACAAGAAATTATCTAGGTGAGATCATCAGAGACAGCAAAGCAGCCAGACTCAGAGCAAAGGCACGGGTCAAACCCTGAGTGACAGCACTGCTCTCTTCCCAGGGAAAGGAGCTGTTGCTGTGATGTCCCAGTCCCTTTGCCTGCTGAGTCGCGGAGCTGGGCAGGATCTGGCGGTGAGTGGGCTACTATCACCAGCAGGAGGAGAGCAAGTTAGGCGTCATGCCCATGTGAGCAGTTAACAGTGAAGAATAAGGGATGTCATGGGAAGCCATCTGAGATGGTTTCACTATCCGCCTTTGCAGTATTAGGAAACACAGAGCCTGTCTCGGAGATGAAATGAGTAGGAATTTCAGGTCACAGCATACCAGGCCAGGTCTCCTCCACATATGTTCGCTGCTTGCTCTTCCACCTCCGATGTGGGGCATCCCTGGCTGTGACACCTGGAGCAACTGATGTTTTCACGCTCCGAGTTTTGCCACAATTATCCATCTGTGCTGTTTTTTCACCCTTTTTGCCTCATTTAACATCTCTGCTCTTCAGTAGTGACTGCTTACTCCTGCTGAGCACTCTGCCTAGAATGAAAGCTGCAATCCCCAGCAAGGTCATTGCAATTTATGGCAACAGAGGGAGTAACTTAAACACACCCACACACGCACCCACACATTCCCCCCCCCCCCGCCCCATCCAAAAGCACTTTCTTGGATGGCAAGCCACCCTATGCCCCAATCAACCTGAGATCTACCCAAGAATTTAATGATAGCTAAGCTTGGCTGGGAAAGCAGGCTTGAAATGACACTGGAAGAGCCAGAGCCTTCCTTCCAAACCTCAGCCAAGTCCTGTAATAGCTGTTTCTTCATCCTGCCTACTTCTGATCTCCACTTGAGGTGTCACAGATGGCCTCAGTTGCGTATGTCCTTCTGAGCATCATATGTGCTGTAGTAGTCAAGGTGGATTAACGGATGGGACCAATCCGTGGGCTGAACACAGCCCTTGGGACCCCCAAACTACCTCTCTGCACAGTGGTATTAGTACAACTGCTTCTCCCCACTCCTGTGTGCAGCAGAGTGGGACAAATATAATCTCCTCATTGATTACTATCATCTCTCATCTGAGATGTAGCCCTTTTCACACCAGTATTACACCCACAAGCAGTGGCAATACTTGGGGTCTATGCTGGGCAGCTTTACAAGGGTTGGCACTACCCTTGTTGATAAGAGTCCTTTTGCTTACCAGGTGGCCGGGGAGATGAGAAAGTCTACGCTTGCATGTGTGCCAGGAACACTGGCCAAAAGTGGTTTAGATGGCATTTTATTAATGCAGTGCAGCCAGCTCCTCTGAACCAACATAAAACATACAGGGAAGATGAACAAGATGAAAGATCCTTCATCTTACCACAGGCAGCAAAATCCACTCAGTTTCTTCCTCAAGGCGCTTGATGGTCCAGAAAGGAGACGTGATGATTCACGTTGCACTGATTTGCTGTTGGAGACCTCAGAGCTTACGGTAGGTCCTAGTGATTCAATGCAGCATGCAGCAGTACTAAACAATTTCCCAGCAGCCTTGTGTAAGAGTTTGCTTGAAAACAGTGTCTGGAGTTTTGAAAACATCTGCTTTAGCTATATTTTACCTTGTGTCAGCTCACGAATCTTACTCGAATTGTGCTGGTATGTGTGTGGACTCTCCTTTGGTGAGCTCCCAGAGTACGGTCAGGAATCAAAGCAGATACAAGGATTTAGCCTATTTCCCAGACACAATCTTGCTCTCAAGAACCATTATTCAATTACAATAGATCCATGTTAGAGTAGTCTATGACCACCTAGAAAAACTGTTGACAGCCATCCCCATGCAGAGTGGAACAGGGATGCACTACGTGCTGCGCGCTACAGCTGTATCACTGCTAAAGTTCTCTTTTCTCATTTATTTTAAAATCAGCAGAAGAGGTAACTCCATTTTGCTGGTTAATTAGGCAAGGCAGTAAGTTGTGCTTGACAAACGGAGTAAGAAGTGGCTTTGGGCAACATACCACAATATCGCAAACTGTTTTCACCCCAGAGCACTTTCCTCCCTTCCTTCACTACCGCTACCACCTCTACAGACTGTTGCTAATGGCACAGATCCTCAACTGATGTGAATGAGCAAAGCTCTTACTGCCTGATGCAAAGTCACAGGAACTGTATCAATTTACAGCAACTGTGAATAACTATCATGGATATTTTCACGTCACCTTCCTATTAGTTGGTTGCATTTTTAGGAACTTGCGATCCCTCACTGCCAACAGACATCTGCTTAGGGCACAGATCACACTCTTCGCACAGGACTTTTACTCAAAAACGTTTGCTCTGAAATCCTTACGTGCCCAAGGGTATTTAACGAGGACCGGGATTAGCACCTCTGCAAGAATGGCAGACTTAGGAGACCCTCATCGAAAAGGCGGATAGGAGCCAGAAAACAAACTCTTGCCAGCTACGCTACCTGCCAAGCCGCTTGAGGACAGATGGCCGGACTAGCCACGAGTGCTGTCCTCCAACATGTGCTACTGCTCCACAGCAAGGTGGTACGCAAGGCCAGCTTGGGCTGTGCGGTCGGTGGTTTGGCCTATTTTTTGTCATGGCTATAAAAAGGCAGAGTTGAAAAATGAGTGTGTGGCTTTTTTTTTTTTTTTCTCCCCAAAACCGTCACAGATTCTTCTCTGGGAAGAAGCAGCTATGGGCAGGAAACATCTGCACCAAGCCAGAAATGCATCCACCAGCCCACGGGTGGGGAACACTGCTGTCCATCCACCAGCGCAGGGGCAGCTGACATCTCAGGGCACAGTTACAAATCACACCTCAGCCTGACAAAAGCAGAGGCATGTCAGAAACAGTGGCATGGCCAAAGGCTTCGATTTTTAATGCAGTTGTGAGACCAGTTGGGTTTCCAGAGATGTGAATATTATCCTTAGTCCATTCTTTATGCTCACTGCCTGTTGAACAGTCCAATGCACATCAGTGCAAACACATATTCCCTAATCTTTCTGGTTTTCTTAATGCAGCTTGTTTTTCTCCTTAACATCAAACTACACCCCTTAAAGGCACTCTAAATAATTAATCTCCTTTGTTCTTACTCAGTGAAACAAAGAAACCTCACCATCTCCTCTTCCTTACCTGGCTAGGTGCCCTACCTCTTCCAACATCCTCCAGCGGACTGCCCGGTCTACAAATGATGAAGATGGTGCAGGATATACCATGAAACAGGAGAAGTCTGGAATGTTTGTGTGGAAAATGGACAACGCTGCCTCACCTCTGCTGCTGCCAAGATGCAACTTTGCCCCTCTTAGTCTCTGTGTATAAATACCTTTTACCTTTCCCACAGAAGAGCACTGAATAAAAACTACCTGGTAAGAACAGTGTTGGTGCTGTTTCTTTTCATTTCTTTGTTCAAATTCCTTTAATTTGCTGTATTTTTCTGCTTTTGAAGAATGGAGAAACTTTACTAAGAACACTAAAGAGCAGTAAGAAAGCATTCTTGTTGCAATTTTGCAAGAGAAACAGATAATACAATGACTGCCATCCCGGTGTCCAGTACAATGCCACTTACTGCCAGCCCATACAACAACAAATGTAAGATTCACACTAAAAGTCATAAAATTCTGTGCTCCTAGAGTCACATGGCAAGATGGGAATTTCATTTTTATGAAACGTATGCACCTCCCTCATTTCCATGAAAATGCACAACAGTCCCATAAGAAAAAAACAATTACGAGAGAACTCATCAAGTAAATTTGTTATGCTGCAAGTTATGAATTTTCACCCAGCCTCATTTCTCATGTGCTTAACCCCTTTCACTAAACAACCACCACTCACCAAGACCGCTGCCAGGTATCGGGGTGGACATAAGAAATACCGAATAATATGCTGTAACTCTTCTTACACATGTGACAGGAGTAGAAAATTACAATGGCCTCTTCTGTGTTACAAAACATGAACCTAATAATGAGCGCGCTATGATCTACTGGTGACAAATTAAATTAATACAAAGCTTTACAAGATTTCAGCTTTATTAACATTACTTCACTTCTCAGACCCTTAAAGGAGGCGTATTTGATGAACACAAGCTGGGTGGACAGAATGGTTCTGGTTATGAAAGCCTGGTGTGATAGGGAAGAGAAAAATTACAGGTCAAAGCCAATAACTCTATAGCTTGGGAAAAGCAGAAAACACGAGGCCAAGGTGCCCAGTACTTTTTAACAGCTTAGATGTTATGAGTGAGAAAGCATCAGTGATGGACATCACTAGAGAAGTTCCCAACTGCCAGTGGACAGGGTTGGAACAGCTGAAAAGAAACTAAGATACAAGCATCCTAATGTTGATGAAAGCAGAAGTGCACCTACATGAGGGTATGGGAACCCAGTGAAATGCTGGAATGACACATACTTACTGCCTTATCAAAACTACTGTTAATTGTCCTATTAAACGCTAAAACTTTGCAGTAGGCACTCCTGAGGATCTAGTAGTAGCTTCACTTCCAGAAAAAAATACAAGGAGCAAATACCCACGTGCACCCGGAGTAGATGTGAATTTTGGCCTCCAAACTGTGGCCACCAGATGTTGATAAAATAACATGATTTTTAACTCAGCACACACCTTATTTATCAAGATACAACTTTCAGAAACAAGCACTGGAACAGTTCCACTAAGTACACACACTATATATTGTTCCCACAGTCAGTTAATTATATAGCTTAGAGGAAAAACCTCGTTAATGTTATCCAGTTTACAGAAAGTATCTACATTTATCAGTGGAACAATATCTTGTAAAAAACTCTTGCCTGATTAGACATGTCTTCCCTTTTACAGATGAAATAAAGCTCTGAATTTCAAATTTTGACCACTATCAACCGATCAAAAATGAACATTTGTAAGAATGAAGACAGAAGAATCAGAAATTAGCAAGACAGCATCATAAAAGATGGGTTATGCAAGGGTTTTACTTTTTATTTACAGCAAATATATTACAGTAAAAAAGCTTAACATGGCTCATATCATGGTTGTGTAAGGATGATACATATGCTTACATCAAACAGGTTTAATTTCCTTGGCACTAACTGAACCAAATGCAAGGATTTAACACAAAAATAAGAAACAGAACATTTATTAGGCAAACTACAATAACTGTACACATCTGCGACTGGAGTTTCAATGCAATCCAAAGAATACAAACAAGCCATCAGGATGGCAAGAACTTTTTCAATGGACACGTTTAACCCTCAAGACAAGGCTGTCTGGCACCATTTAAAAGTTGCTGTACTGAACACAGTAATCTTAAAGAAATGTCATAGATGATTAAGACACTGAAAATGCACTCACCACAGTGAAGAATCCCATTATTTTCATTATTTCATTTTTTACTCCCACAATACAAGAGTGTTAAAAGGCTGCATGGCAGACAAGCTGGATGCAACAGCTGGAGGGTTTTGCCTGTCAAGCAAAGCGACTTGCAGCAAGAGACATGCTTTATGCAACAAACCCGATGATATACAGCTTGTGTGGGTTCAAATAAGAAGATCTAAGAACAACAAATGTTGAAGCCTTTTAAGCTCTCTTCATTATAATCAGAATCCTGAGAAAAGCAGGGTCCAAATTACTCCAAGTGAATTTAGGCTCACTTACATACAACAAAATTGTCCAGATACATCAACAGTAGTAAACAGAGTTAATGCAGTGTTAATCTTTTTACATTTTAATGACTAGCTATAAAAACAGAAACTAGCATGTTCTAATCTGTTTACATTTCCTGAGCTTAGTTAAATCAAGAAGGAATGAACATTATAAAAATCCCGATAAGTCACCAATAAATTAAAAATGTACATAACCACTATAGCGTAAGAAGTCTTACAGTGCTCAGAGTGAAGTCTGCCTATCCAATACCATGGCCTTTCCTTTAGGACTCCTGTACAGGAACCATGCCATTAACTTCACTGAGATCCTATAGAATTGTAGGTCTTTTTTTTTTCTGCTCTCCAAGTGCCCTTCTAGCAGACTATGCAATAGCCTTTCCTAATCAAATCACACGAGAGCATTCAAAAACTGCAATCCTCTACTTCCAGTGCAGGAAACAATGTTCTCAGAAATGCAATGTGCTACTGCAGTTCAAATTTACTAGCAGCAGTTATTTGGGCAGACTCTCAGCTCCCGCACATAACATCCCTACATTGGCAGCAGGTTTAGTATCCTTTGGGGGAACAAACCGATGAAAATCTACACAGAAGACTGGAGGAAAGACCCTTAGCAATAAAGAATTCATCTTGGTGGTTTCTTTAAGAGCCAACAACTTGCATTTGAGAAAAGCACTCGACCTACATGAGTCATACACGTGTTTATTTATGCATGTTTATTTCCTGCATAGAGAATAATGTGTACCTTGGAATAAAACCCAAGCTTTGAGAATATACTGAGAGTATGGGTATTTGTAATAATCCTATTGGCAGATTAATTCAAGCCCAAATGCTCAAACTCAACTGTCTCAAAGACTTGCAGAGCATGAACTTTGATAAAACAAAATACTTTTTAAAAAATTGTCCCCTTCTAGCATGATTTTTAATTTACGGTGTAGATAAAAGAGAGGTAGTAAGGTTTATCTCCTCAGTATCATTTTCTGTGCAGTATTTATAAAGTATCAGAAAAAAATCTATAGTTTTTTGGTGAAAATGCCAGCTTTTCCCCTAAGAGTTACATGGAACCTCTTCTTTCCACTGAAGTGCTGCAAACTAAGTAACTGGATTCTGGTTCAGAAGAGCTCTTCTTCCCATTAGCCTCACTGCGTCTTATTTGCTACCAAATTCTGCTTTTAAGAAGTCATTGCAGAAATACTCCTATACAGGGCTCAAAAATATCTAGCAGATACAACCTACCCAACAAACTACATTTACCAGCCAAATAATATTAAGTCTGCTCCTAAAACAAGCACTCGCTCTTGCTCTACTTATATGATCCCTCTTAGGCATGCTGCTGAGAGGGACAGAAGAAGTATGGAAGGCCATATGGCCCTTCCCCTCTTTGGTGATGACCACAGCTATGAGCATCACCGTCGCTCTGGCTGGCAGTAGCTAGCGAGCTTCCTAAGGCAGCTTCTTTTCCTGCCACGATCCACCCTCCGCAGCGGGAGGATGGACGGCGCTTTAGTGATGAGCACTGCTCAAAAAAGGGTAGGAAGGACGAGCGGACCAGGAGAGACAGCTTAACAGAAATCACGTTGGTAAGATCAACATCCATCTTTCCCTGGTGCAAGACGAGCCTGCAGCGCTACAGTTTTCATGATTGTCACCAGACAAGGGAGAGGAATGAAAAACATCTTGGGTCCTGCAGCTGCGGTCGTCAAGAGCGTGATCCAGAGCGCAGTGCATTTCCCACCGAGCCGAGAGCCTCGGACCCAGCAGTGCCAGGGAAAGGCAGGTCAGAGGCAACGGGGTGGGATCTGGCAATAGGGGCTCCATCCCTGACCCCTGCTCTCACAGCATTGCGAGAGCTGATGTATCTGGAAGAGAAGGAGCTGCCTGTTGACGTTTTGGGGCGCACAGGGCCGGAGCTCCAGCATTATTCACGTAGCAGCGACTGTTCAAGCGTGGGATTTGAGCCATGAAAGTCAGACTGCTGCACGGTGACCTTTTATTTACCCACAGAAAGTTAAATAAATTACATTAAATTAAATTCAGCCAAAGCAGATGCTAGCTTATTTATTAAAAAGCTCAGCTTTCTCTTTCCTTCAACTGCTTTTAGAGACAGGCAGCTCTTGGGAGCAGACCTTCACTCTAACTCAGTCAGACAAGAGCAGCTCCACAGAGATGGCCAGAGTGACTCTCCTGCAGCAATTCCAGCTGCAACAAGACCTGGCTGTCCCTAGGGACGCCCAGCAAAGGCATGTGAGCACAGCATTGTCGCTGGCTTTCTCTCTACCCTTCTTGCCTCATCCAGGTCTTCTCCCTCTTTCCACGTAGACCGCATCGGACTTGCAGTGGAAGATGATCCTTCGCTGCCAACGTTGCCTTCTATTGTCCTATCTTTTAAGAAATCTATGAATTTATTAATATAAAGAAGTATTTACTTCATTTCAGAGAAACCGTTTCTGCCCTGCAAATATATAACTTGTCATTAATTTTTGATAGGCTTGGGTAAGGAAGCTTGTGTACAGTAACAGGGTCATGTTTACAATACAGGTTGGAAATGTTTTCTTTCTTTCGGTTGTAGCATTATGAGACAACTAATGCTTCTGTACTCAAATAATCAACAGGCACACTTCTCGTTTTTACCTGTTCTCCTATCCGTCCTTCTATCTGCTCCCTTTCAACAGCATGCCTAAAAGCAGCTCACATAAATAAGAGATGTGTTGCTTTCAGCCACACATGCTTTATACACAGTCTATTTTGTCTCTTCTCTTTTGTTCTCTGGAAACATTACTCCCATTAATTTCACCCTCAAACTATGATCCACCAAAATAAAAAAAAAATTCAAGTACAAACCCAAACTTTATTGCTGGGTTATGGGTCAATGTAAACTGACCAGAGTCAATACCAACCTAAAATTCGCTTTACAAAAGTAAGGATTGTTCAATTACATTTGCTGACCATAGATAGCTTCTTTCACTATTCATACAGTTTGGAGACTGAAGATTTGCTGGGAACATGACACAGTCTATGTCCTTTGGAAGTAAATGGAACTAATAGCCATCGTCATCATCCATATCACAGCCATAATCTGAAACACACAAAGACAAAGGCATACAAAAATGCATATATTCCAGGTAGATGGAAGATACAACAAAAGTATCACTACTTTCAGGTTGTTTTCCTGCTGTGTAACTAGATGGTAAGTTTTGCCTTAAGCAAGCATTTTAAAAATCATGTATTTTCTTAGGGCTAAATAAAAAGTTCTTGCATGTACTTTCCTCAGTGAAATAAAATTATTTGTAAGCAAGCATGTGTAAATATCTCTTCTCACTTGTCACTGGACCCTCATTCAGGAATACTTGGCACCTGGATATGTGAAAGACTTGGTTTAATTTAGAGGTTAAGGTGATCAACCCTGATTGTCACAAGTAATTTGGAACACGGTGGCTGATAAGCAGCAGCATATATTTACAAGTAGGCACGGTTCTCACTAGACGTAGCCACCAAGAAAAAGGCTGGCTTTTTTATATTATTCATGGATTTATAGGCTGAAACTGCAAGAGTTCAGAGATAGCTCACAGTTCCTATCAACATCAAAGGAGTCGTGCAACAAATCCTGACCAACGCATCTGACTCGGATCTCCTGTATCTACTTAATCCTAGAGGAACAACTTAAAATTTTGCCCAGATTTTTTTATCCCGTCTTGTTTTCTAAAACAATGCCAAGTGCAAAGACTGTGTGATGTGTGTGTCAGAAGGTGAATCTGTGGGTTTCTAACACACCAATTTCTCTTCTTTGTGCTTCTGAATGTAGTGAAACAGGTATTTTCTGTTGCTTAGCTGAACCTATGGATAACTATTACATACGAGCATTCAGTAAAGTTGACCTTTATATTCCAAATCCAATACAGTGCAACATTTCATCCAAAGAGTCAAGCAAATGCTCAGAAGCAGAATTAAGCGTAATCTATAATAATTTGTGTAGAATGGGTGAAGTTCACCATCTGTAATTCCTGCAGTCGTTCCAGACAGACAGGTCTAAAATCCATGAAGAAAGCAGTTAGAAAGGAGTTATTTGTTCTGCTGAGCGGCTCTGCACACCTGCGTTTGAATTCTGGGAATACTCCTTTCCTTTTTATTTTTTTTTTAAACTCTGATTTTTCAGCTGTCGTCCAGACCAGACAGGGAGTAGTGGAATGTTCTCAGAATGGTTTAAAAATAGTAACATTTACAAAGAAAAAAAGCTCAGTGACCTTTATTCTATTTTTGTGGGGGGTTTATTAATAAACATAGACCCACCCTCCCCCACATGGGTGCTTTTTCTTGGGAACATTATTCTAATAATAAATGCAGGCAACAAACTGTTTTTCCTACTGTTCAGCAATTATTTTCCAGTGGAGAAATAATTTAAAAGCAACAGACACTTTTGTGAAATGTATACATACTGTCCATGAAAGCTAAATTAATAGTACTGGAAAGATTTTTGCAGTAAATATCATTTCAGTAGGAAACTTATTCCCATCTTGCTTTTTCACAGCCCATAATTAGCAGCTCTCATTTTAGAAATATTTTTGTATATTTTCAAAGCTTAACTTCTAAGGGGAAGTTTTTAATAAAGGATAAATGTGGATGTGTCCAGTTAGGAAAAACCACAGCGGAGAGGATACTGCCTTTTCCTGCCAGCAAAGAAACCTAATTAAATGAGTGGCTTTGCTGGGTAACCCACAGAAATTAGTACACATCTGTGTACCATACAGCACGTCGCACGCTATCAAGGCAATTTCTGTACTTGGTGAAGATCTCTTTCCTCCTAACACTTTCCCCAGAAATGGAGTGTGACGATTCGTTTTGTTTTGAGCCGGACAGCCACGTCTCGAGGGCTCACGGACAACCTGGACATCACTGAGGAGGCAGGCAGGAGCAGGGCAGCTCGGCTCGGGAGGCAACGAGCCCCGAGCATTGCTGATGGAGGGTCACTGACCCACTAATCCCTCAGATCCACATTAAGAAACCTAATTCTGAAGAAGGCGTAACATCAGCTTGTTCTTGAGAAGCCCTCTTAGCCTAAAGCTCGAGATGCAGAGTTTTCTCAGGAGGAGTCCCTAAGAAGACCAGGTTTCAGACAAGGTTTCGGACTCCCGGCTTTCCCACAGGAATGGGCACTGCCGGGAAGGCGGCAGGAGCTCTGCATGGGATGAGCCGCCGGAGGACAGGGACAAGCAAGGCAACCCTGTCTGTCCTCAGCCCTGCAACAACGAACCCCACAGCACCAGCAGATGGCAATTTCGACAGCATCCCAGCTTACCGTTTCCTCCCATTAACTGCAAGGCGCTCATGCAGTGATCATCATCTTCTTCTATTTCTTCCTCTTCTACCTCTTCGTCAGGGTTATAAGCTACTGGGCCACTCTCCACTAGCACAGCTGCTGGTTTTTCTAAGTCAGGGGCTTCTGCTTGTGCATCTGGAAAGGTGACCTGCAAAAAAGAAGAGGGGAAAGTAGAGCAGCCCTTCCTTTCGTTCGGTATTTGTACACAACGTTGGCAGATTCCACACAGGGAAGCCCACATCTGGGGCTAGAGGCTTAGCTCCTCCAGGGCACATGAAAGTTGCTCAGTAAAATGTTGCCCGAATGAAAGTCAGGCACTAATATCCACAGTTTTCACATAATTCATAGCCAGGTAAGTGAAATATCCAGAGACAGTAACAGCAGAACAAGGATCCTCTTGCAAGCACAAGGTAAGGAGAAATTTGGGAGTGAAGGCTCCTCTGCAGAGCTCTGCAGGAAAACTTAACAACCTTTTCCTCATTGCGCTGGACTCACATCAGGCCTATGACACAATAACAATGTTATTGACACTTTAATGACAGCAAAAATGTATCCTTCAAATCAGAAAAAACCCAACATTTATTAGTTTTGACAGCTCTGGTTGGATTTATTTAGAGGGACAAATGAGCTGTGGAACAAATAGCACTCTTTAGACAGCACTTAATGTGATGGCAGAGCACTAGGCTGATAATACACGCCAGCACCTGTAACATTACTTATGACATTTATCAGAATAATGCTCTCCAAACACTAACTTGGGAATTGATCACTGACAGGACCCACTCCCAGTTGCTCCAAGGTTAGGCAGGACACAGCAGGGAGGGAGAGAAAGGGCAACAGCACAAGGAGACAGAGACGAATTTGGAGAAGGTAATATTGTCTCCGGTTCATTAATGACAGATCTGGGAAAGGGGCAGGAACCAGCAACGTGGTCTGCCCCAGCACAGCCCAGGCTCCGGTCTCTCTGGAGCTCCCACTTCCATGGTGTGCTCAGTCCAGGGCTCTACCTCCCTCTCTCATCCACGGAAGAATCATCCCAGGAGCTTTATCTCCACCAGCTTTGTAACAGGGCACTTTTCACCTCTGTTCTGTACTTGGACTGTTTGGGGTTTGTACACTACAGCCTATGGCCCAGAAAGACATCCCATTAGTGGCAACCTGAAGAACATTAAAGATCAACCATTAATGCCGCTTTACCATCTAAGCAATTTTGAGAAGGCAATACTTAACAGTGCCTGTCACTAGTCAGCAGTTATCAGCACTGAGCGTCGTCTCCCCTTTTGGGAAAGACAGAAAAGACTGGGACCGCTTCTTTGGGAAGGACAGCAGTGAGGTGCTCCTAACAATGAGTGGTCCAAAGGAGACCAGGAAAACCCAACTCCTCTGGTCCCTACCACAAGTCCTACAGTACTCTAGGTTTTAAATTACAGTATACAACCACGTACTGCTGCATCTTCTCTAATTCTATTGGCAGTAAGTTCTGATTCAGCGTTATTAATTTATTTTTATTTATTTATTTATAAATGTATTTACTTGGGATGCAGTAACTCCCAGAATCCCTGTAACTCCAGGCACTTTAGAGATGCACCATAAGAGAAAATCCCTGTACCAGAAAGTTGATAGTCTAATTATTCAAACATCAAAGCTGTTCCTGAACTTGTCATATACCATGACAGTCAACCCAAAGAATCTGCCTGAGTTTTTCAAAGTCATCTAAGGGTTTGCTCCAATAGCTCATTAATAGGGCAAGACACCCATTAATTTTAATAGAAAATCAAGTATTTAGATATTCGGATCACTCAAAGACAGGTTTTCATGATTTTTTAATGCTCAAATTAATCACATTATTTAGAGGAACTTCCCTCCAGTTTATTTTATATTTCCTACCACTGCTTTTGCCTCTAGAGTGATCAAACTGAGTCCATCTAGGTTTTCAGTATAAGCAGAAAAAGACACAACAGTTTGAGACAAATCAGCATCATAATATATATCAATTTATATGCTTAAAAGTATCCATCTGCTCTGAAAAAGTGGGTGAATATAAAGGAGCTACAATTGAGTCATTATTTTTTAAAATTGCACCATGCTAATTAAAATGTGACCTTCTTCTAATTATCATGTCCACTTCCAGACTGCTATACTTCTAAAAATGTGCAGAGTTTTCTAATGAGCATAGCAAAAGAAGTGAAAATGTACTTCCCCAGGCAGGATATCAAACCGTTTCTGAAAATCAATGGGTTTTAGTCATTTTAAAAATAAGGCAGTCAAACAACACCTTTAAACAGAACTTCCTGAATTCACTTCCAGACATTCCGGACTTGACTTTATGTACGGATGGGCAACTGTCAAAGCATGTTAAACTACCCAAGGTAACTGGTTCACTTTCTAAAGAGTGTCAGTGTCACACGTTCACGGGAAAAAGAAGGAGGACAAATACTGTTGGTGTATTAGAACAGACTTTTTAGATATGCAGTAGACAGTTATTTTACCATACACAAAATGCATATGTCTACTCTGTACAGTGTGAAAATAATAGCGAAATAAAGCAATTCTCTCTGTGACTTGATAATAATCACAACCCCTTCGGCAGAAAATGCAGGTGCACAAAGCCACCCAAGGAGGGTTTCTGGTGTTGGCCAGTTACTAGCACTAACTTTTCTATGGCACTATTATATTTTCAAACTAAACAAACAAACGAACCAAAGAGTAATCCATGCTATATAGGGTAAGCTGTCACTTTGTGTTTCCTCGCTGGTCTCCTGCAGAAGCCCAGCCCTTCCCTTGGGTCAGTGCTGGCTGCACAGAAGCAGCATTTTGCATCATCCCCCTTTTTCACGGGGATGGTCCGAGTGCTGGGAAACAGGCACGAGTTCTGCCCTCTCCTACTTCTCCTACCCCCTTGTGTGATATGTACCTTTTCGGATGCTTGCAGGGAGTTTTCTCTTTCTGCTGTCTAACCAGGCGTTATGAGGCTGTGCTAATGTTACTGATGGATAAGTAAGGGCAAATCTTGGTTGGAAAACAGGCAACTTTAGCTTTGCAGTGTTTGCAGTAACCAGCTCCCGGTCTGATCAGAGAGACAAGACTCTCATTTGTTTTGCCCACTATCTACCACATAACCAGAGCTGGGCTGAGAAAGGCTTGTGGGAATTTCCAAACTCAAACTGTTGCCCTAGGAGAAGTGCTGGACTTTACATACCTCTTCAGTGGCAGCCTTTTTAGCAAGCTGTGTTGAAATCAAGGGTCTTAATCTGCAAAGAAGGAAAGAAGAAATGGTGAACATCAGAAAAGTTACACCACACACAAGAGTTTGACACAGAGTATTCACTCCCCAAACAGTAAAAGCACTTTGCTAGTGTTATGTTGTGTAATTACTTTTTTAAAGATACAAGATAAAGAGTGGAGAGCCACCGACTCCACAATAATTAATACACACATTCCCTTGTAAGCGTCTGCCCCAATTCAGGATAATAAAAAAAAGATGCCAGTCAACAAGCACAGTAGCAAAACCTCATCTCAAACGGCAGCCCCAGCCCATCCCAAAGGTCTGTGAAATAGAGGAGTTTGTCACGTATTACAGAAGTCAAAACACAGCTGATTTTTTGGAAGAATGCAGACATGACAAAACCGAGCCACACTGAATTACTAAGCACCAATCTGCAACTGCTTCCCTGTATTTGATGATATATACAGGATACCAGTAATATTAGACACACAGGATATCATAATCATCACAGGCGAAATTCTAACCTCCAGCTACAGAAATCATCATCAAAACCAAGGGGACCCTGCATACCTTGAATGAGAAATGACAGAAACTGAACATAAACATTTTTAAAAATTCTGCATCAGATAAGAAAAAGACCTGCATATTTGGGGAAAAAAGATGGATCAGTATTACTTTACAGCTAAGTGTTAAATATTGTTCTTTCTGAAAAACATTTCACAGCCTGTTGTCTACTTACTGCCATGAAGGCTGTTCTCAATCCATCATTTAGTGTTGCTTTCTGGTCTCTCCTCCTCATCTAGATGTATCTAGTCAGGAAGAGGATGACTTGTTTTCTACTGAAACACTGCTCAGACAGCTTCTCAAGTACGTCTTTTAACTAAGTCTAGGCAAACAACTTAATGAATACCAATTTATGTCTCCAGAGATATAGTCTTTTATGATAAGCAGTATCTTTCCTCTCATTTTTCTATTAGCCATTCCTCCCTGTTAACACACAGATACAGGTTGTTTTCCTACTTATTTATTTATTTCAAATAATCAGCAGGAGGAAACAAAACCCCAGAGAATGAGCAGCAGAGATTCAGATCATTATCTCTGATGGAGAAGACAATATTAAAACACAAGATATTGGCTGAGCTCCAAAAAGGTTCAGAAACTGGTCATCTCTGAAATGCTTTGCAAGAACCAAAAGGCATATCAGCAACTGAAGTAGTCCAAGGTGCCTCCTTACAGAAGATCTAAACAAAAAGAAGCCATGGGAATGCTTTAGGAGCAGTACCACTGAAGGATCCAGAACACATTATTCTGCTGCAGATACTTCTTGTCATATGTCATAACTTTTCAAAAATTTCAAGAAAGAGATACTCTTGACCCACATAAACTATCTATTACTTACAAATCCTGGTGGCCTTCTGGGCTTAGAGAGAATGTATTTGAAGGCATGGACACACTCCTCTCTATGTGCCTGGCCTTCTCTTTCCTTTATCTAACCTGAATTGTAGAGTTTTCACAGAATCATAGAAACATGGAATGGTTTGGGTTGGAAGGGACCTTTAAAGGTCATCTAGTCCAACCTCCCCTGCAATGAGCAGGGACATCTTCAACTAGATCAGGTTGCCCAAAGCCCCAACCAGCCTGACCTTGAATGTTTTCAGGGATGGGGTATCTACCATCTCTCTGGGCAACCTGTGCCAGTGTTTCACCACCCTCGTTGTGAAAAATTTCTTATTTCCTAAAATTTGAGACTTACCTACCTACTGTCAATCACTGTTTTCCAAAACACCCTGTTTAGGTGCTTACAAAAACATGAATGCAGCAATGTCAAAAGGTTATGTAGCCGAAGAATGCTAATTACCAAACAGGTTGTATTTCATTGACTTGACTGAAAAAAACCCAACAGGGGTAAGAAATGAAGGACTTTTATTTTAAACCTGTAGTAGTGATTATTGCAATTAACATTGTACCAAAGATAGCACCTATTTCCTACTGCTACCAAAAGACATCAGACCTCCCCGGAGCACCCTGAAATCTTTCCTGCCCCCAATTAAAATCAAGCTGTTGAGTAAGACTCACAAGGTAATCAGAAACTGCTGACATTTCTTTTAGAGAAAATTATACATGTGCTCACACAGTGAAGAAAACAATCACAGCTATAGGAAGCAAAGAGTAAACATTCCAGTTTCATTTTAATTAAAATGGTCCCCTAAAGAAAATAAAAATTCATGCTTATGAAAAGCCTATTTGCAAACTTTAGTGCTAAATCCAAGAGCCCTTCTACACCATTTTTCAGCAGCGAGTGATTCTCATACACAAGCTGAAATTAAAGCTTTATTTCTGCTCCATGATAATTGCTCACAAAGTGTACATCTTCACTTCATTACTAGAAATATAGCGCTGCCATTCAATTTGAGCAATACAGTTTCTCTCTCAGCATAACATCTAATGTATCCAAAAGCAGCGGGTTGGATTCTGCTCCCGCTCTGGCTGTTGGTTACCTGCTGCAGTGCAGATCTGAAGGGGTCACTCACCCTGTGGGCTGAAGAGCCCAGCTCGCTGCACTTCGGTACTATGTGCTACCTACAAACACTAGCAATGAAAACTGAAAAAAAAAGGTAAAACCATCGCAAAGAGAGACAAAGACTTATTTCCCCCCTGAAATAATGTCCTTGATTAAAATTATATAAAAGTTATAAATATCTAAAAGGAGAAGTTAATTTCTCTCCCTTGGCTCTCCTTATGGCTATGGAGAACCTTACTATTACTGTACAAAACCATTTAGGAAGGTTTTATAGTGGGGTTTTGGTTTGTTTCTTAAATGCCCAGATGCCCTGACCTCCTTAAACCAGAGCAGCTGCTGCCACACCAGCCATATGGAGCAATAAATTACTGGCTGCCATGGCTACAGATACCGGGCTCCTTCTGCTGTCTGGCTGCACCACAGAGGGGAGAAAAAAGTGTCTTCATGAAAAAGTATGACTGCTTTTGAGGCTGGGATAGGCCTGAGTATTAATGATCAAAAAAGCACCTTGAAAAAACAAGTAACAAGTATCTTACCCAACTTTCAATGTGCATGACTCAACCTCATCTGTAAAAGGCTGCGAAGGCACACACATGCACATATTCACTATATGGGAAAAATCCTGTCCATCACAGTCCAGTTTGAATTCAGGGTTGCCAAGTTCCATAAATATCAATAATATCCTATATTAAGATATGATCCATATATGCTAAAGCACCAACAGTCTCTGTTGAAAATGTAATGTTGCAACTGGTCTTCCCAAATGTTTCAGTAGTTGTTCACTATGATGACTTCTAGTTTGGGGCACTTTCTTTATGAACTTTGCAAATTAATACGGTACCTTGTGGGAGGGAGTAACAAAACAAGCAACTTTCTGAACAGCAATGTGGTCTGTAAAAAGGGGGAAAAAAAGATTTCACACAGCCCCGAGTGTTATATCCACATTTCAAACTACTTCAAAAATTATGCAGATCTACAAACGCTCATGTCAGCCAACACACGTAACACTGGAAGCAGATAATCTTGACATGTTTGCAACAAAAACTAATGGCATGGTACATGGCATCAGAGGCTGCTCCCTGCTGAATCTGCTCCGCTCTCAGTTGAGAAGTGCATGATAACATCTAGGCTTGTCCTCCAGCTTAACAATTTAAAAGAAGATTCAATATAATAGCTCCTGACAGTGCTGGAGATCACACAGACTGAACTTTCAAAGTGAGCAAATTCTCTGAAAAACAAGCTGGCTGTGACAAACAACTGTTTTTATTTTGCTTATTATTTAATAACAAAAGATTACACAGCACAGTACATAAAATAGAAAAGAGCACTGCGAAGTAATAAAACCACCTCACTTGCATCAGGCTGTTCGCCCACTAAAAAGGTTTACGATACCATAACAATCTCCTCAGTGCAATCCTGCAAGTAATTTGGAAACTCACCCAAAGCTCTGTTTCTTACTGAATTTTAATTTAATCCATCCAAGTAGGGAACATCTTATTGCTGCTTACCACCCATACTAATTTTATATGCGGATGATCCCAGAATACGCGATGGAAAGCAGAGATACAACAGAGCCCACAGCCACAAGCCTGCAGTGTAATTATGCAGGTCAGCTAAGACAAATGCCCATAAAAGCTATATATCCATACCACAGGTCCTTCATACGTATGCCACTTCAGTGACAGAAAAAGCTATTGAGAAACGATTTGGCGAGAGACCGGTCAGGTTCTCCACGCTGGCTGAGATCCTCCTCCCACCTGAGGCCAGATGGTTTTGCCTCAGGAGCTCAGTTTACCAGACATCTGTGTGAGAAGGAAATTAATATAAATGTTTACCCCAGCTAAGAGTGCCCTTTAATTAAGTACCGTCAATGTTATCCTTACCGGAAAGCTGGGAATTACCTCTCTGCAAGGATTTAATGCTCTTGTTGAAAACACAACAGCGTCAGGAGATACCAACCCCCTGTTCTGCCATCAGGTCAGGACAAAGGCGTGATCCTCCCAGACTCAGACCACTGCTCTTTTCCACAGGGCGAAACAGAGACTGCAGTCATGACCGTGACCCCGGAGCACTTTAGGGTTTGCACATCCAGCTGCAGATCCCACCGTCTTCTACATCTGCTTCTGGCCGAGAGCCGCGTGCTCACAAGAGCCGTTCCCTCCCCTAGAAGGGAAACTGAGGCACATGGCCAAGGCCACGGCTGGTTGTGACACCAATGAACGGCCGCATGACGCCGTGAGGACAGGGGCTGGGGTGTAAGGGTGCACTGTGGCACACCAGAAGCAGCCCAGATACAACCATAGACATGCTGCAGAAAGACGAAGCATCTCTGATGCTCATACCTTGAAACTCACGTGCCTCAATGTGAGGCAGGCAAGTATTTTTGGCTTTCTGAAGGCCAGGCTGACCAGCCCTTCGCCCAGCCCAGCTCACCACCAGTGTGAAAGCCCCAAGGAGTTTCCCTGAATCACCGTCCCCAGTGACAGGGCTGCAGGGACCCCAACCAACGACCACAAGACACCAAGCGAAAGGCGCGTCCGCATGGCGATGAGCTCAGCTCACGCCTAGCGAGGTCCCTTGGAATTGGCTACCCCCAGCGCTGCCAGCTGTGCAAATGTGACTGACGGAGCAGGCGGCAGGTCTGAACCCTCCTAGACACCGTCAGACACATGGGCAGCAAGGCTTGGATGCATCGAGCGTGAACTCCACCAGCTACACCAACACAGCCAGCTCCTGTTTTCCTCCTGTTTCTGAGCAAGCAACGCTACAGAAAGAGCCATTTCAAGCAGAAAAAAAAAAGCAAAGCTGAAGTGACAACAAAAACTAGAGTGAAATGAGAAATTGTTCCCACTTCTGATTCCCACTCAGCCCTCTTTCATGCTGGATCAGAGGAGCTTCGCTTTCATCAGCACAGCATCAGACAACGCAGCGCTGAGAACATCTTCAGTGCTAATGAGATTGGCCTCTTCTAGCAAATGCCCAGGCTTAAGTATCTAGGGACCAAAGCTCGCAGGAGTAAACTGGCAAAAAATAAGAACCTCTGTCATTCACTAAAGGATACATTTATCAGCCAGAACTAAGCACCTATGTCAGTCATCGATGTGCTTTTGAAAAGCGGGAACTTTGCTAATGGATAGTGAACTAAACACCTATTTCAGGCTTTTCTGAGAGAGGCAGAGGCCACGATATCTGTCTTCAATAACCCAGCTCAGAGCGGACAATATTTTTCTGCATAGCTGCAGCGCTCATTCCTCAGTTAGAAGCTGTAAAATAGCAACTTGCTGTTCTTTCCACTGACTAAACCAAAAGATTTTCAACAAAAATGAAAAGAATGAAATCTAAGGCCACCTTATTGGGACCAAATGAAATTATGCTACTGCAGCAGATCCAAAACAATCTCTGCACATATCTGCTTCTAAAGGAAATTGCTGCAGACCATGGGAAATTACAATTGCTCCAGGACAAGAAAGGCTGACTGATCTAATATTTCTGGTTGACACACCTTCTTCCTGGGTTTGTCAATAAAGATACTGATGAGCTCATCTCTCCACAGGTCAGGAAGATATTAGTTGAAAATATGTTATTCTTTTCACCATGGAAATTTTTCCACATGAAATGATGGCAGCAAGGCAAATCTGCACCTTGCTGGGAAAAGCTACTTAAAATAAGGAAGCTATGAAGCATTCTAATGAAGGTAAATGAGTAATCATGATGGTCTCAGTTAAGCAAGTCTAATGACAGTGTCATTTTTAAAACATGGGCGTGAGACAACTCATGTGGTGACAATCCAAATAGGTCTAACTACCTTGTAGCACGGGCTTTCAAATGGTAACAGTGCTGAATGCATCTGTTACGGCAGAAAGCACCATTATTAGCAGATAAGGCAAATATAAATAATTTTAAAATCATGCTTGGAACTATAGTAACAGAAGTGAGATTTTAAAAGTTAAATGAACACATTATCATCTGAACAGAAAGATTACTCTATTGAAAAGGTCTCAGCAGTAGCACTGCCATTGCTGTTGCTGGTGCAAATATATTTTTCTAGACTCGAGCAAGGAGAATTACAGATATTTGCTTTTGGACAGGTGTTTTGATCAATCTCAACCTCATAAAAACAGCTAATGAGGCAAAAGATGAAAAGAAAAACATCTTAGTAACCTGCAGTCTCTGAGAACAATCCACTGAGATTGTTATACCCAAAGGTGATGCCAGATTTATCGTTAGATCTTCCCCGTTGACATTACAAGGACAAAAATCATGCTAGGCAAAACACTAACTCACCTCTTCCACCACCTCTGACAGCATACACCACTGTGCAAATTAAGTTTCTCTCATTCGATTATGCAGGCAAAACTAATATTTCAAAATTCAAGTAACTATAGATTCATACAAGTAATCCATCAAGGAATAAAGATGGATGACAGATTTTTTTTTCCTTGTGTCTGGTCTATTATACATTAAAGAGCAATTTCACTGCCAGCCATCTGGAAATCAATGTATTCCAAGCTTTATTTTATGATTACCAACATTCCCCTTCGTAACTCATTTCTAATTATAAGCAATAAATCATTCCTTCTTGCTTGTAATTTATAACAGCCAATTAAGGCAAACCTCTTATTTAAATAGCAAATCTAGCTTTAAAACATCACATATTTTGAGGTATGCACAGAACATCTAATCAAGCAGCCGAATGGTAGAACGATGATTTAACGTGACTTTTGCAGCCAGTGAGGAGACACACGTGGAAGAACCTGCTCTCCCCTGTGCCCCGTGTACACCAGGACTTTTCAAAACTGAAAGCACAGGTCTCATCTGTCTGATTTAATGCAGAAGAGATTGACACGTAGCGATATGTGAGCCAGGACACAACTCAGAGAAGTCTGGTGTCAAGGCTTCCCTTCACCATATCAGGAAATGAATAAAGAGGCTGTAACAGAAGAAGCAGCTGTAGGTTGGTCTCCTAAGAAGTTCTGGATGTTTTCTAATTTCATTTTAGGAACCAACGGTGAGAGAACGCGGCTCTAAATTTAATACTTGAAAAACCGACTCAAGCAGCTTTTCCCATGCCTGGATTTGCGTTTGAGAAACGGACTGGCCTCCTCCTCCCCAGGCGAAGGACATCACCACGCACCACCCAAGCACTCGCCATCCTGGCTACTCTCGAGGTTTTGGAGGTGTTAGCACATAGCACGGCACTTGGCACTCGCATGGCACTCACTCGGATCACTCCTCCCCATCCCTCACGGCCAGGAGAGGATCAGGCAGAACAAAGCAGCGAAACAATCTGCAAAGAAAAGGTGTCACCAAATAAATCCAGATTATTCCTTCGGGGAGAAGTCTTTAACGGTGGTTTCCTACGGCAACTTTTACCAACAGAACAATATCAAAAACATGGAGTGGAGGATGTCAGATGAGACCAAACAGGGTGGGTCCAAAAGCACTGGCAAGGACATGGAGAAGTTTTTACTTATATTTGTTCTTCAGTGTAGGTCTGAATAACAGGCGTGCGAGCGCAAACACAAGAGAGAGGCTTCTTATAAATAGCTCTGCTGGGATTTGTCCGTTAGAAAAAAACCCTCACTCTTGTCAGAAAAGTATTTGATACAATTTTGGATACAGAATTTATTACATGAGAAACTGATCTCAGGAACGTGGAAGTGGTTCCCACTGAGATTTTATTCGGTCATCACACAGCTCAAGTCTGTTCCAGCTTCACATCGTGTCATCTGGTAAGCGTTTACAGTAGGAATCAAGGGAACTGGATTTGGAAAAAATCCATCACAACTGACCTAAATCTGATCTGACCTGAATAATCAAACTAAATACCAAATTTAAAAATGGCTAGACAGAAGCGAGGAGCGGGAATTCATCAGCTGCAGGAGTTATCTCACGAGTCTCCTCTCCTCAGCTGTACATGAGGGTTATGCACCCCACTTTTTTCTTCCCAAAGAGCAGTGGTGATGGAGGCTATGCGAGTATACCCTTGTACTAAAGGCGTCAAAACCCAAATGCATGAGTGCTGCAGGCTCCACTGCATTCCCTTTCCTTTTCAGACACCATTCGTTCCTGAGAGAGCAGCACTTGGAAGCGGGGAACGGAAGATAGCAAGTAAATAAGAAAATCCAAAGAGAACACCTTGGAAGGGCAGCAGCGACCACGTCAGTACCATCCAGCCTTGCCTTTGCCATACAGTTACCCAGAGTCATCCCAGAGAAAGGCCTTGGCCGGCACGGCGCTGCAACAACCACCCGGGTGCGGGTAATGCCGTGTTAGACCCACAGCCACACCAGTCCACCTTACAACCGTGTGTCATATTCGCAACCTGTCTCATCACCGAGCCTTGCCCGTATTGTTGCTTCAGGGTCTAAGGGGGTTATGCTGCCAGCATCGCTTTATTCCTAAGAGACAGAGCTGAAGATGTACAGGTGCAGGACCACCTAAGCAAACACATAGCAAGTCTCCATAGATGGATCATTATTTATGTAGACCTTGTAGTGATGCGTTCAACAAAAAGTTTCACCACTTTCGAGACTCCTTATCTTCTTTTTATGAGAGATCTAAGTATTATTTATGAGTCTTCTCAAAAGACAAAGCTCAAAGACGTCTTAACATCTGGTTTACTCTCTCAGCAGTGAGAACGAAACACTCAGAAGAAAACGCAAAAATTGCTCGCTTGATGTTGGTGAAACTTGAGCAATATTTCTGGCAAAACCTTTGGATGAAGATGCAACAAAAAAGCCTGTACAAAACTGTAAAGGGAGGGAGAAACAGATACCAAAGCCTATAAATTTCATTTTGAAAATGAGGCATCATTCTTACTATGCCCGTGGATGTATATCTTCCCCATACAAAGTTTTAAAAGCTTTATATAAACTATACTTCTAAGCAAGCTTGTAATTAGCTAGGGGCAGGCTTGGCTCTAATTATAACTTGTAGAGACACACATTATGGAAATATTTCGCTAATAACCATAGCAATGCTCTGTTGATGGCTGAAGTCAGGCTGGCATGTGATTGCTGTCTAACCACCTGAGTACTGTCTTGTGTAAACTGGGCTCCCTAATGAAGCCTGTAGGACCGGTCTGTCGGGTCTTCCTCCCAGCTCTGCCTTACAGGGTAAGCCAGGCTTCACTGCCGCGGATGCTGTGATGCCCTGTGTGCCTGCATCTGGCTTCCCTGCTCCTTACAAGTACGCCGGTCTCATCTGTTGTGGTTTAACCTTGACTTAGTCTGAACATTACTTAGCAACAACTGAAAACATCAGTGTTATCAACATTCTTCGCATACTGAACCCAAAACATAGCACTATACCAGCTAGTAGGAAGACAACTAACGCTGTCCCAGCCAAAACCAGGACATCACCTCACCAGGAGATGCTGTACCAAAGGGGCCAGGGAACCTGACAGAGTGAGCTGAAATTGCACCATTTCAGCAACAGGCAAGAACAGACTGCATCCGATGCATGAAAAGGTCAAATGACAGCATACACTGTGAACATGTATACATTAACCTGTACAGTCTTTTTCAAATTAAAATTAAGTTGATCCCACATCCCATCCCAAAAACTCAACAGGATACTCTACTGGAATAATATCCCTCCAAGTCAAAGTTCCTGTAAAACGGCAAGTTCGTACAGCCCTCTCACAACTTTGGATGCAACCTCTACTGACAAAAGAAAGGTCCAGAAAATAAACTGCACCCTTTTATTCCAACCTTAGAAGCTGCCTGCATGGCAATCTCTACTTGGGTGTAAGTATGCATGGATAATAAAGTGCAAAAACAGTACAAATCACTGGGAAAATGGCTATTTACCATCAAATACGACACAAGTTTAAAAGATGCATTGCTACTCACTATGGGCGCTTGCTCACACATACTGTTATGTACCAATGAATCACTGAAGCGGGTCGCAGAAGCCCTTCATGTTATAAAAAGCCTATCTCCTTTGCAATGCATTTAGTACAGATAAATAGATGAGTGTAAAAATGCAGCCACATTTTCTTATGGAAAGAAAATTCCAAATGGAAATGTTAGGAAGGAAAACAAAATTAACTGCTGTTTTAAAATCTGTGTGCAATATGTGCAAGTCCTTTCAAGAAAGGAGGACACTACTTCTGATGTGGGGAGCAGACAGCACCATCTTCTCCGATGTCTTGTGTAAGTTCCACATTGCACATCTCTAATTAAGTTAGGGTTAGCTATTGTAGGGGATCCTACATGTAAAGCAGACTTATTTAATAGTGGTTTGCTTTAATACAGCCTAATACTAGTGTTAAGAGATACAAATTAACCAATAGAAACCTCATTCAAACTCACAGCCTCTTGTGCTGGTTTAACCGGATCAATTAGAAAATCTCTCCAGGTGAAGCCTGTGCTGCCTGCAGCCGGTGCATGGGGCCGGTGAATGGGGCAGCCCTGCTTGGGCCACCAGTCCCTCATTTGGCGCAGTCAAAACAAGCCAGGTCAGCCTGAAGAGACCTTTGCTAACTATTACCCTTTGAAATTTTCGAAATCAGTTAAAGGGCACTTGCAAAAGCAGGTCAGCCGGCAGATCTGAGGGACAGTAAGAAGCGGCTGCGTTCAGCCGGGAAGACATTTCTCTCACCTTGGCTTACAGCCCACTCAGATGGCTACCGACATCTCCTCTTACCAAGCCCTCACCTGGACCGGCATAAGGTTGACCCCTGTCTTAAACATTCAGATGGCCGAAACTGCTGTAACTGGGAATTAGTCACTCCTCATCAAAGCAAAACACAGCAAAACCCACATGACAAGATCTGTTTAAAAATCCTTACTCCACCTCATTTTTTTCTACCCATTCCTTCCAAGAAATTGTGGCCCGCGGTGCTTAGTTCTTCGGCCATCAAAAATCCAGCTTCTGAGAAAGGTCAGCGTAAAAGCAAGGCGAGCTATTCCTATTGCTGAACAACGGTGTTTCCTCCACTTTGCAATGGCTACAGAAGATGCATTAAAAAGAAAATTACTGCAGCTACAAGGCTCCATCTGAAAATTGCTCATGCACATCCTCAACTTTGTGTACATGGAAATACTGAACAGCTCTAAGGGTTGCGGTTGCCTTTCAGCACTGTGCTGCTCCCTTGGATATATACAGCTACAGACGAAATCAGGCCATCTGAGAAGGTGTCACATATATGCTGTGCAAGCTCTATTCCTATCACAATTATTAAGATATCCTATCACAACTATTAAGATATGAACTGTGAACAGTAAAAGGAGTTCAGCTGACCATGAAATGTGCAAATACTGCAATAAATAGATACTTATACACTGTCTTATTTATATACAATTCCTCCTTCCCATTATCAGTCACCTTTTGTCACTGCATTCTGTCAAGTTTTGCAGACAATTTTTGACATGCAACAGATTTTAGTACAACTCTAGTGAGAATGAGTAAAACATGAAACAAACACTACCTATCTCAAGCAAATCCCTACTTCTTTCTTTGTACCTAGGAGAGCTTGCACTCGAACCCCGTCATGAAATAACAATTGTATTTAACAGAGAAGACAGTAAATTCCCACTGTAGTTTAAATCCTTCTAAATACTAACCTATGTTTGAAGATCAATAAAAGCAATGTACTTTCAGGTTAATCTTCTGCTTTTTTTTTTTTTATTTTGAACTTTAACTCCTTGCATTAAAAATTCACAGACAATAAACCAATATTCCTACAAGACCTGAGCTACTTAAAGTTAAGTGCTAAGAAGTATTGTGAGACTTGGTATGTATGGACCCTCTCCAGGCTTTGTGTCGCACACATCCCTCTCCAAAGCAAAGGGGCTCCCTGCCGTACACAAAGAGAAGGCTGTTTGGGCTGAAGTCACAACTTCAAAGACCAGTAGCACAAAATTTGCCAACTCACTTGGCCATTCAAGCAAATGTCAACTGAAACAAAAGCACACCGAGGAAAGTTGTTACCGAATGTCATGCTGGGAAAATAATGCAAATTTGTATCAATGATCAACTTAGCTTTAACTAAATCTAACGAGCATGTTTGCTTATGCTCTGTTTCATCACCATGCTCATTTTGCTCTCTAAAGGCATTTCTGAAGCATCAGATAAAAAAAAACAACCCTTCTAATTTAAAAAAAGTGACACCCTCCCCCTATTTTTTAAGAAACATTAGTCTTGAGCGCTTTAAGTTTAGATTTCCTACATTCTGTACTTGGTCAAAATATGCAGCAAATGCCTAAGAAGTGCTTGGCCCCAGTGAGACAACAGTCTGCACAGACTCACTTGTAATAAATGTCTGCCTTTCAGCTGTTTAATCTCCATACACTGTATTTCCTTTATCAGCACTACAGCATCATTCCAGTTTGCCTTAGTTTTTTTTGTGTCTACAAAGTATCGTGGGAATATCAATATTTGGCAACCTAACACTTGGGTTTTTAGCAGGATACCACAGATCTCTGTGTTACTTTGCTCAGTTGGTTAGTAAAACGTTACAGCAAATAGATGTATAAAGTTTTGGTTTTTTTTAATGCAATGTAAGTGCCATATTGTAACGTAAACACTTTCACTGTGCGTATTTTTATGGAAAAAGCTTTTCACAGTAAACTGTTTTAAAGGAACTGAATCAAATTTAAACACATGCACGATAGACTTACATTTGGAAATTAATTTGGTAGCAATTTACGACCCTTTGACATGAACCTTCACAGTCTTCACAAGAATGTATTAGTTCGGAAGTGTTACGTTTTGCCTGGCCTCAGTGGGGAAATTACAGCTAAAGCTCCTTTAAGGTTTTTGTTACCTCTATGCTTCTGAGTATTAATACCTTATTTGAAAATCTTAAAAGACGAGCAAGAAAGCAGCATAAACCTCATAAACAAAATACAGGCTTCTGCCATGAATCCACTTTACACAAAGGTGCTAAAACAACTGCCAACAATGGCAAAAGTTGATCCACCCAATCAATACTGAACTTATTTATTGCCTCCACCTCTTCCCATTGAATTATGATGTCCATGCAAGTAATCCAAACATTCAAATTCCCCATCCATCTCACTGGACAAAAGTGAAAAAATACACTTCAGAAACGGCATACGAGGGATGTGGTGTTTTTACCAAATGGCAGCACCACGCAGAGAGCCCTGGAACAGATTGCTCTCATCTCTTGACAAAAGAAATAGGTTGAAGTCATTGAGCGAGTGCTGCCCCAGCGGTCGCACCCTGGGCTCCTGGCCCATCAGTCCTCCTGGTGGCACAACAAGTGTGTTTGGCAAAACCACGTCGGAACAGCCCTCCCTCATCTGCCATACACCGATCCCTGAGATACCTCCATGGCATCCATTAAGAGCTGACAGTATTTAATGCACATTAGCTCAGACACGAAATTACGCCTACAGGGTGTTACAGCTCCCAGGAAGCTCAGGAGCTTGGCATCACCAAACCCTTCCCTGTAGGCATCACCTAAACAATTTCTCCAAGATGATGTGGGAGATGCCAGGCTGATGCTGACGCCTGACCCACCGAACCCAGCTCTGTGCCCCTCTCATTTTCCAATATTCAAAAAAGGACTCCATTGGACTCTCCCCAGCTTTAGCAACAGCATGACAGACCCAACCAAAGCTGACTGCTCCCAAACGCTGGTATCCACCTTGGCCAGTAAGCAAGTCCAGGTGTGTACCTGCTCACACGACCAGCATTTTTGCAGACCAGCTTTTGCTTTCCTTTCACATACACATTTCAACACCACAGTTCAGATACGATGATGCGCAAGCCCCTCACCATTTTTAAAGGATAACAACATCCTAAGTTGAGTAGGTGTCTTTAGGAACAACAAAAAGTTAAGACTCTACACGTCAAACTGCAACACAAAGTTGGCTTTAGTTCTGACATAAAGAGCATGCAAGCCTCACATTTATTAAAAACAGATGAAACAAGTCCCAATTCTTTTTGAATAGCAGAACTACTGAGAGACCTGGTGGAGTTTAGCACAGCAGGAGTTTTAGTTGTCTATCACCACACGTTTAAACACTTGAGGACTTCGCAATAAATGCTGAATTAAATTCACCATCAAAAGACAAAATCCATGTTCTATCTGCCAAAACCTTTAGCAGCCTAAACAGAAAATGTCACAATTGATTTTCAGCAACGATACAGAAATAAAAAACAACATTTTAGAGTCTTTAGGGGATAGATAGATAGACAGATAAACAGCGTGACAGACAGATGGATTTATTGCTATAGGTAATTTTTTACTCCTCCTAAGCAAAAATCAGGCTTCAAATGGATTGATACAGCTAAACAGATTAAGAAAAAAACCCAGCTAATGAGTAATTTTATTTTTAAATTCTCTGATCTGTCAGAACCGTCGGCCTAGAGGTATAAAGTGAACAGATTTTTTTTCTAAAGCACTACTGTTTTATTTGCATTAAGGTTAAAGAGCTTCCTCTCTCCTTGACTGGTGTCAGATATAATAAAATAAAAACATTTGAAAGGAGACAAAAACCACCACAGCCTGAGCTATTAAAAGTGCTGTTTTGGAGGCTCTTATACTCCCTCTCCATTCCTCTGACAAGGTCATAAATTACCTTTGGGCTCATTTCGCACCCACAGAACCGCTGTTAGCGATATGTCTGCACAGCCTCTCCAAAACCCCGAGCCCCCTTGCACCTTGGCTGGCTCCAGCTCTTGTTGGCCAGGAGATGTATTTTTTCTGGGAGGAGGCAGGACTGGTGTATTTGCAGATTCCCTCCTCTATCTAAATTTAGCAGGGTTTTTAATACTCCTGATTTAAACAGTGCAGTGAAATACAGAGAGAAACGCAAGCCAATGTCCATAAACTCTCAAGGTTGACTGCAAGCATTTACGAAACACACAATATTGGCAAGTGGCAGTGGCTGCTGGGCTGATAAGCTGTCTGCTGTGCTTACAGACAGGCTCCCACATATAAAAGGACTGAGAAATAAGCAACTTTATAATACTGCTATAAGGGAATTAATGCTAATATTAGAAAAAGAAGTTTGAATAATCAGGCACTCCAAAATGCAGTCCTACTAAGCAGCAAGCTGGACCACTTTCAAAATTACCAAGTAACCTGTTTTCATATATAACCTTTTTGACACGAACAACTGACCTGCATCCAGGATCACAGTAAACCAAATTGTAGTTTCCTCTTCTGCTTGCTGCACTAAAAAAAGATGGTCAAAGTAACTGTTCCTACTTAAAATGGTAAAACGTCTATGAGAACAGCAACCGGAGTGGGGAAATAATTAACTGAAGATTTGTTTCTTTAGGACTAAACCCACTTTAACAGGGCCAACAGAAGCAATGGTGGAGAGAGGTCAAGACAACTCCCCTTCGCACCAGCGCTTCCCCTCCATCACAGGCAGGAGCTGTCGGCTCTCCCCACCCCGAGGAGCGTGCGACAGCTAAACTCCTGCAGGAGAAACAAACCGGCCCCGGTGATTTACAAGCTTCTTTTAGGATGTCTTCAAGCCCTTTCGCACTTCTACTTCTGTTATTAGCTGGATAAAAAAAGTCTGAGGGTGCCGACTCCCACGCAGGGAGATGAATCTGGGCCAGCCCGGCGTCCTCCCCTCCTGCCCATTCCAGAGCGGGACGTGCAGCACCCTCTGCTTTGACACGGTTGGTTTGATTGCACCTCCAGCTCCAGAGGACCCACAGGAGTGTGTACATGCTTCACCATCACCATTTATCTCTTTCTCCAAGTCTATAAGCGCCTTAAGGAACAAATTCAGACTTAATCTAATCAGATACAAATCCAAAAAGAGACAAGGATTTTCTTATGTCACTTCAGTATTTGGCCCTCAACTTGTATTTTGACTACGCTGTCTTCAAACATGGCACTCTACCTTACCGCCACTGAGACTTTCCTTCTGCCACCCCACTGAAATTAGCCTTTTCCTCGGTTGCAGCCTAGTGTTGCCATGCCATATGCTGCTGTTTCCCTCATCTACGCTCTAAATGCTTGCACGCTTACGTATGCGTAGGCTCCTATCATCACACTACGGATAGTGTTTCAGCGTTTCCTCCAGATCATCACTATTTTGTTTCTTGCTGAAATCACCCTCATGACTGCAATTCTCTCATCCACGGAAGTGAGTGGTTCTCCAAGACAGGCCTAATGCCTCCCTGATCTGTCACGTGCTGCTTCTCCAATGCGTGGCCCAAATTGGTCCTTTTGTAGAGCCTCATATCTAATTTGCAGTCCACTATCTCTCTATCTCTTTCAGCCTTATGGCTTTTCCAGCTTCTGCTCCCATGTATGTCTGCATTTCAGATTATATTTCTTTGGATGCATTAGCCTGGATTTTTTCCAAGATGCTCTTTTTTATTTCCTCCTCTCAGTTATATTTTTTTCTTAGTGGCACTGATTTGCACGGCCGTTTTCAGTCATCTTTGCTGTATGACTCACTTTATTGTCTCCTGCAGATTTCATTAGCACAGTTCTCCATCTCATTATGAAGTAGGGCTGGATTTCACACATTGTTCGAGCTTTCCACAAAATATCTTCTTGCAAGTTAGCACCGTCCTCACTGTTTGCTTGGGCAGACATGGTACTCCTCAGAAGGAAAGATCTTGGGGTAAGAGAATCTGCCTCAATAGACCAAGTTTCCTGAAGTGCTACAAGGAAAATACTAACAGCGTTAGAGAAGCAGGGTATGTTAACACCATTAGCTCCTGGAAGATTTTGGTTTTTCCCATGACCTGTTTTGTTAGGTATTTGAAGGTAACTCCTGCCAGGAACAGATGGTGTTCAAGCAGACAACTGGCAAGGGATCTAGAAGAGTGCACTGAGATGGTAGTGTGCGTAAGTCTGGCCAGTTATCCAAAAACCGGTATGAATACAACAGGAGCTGCCAAAAGGCATTGTTTCTGAAAGAAAACGTAGTAAGTAGGACAAAAAAAAACTGTAGGTGAGGAAATTTAAGAAACTTTCTGATACAAGGATGGTACCTTGTCTATTAGCTCCATTTTTGAAGCATTTGTATCTAATAGTCTATGGATGGTTGGAAGTGAGTAACGCTTTGACACGTGCCTGTATAAAAGAATATGATAATGACCTTTCACAGATGTGATGGCACAATTAAAATAGCAGACAAGAGAAGCACTTTTTGAGAAACACTTAAAAACAAACAAATCTTAATCCTCCACAAAATGCCTTCAAGTGGCTGAATAAATTTCCTCCCAATTTTTACTTCAATATTATCTTACTTCAGAGGAAAAAAAGGGTAACATAGGAGACCTTCAAATCAATTACACTCTACATTATGTATGTGTTTCAGATAATCCCTGCTAACTGTCTAAAAACATTTCATTTTCAGAAATGGCATACTCCCCCAGCATAAACATTACTAATGACGCAAAATAAAACCAGAAGGGATTCATCTCCTGTTTAATGCTAAATATTACACAAGTAACTACCATCTATGTAATCTTAATGCTGCCTCAACACAATTTCCAAAATCAAATACAAAATTGAGAATAAATTGTTAGGAGCTTACTCTTCAAAAGAACTATTGACAGTAATCTCCTAATAAGACCTGTCACTTTGACCTTCATGCATATTTTTTTAACACCTTCACTTGCTGCAATGTTTGTGTGAGTCTAAGTGCAATGAGGAGCCCATTTAGGAGGAAATCCCTTGTGCATTACGCCTCGACAAGCCACAAGCTTGAAATATCCATGGAACCGTTTAAAATATTTACAGCCACCAAGGTCAAGCTATGGAGATCCTGGACAGAAATCTATCACACTCTGAGAAATGGAAGTATGTCTTTCAAGCCTCCCCCCTTCAAAAAAGTATGTTTAACAAAGACTTAAAAGCATTGTTTTAAGCAAACCCTGCAGATACAGGGAAACTACTATAGAATATGTTTTCTCTGTCCATACCTCACCTCTCTGCAACACACAGATAATGTTAATCTTTACAATGTCCCCTATAAAATCTAGATGTAAGGGGTCCTAACCACAAGATTTCATGCCTTTCTTTTGAATTGCTGTATTTCTGGGGAGCAGAGGACGCTGCAGGTGGGAAGCCAGAGACAGCATTACAATTCCAAGTGCCAAACACTGCAGCAGAAAAGCCCCATAAAGCTGTTTACCAAAGATAGCCCTGATACACTATTACTCATCAGGGGACGGTAGGGCCAGAGCAGCTGCTGCATTTCAGATCATGATGTAATTCATAGTAATGTTGCAGGAGCTCCACTAAATGTCCCAAGGTTTCATCGCCCATTGTACGCCAGCTCCGTATTTCTCTCATATCAGTGCATATATCTACCATTTAATGGACATACAGGCAACTCCACATCTTGGAACATCACAATTCATTTAGAATTCATTTTTTGCCTCTTAAGCATGCCTCCTTGGTATGTGATCTTTAAATGATTTTGATTAGGGCATCTTAAGCACAGTCAAATGATTTTGATTATGATATTACATTTTCATAATCGACCAATTCAGGAAAAGTTCTGGTTTTCTGTAGGTACCATTTTAAAAAAGGTTGTTTGCTCTGTTCCACTGAAACAGCAACATGTTCCTTCTCATTCTAACCAACAACTGAATGCTATGAAAGAGCTACAAAGCACACAAAATGATACTTGCATAACCATTAACTAAATGTTTGCTGCAATCAAGGCAATAATTAAAACCCATTAAAAACAAGTCACAGGCTGACCCAGCATCAGTCTCAACCCTTTCAGGCATCGAGAACTGTCACTAAAAGTGACAACTCTCTGGCTCATCAGGACACTGGCAAAAAAAAAGGCCCCAAGAAATCTTGTAATTTTTTTAACAAGATCGTAGTCTATCTCACAAGTGAGGTTTTCCACTGCCAGATGGTCGATAGGAATGCTAATGGAAAGAGTTGAAGCTGAAATAAATCTGCCACTTTTAATCAATCACAGACAACTGTGTCATCAATAAGCAACTCGAGTTATGACAAACTCCCTTTGGTTCACGACAAGCAAAGCTGATAAAACGCATCGCACCAATGTATTCGTTGCCGATATTGGGCAACTTTAATGCAAACGTTTTTAAGGGTCAAAGAGTATTCTTACCCTAGCAATGGTGTGATTTTGGATTCACCCTGAAAATTGCTCAAAAGAACAACAGTTACTAAATGTTAGAAGATATTTATATAGTAGCTCAGTTGGGAATAAACCAAACCAAAACAAAAAAACCCATCACTAAAAGCTCCAAAAGTCCTATTAAATCAGCTACTATGTAATAGAAATTCACTCTTTATTTTCAAGTCTTTGTCTACACACACAAGGTGCATTCTCCACTGCACGGAAAATATAATTATAAAAGGATAACTACGCAACATGCTGAAAGTCCATCCATCTCTCACTCCACTCCAACCCCTCCAAACGTCTGGAGACCACAAAATCCAACAGAGGCAAAAGTCACAAAAATAACCAAGTTCCTACGCCCTTTGTGAAAATCAGAAGTAGGCAGAGCAGACCCAAAAGAGTTCCCCCACCAAAGGGGAAAGAGTTGACCACGTCCTACACAGGTATCAGCTGGCCGACAGCTACATGCCTCGCACCAGAAAACCCATCTCTGCGTGCAGGAAAGGTTCACAGAGGAGAGCTGGGGCTCTTGTTCCAGGGGAGGCAGGGAATGACCAAGGGTTAAAAAAGATGGCAACTAGTAGAAAACTAGACTTCGCTACTTCCACTGCTCGTGGCACAGGTTGCTTTACAACCGTATTTTTAACAGAAGCTTCCAAATTCAGGCTTGGTAAGCATTGTGTCTTTTTGCTTTCACTGACTATTGTCCACCAGTGTTTCGAAATATAATTGCAAAACCAAGACTCTACGATTAGGCTAAGGAAATCTAATATCTTCCCAATTTAGAGGCAACATGGCATTCAGTTGCTTGAAAGAAAAAAGAATAAATGACAAAAGTTACTACAGCACAAGAGCAAACAAGTCATTTCGAATCCACTTACGGAGACACAGGAAATTATAATTAGCTCAAACTTCATAACTTGTCTATCAGTACAGCAATAAATACATTACTAAAGATGCTTCTCCCTCCTCACCAAATTACAAACTTGCAGTATCTAACTTAGAAAGACCACAAGTCAACACAAAAAACTTTCAAGCTGGTTTTGCAACCCTTACTGGGCAAAATCATGCCAACACAGACACTCCTTTGCCTTCCCTTCATCACCCAATGGAGAGAGATGACACCTTTGCAATACTGAGCATCAGATACAAAACAGTCACATTTTGCTTGGTTTTTTGCTTGCTTTTTTTGCTTTTTTTTTGGCATCCATCCAAGTGTAACTGTGCTGGACAGGATCACTGGAACAGCATGATCACCCTTCAATATAATTTTGAAAGAATATCGAACTGTGTGTGCACACAGAGAACACTGTTGATCCATTTTATGAAATAATGAATGCCAGGATGAGTATCCCAATATCTTTGAAATTTAAACACAGCAATTTTTATTCCAGTAATAATACTCTGAAAGGTAATACGTTAGAGTTATTATAGACTGCTGCAGCATCATAGATTAGTCTCATAGTATTGATCTTCAGGAGACCAAATGGCAGATATGTGAATGTTCCCTACAGTTTAATCAGTGAGCACCTTTCAATGTTTCTGAATTATTTTTTCCCCATTTTCCTATTTAATCTTTTTTTGTGTTTTTGAAGTTCTAAGGAAAAGAAAAACACAGCTATTTCTTCCTTTTCATGCAAAATGAAAGGTTCTTTTTTCTAGATTTTGAGAAAGACTGCAGTCAAAACAGTACCTAAGAGCCTAAGTTAGACAGAAAGACAATAAATAACACTGAGATACACTTGATAAGAGCTGAAGAAAAGCAAGATCATTAAACACAAGGGTGATGCCCATTCTAAAAATGTCTCACAAAAGAAAAGAAAGGAAAATATTTGCAGCAATAGTAATAGACAGCATGTTCAGCAACTTATCAGGGAAAGCTGTAGCACAAATTGGCAAAAATTCAGATGTTCGTAAGTAGATTGTTTTACCATTTCTTTCCAAAAGCGTGCACAAAGCCTGAGAACATCCATTCAGTCAATGACCTGCCTCGTTAGAGACCGAGTCTCACAATTCTTTGGGGTGCCTGTATACATACCAAACACACATTGCTCCACTGTTTGACAGCATGAACCAAAGTCCATCGAGGTCAGTGGGACAAAATCCAGCCCTACATACATTACAGTACAGAAAATCTTAAGGTGATCCATTAATAGAAGATTTGGGTGATTGAAATCACTTACCCAAAGCATTCCCTATCTCATCTTAATGATGTTTTTAAAGCAGTTACGTTTAAATTCCTCTTTAAAAACTCTCTTGAATATTAGTGCTTCTACAGCTCCTGGCTTTAACCCTTTGGTTATGGTGGTAAATTGAGAGTGTTTAAATCATTTCAGATTTACCCTATTAAGTGAATTTAAACTGGAAGCTGGCCAGATATCTCTGGAGCTGTGATGTGGAGCACAGTGCATAGGCGAGAGGAGATCCGCTGTTGAGTGCTTTAGTAAAAGAGAAGTCTTCCAATAAAAGACTGAAAATCTTGATCAACCTTTAAAATTACTTGACAGTAGAGCCTAATACAGGTACCCTCAGCTCCGCTATGAGTCCCGCAGCGTACGCCCAGCACCCTGCCCAGCACAGGCAACAGCAACACAAACATCAGCTCTTAAAACTGGTCTGCAGAGAGGTAGGGTATTAAAGGTCTTGATTACTGTGCTAGAAAAAGTCTTAGCTATTTCATTTGCTTTAAAATGGGTTTTAAATGAAATCAGCAGATACTGAAATTGAAAAGAGAGGGAAAGTAATTTAGACAAAAATGCATCTGTTACTGTGGCTGGCCTCTCACAAGTACTCTGCAAAAACCATCTTAAATCTGGGCTTCCCTGAGTTGCAAATCCTATCAGCAAATGCTGAACCATAAACTTGGGTTTTCTAGTGTCTGGTCTTCACCAGAAAGTTAATATAATGCTGTGCTTAATACCTGTGAGCTACTGAAGTAGCAACAAAATAATGAATATATACTATACTGCAAGCCCACTCAATGCCTTGGATCTCAGGATTTCCTACTGCTCCGTAATTTAAGACCTCCTTATGTTTTAAGGAGTAATTTTAAATTGCAACCCAAAGCTAAAAGAAAAATACAGCCTACTAATCATCGGATCTTAGAAATGTTCTCTGTCAGTTCTCCTGATGAGATACAAATAAATGCATAAACACTGCATTTTTCTCCAACGGCTATTTAAAGAACTTTTCCTGTGAAACTTGTGTTTATATATACATACACACACGCACACACACACACACATATATATATATAAAAAAAATCCAGAAACTGAAATTACTATGTGCTGAAAGACAAGCTTTCAATGTGATTTAATTACATTCGTGTTTTCTGCAGTTGAACAAAATAGGACTTATTTATCCACTCCTGGACAAACTACAGGAAGCACCTGAAAAATGTTGATTCAGTAAAACCAACAAATCTTCCAAACAAGTTTGGGCAAACAAATCCCGGAGTCGGGTTTCCCATCCATCACGTTAAGAGCCGTGCGTTGTTTTTCCAAGGCAGGGTTGGAGATCGGGAGCCTGACCTACAGCCATGGCTCCATTGTTGGTGCCAGCGGGTGAAGGCTCCGGAGCAGGAGCAGGCTGCTGCCTCCTGATAAATCACTGCTCAGCACAATGGGACTGGGGAGACAATAGTGTCTATGGTTCCTTTTGATGTTAAGGGGTTTTTCTAATCTCTTCAGGTTAGATTAAGAGAGAGGCAGCCAGGGTCGCAGCAAAGGTCAGCGAGATGAGGTTTATTTTTACAGAAACCTTTCCCTTCCAACCAAGACCTCTCTAGCTAGTCAGTCACTTGCTACCAAGTTATTTTGCATTATACAGAATTTATGATTTCTTACGGCTTACACACACCACATTTTACTTTGGACTCAGTTCACTGGTTGCAAAAAAACCCCAAACCTCTGTGGCTTTAAATCCTTAATTAGCCCTTTACTTTGTCTTTTCTTCCCTTCATGGCTTCCCCTCCCTCTGTTTTTGGTTTTCTTTTTTTAATAGAACAGAATTAATTACTGTCATTTCATGCTTTTAGAGTTGATGAATCAGAATTTAGGTTTATTTTCATGAAATGTATGACACAGTCTATCGGAGCCATACAAGATCAACATATGTAATCCAGTTAAACCAAATTATTTCATCACCCCAATGATTTGCTGGTAAAAAGGACCAAGAATATCTTAAGAAATAACAGGAAAATGAAAATATGGATGCATGGATAAAAAGTAATTCTATTCTTACAGGGATTTAAGGAAATTTAAGGTATATGTACTCTGAACTTTTCCCATGATAAGACTGAAGCTTTTTCAGCAAGCTTCTCTCTTATACTTTTGGAATATATATGTTCTGACTTTAAAAATAAAAATAAGTTATATAAAGTCTGACAGTAAGGTCCAATAATTTTTTTTATATTCCAGATTGCCCAAAGGTCAAAATCACATTTGGACTGGACCAGGCTGTAAGCAAAGAAAGCTCTTATTTCACCAAAGCGTTTAGAAGATTTGAAGAGGTGTGGCAGAGGCGGTGTCATGAATGAACACGTCAGCGAAAGGTATTTTTTTGCACCGCCACATCACTGAGAGCCATTAATGATCCTGATCTCCTGGACACTGTCCAGAGGAGGAGAAGGAGCAGGAGGAAGAGTAGGAGGAGAGACCCCAGAGGGTACAGCCTGACTTAGGAATACCCAAAGAAAGCCGGCAGTAGGCATCCATCAGCAATATGAGCAACCCGAGCTGCTCTCCTACCCACCTTGTTCCACAAACAACCTACACAAAGGAGTTCACCTTTCTTCTACTCTGTTCCCAGCGTTTTTTTCTGTATTATTTCAAAAGATATGAATAAAGTGCAAACATGTTTAATATGTGCTATATTTGCATATCAATTTTTTAAGCCAATATTGTTTGCACACAGTTCATTTGGCAGGAGAAAGAACAAGTGTCTAAACCAGCTTCAATTAAGTAGCACCTTTAGGCACAGAATTAACCCTTAAATCGACTTATTAAAGCCCAAACTGGAAGGGCCCGTCCCTGCCTCCAGGAGCCGGGCAGCAGGCAATGCTGCCTTGTAATAACCAGTCACGTGTTTTAAAGCACCCTGATTTCTGTCTTGCTTCTCCTCACCTCATCATTTGATTCACTGTTGACTTTAATCTCCATTATTAATTCATCAGATGACTGATTGATTCAACTACAGCTTTAATCTGACAATTGTCTCAGTCAACTTCAGCAGCCGTAGTTTTAGTTAGGACTCTAAATTATTTTGTTTCTTTATTGGTGCAGGATAAAATTCATGCAGAAGTGTGCAAAGCCTTTTTTCTATTAAAAATACCATGTCACCACTCTAGACAGGCAAAGATAACCTTACAAAATAAATATGCCAGCCACTTCATTCCGCTTCCAGATTTGTATGCGTGTCCTTCATACTTCAGACCTCAAAACACTCAGATTAAATATGTTGATAATTTCTTAAAAGAACACTATGCTGTAAAGTAGCATATACTTCTTTCACATAAATACCGCATCTAAAACCGTTTCTGAATAAAGAGACAACAGACTATTTAAATACATGCCCAACACTTCTATTCTGTGTGGGGCCTGAGAGTGCTCTCAGTGTCCAAACATCTTCTAGTGCTCCAATTCAGCAAGGTTGCGCTCAACTCGGAGTATCAATACAGATTTCAAATCTACCACGCCATGTCACGCTGGGGGCTATACTAGCCTCGTTGTATCCTTTCCCTGCCAGCTATCACAGTCCTGCTTGAGCGGAAAGGTTTCCAATCATCTACAGTTTTTGACAGCTGCTGAGAAGGGGTCTGTATGAGAGAAGAGAAGGAGATGGGCTGATCTAGAGCGGGTGGGGAAGCTTCCTTGGTTTCTCCATATCCTAAACATGGCAATGGGTTTGTTCAATCTATCGCTGTGTTGCATTGGAGGAAGGGGGAAACACTGGGCAGAAATTTCTGACTAACAGTAAATTGGAAATTCAACAACAGAAGAAAAAGTTAAATTTGCTACATATATCTTCCAAGACCACATTTAGAAGTTATCTATCTCAGTATGTTTCATCCTATATTTAGTAACAACTGCAGCAAGGTAAAACTGAAATCAGTCAGCACACCAGAAGCATCACTGGGTAATGGAACAGCACTTGCATAAATGACTAAGTTACAGCACACTGGCCAATTTAAAACTAATTATGTAGATGCTCTTAAATATTATGTGAACAAACAGTACTTCAAGTTTTGCAACAAACTGCTATAACTTTTCAATACTTTACCCAGCCATGGTGAAAGAACTGCAGTCATAACCACAAAATGACTGCCAGCTATCCGGTCTGGCAATCCGTGCAAACATCAAGATACAAGAAGCTTCATGTGCCTTCTCTCCTAGTTTGGCTATTAGTCTCGATAAAAATAACTGATGCCATATTTAGTGAGGAAAAGTTAACTTTTTGTTTTGTTCCTTTTCCTTCAACATTTAATAAATATTCACTGAAGACTCAACTTCATTTGCACATCTAAAACACATCAGACACACACTTCCCTTGGTTTACACTAAAAAAATGAACAGACATATACTGCAAAGATCAACAAGCAGACCCTGCTGGACTAGGGTTAAAGGAAAATCAATTCAGAAACCAACCATTTTCCACCCATGAAAACACAAAGAAATAAATCGGAAAAATCTCCAGACTGAGAACGAGCATTTCACAGCGCTGAAGCACTCTCAGCCGTGACAGCAGGACATGCACCTCTAGGGTTTGATAACAAGAACCATAACACTTTGATCGCTTTGTTTCTTCCCACTCCTCTCACCCCCCACATCACATACAACTATTTTTGCTAACACGCTATTAAAGTTCAACAGACTGCGCATACATATTTATATTAAGCTCCCATTAGACCTACTGAGTGTAATTTGCAAGAAAAAAGCTCGCAGAGCATTTTCTTATAACCAACCTGAAAATGAGAACATAGATAAACAAGGCGCTCGCAATCCAGCTGTCACACAAAATTATCTTCTGGGCTAAAATTGCTCCTATTTGGTCTTAAAACACAAGATGAAATTATTTCAGACAGTCACAAAAATCCCCTCTGCATTTTTGTGCTGCCCAGCTGACCTCCCCTGGAATCCGATAAGGAGACGATTTTCTTTAGTGGGAGGCGGAAAAGCAATATCCAATTTATATTAAACAAACAAGAAGGCTGCTGTAAAAATAAGGAGACTTGACCTGGGTCTGGGCCATGAGGTCGAGCCAGATCAATGCCTTTTTGGTTTCGAATTGAAGGCATTCTAATAATTTGGGGTAAATGGAACCGAGCACTGTATTTGTCAGATGCTTGTGACTGCTGAAACACTCGCAAAAGCCTCGATGTGTCCTGACCCAATCTTGAAGGGTTTATTTATGAATATTTCTCAAAGGTTCTCATAAGTCCAAATAAATGACAGCTCAGGAACACTCCTCTGTAGTCCCAGCAGACCATGTTCCCTTATCCTTACACTAAACCAAATTTTGACATTAAATGTCTGTACTATAAAATTTGAATGCTCTTAATGAATGACGTACAACTAGAGATGATTTGCAGCATCACTGAACTTACAGAAATTAGTACAGTTCACATTGAGAAGGCTTCTTTCCATTATTCTCCTACTATTAAGCTATTCCAGGGGCATTTTTGTCCAATTATATTTTACAGATTGAAAATACAGGTAGGTTAGTTGCCATATTGAAATGTTGGCAATTTATTCCAGTACTCAAAAACTAACAAATCTGAAACTGGGATTCTTAGGAAAAATACTCCATTTTAATAACACAATAAGCTAGAAAAACTTTGTCCTGGTTTCAGCTGGGATAGAGTTAATTTTCTTTCTAGTAGGTGGTATAGTGTTATGTTTTGGATTTAGTATAAGAAGAATGTTGATAACACACTGATGTTTTCAGTTGTTGCTAAGCAGTGTTTATACTAACTGAAGGATTTTTCAGCTTCTGATGCCCAGCCAGCAAGAAGGCTGGAGGGGCACGAGAAGTTGGGAGGGGACACAGCCAGGACAGCTGACCCAAACTGGCCAAAGGGGTATTCCAGACCATGTGATGTCATGCCCAGTATATAAACTGGGGGGAGTTGGCTGAGGGCAAGGATTGCTGCTTGGGAACTAACTGGGCATCAGTCAGTGACTTGTATTGTGCATCACTTGTTTTGTATATTCCAATTCTTTTATTTTTTTTTTATTATTATTATTATTATTATTATTATTATTTGTTTCTTCCTTTCTGTTCTATTCAAGTGTTCTTATCTCAACCCACAAGTTTACTTTTTTTTTCCTGATTCTCTCCCCCATCCCACTGGGTAGGGGGCAGTGAGCGAGCAGCTGCCTGGTGCTTAGTTGCCAGCTGGGGTTAAACCACAATACCCTTAACTTCGTTTCTCTTAACTCACTGGCAGAACAGGTGTGAAAGGGGGAAACGATTCTGTAACTCTCCTCCTGCAGGAGGAAGGAAAGGATTGAGGGATGAAGGAATGAGCTTTTTGGTAACCTCACCCTAACAAACCGATGCTGCGTGACAGAAGAGCGCTGAGCTGCTGGAATAGCTGCCGAAATGACTTGGGAGTCAGCGGCAGAAGCAGGTCCTGCAGCAGCAGCACCCATATGGCCAGACTCTGCAGGCTGGGGCTGGAAAGGAGCTCCTTACTCAATGGTGCGGAGCACAGCTGTGCGAAACGCTATCCATACATGTTTCAGCGTTTAATATGCCTGTATTTTCAGGGGTATCGAGCCCATCAGATGTGGAAGAAAAATGCTGTCATTGGTATCAGGGGGAATTGATCTTCAAAATAGCCTGAGTAATCAGAATAAACATAAAATCCCGACAATCACCTGCCAGCTTCTGGAAGGATGGGTTTGGGGAGCTGTTTTTTCTTTTTGTTGTTGCTTTTTTGGGAAAAAAGTAATTCTTTCCCCATCCCTCTGTTCTATCTCAGTGCCAAGAGAAATGAATTTGAGGGTAAAGGGATAACCTGCCACGCCATTCCTCGGACAATGTGCTAGCTCCTGCCTCCCAAGTCTTTCGGTGGCATTTGCTTAACTCCGTGTCTGCTCAGGAGCGTGGTACTACACACAGAAGAAACACATTTTTCCTCCTGTGTCCCCGCTTAATGAAGAAGGAAAGACTGCTGGTCATCACATTTCAGCGTTCAGAAGTTAAAAACACACACTCATTTTAAAACATGTTGGGTCAGATACATTTCTTTCCAGTTCTTGCCTCTGATTTATCTCCTTATTATAAAAGGCTTCTTAGCTCATATGAACAGCAGTAACCTGCAGCATTAGCCAGGTTACAACATTACTACAGGCTTTACTAGATCAACTCCTCAAATCAACTGTGAACAAGTAAATGCATGTGTCAGCTCCTTTCAAGGTCATTCGTAAAGCTCTCCCCCGTCCAGCTAACTTTAATAAGGAGATGCATGCCTTGAAAAGCAGAACTTTGGAAGTCTTGAATTCATTTTTTCTTGGCTTTGCTTTTTGTAAATAAAATACTAAGCATAATTTGTATATGCTTGTCCCTCTAAAAGTTACAAGACTGGAAAATACTGGTAAGATTTATTTTAAGTGGAGGTACTTATCAAATGTCACCGTTTTCCTGTTCAAAATGACTAATCATTCTGATTAACCTTTGATTTAAATGATTATATACCACAGCAAAGCACAAACATACATAAAATTACACTCCAAAGAAATTCTCAAAGCGCAGATCACATAAGAAAACAGTTATGTCAAAGTGGTTAGAGAATTTATTTACCACGTACACAGTATTCAAACCAAAAGCTGACTCCACATGCTCAACGGGAAGGCTCCCACCACGTGTACATCCATACCCAGGAATCACAGTCTAGTTAATCCCCTAGCCAACATGAGATTGCTTCCAGAGGAAACACCAAAAATACCAACTAAATAATAATAAAGCTATGGAAGAAACTCCTAACTACCACCTCAATAAGTACTCCCAGTATCTTCTGCAAGGAATTTTATCCCAGGTGGGAAATCAGTGCTAGTGCATTAGTCACATATAAAAAGAGGACCTGAAGCAGCACAAGACAAGAAATAAAATTTAATATCTCACTTTGAGTAAATACACATGAATTCTAAGCCATGTAACAGACTCCAAAGTAGAGAGAGAAAAACAGGATATCAAAGGTAAATTAGACAAAGAGCTGAAGGCAATTCTGAAAAATAAAAATACATGGTGGAAAAATTAAAGCATATAAAACCACTCTTAAGATCCCATCTCAAAGGGCTGATTTGTACAGAGAATGCATACCACTAAGGTGAGCATGGAAAAGATGCTCTCTCAAAACTTTGTATCTGCCAAACACGGGGACTTCAGACACCCAGGAATCCCTTGGATTATTTAAACTGAGCTTTGTTTCATGCCGTTTTGGATTGATCTAATTAATCTGGAAAACATGAGCTCATGCTCCTCCCCGCCACAAATACCAGTCTCATAATGTAAAATAAACTAAAAATATTGTACATTAAAAAATCTGTTTGCTTTGGGTTTATAAAAATAAATTATAAGCCACGGCCAATGTAGAATAAGCCTTCAGGACAATCAGACTCGTAGCTGAGGTAGGAGCACCCAGCCAGGACGCAGCTCGGCACTCAGCACACCACCTCTTTTTTATTGCTGAAACAATAAAACTACAAATAAAGGGATTATCGTTATCGATAATCCTGGATGACAGGGAAACAGGTGATTAGGGCCTTCTTCCCTCCTTATTCCCCAGGTGAAGGAAATACAGATTCTGCTGGACATCAGCAGTATCAACAAGAGAGGACAAAGTTTTCAGGCTGGGTGTGATAAATAGCACCCCATGCCCCCTCCCTCCCATAATTTTACCAAAAATAATCTGGCAAAGCCTATAAGATCAAAACAAACTTCCACCTTACAGAGTGACATGCACATTCTGAACACCAGAGAGGGTCGCCTGTAAACGAGGGTGGGAGCTGGGATTGTCAGGCTCCTCCAAAGCACCTAAATTAGGCTTCTGCCCATATTTTACCCCCCTGGGGGAATGCGATTCCAATATAGCCAAGAAAGTACCAAGTAATTTATCAGGTTAAATGAGATGTCAAATGCTAGGCTGTAGGAAAGTATTACGTACATTCTCCCTAATAATCAAGGGGATTTTTCTGGTGTCGTGACACCCATTGAAAAGCCAACAAAAATGTGGCCAGAGCAGATGCTAATTGAAAGTGTGCATCCCAGGGCAGGAACTTGAGCAGCAGAACAAGTCCCTGGTACTGCAAAGGCACCGTTCACAATATCCAGGTTCCATGGCTCCGAAGCACAGGTGGAGCCACGTGCCAACGTCTACTAGCAAAATGGATAGTTGATAAATACAAGTGAGACCACAGAGAGAATTTGGAGGTGAATTTCCAAATCTAATCAAATCCGAGATCTCTGCCAAGGGCTTTTGTCATATTCCTAGCAGGCATGATTTGGTTTTCTATTATATATTCATATGCTTCCATTCAGAACAACCTTGTTTCATTACAACGGATTCAGCTGTGTTTCACAGTCCTGCTTCACTTCTTCCAAGGCAAATTCTTCAGGAGATTAACTTGACACATTTACTCCCCCGATAATATATCCTGTCTTTTCTGATATCATTACCAATTTCAAGCACATAGCAATAAATAGGCTTAAAATTTTTAAAAAGTAGTGACTTGAAAGCTTTCTTGTTCCTACATTTTCTTGGTACAACACATTTCACTTCACAAGTAATGTAGTAAGATTCAGCTCAAGTAAATATAAAATAAATTATTAAGCTTCTAACCAAAAGCTTCCAGTCCTAAAAACCCTCTTTATTGGACTTGAAGAGCTCCAGTGCATGGCACAGCTCTAACTGGAGTTCAGGTTTTAAGTAGTTTGAAGTGGCAATTGTTCTTTTCTAGGAGTTCAACATATTATTCTTATGCTTCATATGCACAGAAGACATTAGTGAAGATAAACTGTGCAACTGGTAATTGAAATTAAAGTTGCAACATCTATTATGGTAACATCCACTGTGTCATATCTCGAACACACAGAGAATGAAATGGCTTTTACGTATGAAACACCAATCGTGATACCCACTGGAACAAAAATGCATTAAGAAACGTAATGAAATACATTTACACAACATAAAATTCCCCAAAATTACTTACATTGTCATTACTAGTCTTCTACCATCTTTACAGATACAGTAAGTAAAAAACCCCAGTATAATTCTGGGAGATGTGTCTGAGAAAAACATGTCTTTTTCCAAAACTCAAAAAGTTGCACAGCATTCACGGTAAAGAAACCTGCTGAAAAATCCCATTTGCTTCTGAAAATATTGATGTATATAATGTATACTTATCTAAAAAGGAGAAATCTGCATGATCTTTGGAAGAATTCTTTGAAAGTATCTTCCGAACAGAATTTCAGAAAATACCAACCATTTCTGAGATTTCAAAATTAGGATTTTCTATGAAATAGTATATAGATAAACTATATCATCTTCGGAATCCAAGTAACCATTAAGTCATTATAGTAACAATAAAGCTATATTAATAAAGGGCCACCAACTGAAAGAATATCCAGTTTAAGCATGCTCCTGGGACAATGCTTAGCATTCCAGCTCTTTATAAAGTTATTGCAAATCAACAACTTTTTACAAGACTGTAAAATTTGCTTACCATTATCACATCAGTAAACAAAAGCTTTTTCAATATTTTAACTGATTAACACTGTAACTGCTACTTTATGTCATATTAAAAAAACAAAAACCACCCAGAGACTGCACCATGTCTGGCTGGGGTAACCAATTTTTTTTTTTACAGATAATCTGAAGTCCTCTATGCGGAAATAACAGCGCAGAGTATTTTATAGCAAGGGGCAATTAGAAAGATGGAGATGAAGATCAACTTCCTATTTCCAGGGTGCTACATACTGTATATGAAGACAATTTCTATGACACATGACAAACTTAGCTGCATCATCTGTCCAAACCTGGTGAGGTATGTAAAATCTTGGCTGGCAAAAGGAAAGCAATAAAGATACTTATTTATTTAAAAAAAAAAAAAATCTACTCTCCTAATTTTATACCTTTACAGGAGTGCTGCTTTAATCACCAAGAACGAGTATTCCTTTCCCAGCCTGTAAAGCTCCCTGTAACTTGGTATTGGTATCTTCTAATTGGGATCAAGACTAAATCAGTAGCTCTCGAAAATCTGACTATAACTCAGATGAACTAAAGGACCTCATCAAAGCATGGTTATGCAAGGTGCTACTGCAGTCATATGCAGCTTACTAAATATTTAAGACATATAAAGATAAACACGCAGGACTGTAAATCACTACAAACCCAAATGGTTAGCAAGATCTCTGCAAATGCCTCCTGGAGAAAGATACATTATGTGCTTCATTCATTTTCTAATGAGCAGTGCTCAGGGTTTTTATTATTATTAATTGCATATAAATTACCATGATTTTTGTATCACTGGGTAAGTATTTAGCCATTCACCTCTCAGAGGAACAATGCTGAACAAAGGCAATGAATGCATGGCATATAAGAACAATGCAGAACACAGAAATTTATGCATGCGATTTAAAAGGCATGGCATTTAGACTACTAGCAAAAAAATCAAAAGTATGTCATAAATCTTTAATTGTAAGAAAAAAAAGCCCAACTAATGGTTTGCCAAGTCCTTGATATTATTGAAGCAGGAACACTGCCTACTTTGGGAGCGCAAAATCTTCTTAACTCACATATCTGCATGTATCCCCAACCTCCTCTGAAGTGTTCTGCTGCAAAATTCATTGTATCCGAGATCTGCTAATCATCATCAGGAAACTCTGTTATGCATCTTAAGGACGTACTTTAGGCTCTCAAGAGGAAAAATAAACATGTTTTATTAGCTGCTTTTGGAAAATACTGATTTGTATTTATTTAGAAACCTTTTCAAGTTGCACCACTGTTAAATTAAATATTTATGGCATGATTTTCCAAAGAGTTTAACACCTGTTAAGAGTTTAACATGCTGACTTCAACAGGAGCTCCGAGTACCCAACATTTCTGCAAACCTCAGAAGCGACAAGGTTCGGATGTGGCAAAGCAGCTCGAGTGTGGATGTTACTGCTGAGCTCTGAAATGCAATTGGGATCCTTACCGGCCCCTACTTCCCGTCGCAGCATTGCATTTCAGACAACTGAATCAGCTATATTTTTACTAGAAATACCAGAAATACGATTCATTAATACCTGTTAAATCCAAATAAAGCATAGGCTAAATGCTGTTAGTTAATCCTCAGTGTATCTTCACTCTCCTTCATTAGTGGAAAACTTATGCGCTTGGGTCATTAGACATCACCTTAAGTAGCAACTTATAGAGGAGACTAAAATCCACAGCAAGTCAAGAACCAGAAAGCAAAGCTGTTGCTATTAAGGGTGAGAAGTTGAACAAGGATGAAGCTATCTTGGTAAAATACAGAATAAAGAAGGTACAGCAGAGAAAGAAAAGATACTTGGTACATTGCAAAGACCTGTATGCCAGTGACAGCGGGGCCAGCAGCACGGTCTTCAATTTTGGCTGAGAAGCCCAAATGCCAAAGCCAAAGCTTGGCTGTCAAATGAAGTCAAAATAAGGGGTTGGGTCTAGTCATCCTTATTTTGCTTAGCTTCTGAGGGATGTGCGCTTACTAACCCTCCCAGCTTCACGTTTTCAGGAATCCCGTGTCTCCTGTTCTTGCACGAATAGATGATTTCTTGCACCTTGTGGCTGGCTGCCCTTCTGCCTTCCCTGGTCCTTTACCCGGTTGCAACACATGCCTAAATCTGAACTATGATGCAAAGACATCATCTTACGTTTCAGAATTAAAATACCTAAATTTCCTTGTGGCATTTGGCCTATACTTCTGGAAGCAAAAAACTTATGTCTTTTAGGCAGTAAATAAATAAATAACACCTAAGTAAGAAATTACTACATATAGACACAATTCAAATGATCATCCAAAATGGTTTCATAAACTGAAGATGAATAAAATAGTTGAATTTTGCAGATAGGACACATCAATCTCCTTTTATACTTTACAGCACACTACAAATCTGCCCAGCAAGTCGAATATTTTACTCATTAAAATAGTAGCTTTCATCACACTATAAAACATTTGCAAATGCAGACCAGAAAACCGACAAGCATATTTACTGTAAAGCTTTATATTTGTGTCATCAATTAACAACAAAAGTTTGGAATAAAACTAAAATAAAAGCTAATCAAAACAGCTAGCTGTCAAAACAGATGGGAACTGTATTTTTCAAATCAAGCAAAAAGCCAAAGCTTTTGAATGTTTAGTGTCGTGTCAGCTGATACAGACAACTTAGGAAGGACAGCAAATGTCAGGATTACATGAAGAAAAGGTGTCCCCAGCTGAAAGATTCACGTTTATGAATTTCCATTGATTTTTTTTTTCTTTTTTTGCTTCAGGATGATTAACTTGCACCAAAGCAGACCTCTGATACATGAACTATAAATAAGGTGTCGCCACGACACTGCAGGCAAAATAAATAAAAACAGAGCCTCGACATTATTTTAGCCTCAAACAAATGTTTCAGTCCCTACATTGTCTGGCTCAGAAAGATACATAGACAGTCTCACAGACAGAGATATAAATGAACAATTGCAGTACCTTTTTCCCACACTGTTTACAGGGCTGGCTATATTCCTACTGGCAATAGATTTTCTTCTTGACAGCTTCTTGGTGTTGGTGCTGTCATCAGTGCTGTCATCCTCTTTCTTTGGTGTGTTACTTCCTTTGCTGTTCAGGTCCCTTAGCACATTATAATTAATTTTACTTGAGATTTTCTTCTGTTCTAACATCTTTTCAATTGCCTCTCCTGCTGTGCTGGCTTGAATTGGCTCCCGCTTCTTTGCAGATTTCTTTGGCTTAATTAAAATATAAAATTAGTGATGTAGATACAAACAAAGTTTCCGTGAAGCAGAAGGGTGAGCTGCAGTTCAGCAGTCCTGGCTCAGGTGCTGCTGATGCGGGGATGCAGGCGATGTGGCCGCGCTAAGCCAGCACTCCCTCTCCTGCCACTCAACGGGACCGAGAGGTCTCTTGTCTCCGAGAGGTAAGTGTTCGCTTTTTGCCAAATGCCCACACGGTTTATTACAGATTCTTTACTTAATATTTGTAATGCTGCCAAAGAAGAAACATGGGCCATTTCTCACGCATGAAAAAAAGAGAAGGGAGTGAACTCCTGTTACAGGAACAAGGACCCTGATAGCATCACCCAGCGTGGAAATAAAGAAATTCCCCTGCTAAAATTGCCTTTAAAGTTAGAGTCAAGCTGGGTCACGACTCCCCTAAGCACTGACAACTCCATATCGAAACTGCAATGGTATTTTACATCAAGTCTGAATGCAGCGTGGGAGAGCATCTACCCAACTCCTCCTCCACACTGAAAAAGCCCAAGAATATTAGCAGCAGCTTTCTAAGTGTGGACCGGCATTAACGCCGACGGATGGGAAGCAGGAGGCTGCAGACACACAAGCACAGCGGCAATGTCACCTGCAACCGCCCTGCCCAGGCAAATGCTGCAAGCCCAAGCCCAGCGTCGCGCTGCGGAGGCTGACGCTGTGCAGAGCCAGACAAAGAGAAACGACACCGGAGAACATTTCTAGCCATGTCCCATGGCTGGGTAGGTACGGGGGGAAAAAAAAAAAACAAAAAAAAAACAACCTCTGTTTCTCATTTGACATTTTCCTTTTCAAAGGAAGGTTTTAACACCAAGCTCTGCAGGAGATTTATTTTTTAATGGATAATAGCCCCTCTGTTTACCTACATGGGTCAAGTGCTACCTTGAAATTGGAAAGCACTATATTAATCAAGTTCTATTCGAGCTGTCAGAAACGATACAGAGTTAGAGAAAAACTCCTGTGTTGCCCGAACAAAAAAGCGGGTGTTTGGGCTACTTGGCCGTGCAAATGAGTTACACAATTTTGAAAATTGCTGGTAGACTGCCACGTCTGCGTAAGTGCAGGATGAACGAGAAACTCTGAAGCATAAAACAGTATTTCATTGTCTGGTTTTGTTTTTATTGTTGAAATACCTAGGGGAAGTAGGAAACTCTGTCTTTTGCATTAGTCGGAAAAAAAGATAGAGGATATACGCACTAAAAACTAACATGGATTTTAGTTGCGTGTGGAAGATTTGACTTGTCACTTGCTCAATTACACAAAATACTAATGCCATAAATCGTGAATATATGGCCAATTAGGCTGCTTTAAACTGCTAAACGTGGAGACAGGACATGCCATTTGTTAACATAACTGTCGCATTCTTTATGAAAGGTAGAACAAAATATTCCTTCAAGTGACTGTAACAAGGATCTATTCAGTTCTTCATAAAGAAATCATTATTGTAAGAATAAAGAAAGCTACTGAAGTTATGGCAAGTACAAACAAATTCCCCATGCACACGTTAAAAAAAAAAAAAGGGCATGTCTTAAGACCTGTATTTAAATAAGCAAGCAATTAGGACAGCAATTATAAATGCAAAGAGCTAGCTCTGACTTTGCCATGCACAGAATTTTCTCATAATAGTAATTTAAAATAAAAGTTTGGGCAAGAAAGTGTTTTACTCACCACCTGAAAAATTACAGCCTTGTAATTCAATAACAGGTAGAGATACAACAGCTTTTGCTCGTTTAGTGATGACCTGTACCATTGTGCCCATACATCCTACATGGAGCTGATCAGCAAATGTAATGAATTTCCAGGACATTTTCAAACAGACACAATTAGCACACAGTTTAATACCTTGTGTTCCTTATAAATCCCAAGTTCTTTCTCTTTTGCTATTCTTGCTTCCTTTTCTGAAAGATGACAAAAGGGTAACCAGCATGAAGATTACACAGACTGCATATTTTAGCAACACCGGCCAAAAGGAGAATTTCAGTCCTATATACTTACCTTTTTGTTCCTTCAAGTAATCTGCATTTTCTTTCATCCACAGTTCTGCTTTTATCTGAGCTTCTGTTTCGTTAAGTATATACTAAAAGACAAAACAAGTTTATCTACTTTCAGAAATCAACTTGAAAACCATAGAGCAAAACTGAATTGAAAAACCACTGGCAAGGTCAATTCACATTCTGTTTTTAAAAATACATTAATAAAAGAAAACATGACTGAGATATGACACTCAGAGAGCATTTCTAGTAACTTCTAAAGCTGGAAAAAAACAACGACATGTTTTCAAAAAACAGTGCTTGGTTTCCAAACTATGATGGGGTGACCAAAAACCATCCAGGAGTCATTGTACGTGGTCTGTAATTAACCTAAAATGATCCTGGGTTTATGATCTTTTTCAGATGATAGAAGAGGGTATCTTGACAACATGATCGTCTGCAAGTAATTCTGTGTGTTGATGGTGGTCTGTAATTCAAAACAGCATGGGAACCATTGCCCTGTGCTACCAAAAGAGAAACATGTGTCTTCTGAGTAGGTTTCTGCAAAGGTTTAGGCACAGTTACTGAGATTATTAGTTCAATGGCCACATCTGTGTGAATGAAACCAGCTTAGATTGCTGGAGTTTTAGTCCTCTGCATTTTAGAGAGTTGGGAGTAACCACATGTAGGCTTTTTTCAGTTAACTCCACTTAGTCTCGGTAACATCATTAGTAGGTGTGGAGCTGTAAAACTCATCTAGAACTATTCAGATGGATTACAGAAATAAACAAACAGGTAGGTAGCACACAGGCTGGCAAGTTGGTAGATAGATCTCCTCTTCAACTACTTAAATGTAAAAATAAACCCAGTATTTAGCACAACTGTTCATGAAACAAAAGTTCTCTACAGCTGGTGCTATTTGGGACTAAAGAACTTCTGCAGAACAGAGAAGACAAATTGGGTCATCCTTCATGAACAAGACACTTTATTTTTAAGCAGCAGACCTAAGACTTTTAAAATGATGTTTAAGTGCAAGAAAAACAATTTGACATTTCTCCATCTTATGGGTTTAGGAATTTGAGATTTTCTCTGAAGTAAAATGTATATATAGGATTTTATGAGAAAAATAACTCCAGTCAAATGAAACTAATGCAAGGAGGAGTCCTTCCTCCAAGGGCAAACAAGGCAAGCAAACAGCTGTGCAAGTCCCGGTTTATCAGACCAATATTTTCATTCTTTCATCTGCTTCTATTAAAAGTGAGCCATAATAGTAAAACTTGCTTCCTCCTAGCTCAGTTATCCATCCTTCTTACACTTTTAGAGAGTTCATAATCTTGGGCTTACAATATTACAGTCTATTGCAATGGAAATGAACATGAGGTCATAAAAGCAGAGTTATGACCTCATCACAGAGCCTAGGAGGAGGAGAAAATGTGCTTGCTCTTCTCCCATGATTGTTTAAATTATGGACCAGCTCTATTGAAAACCTTCAGCCTCCCCGCTCCCTCCGTACCACGTCTGCTTGATTCACAAGACCCTTCCTAACGCCCAGCCTAGCAAAAACCACTTCATGGCTGAAGTCAAGCTCAGCATTTTCCTGCTCCTTCATCCATCGTCAACAACATTCTGCAGATCAGTAACTTATACACGACCTCACCTCTCTCAATGATTTTCTACCCCAAAAGGAGTTTTCAGCATTGGCATTATCTGTTCAAATTACACTTTAAACCAGCGCGGCGGCTGGAGACGGCATCAGGCTCAGAGTCAGGGGAGCCGGGCTCTGTCGCGTGTTCAAGCGTTGACCTGCTGTGTGGCCTTCAACAAGCCGTCTTTCACAGCTGGCTGGCTGTCATATTCAGGCTATACGGTAAAGGGTATCTTTCACTGCCACACAAATAATAATAAATCCAGAAAACGTTACAGAAATCTTTGAAAGAACACAAAAGCTGTACATGCTGGTTTTATGGTTTGGTTTCCATGGCAGCCTTCTATGTTGAATATATCTTAATTAAATAATGAATTTAGAGCTCCACCAAACTTTTAAAAGTCCGTCTTCAGAATAAAAGACATTCTAAAACATAATTATTCCAGCACAGTAAGAGCGAGCAGCAGCAGCAGCAGTCTCATATATGTATAACTTGGGCAAGGAACACCAAATTCACAGGCTTGCATGAACATTAGTTTTGATCTCAGATCACTGAAATCACTCAAACCTCTCTATGGATCAGAGTGAAGAGGCAGTGAGGGGAGAGGATAAACCAGATCAGAACCATTTTGTCTTTCTCAGATATCCAAATGCAGAGACACCCAGGATAAGAGGACACCTTACCCGATCTATTTCACTGTCGTCGATCCCACTCAGATCTAATTCACCATCTCCTGTATTCTCACCTACAGAAAAGAACACATTTTAATCAGGACAGTGTTTCTTCAGAATCTATCGCAATTCGAGTTCTATGGTAAAGTTAACGATCATCCTTCAGAGATTTGCATTCTTCCACGTTCATCCAGGAGGTTTAAGGCGTTGCTGAGTATTTTCAATATGGGGGCACATGCACACACAAATTCACCACACTGTATTCATTTAACATTCAGCAATCAGCACAGTCTTCTTCAGTACTAAAAATCTGTCAGACACTTCCAGTTGCCTTTTTTTTCCCCATTTTAATTTACAGCCACAAATGTTCAGCAGGAAGCTGAGGAAACCATTTTAAAAAGGTGACCCTTTTTCTTTCATCATAACATGAATTTCTCTGTCAGAGCCTATAGGTCAACAATTTATCCTTAAATTATGACTTAGAAAATATTTTCTGTTTTCAGGGAAGCAATGTGGACCAGTGAATAACACATCATGCCAACAGTCATACCACAGCTTTCTTCTTGATTCTGATCTATCATCATTTGAACCACTTACCTCATACCAGTTCTGTAAAAAGATGTATATTAGTTTTTCTATCTGTAAAATGGGAATTATTAAAATATTTCCACATTTTAAAGTAACTTTTAAAAGCTATGCAAGGGTCTAGAAAATAATGATTTTCTGTAATTACAATTTCACTGCCATTTTTCTAGTTTTGTATTTATTAAGACTTCTGAAAACAAAGTTGTTTAATATTCTATTCATTAAAAAGCGTAACAGCACAGAACTGAGTCCTAATTTGGGACTGGCACAGCACACACCAGCAAAACCTGATTTTCCACATCACATTAATGTACAGTAGTAATACACTATTAATGTAGTCCAGGTAGAGAAGGAAACAAATTATTCAACAAAGACTTATGCTGGGAAATGAAACGATCTGCTTGGTCATTTCCATTATATCTAATCAAGACTAGACAAGTGATGACCTAACCAGTTCACTTGCAGAAAAAAACAAAACAATTAAGTTTCAACAATCTGCAATAACAAATTAAAACCAAAATGGTGCAGAACAGCTTGGCACCTTCATGATTCCTGCTCCCCAGTCCTGGGGATGTGCCTCCCCACAAACCAAGACCTTTGAATGGTTTGATTCAGCAGCAGGTTATGGCTACGCAGAGCCTTGAGGAGTACTAAATGCTGAAGACAAGCAAAGGTAGGAATTACGAGCATTCCCAGAAGATGCAAACGATGCTCTGCTTGGCAGAACTCAGGACTTTAAACCAGTTGCCTGAGGTAGGTGAAATCACAGGGCCAGGAATCCAACCAAAACACCTGGTTAGGAATGAAGGCTCTGCTTCTTGAGGTGGTGCAAAGGCTCTGGCTGCTCAACTCAACGGATATTTACTGGTATTGGACACCAAGCACTTACAAATGTCTTTTCAAAATCCACCTTAACAACCAACAGAAAGTTTTAAACTTTCCATACCAAGTCATATGCGAAATGGGTTTCACCCCAAAGAAAACGTCCCGTCACAAGGAACAGCATAATCCTGTGCTTTGATTCTTCTTTCTGAGATTTTCTCATAAACATAATATCAACTTTACCAATTCAGATAATCTGATGCTAGTATGACTGAAAAGGCCTTAAGGAACATTTCTCATTGCCGTTACATTTAGAAACTAACTGTACTTTAGTCCCAGGCACCAGATTTACTTTACAACCTTTTCCCCCCCCAATACTTTAGAGGTGTAAAAGATCTTATAATAACTATATCATTGTTCAGTACACTTGCTTTTCTTCTGGTCCGATCTCTATATAGTGCAGTAAGAGCAGAACTTTCCACACCAGGGCCACCAGTTCCTCGTGCAGGCACCCCGCGACCAGGCAGGCGGGGATGCGACCCAAGGACATGGCAAAGCACGCTCTGGCTCGAGGCTGGAGAGGAAAAACGAGGTGACAAGATGCTTCCCGGTGGTTTGCCGCCTCTTTAATATAACTCACTGGATTTTTTTTAGCAAATCGTAATCATGCAAAGCGCAGAGAGGAATCGCTGTATGCCGCATCACCCACGGGAGTCCAGGGTATTCTGCAAAACAGCACTACATGTCTCTCCTGCTGGAACCGAGATATAAATTTCCAGGGAGAAAAATGCTTAAATATCCACCAAGGAAAGGAGTAAATACTGTAGTCTAGTGTCTGAGATGCCTTCCCAGGAGACTGTCCACCTGGGCCCAAGAAACGTTTCATGACACAAAATAAAATAGCTCAACAGCAGAGCGTAAAAGTGCACCCAGGCCAGAATAACCTGTCTCCTAGGTTGGAAGGAGTTTGTGCAGAAATGGGACTCGAACCGGGTCTCCCATTTTCTGGGTAAGCACTTTAACCACTGAGCTGTAGGAAAGAAGGGGGCACGGTCTCCCCCTTCTTTATGTTATCTACCTTTTGTTTCCTCAAGTTATTTTGGGGAAAAAAACCCAACTTTCAACTTGGTTTATCTGAGCAAAGAGAGGAGTCTTTGTTTTTTTTTCATATTCATTGCACCGGATAAACTAAGATATCAGCTTGGAATTAGGGACAAAGAAAAATGGAGCCAACCTCAAAAACCACTAGGAAGTTCTGAAAATTGCGGGCTAGAAAATCAAAATTTGGAAGTGGTGACAGAACTATTCTGGACTCCAGTCGCTGCTCAACTTTACATAAAATTCTGCGCATCCCAAAATTATTTGTTGCAAAAACTGCCACAGCATCTTAAGAACAATAAAAATACCCACTGAAATCAAGCTGGCACTGCTTTTATTCATCATTAAACACCTCACTCCTCCTATACCCTGCTATATTTTTGGATCAGAGGTTTAAAATTTAATATGTCATAGTACAGTAGGTGTCTGTTCCCTTATACAGCCCTAATATGCCAGACTGAAAATGATGTAATTTCAGGCACCATGAACAATTTCACATGTCATTTTAAATATAACTTGTTACTGAATTAGGTGCCAGTTTTTCTCATTGGATCAATTAGCAACGGGGACGGAAAACTCATTCTCCAACTGGTAAATTGCAGAGAAGAATCCAGAAGCAAGTTACACATAATATGCATTTCTTAGACCCCATAACGGCAGTAGAGGGAGTAATTGCAGGATATCCCTCTGCCTGCAAGTCGTCCTTTTTCCTGCCAAGGCGATAGGCATTCATTAAATGCAAGGGGTTTTCAGAAGAGAAGGTGCCTTCAAATCCCTAGTTTAACACTGTCACCGAGAAAAAAAAAATACGTGTTTTGTTACAGAATTCCAATTCAAAACAGAAGACATCCGTTTTGATCTGAAAATTTCCACGGCAATCGTTTCCAACATCAGTAGACCCTACCAGCCATAAATATCCGTCTGCTCGATGTTATACGGCTCACTCCAGGGCACAGAAAGTAAACCCCTTGCTTTTTTATATACCAGAAAGATCTTCCCAGCTGTTAAACTTTACAAAACAATTTCTAAATGATCATTTTCTCTCTTATTAATAGGGTCGAAATGAAATGTTCGACAAAATAAAAACACAGATGTAGCCAACATCTGGTCCAACCTCTTAAAAGCTTATTTAAAAGCAGTAGCATCACGTGGCACAGCTCTTGGACATCGTGGATTTCTTCTGTTAAGAAAAAAAACCACTTTACTGCAGGGCACAGGCAAAAAATAAGTTGGGCGTTAAAAACAACAAACCCACCCCCTGCCCCAATCCAGTTCTTAAACGTGAAGTACCGTCAGGAAGAGCATAGAGCAAGGCAGCGAGGAGCAGCCTACTCCATCCTCACCTAATGTCCCCGTAGCACACGGAGGAGGACGGGCACTTCTAGAGCTTCCCATCAAGGTCCCCAATCAACTACATTCATGCCACTTAAAAATCATCATTCACCCAGCCAGCTCCCCCAGTGTTTAAAAATAAAAACCCCTAAAAGTCCTTTCTTTACAGCCTTTTAACGTCTTTCCAACAGACTCTAGTAGACGCAAGGGCTACAATCAGACACTGGGGATTAGGTTTGTAAACCTGTAGGATTATTTACTGTACTTGTCATTACTAAATGCACGCTAAACCCTCTTTTAACACACCGTCTCCCCCTCTTCCTACCTCTGTGCAGCTAGTTAAATGTATACATAGTATGCTATTATGGGGATTTATTACAGAAGAATCATTCCAGCTGATATATTTTAAACTCCACATTTTTAAAAACAGCCATGTGAAGAATGTGTTTTTCTGTTTCTATTACAGGAGGCAGCACTATTTATTGCTCTGCCCAGATAAGAGGATTTCCTTACAGACAGAAATGGAGGCTGAACACTTCCCAGGAAATCCTCCGGAGCAAATATAATAGAAGGCACTTGGTGCTCTGGTCCCACGCAGCAAATAGACCCTCTGCCGCACCGTTTCGCTGCAGTCAAAGAGCTGAAAGAGTTTAAACAAAGAACCCTTCCACCTATTCAGCAGAAAACCAGACACTAAGCTCCCCCAGCATTTAAGAAATACTTCGGGGCTAGAGCACAACAAAATCTGAAAATAGTTGGGAGCTTTTTCACTACAAAAATCCTTAAGCAACAAACCAAACGACCTGAGCCCAGGGCATCAGAAATACTGGGATTGATTGTTGCTCTCCAGGGAGGGATTAAAACCAACGGGAGCCACAGAAAGCTCCCGCGGATCGTCGGAGGAACCCGACGGGACAGAAACGCTTTTGCGGCTAAATCTGATGAGCGGTGCCAGTGCCACTTTGGGAGCTGCAAGGAGCACGAAGGGAAGGCAGTAGCTTAGTGTCAAAAAAGGCACTGCACAGCCGCACCAGAATATAATTGATTAGCTGATCAGAGGGGACGAGAACCCATCTGGAGGGGAAGATAACTGATTTACCAAGGGGCGTGAAGAGAACAGTCATTAAGCGTGGGTAACCGGGAGGGGAGCGGCAGCGGCGCAGGGCAGACAAAGTGCCGTAGCAATCAGGTAGGGAAGAGAAATGGATGCGAAAATGCTGCAGCAGCAGCAGCAGCAGCAGCGCGGCACGAAGCGCGGCGTGCGAGGATCAACGGGTGTGCAAAAGAACTCGCGGCGCATCGAGGTGTGCGCAGAGTCTGCGGGGCCGTAGGAGCGGGGTCCGCTGCGAGTTTTATTACTGCGGGGCTAGGAGCCTCGGAGCAGGCTGGGAGGTTATCTTTCTTGGCTGTTTTAAGCTGTCGCCGATCTCATTGCTCTGGATAAGGCGCTGCTTTGTGCAATCCCAGCCGGCCCCACCGTGCCCCCAGCACGCACCCCACGGCTGCCAAAGGCTCTGGTTCCCCCCGTCACCTTCGGCGATGTCATCGTGCGCCGTCATAACAAAAGTATGCCACAAAAGCAAAACGTAAGGACAGAGCAAAATTAATTGCAGTTACTGACGAAATAAGGTCACGAAACGCATGACGTGGATGCTCGTATTTAAGTGAAAACGTTCTTTATTTTATTGTACATGAAGCCACCTTGAAAATTACAGTCTACTCCTTCAGAGTGCCAATTTGATGCCAGGATTTAGGTCTGACGGCGTACGGAGCACACGAGGCCACGCATACAGCATAAAGATAAATGAAGTCTGTCACTTTATTATTTCCTTCTGCCAAGGCAAGGTTAAGGGGTCCTCTCCAGCTGAAGCCAAGTTTCCAGCCCGCTAGCTCCTTCAGAGAAAGCAAACACACCGCACCACGCAGAGCGAGGCCCCTTCTTCCCAGAAACGTCTGCTCCCTCCGACGAGGGATGGCAGGAGGCATGGCTGGCCGGCGCCGGGCTGCCCGGCGGCACCAGGACACACAGCCCTGGCACCGCAAAGCGCCCACCGGCCGGCTCCTCACGCTTGGACCGCAAGGCGCGCCGAGGCAAAGCCCAACAGGGTGCAAACGAAGGGCAAAGAGGGAAAAGACTCGATCGAATGAAAACAAAGAAATTCCACCTATCCGCTACCTAGCCTACTACGGCAAGCGTGAGAAAGCGGCTGTGCAAGGGAAGCCTGTCCAAAAGCGGGGATGTACGAGCTCATTAGCTCTTCCCCATCTGCTGAAAAAAGGACCTTCTCACAGAGCAAGGAGGAACAAGGAGCAAAGAGGAACCGGCTTGCTGTCGCTGCATCGGGCTCATCCACGTCGCTGTAGGCAGAAGGAGGTTTTCCTACAAGATTTGGCCTTAACCTGGCGCAGAACTACAAACTCATCTTTATTAAGTGCCTGCATCTCTATTTCCTCACACTGAGACTCAAGCTCCGGGTGTTGCGTCTGTCCTGCAGCAGCTGACTAACATCCGACAGCCTTCCTGCGTTAGCCGCCTTCGTACGGCGGTCGCAGAACAATTATCCCATCACAAGAACAGAATTTCAAATTTGTGTGCTTAATGATATACGGGAATGAATTATGAGAAAAGCTCTTCCTACAGTCAGTCATCTCTCACAGAACTTTTATTAGATACTGAACATATTTTTTACAAATTACATTTCAATTTAAAAAAAAAAAAAAATAAAGAAAAAACCCACACCAACCCTGCTGCTTTTCTGGCAGCACATCCACACTGAAACAAATGCTATTGTTTCACCTCACAGTCCACGGAGGATCTAACCAAACCGCACCCACACATTTTATTATCCAGTTAAAGGTTATGCCACTAGTCTAACAGACATGGAAATCTGTTAACTTAAACACTAATTCATCAGAAAAACTGCTAATTACTCCATTCTTTCCAGAAATCCCCCCTGCAATATACATGTTTTTTAAAGGAGGTAGTACAAAAATAGGCCAGCAATAAACAATGCTATTCTCATTCTGAAGATTTTTCTTTAGAGGTAAGCTCGTGCTTATTGAACTACATAGCCATATAAAAAGGCCCTTAAGAAAAAATCCTTTCAACCTCCCAAAATAAATACAGCTGAAAGTTAAGCTTTTGAAGTGAAGAACATCTTGACACTGTCCTCAAAACCAGCAGCAGATGTTCCTCTTCTGGAATAACGTTCGCGTCCCCCCCAACACCTTTTGAAAATAATGGAAAAGAGCATAATTTGCGCAACCTACTTGATGCAACTCATCGTTCTTTTTTAAGCTCACAACCCTGCTGCAATGACCAAGCGCTCAGAGGACGGCTGTTCTCAACAATACGGCAAAAGCTATTTTTTGCTGATCAAACCAATAACCATCAACGATCAACTTGACAAATATTCACCTGGAAACATACTAATTAGCTACCACGAATGCCATTTTTCAGCTCCAAAGCCCAGAAACAGTACGAGCTTCCATGCACAGACACAAGTCTTCTCCAACTCGTGACTTGTGCGTCTAGCAACGCCAAGACTGATCACAGCGCGCCTGCCAAAGGTGCATCACACTCACATCCCAGCGCTCGCCCACATATTCACCCCCTCCTGCCCGAGCAGTTATGAACTTTTTTAAAAATGGAGACTATAAAGACAGATTTCCCCTACTTATTGCTCTTTTCCGTCTGATCACCAATTCCCTGCTGTATTTTCCTCCTTTGCCTTTTATGCTGTTCTTGGCATGTTTTCTCTCCTTTCCCTTCCCTCACCCTTCCTTCTTTTTGGTGCCTTCTGGCTTCTATTTTCTGCATTTTTTTTTAAATCTCTGCAGGGGTATCCAACAGTAACAGTTTATATGAAGGGAGAGGCCAGGCAGAAGAACCGACCAGCATCTTAATCAGTTACCCTCTCCAAACCCCACAAGTGCAAAGCACCGCCGTATCTCTTGCAGAGGGCGAGGGCCGTACGATGCCCTGGAGAGCCGACACCAAAGGCAGCCGGGCTCAGATCAGCCTCCAGCTCGCTTTCTCCGTGTTGCCAGACCACTATGTAAAACAGCAAGAGCGCTTTACACCCGAGCCAGCCATAAAGGGAACAGCTGGTTTAATGTTTCATTGCTGAAGCATCATTTCTGCAACTGCAGCTCGCAGGTTAAGTAGCCAGGTCTTGCTGTGGGAGCTAAATGCTCTGCTGTCCGTCCCTGCAAGCCCAGGATCCTTGCCCGGCCAGCGCTCAGCCACCCCAGCAGAAGGACATATGTTTTACTAAGAAGTAAATCTACTCCTCTAACGTGCCACACTCCCTGCACCAAATAGAACGAGACAGGGAGCTCTGCACTACTGAGAACTTGAAAGCAAATCCTAGAATTTTGCTTGGATTATTTTTAACTGTATTTTTTTTTAACCAGGAATCAATTTCCGTTCCACCAGGAAGAAATTTAAATGTATACGGCCATATATACACACACAGTTTTTAAGCTACAAAGGCACAGGAAAAATTTGAGGAGACTTGCAATACAACATTTTAAGGCTAATTTGACTGATCAGAACTCAAAAGCAAAGCTAAATTATTTTCCTAGGATATCACTGAAAAGTCACAGTTGCCTCAAATGATGGCCCAAAAATTAGGGCAATTTTCCTTTAGCAGAAGTAGAAATGGTTGAACTGTCACGAGGAAGTGCAAACCAGAGCTCAGCCTCACTCCGACACATCTTTTGCCACATCAGAGTTACCACACTTGCCTTTGCACTCCCACCCGACAACTCCCCACCTCCGGAACAGACACACTGGCCAGCGCTGGGCATCCAAAGGCCACAGACCCACATCCACATTAACCTGGCCTGTGTCAGCTCTCCCGTTAAAGCAGCAGTCTTCCTCTTGTTCCCAGCACTGTGGTCTGGACCAAAGAGCTGCCCCAGGTTAAAATTAGCCTAGCAAAGTTAACTCACCCACACGAGTGGGAAAGAGGAACAAGTTGAACTTCCCACTTATAATTTTCTTATCATCACCTTTACCTTCTCTCAGCAAAGGTGGGCTAACTCCTACCCCCTCCTTTGAGGTTCAGAGTTTGTCTATGGTAGATCCGATGACAAGCTCAGCGCCAGCCACCAGAAGCCACCCAGACTGCAGAAATGCTTCAGTAGGCAATTATTAGTATTAAGACAACATCACAATATAGCATATTAAATTATATTCTGGAGTCTTTATTTAGAGAAAAAAAATCAATTTGTCTCCTGGCCATTTACCGTGCTATCTGGGCAGGCTGAATGGTGAGAAGCTGTTTACTGAAAGAAAATTATGAGGTAAGAAATTTCTCATTTTGTTACCCAGCTTCTTCCTTCCTTCATTGCTAATGAGAAATAGCAAGCAGGGAATTACAGAGATGGAGAGAGAAAAGAGAAGGTAAAAGTTTATTATTATTATTTGTTATTACTATAGTAGAGTAACTAGCAAAAGCAGAAGCTCCCCTGCAAAAAGCAAAAGCTTTGCAAACAAAGCAGTTAGGTGGGAACCTGGCCCAAAGGAGGAAGCCTCTGCGGTGGCTGGGGGCTGGATTCACAGC